>NC_092719.1:151995220-152657720 GCF_047496885.1 Scyliorhinus torazame
GCTTTCGCTCATGTTGAGTTTGTAGCCCGAGAAGGCGCCAAACACTTTCAGGAGCACGATGATTCCGTCCATGCTGCTCTGTAGATCTGAAATGTAGAGGAGCAGGTCATCTGCATAGAGTGAGACTCTGTGCTCTCTCCCTCCCCTTCGGATCCCCCTCCAGCTTTTTGCTGCTCTGAGCGCGATTGCTAGTGGTTCGATCGCTAGAGCGAACAGCAGCGGGGACAGTGGGCATCCTTGCCTGGTGCCCCTGTGAAGCTGGAAGTATCAGGAGTTGGTATTGTTGGTCCGTACGCTTGCCATGGGAGCGTTGTAAATGAGCTTTACCCAGGAGGTGAACCCTGTTCCAAGCCCGAATCGCTCCAGTACCTCTAAGAGGTATTTCCATTGGACTCTGTCGAAGGCCTTTTCTGCATCTAGGGAGACGATCACCTCTGGTGTTCTCTCCCCGGAGGGGGTCATATTCACGTTCAGCAGGCGCCTGATGTTCGAGGTAAGCTGTCTACCTTTGACAAAGCCCGTCTGGTCCTCTGCGACCACCTCTGGCACGCAGTCTTCTAACCTTTTGGCTAGGATTTTGGCCAGTATTTTGGCGCCTGCATTCAGCAGTGAGATGGGTCTGTATGACCCACATTCCATTGGGTCTTTGTATTTCTTAGGTATCAGCGAGATTGAGGCCTGTGCTAGCGTGGGCGGCAGTGTGCCCCTCGCTAGCGAGTCTGTGAACATCTCCCGCAGGTGCGGGGTCAGTGCTGTCGCAAATTTATTGTAGAAGTCCGCCGGGAACCCGTCGGGTCCCGGCGCCTTCCCCGCCTGCATGGAGCTAATGCTGTCCATGATCTCTCCCAGTGCTAGTGGTGTTCCAAGCCCTGTTTTTTGCCCTCCCCCACGACTGGAATGTCCAGTCCATCAAGGAACTGTTTCATCCCAGACTCCCCCATTGGGGGCTCTGAGGTGTACAGCCCTTGGTAGAAGGCCTTGAAGGTTTTGTTGATCTTTTCTGGTTCTGTTTCTAGCGTGCATCTGGTATCCCTGATTTGTGCAATTTCTCTGGTAGCTGCCTGCTTTCTCAGCTGGTGTGCCAACAGGCGGCTGGCTTTGTCTCCGTGTTTGTATGTGGTCCCAGGTGCATGGCGGAGTTGGTGCACTGCTTTCCTGGTAGAGAGCAGGTCAAAGTTCCTTTGTAGCTCTTTCCTCTCCACCAGGAGCTCTACGGTCAGGACCTCGGAGTATTTACGGTCTACCTCCAGTATGGAGTCGACCAGCTGCTGCGTCGCCACCCTTTCCTCCCTATCTCTTCGCGCTTTGAAAGCGATGATTTCCCCTCTTAGTATGGCCTTTCGTGCTTCCCACAACGTGGAGGGTGAGACCTCCCCGTTTTGATTGTTCTCCGTGTACTCTGCAATGGCCCGTGATAACCTTTCGTTGAAGGCCTTGTCCACTAGTAGGGCGACGTCCAACCTCCCTGCCCGTCTCCAGCCTCACGTCCATGTAGTGTGGAGCGTGGTCTGATATCACAATTGCGGAGTATTCCACCTTGTCTATCCCCGGAAGCACCGTTTTCCCTACCACAAAGAAGTCAATTCTGGTGTATATGTTGTGTACTGGGGAGAAGAAGGAGAATTCCTTCTCCCCCGGGTGGGCGAACCTCCAGGGGTCCACCGCTCCCATCAGCTCCATAAAGTGACTAAGTTCCCTCGCCATGATTGAGGTTTTCCCCATTTTGATCTGTCTGTCTTTGGGTCCTGTACACAGTTGAAGTCCCCACCCCCCCCCATGATTAGTCGATGCGTCGCTATGTCAGGGATTTCTGCCATGGTCTTCTTGATGAAGCTCGTGAAATGAAATGAAAATCGCTTATTGTCACAAGTAGGCTTCAAATGAAGTTACTGTGAAAAGCCCCTAGTCGCCACATTCCGGAGCCTTTTCGGGGAGGCTGTTACGGGAATTGAACCGTGCTGCTGGCCTGCCTTGGTCTGCTTTCAAAACCAGCGATTTAGCCCTGTGCTAAACAGCCCAGTTGGGTGCGTACACGTTAACTAGTACTACCGGTGCACCATCCAGGGCCCCGCTGACCATGATATACCGTCCCCCTGGTCCGTAACTGTCTTTGTCGCCCTAAACATCGTCCTCTTGCCGATCAATATCGCCACCCCCCTGGCTCTTGTTCCATAGCAGGAATGGTAGGTTTGTCCCACCCAGCCCTTTCTTACCCGCAGTCGGTCCTGCTTTCTCCGGTGTGTCTCTTGGAGGAAGGCTATGTCGGCCCTCATATTTCTTAGGTGGGTGAGGACTCTGGATCTCTTCACTGGGCCGGTGAGTCCCCTCATGTTCCAGGTGACTATCCTGGTGGGGGGCTTCTGCCTCCTCGCTCCTGTGGGATTAACCATACTTACCTGGTGGACGCGCCCCTGCCCTCCGGGGTTTCCCTTTGTTAGGGGGCCGTCCAGGATGGCTGCTGTTACTGCTCTCTCCATGCGGTCGGGTCCCTGCGCTCCAGGGTTTCCCTTTGTCCCGGGGGCACCTGACATGGCCGCCCACTGTGCATCCGCCATGCGGGTGGTCCCCTGCACTCTGGGGTCTCCCTTCGCCCAGAGACCGTACTGGGTAGGTGCTTGCAGCGATTCCTTGTTTCAAGCCCTTGGTTGTGGCACTTTGTAGCCCAATTCCTTTTCTAGCCCTGTTTCTCCCTCCTTCCCTGTGTCGCCCCTCCCCGGTCTCTCCTTCCCTGTGTCTCCCCGCCCCCCCCATCTCCCGGTCTCTCCCCTTTCCCCCCTCTCCCTTGTACCCCTCCTTTGTCCCTCTTTCCCCTGTTCCTGTCCCAGTTTGCTCTCCCGTCTCTGTTGAGTGGTTCCCCCCCACCTCCAGCCTGGCACCTTCCCCCCCCTCTGTTGGGGGCGCGCTGCGGCCCTGCTTTGTTGCATGCCGCCCGCGCTAGCTTTCCCGCTAGTATGGTGGCCCCCCTCTCGGGAGTTACTGTTTCGCTTCTCCCCTGCCCGGCCTCTACGGTTTTCTTCCCGCTCTTGCCCTATCCTACCCTGCACTCCTCTTGCTTGCTCTCCCTTCTCCACTACTCTTGTTCCCTCGTGCTGGGGCCTGGCCTTCCACCTGTAGCGGTCCCTCGGGCAGTGGTCTGTTCTTAGTTCAGGGTGCGCTCGCTGTGGCGGGGGCGGGGAGGCCTGGCGTTGCCTCCCCCCCTCCCCTCCCCCCCGGGCGTGTTGTTGTCCCCTGCCAGGGGCCCCGCATTTCTACCTTCGCTGGTGGTTTTCCAGCCCGTGTTCGTCGTCAAACTTGTTTGCTTCGGCAGGGGCTGTAAAGAAGTATTCTCTTTCTTGGTATGTGACCCAGAGTTTCGCTGGGTACAGCATACCAAAACGCACGTTGCTCTTGTGAAGAGCTGCTTTCGCTCTATTAAACTCGGCCCGTCTCCTGGCTAAGTCTGCCCCAATGTCCTCGTAAATTCTAATGGCATGTCCTTCCCATTTGCAGGTTCTGTTTTTCCTGGCCCAGTGTAGGATTGTTTCCCTATCTTGGTACCGGTGCAGTTTAGCTATTACTGCTCTCGGGTGTTCCCCTGCTTTGGGCTTCGGGCGCAGCGACCGGTGTGCTCTGTCCATTTCTGGTGGGCTGGGAAAGGTTTTCTTCCCCACTAAGTTGCCCAGCATCTCGGCCACGTATGCCGTGCGGTTTCTACTCTCGATTCCCTCTGGTAAGCCCACTATCCTGACATTTTGCCTCCTCGAGCGGTTTTCCTGGTCGTCCACTCTGCCCTTCAGGCTCCCCTGTGTTGTGTCCAGTCTCGCCACCTCCCTCTCCAGGGCCGTGATCAGGTTGCTCACGTCAGTCGCTGCTTTCTCCAGCTCCTTGATGGTCGCCTCTTGGGCTTCCGGTTTCTTCCCTTGGGCGTCCAATTTCTCCTCTGCTCTGCCCAGGGCCTGCTGCACCTCTGCCAGGGCCTTGGCCATTGCTGCCTGCATGGCGGCCTCTATGTCTGCCCTAGCCTCTGCCTTGTTTACCTGCTGATGTTCCCTCAGCGCATCGGCAAAGGCTGCCTTCCAGTTCCAGCTCCCCCCTGGCCCCGGGGGAGACTGCACCTGTCTGCCCAGCTCTTTTTGATGCAGTGATACTTCTGTTCTGCTGCTTTGCTCGCTGATTGGCTCGTCTGAACTGGCTCGCCCATTGCCCCGTCTGCCTTTGGTGCCCCATCTCCCTTTCTTTGGCTCCCTTCTGGCATTTTTTCCCCCTTTTTTTTCCTCCCCCCCCCCCTCCCTCTTATTTATTTATTTATTTTCTCCCCCTTCCCTTTTTCTTCTCCCCTCCACCACTTTATTTTTCCCTCTTTTACAAAATTCTTCTCGGGTGAACTTGTTTTGGGTGAGAACAAGAAAAGTGCAGAAATAATTCTTTTTTAAAGTTTTAAAAGTTTTAAAGTTTTCTTTTCAGAGTTTTGTTTTTGCAAAAGTTCTTTTTTTCCTTCCTTTTCCCTCACTCACCCAGGTCGAGAGAGAGAGAGAGTGCGGCTTCTGGTCCGGAGTCCCTCTTTGTTCCTGCCTCGTGGTGGTCGCCGCTGGGGGTGGGGGGGTCGGTCGGACGGTACCAGCTTCGTTCCCCGCATCTGTCCCCGCTGCTCCGTCCGGGCCGCCGCTCGTCGCACCCTGCGCTCTCCTGCTGGGGGGGGGGGGGGGGGGGGTCGGTCGCTCCTCCGTTCCTTCCTCCCTGCAGGTTCGCCCCCCGCTTCGGTCCTGGCCGCCGCTTCGGTCCTGGCCGCCGATTCGGTCCTGGCCACCGCTTGTCCTGGCCGCTGCTTCGGTCCTGGCCACCGCTTGTCCTGCCCTGTGCTCTGCTGCCTTGCGGGGGGGGGGGGGGGGGGGTGCCGCCGTATCACTCCTCTCCCGAGGGCCCAGTTCCCCTGCTCCCGATTTTGCGGGAAACTTTAAAAAAAAAATTAAAATCTTTTTTTTTAAATCCGGAGGCCCCCTGAAAAGGCCCCGACCTTGTGGAACTGCGGGAGCCTTTTTGCTGCGACCGCTCCGCTCACGAACGCCACCGGAAGTCCCCTTCCTCAGGAAATTAAGGAAATTAAGGAAATTCGGCATGTCCACATTAATCTTTACCAACATTTACAGATGCACCATAGAAAGCATCCTACCTGGCTGCCTGGTATGGCAACTGCTCGGCCCAGGACCGCAAGAAACTTCAGAGAGTCGTGAACACAGCCCAGTCCATCACACGAACCTGCCTCTCATCCATTGACTCCATTTACACCTCCCACTGCCTGGGGAAAGCGGGCAGCATACTCAAAGACCCCTCCCACCCGGCTTACTCACTCTTCCAACTTCTTCCATCGGGCAACAGATACAGAAGTCTCAGAACACGCACAAACAGACTCAAAAACAGCTTCTTCCCCGCTGTTACCAGACTCCTAAAGGACCCTCTTATGGACTGACCTCATTAACACTACACCCTGTATGCTTCATCCGATGTCGGTGCTTATGTAGTTACATTGTATATGTTGTGTTGCCCTATTATGTATTTTCTTTTATTCCCTTTTCTTCCCATGTACTTAATGATCTGTTGAGCTGCTCGCAGTGAAATACTTTTCACTGTACCTCGGTACACGTGACAATAAATCCAATCCAATCCAATCCAATTCCTGTACCAGCCTCCCCGAACAGGCGCTGGAATGTGGCAACTGGCGGCTTTTCACAGTATCTTCATTGAAGCCTACTTGTGACTATAAGCGATTACTATTATTATTATTATTTTTGATCCATGGCTGATTAATGGACATGTATCTTTATGAATTGGTCCACAAGACCGTACTCTGCCTGGTAGCAGGTGGTGACTGGATCCTGTCCCAATGGAATCATTTTCAGAGTCCCAAGGAGCTCAGTTTGACTCCTGAAAGCACAGGGGGAAGGACTCTCTCTCTCTCTCTCTCCATGTTTTCTCCAGAAAGGTTGTGAGTGCTATATTTCTGGAACTGCAGAGAATCTGAATGAATGAATCTACAGAAATGCATCACGATCCATGACGACAACAGAGCAGAGGTAAGCCCAAATCAAAAAAGAATGCCTGGGTTTCGTTGTAGGCTTGGAGCAATTTCACGACTACGTCTATGGGCTTTTGACTTTCACAGTTGAGGCAGATCATCCTTCTCTGGTTAACATCATCAAAATAAATCTCAACCAGATGTCTCCGCGCATTCAAAGGTTCATGATCAAGTTACAATGCTATGACGTCAATCTCATCTACATGCCAGGCAAATATTTGTTCTTAGCAGATGTATTATCAAGAGCGCTGATACAAAGTATGAGTAGAGAAATTGCCGAAGATGTAGATCTGCATGTCAATCTTATTTCCACACTACTGCCAGTATCAGATACAAAACTACGTGAAATCCAAGAAGAAACCAGGAAGGATCAAACTCTTCAAGAGATGATGAGGAACATCAACTCACAATGGACCAGAGGTCAATATATGGAGTTCTACAATATAAGGTCTGAACTCAATATCATTAACGGAGTGGTGCTCCGTTTGAACACTATAGTTATACCTCAGTCTCTTCGCACATATGTACTAAAGAGGATATATGAGGACGTCTAGGGATTAAAAAATGTTGTGGCACATGCCAGACGCATTTTTGCAAAGCAAACAAGAGAACCTATGCAAATACCTTATTTACATAGAACATAGAACATACAGCGCAGAAGGAGGCCATTCGGCCCGTCAAGTCTGCACTGACTCACCAAAGCCCTTACTTCCACCCTACCCCGCAACCCAACAACCCCTCCCAACCTTATTTGGACACTAAGGGCAATTTAGCATGGCCAATCCATCTAACCTGCACGTCGTTGGATTGTGGGAGGAAACTGGAGCACCCGGAAGAAACCCACGCAGACACGGGGAGAACGTGCAGACTTCGCACAGACAGTGTCCCAGTGGGGAATCGAACCTGGGACCCTGGCATTGTGAAGCCACAGTGCTAGCCCCTTGTGCTACCATGCTACCCTATGGCACCATGGCAGAAAGTAGCTATGGATCTCTTTCACCTACGAGGAAAAGATTATTTAATGATCATAGACTATTTTTTCAACTATCCCGAACTGGCTCTACCTTCAAGCATACTGCATACCAAGTCAATTTTTGCTAGACACGGAATTCCGCAAGTCGTCGTGAGTGACAACGGTCCTTGTTTTAGCTGTAAAGAGTGGCAACACTTCGCAGTCACGTATGATTTCAATCACGTCACGTTGAGTCCGTTGTACGCTCAAGCCAAAGGAACAGCCGAAAAAGGTGTACATATTGTTAAGCAATTGTTGAAGAAAGCAATGGACAGTCAATTTTATCCATATCTTGCACTATTGAGTTATAGAGTGTCACCATTGACACATGGTAGATCGCCAGAAGAGTTACTCATGAATAGAAGGTTGCGTGCCACACTTCCATACTTAGAAAAGAAGGAGGAGAATGCAGTGGTACTGCAGGAAATGCAAAGCATTAAAGCAAAACAAAAGCAGTTCTATGATAGAGTGCCGAGAACTTTAGCACCTCTAAGTAGTGATAACATTGTAGGAGTAGAAGTTTCAGGCAATCAGTTGAGAAAAGCCATTGTACTTGAAGCAGTAGCACCTCGTTCCTGCAATGTACAGACAGAGAATGGGTTGGTTTTCAGAAGAAATCGTCACGCACTCTTGAAAACCAGAGAAGATTTCACAACAACGCGATGGATGATGAATCTACGTCAGAATCAATGTCAGCTGCAGTGTCAGATAGCTCAGCAGTACCTGAGCATGAGACTGACATGGAGAACATTGAATCTACAAGGTCTGAGCAGCAAGGTCAAACTTTAAGAAGATCAACCAGAGTCAGAAGAAAACCTGATCAACACAATTTGTAGATTTGGACTATTTGTACATACTATGCATGTATATATACATATATTTATACAGATATATTTGTTAAACCAGTTTTAAATTTTAAAAAAAATTAATACTATTAGACTCATAGGCTCATGACATCACATGTACATATACTGATGATAATGTATTAATTTATTCCTTCAAAGGAAAGGGGAAGTAGTGATATTGTGGTTGTGTTGTAATTCACCAACTGACCACTAAGCGTCTCACTAGTCTATAAGTGAATGTTAGAGACAGTGACAGCAGACTGGCTAGAGGGAGCTGGAGAGAGAGGTTGCTTGCGCGTGATCATACTGTTATTCATCTGCCGTTTTGTATATCGTTTACCCACATTTAATGTTAATAAATCATTTCTAGCTTTAGCTACATGTGTTCTTGAAATATAAATCAGGCCATCCGACAATAACATTACATTCACCACTGGTATTGGGTAGATTGCAACACAATCACAAAGCTCCTGCCAGACTTATGTATAGTGAAGACATTACTTTCTTTGTATTTCTGTCTTGATGGGGGATTGAAATCTAAGGAGGGAGAAGTGTTACAGAGTGTCATTTTGAGTACAGATTGTCTTATAAGCATTTCTCATATGTAATTGTTTACTGGTGTCTGTTGAGGTTTCTGGGCTTGTGCGTACTTTGGGTGGGTTTGTCAGTCTGCAAGAGGTGACCTGTAAGCAAGACCTGTTTTACAAGAGCTCCTGTTTTCACAGTTATTATTGTTACTACTGTTCTCCTGAGTTACTGTTATTGTTAACTTCATTACTTATTTATATAAAGAAGTTCCTTCTTTGAAACAACCTATTTGACTGCTTACTTTGTGGCCTCACCCCGTCATTATTGGCTTTACAGACATTTTGAAATTTTACTTCACATGAACAGATTTTCAATGCTGGCACTGAAAAAAGTATTCCCTAGTTATGGTAGACACCAGCCTATTTCTGTATTATGAGTGGTTCTGAATCTGTATTTATGTACCATTGCAGTGCACGTGTTGAGTAGAAAGAAACTGGTAGTTTATCCCTCAGTATGTTGGTGCGAATTCTTTTGTTTTAAGGTTCCTAACAAATGGATTAGTCATCACAGAGTCCCCTCCATCTAAATTACATTATTATGCATCACTCATAACACTGGTGTAAACATTGGGCTGGATTCTCCTAAAATGAGACTATGTCCCCACGCCGGTGTAAAAACGGTAGAGTTTTACTCCCGAAATTCCGAGAAAAAAGTTTACCTAATTCAATGCCCTGCAGGGGCTAGCAGGGACCTGGAGTAAATCTCCCAGCTTTAGCTGCAGATACGGGTTCCCGCACTTCTGGTTCGGAGTACGCACGGCAGTGGCCTCTGATTTGTTATGTTCTAGGTGTAACATAAGCGGCTTCCTTGTGGGGCACTTGACAAAGGAAGGTTCAGACGTGGAGATAACTTCAACATGTTTATTAAGCTATTTACACTTCTATTACTCAGGTTCGACACTACTGCTAATCCTACTATAGCTACCCAGACTGACTAGCCAGTTGCTGCAATCCACGTGGTGGGAGTGATGTTGAATCAACCCTGTGTCTGTACTCACTGACTGGCTCCACTGGAAAGAGGCAGATCATGTGTGTGGTGTCCTTTATATATGGGTTGGTGTAATGCCCTCCTGTTGTCGTGTCACCTCTGTGTGTATCGTGAATGTCCATTGGTCGTGTCCTATCAACTTGATCTATTGGTTGAGTGTGTGTGTGTGATGTCTCTGGTGCTCCCTCTAGTGTCTAGCTAGCCTACATGTATTTACATTGATGCACATCACCACACACCCCCTTTTTTATATGTTACATATTTTCTGTACACTTTAAGAAAATTGAACAAAAAACAGGTAGATAAGTTAAGGTATATACAAGTCATGGGAACAGTGATTAAACAATAAGTCCAAATCATTTGTGTGAGTCCAAAAACCATCAATCATCATGGTCAAATGTCTCTCTTGGTTATGAACGCCATCAACGTCCCTGTGCCCCAGGAACCAAGAAGTGGTCAAATCACTTCGCTGTCTGATTTGGAGTCCCTTTCTTTTTTCGATGTTTGTGATGGTGCTGACGGATGGCATCTTGTAGCTGATAAGGTGTTGACGTTGAAGAGGTACCAATAATAGTATCATTCGAGGTCATGGATGTGCCATATGTTGAAGTTGGATAAGACTGTACATACTGGTTCTGGCCACATGCTCTGCAGGAAGGGTGATCCTGCTGAGAACCGTTGAAGCTTGTCGAATTGGAAACAGAATTGCTGCTCGCATAAATACCTGGTGATGGTGTGAAACTAGAACCTTGCATCTGAGAGGAATATGCCGTCTGGCCAGACTGGGGTGCAGCAAATCCTGGGCTGTAACTAAGGCATCCAGTCTGTAGTGCAGATTGCGCTTGCGATAGTCCTTCTTCGGTCTTGATTCCATTAGTGGGCAATCCATAGTGCTCACCTGTTTGAGAATATGCTGCATAGACTGCTGGCTGCTGCATGCCTGAATACTGGGTTTGTCCAGCATGAGCTGTCATTGGCTGCACTGCAGGTGTGGAAAAAATGTGTGGATATAGCTGTGGTGAATATTGGCGTATTCCTCTTGGACTGTAGCCGCTGCTTGTTATTACCGACCCAGTGTAATTGTTAAGTGATCCATCTCCTGTTGTTGTGGCATCTGCTGTCACCCTGAGCGTGCCATCACTGAGGTTGCGGCACTCCCTGTCTGGAGTAAAGTCCGGCTTACATGAATCAGAGTCGGCGTTTGGTTGCTCCCCATCTGGAGTCTGGACTGTTTTAACTGAGTCAGTGTTGGTTTGTTGATGCTCCCCGTCCGGAGTCTTAGCAGGTTCACTGGAGTCAGCTGAGATTTCTTGAAGCTGCACGTCTGGAGTCGGAACACGCAGGAATGCATTGACTTGTGGAGAGGTTCGAGCGAATGAGGGTGGAAGTATCATGGTGTCACCGGAATCACCAGTGGTCTCACAGTGACCATCAAGTGCCTCTGTACACACTAGCTGAGGTCTGTCACTTTGCACACCTTGCATGGGAAGTGGGATGCTGTCGTCACTCGTCTCACATACCGTGGGTAGAGCCTCAGTAGCTGCTTGTTGTTCACTTGGGTTGGGTAAATTGTCAGAGTCTTCATCTGGTGGCGCAAACAATGTGGGTGGACTGTCATTGTCTTGCTGTTGTCCTTCATTTGAGCTTGGACTGTCATTGTCGCTTTGTTCTTCACTGTAGCATGATAGACCGTCATGGTCGTCCTGCTGTGCACTGGAGCGTGGTAGACTGTCATAGTCTTCTTGCTGTTTACTTGAGCATGGCAGAATCGCATCGTCTGCCGCTAGTTGGTCAGAGGAGGTTGCTAGACCCTCATGGTCTTGCTCCTGCAAGGACTGCACGTCGGGGTCTTGCGTTGCTTCTATCGTGGAGGTTGTCCACGAGCTCGCTGCGGAGGCTTGTGACACTGGAGTCACGTCTTGTGTGTGCAAGGACTGCACTCTGGAGTCTTGCTTTCTGCAATTCTGGAGTCTGTCCACGAGCTCTCTGTGGAGGTTTGTGACACCGGAGTCACTTCTTGTTCATGCAAGGACTGCGGTGTGGAGTCTTGTGTGTCTTCTTTCATAGAGTCGGGAACCCTGAGCTGTGCGAGGACCACGCTCTGTGTGGCAGCAGGCTGCTCTCTGTGGGCTTGTACCGCTCTCTGTCTCTTGGTTTCAGGCCGCAGCATAATCCTGCACTCACGAGTCGGGATGTCATATCTGCTGGGCTGAAGATCCTCAAATCCGAAGAACTTGTCGTCGGGGTCGTCAATGTGCAACACGTCTCGTTGCGGATTGGATTTGGTACTGGGGTAGCCTCCCAAGGTGAAAGGTTCGTCTGAGTCATTGTCTTCCAAGACCACATCATCACGTTTTGTGTCGGAGCTGGCATTGTGCTCACGTGGTCCAGAGAAAATGTAAAGGTCGGTTTCGAAGTATTCAAGGTCAGAATCATCGGTTTGGGCGTAGGTAACTGCTTGTTGCAGGGTTCTTCGGAGGTTAATTTCATTTCCTGGTTCAATTTGAGGCATTGTGCTGTCATTCCAGGTGAAAGAAGGTTGTTTTACGGCTTTAAAAGATTTTTTCTTTGATTTGGGACGTTTCCCCTTTAAATGGGCATGGTCCAGGGCCTCTAACGTCATGACGCATGTGACATCATATGTAGCAAGCATTTGCGCATGCGCAAATCGCTGTTCCTGTACCGGGGGCCGTTTTCATGATTGCGTCTGCGTGGCGTCTCGCGCATGCGCAAACGAACCTTCCCGTTCTGTGCGCTTCTTGCACAACTGCGCAAGAGCAGTCCCTTTAGAGAGATGGCCGCCGATCAAAATTGTTCTCTGCTCCGGGATCTCGGCCTCGTGGTGAGTACTGGCGCTTCTCTTACCTTTTCTTGCTGGTTGGAGTGTGTTTTCCTCACAGTATTTGTCGAATTTGTCCAGGACTGCCTGAAAGTCGCTCCTGTTTTACCCCTTGGAGAACCTGAATTTTTAAAAGATTTCTTCTGCTCTGGCACCGGTGATGGTGAGCAGAAGCTCTGTTTTTTCAGCATTGGCCACGTCTTCCAGGTCGGCTACTACCAGGAAGATTTCAAACATTTGCCGGAATACCCGCCAGTTTTCGCGGAGATCGCTGTGGTACTGGAGCTGCTGCGGAACCCGGATCTCGAACATCTTGCCTGGGTATCGTTGCTGGTTGTCACTGTACGCTGAGGTATGGCTATATGGATTGAAACAGTTCACTGCTGGTACCATGATTTGTTATGTTGTTGGCGTAACATCAACGGCTTCCTTGTGGTGCACTTGACAAAGGAAGGTTCAGACGTGGAGATAACTTCAACACGTTTATTAAACTATTTACTCTTCTATTACTCGGGTTCGACACTACTGCTAATCCTACTATAGCTACCCAGACTGACTAACCAGTTGCTGCAATCCACGTGGTGGGAGTGATATTTAATCAACCCTGTGTCTCTACTCACTGACTGTCTCCACTGGAAAGAGGCAGATCATGTGTGTGGTGTCCTTTATATATGGGTTGGTGTAATGCCCTCCTGTGGTCGTGTCACCTCTGTGTGTATTGTGAATGTCCATTGGTCGTGTCCTATCGAACTGATCTATTGGTGAGTTTGTGTGTGTGATGTCTCTGGTGCTCCCTCTAGTGTCTAGCTAGCCTACATGTATTTACATTGATGCACATCACCACAGCCTCAATGGCGGAATCGTACCGTGGAGCCACACACAGAAAGGAGACACCCCCCCGCCGATCGGCTGAGTGCCCGAGCCTGAAACCACGCAGATTCAATCCCCAGCTGCCGATAAGGCCCCCTTTGGCCTCTGATCCCCCCGTCGGGAACTCGGCCGGTCAGGAGCGGAGGATTGCTGGGTGGGCCTCTGGCAATGGCCCCCTGGCGGCGCAGCATGCGCCAGAATCCCGACCGGTCATGTGTGGTTAGTTCCATGCTGTCGGGAACTCGACCGGCCGAGAGAGGAGGATTGCTGGGCGGCCCTCTGGCAATGGCACCCTGGCGGTACGGTGCACTCCGTGGTCAGGCGATTTTCGGGGCTGGCCCGATTATGGCGTGAAAGTGGATTCTCCGCAGCCCCGCGCCAGAATCACAGCTGACGCGGGGACGGAGAATCCAGCCCATATGCTTTGCCACCATTTCTAATACTTGGTGCACCTGGCACCCACTGCCAACCTTGATAACTGTGGGTCTTTTGCTGTGCTGCTCCATGTGTGCTTCCCTACCAGATGAAATAGCCAACCCGCTATGTGCTGCACATGTGGCATTTACAAACAATCCCACCTCCTGGGTCACACCAAGCCAAAACCCAGTTGCCACTCATTCGAGTTCTGTTTGATTATTTCACGGAACCTCATGAAAGTCTTTTAGGGTCTCATAGGTCTCAGTGTACCTCAGTTTGAGAAAATGTCGCAGAGATGATTACATGTGGGATATTTCCAAGGTTCATGAAATAAAAGGTGAGAGAATTGGACAGGATTGTACTTAACACTGGTACTGAAGGCGTTCTGTTAGTAATGGAGGGTAACTGCAACCAATTGATAAACATGATGTAGGCTACAACATGGAAATATGTTTACAACTGTCTCATCACATTTTCTTGTTTTTCACAAATGAAGCAAAACTTGGCAAGCTGCAGAGGTAACAATATATTTGAATCGAGGGACCTGTTGTAGTTGATAATTTAATTAGTTTTATGCAACACAGTCTCTACATCAGTTTTGGAACATCGTGATCAAAACGTGTTCTATTTTTATGGAATTAATATGAAACTCATTGTTACAGAACTACTGGCAATCCAGTCACATCGGTTTTGTTCTTCAACAGAAAAGATCAAACGCAGAGAGGATTCTTTTTACACCGGTTTATTCAAGCATGCAGGAGAGCCGTAAGCACAAAATGGTGTACAGACTCCCTGAGCGATACATGGCAACAGTAATTATACCTTTGGTTATCATACAAGTAATCGGCATAAACAATCACAAGTATACATTTGTTCTGAAGTCATTGATATCCAATTGCAGCTAATAGTTCTAAATAATAGATTTACATCGTTGAATATAGTTAAACAGTTGCACCCTCCAAATAGTTGTCTAATTAGAGTATTCAGATGCTAATGGAGCATGTCGCATGGTTGCACCATCCAAACATCCATACCTGCAGACTTGGCTGTTATGGCTGTGGTGATATACATCACTGTAAGTACAGAAAGGGTTCATGTACATACACTACATCTAACTAGAGACTAGAGGGAGCACCAGAGACATGACACACAGACAGTCAACCAATAGGTCAGTAAGATAGGACACGACCAATGGGCAGTCACGATACACACAGAGGTGACACGACCACAGGATTGCATTACACCCATATAAAAGGACACAGCACACATGATCTTCCTCTTTCCAGTGGAGACACTCAGTGAGTACAGACACAGGGTTGATTGAACATCACACTCACCACGTGGATTGTAGCAGACTGGTCCGTCAGTCTGAGTCGCTATAGAAGGATTAACAATAGAGTCAAATCCAAGTAGGAGAATTGTTAATAGTTTAATAAACGTGTTAAAGCTATCTCCAAGTCTGAACCTTCTTTTGTCAGAGTGCACAGCAAGGAAGCAGCTTATGCTCCGTCAAGAGCATAACAAAACATGGTACCAGTGAGTATCTTTTTAAATCCATATAGTTTCACTTCAGCAAACAGTGACAACCAGCAACAACACCCAGGCAAGATGATCGAGATTCCGGTTCCACAGCGGCTCAGGTGCCAATCTCAGTGCAAACTGGTGTGCATTCAGGCAAAGGTTTGAGATCTTCCTGGGAGCAGCCGACCTACAAGATGTGGCCAATGCTGAAAAGACAGAGCTTCTGCTTACAATTGCGGGTGCAAATGCAGAAGAAATCTTCAAAACATTCAAGTTCTCCAAAGGGCAAAACAGGAGCGACTTCCAGGCAGTCCTGGACAAATTTGAACAATACTGCGAGGAAAACACAAACAAACCAACAGAAAACGGTAAGAGAGGCGCCAATACTCACCTTGAGGCCGAGGTCCCGGAGCAACGAATGACAATTTTGATCGGTGGCCATCTTGAAAAAGGTACCGCACACGCGCAGTTGAGAGAAATGCGCAAAGTAAAGGAACAGCGAACTGTGCATGCGCAAACGCTTCCTGCGCACTATGTCATACGCTTTGTGGCGTCAGAGGCCCCGGACCATGCCCACTTAATGGGGAAATGTCCCAAAACAAGAAAAACATTTTTTAAAGCCTCAAAACAAGATTCTTTCACCTGGAACGACAGCACAATGCCTGAAATTCGACCAGTAGCTGAAAGTAACCTCAGCAGAACCCTTCAACAAGCAGTTAGCACCGCCCAAAGAGATGATACAGTTATTGAAGACTGTGACTCAGACCTTCAATTCTTCTTTGGACTTCGCGAGCCCAATGCCAGCTCCGACACAAAACGTGATGATATGGTCCTAGAAGACTACGACTCAGACGATGATTTCATCATTGGAGATGATGACCCCAGTACCAAATCCGAACTGCAACGAGATGTGTTCTACAGTGAAGAATCCGACACAGACGCGGATGTGTTCTTCGAATTTGAGGATCTTCAGCCCAGCACATATGACATCCCGACTCGTGAGTGCAGGATTATGCTGCGGCCTGACGCCAAGAGACAGGGAGCGGTACAAGCCCACAGAGAGCGGCCTGCTGCCACACAGAGAGTGGTCCACGCACCACGGAGAGTCCCCGACTCCACACAGAGAGTGGTCCACGCACCACGAAGGGTCCCACGAAGAAAGCGGTGAAAGACTCCACAGCGAGACAACTGCACGTCTCCACACAAGAAGTAACTCCAGTGACACAAGCCTCCACAGCAAGTTCGTGGACAGCCTCCATGACAGAAGCAACACAAGATTCCGAAGCGCAGTCCTTGCATGCGCAAGACCATGAGAGTCGAGCAAACTCCTCTGAGCAACCAGCAGCAGACAATGCAAGTCTGCCACGCCCAAGTGAACAACAGAAAGACGATGACAGTCTGCCATGCTCAAGTGTACAGCAAGCAGACTATGACAGTCTACCACTCTCCAGTGAACAAGAAGACTCTGACAGTCTACCACGCTCAAGTGTACAGCAAGCAGACTATGACAGTCCACCCAGATTATTTGAGCCACCAGAAGAAGACTCCGACGGTCTACCCAGCTCAAGTGAACGACAAGGAGACACTGAGGCTCTACCCACTGTATGTGAGACAAGTGACGACGGCATCCCACTTCCCGTACCAGATGTGCAACGTGACAGACCTCAGCTAGAATGTACCGAGGCACTCGACAATCACAATGAGACTACTGGTGACTCCCGTGACACCACGTTACTTCAAACCTCATTCGCTCGAGCCTCTCCACAAGCAAATGCATTCCTGACTGTTTTGACTCCGGACGTGGAGCATCAAGAAACCTCAGAAGATGCAAGTGAATCCTGAAATGACTCCGGACGGGGAGCATCATGAGGCCAAAACTGACTCAGGAGAAACAGACCAGACTCCAGACGGGGAGCATCGACAAACTAAAACTGACTCAGGTAAAACAGACCAGACTCCAGATGGGCAGCATCGATAAGCCAAAGCTGATTCAAGTAAGCCGGACATGACTCCAGATGGGGAGCGCCGCGAACTCAGTGACGGCACACTCAAGGAGACAGCAGATGCCGCAAAGCACGCTGACACAAGTAACTGTGTGAAGGACTCGTGTTATCCACAGAGTGTGGTCCTTGAGCGCAGCAAACACGGCAACAAAACCAACAAACACAACAACAACATCAAAGACAATAGCAAGAAGCGTACCAAAGGCAACAACGTCGACAACAAGCACAACAAAAACAACACCTATGGAGCTGCGACTGGTACGACATGGTACAACTCTGCAAATGGGGGACACTGTTACTGCTCAGCTCAGTACAATGACATACCATGGCAGGACGATGCATCTTACCACTTCACATTTGCTGCGCTACCAACAGGCAACCTGGCTTTCAGGACAGATGCCATCAAAAATTACCACCACAAGCATTGAAAGAAAACAAAAAGAGTCCAAACCAGACAACAAAGTGATTTGACCACTTCTTCAGCACAGGGACACTGATGGCGTTTACAAAGCAATGCCACCATCAAAATCAGCAACTCACCAACCAAACAAGAAAGCCCTCGACCATAATAATTAATGAACTTTGGACTCATACTTATGATTTGGGCTTATTGTTTAATGATCACTGTTATCATAACTTGTACCGAGCATCATTTATCTACCTGTTTTTGTTCAATTTTCTTTAACACTGTACAGAAAATATGTAACACGAAAAAAGGGGGGATGTGGTGATATACATCACTAAGTACACAAAGGGTTAATGTACATACACTACCCCTAGCTAGACACTAGAGGGAGCACTGGAGACATGACACACAGTCAACCAATAGGTCAGTAAGATAGGACACGACCAATGGGCAGTCACGATACACACAGAGGTGACATTACCACAGGATGGCATTACACCAACCCATATAAAAGGACACAGCACATATGGTCTTCCGCTTTCCAGTGGAGACACTCAGTGAGTACAGACCCAGGGGGCGGGATTCTCCCCTACCCAACGGGGCGGGGGGTTCCGGCGTAATGGAGTGGCGGGAACCACTCTGGCGTCGGGCCGCCCCAAAGGTGCGCAAATCTCCTTCGCACTTTTAGGGGCCAAGCCCTCACCTTGAGGGGCTAGGCCCGCGCCGGAGTGGTTTGCGCTCCACCAGCTGGCGAGAAAGGCCTTTGGCACCACGCCAGCCGGGGCCAAAAGATCTTCGCCGGGCGACGCGGATCGGCGCATGTGCGGGAGCGTCAGCGGCTGCTGACGTCATCCCCGCGCATGCGCAGGGGAGGGGGTCTCTTCTGCCTCTGCCATAGTGAAGACCATGGTGAAGGCGGAAGAAAAAGAGTGCCCCTACGGCACAGGCCCGCCCACGGATCGGCGGGCCTCAATCGCGGGCCAGGCCACTGTGGGGGCACCCCCCGGGGCCAGATCGCCCCGCCTTGTCCCGGGGTTCAAAAGGTGGTTTAATCCACGCTGGTGGGACAGGCATTCCAGTAGTGGGACTTCAGCCCATCGCGGGCTGGAGAATTGGCAGGGGTGGGCCCGCCGACCGGCGCGGTGCGATTCCCGCCCCCGCCGACAGGCGCGGCGCGATTCCCGTCCCCGCCGAATCTCTGGTGGCGGAGACTTCGGGACATGGCGGGGGCGGGATTCACGCCAGCCCCCGGCGATTCTCCGATCCGGCGTGGGGTCGGAGAATCCAGCCCGGGGTTGATTGAACATCACACCCACCACGTGGATTGTAGCAGACTGGTTCGTCAGTCTGAGTAGCTATAGAAGGATTAACAGTAGAGTCGAATCCAAGTAGGAGAATTGTTAATAGTTTAATAAACGTGTTAAAGCTACTCCAAGTCTAAACCTTCCTTTGTCAGAGTGCACATCAAGGAAGCAGCTTGTGCTAAGTCAAGAGCATAACAAAACAATGGCTGCCTACTTGTGGATTATCAAAGTTCCCACTATCTTACCCCTTGCTCAGCTTGTTCATGCAGCCCATCTGGAAGTGTGAGAATCTCCCAGAAACAACTTCACAGCAGCTCACCATGGGAATTCTGCTGCAGTTCATCCACAGGGGAACTCAACTGCATTCAATGAATTTAACTGCTTCAGTCCCCCTTTTGACCCTTGGCTTTACCCAAACAGGCCAAATTAGCAGTTGACAGTTCCTCTCCCATAACCTTTCCCTTCTGAACAGTAGGCACTACAATGGACATCAGTTCCACACTCAATATACACCTTGGTCAGTGAAAGCTACTATTCATTAGCTAATTGTAAGCCACAGCCCACAGTGTGATCATAGAAACATACATAGAAAATAGAAGCTGGTGGGAGGCCATTTGGCCCTTCAAGCATGCTCTGCCATTCATTATGATCATGACTGATCATCAAGTTCAATACCCTGATTCTGTCTTCTCCACATATCCCTTGATCCCTTTAGCCCCAACGGCTATTTCTAATTCCTTCTTGAAATTACACAATGTTTTCGCCTCAACAACTTTCTGTGGTAGTGAATTCCGCAGATTCACTACTCTCTGAGTGAAGAAACTTCTCCTCACCTCAGTCCTAAGAGATTTACCCTTTAAGCTCAAACAATGGCCCCTAGTTCTGGGCTTCCCCATCTTCAGGAACATTCTTTCTGAACTTACCCTGTTAGAATTTTATAACTCTCTATAAGGTCCCCTCTCACTCTTCTAAATTCCAATGAATATAATCCGAACTGATTTAGTCTCTCCTCAGATGACAGTTCCGCCATCCCAGGAATTAGCCTGGTAAACCATCGCTGCACTCCCTCAGGTTCGATTCTCAGCTTGGGTCACTGTTTGTGCAGAGTCTGCACATTCTCCCCGTGCCTGCGTGGGTTTCCTCCGGGTGCTCCGGTTTGCTCCCACAAGTCCCAAAAGATTTGCTTGTTAGGTGAATTGGACATTCTGAATTCTCCCTCAGTGTACCCGAACAGGCGCCGGAGTGTGGCGACTAGGGGATTTTCACAGTAACTTCATTGCAGTGTTAATGTAAGCCTACTTGTGACAATAATAAAGATTATTATTATGATTGGTCTGCTAAACATACAGTATATTCAACTAACAGATATTAAAATTTAAAATAACTAAAAGCTAACTTAGTTCCAAAATTTAGCTACAAAAGCCAATTACAGAACTTAATTCTAAACTGATAAAATCAAAGATCGTTAGACAATGTGAAATAAAATGGTTTTTATTGAACATCAAAATTTAAACTGCATACTTTGATGCACAAAATTGAATGATTTAATACTTGTTTTTCTTTGCACAGAGGACTTTGAATTTTGAGAACTGAACTGATCATTTTAATTGTGAGGGAATTGGATAGTTCATACTAGTAATTGTTCAACCTTGATGCTCGCATCACTGACTTAAGGCCAAATGCTCTTTATCTCTTTTCAATTTTGAGTGTGATGCCTGTGGCCCAGAATTCAGTACAAAATCATATTGAGGTGACGTAGGTAGATTGTGTGTCGATTAAACTGGAATTAATAAATTAATATCAATTTCTCTACCTTGAGGCTGAGTTGTCTCACATAATAACTCTACTGCAATGTGTCAAAGTTATCGCATTATGTTTTCTCATGTGAGTAGTGGACTAATCATGGCTTTACCAGTATCATTGTAACTCACAAACCATTTACTAATCCTGCTACCATTTGTAAAAGATGAAATACGACCATTTGCTATGTTACTGATTTCATTCATTGATTCCTATGTGAATTAAACATCTCTTCAATTGGTGAGTCATGTATATAAAGGTTCCAGTTTTCACAGGGCAAGATCTTACTCCTCATCCCCTGTCTCATTAATATTATTATAATATGATCAGGGATAGTCAGCATGGCTTTGTGAAGGGTAGGTCATGCCTCACAAACGTTATTGAGTTCTTTGAGAAGGTGACTGAACAGGTAGATGAGGGTAGAGCAGTTGATGTGGTGTATATGGATTTCAGCAAAGCGTTTGATAAGGTTCCCCACGGTAGGCTATTGCAGAAAATACGGAGGCTGGGGATTGAGGGTGATTTAGAGATGTGGATCAGAAATTGGCTAGCTGAAAGAAGACAGCGGGTGGTGGTTGATGGGAAATGTTCAGAATGGAGTACAGTCACAAGTGGAGTACCACAAGGATCTGTTCTGGGGCCGTTGCTGTTTGTCATTTTTATCAATGACCTAGAGGAAGGCGCAGAAGGGTGGGTGAGTAAATTTGCAGACGATACTAAAGTCGGTGGTGTTGTCGATAGTGTGGAAGGATGTAGCAGGTTACAGAGGGATATAGATAAGCTGCAGAGCTGGGCTGAGAGGTGGCAAATGGAGTTTAATGTAGAGAAGTGTGAGGTGATTCACTTTGGAAGGAATAACAGGAATGCGGAATATTTGGCTAATGGTAAAGTTCTTGAAAGTGTGGATGAGCAGAGGGATCTAGGTATCCATGTACATAGATCCCTGAAAGTTGCCACCCAGGTTGATAGGGTTGTGAAGAAGGCCTATGGAGTGTTGGCCTTTATTGGTAGAGGGATTGAGTTCCGGAGTCGGGAGGTCATGTTGCAGCTGTACAGAACTCTGGTACGGCCGCATTTGGAGTATTGCGTACAGTTCTGGTCACCGCATTATAGGAAGGACGTGGAGGCTTTGGAGCGGGTGCAGAGGAGATTTACCAGGATATTGCCTGGTATGGAGGGAAAATCTTATGAGGAAAGGCTGATGGACTTGAGGTTGTTTTCGTTGGAGAGAAGAAGGTTAAGAGGAGACTTAATAGAGGCATACAAAATGATCAGGGGGTTGGATAGGGTGGACAGTGAGAGCCTTCTCCCGCGGATGGAAATGGCTGGCACAAGGGGACATAACTTTAAACTGAGGGGTAATAGATATAGGACAGAGGTCAGAGGTAGGTTCTTTACGCAAAGAGTAGTGAGGCCGTGGAATGCCCTACCTGCTACAGTAGTGAACTCGCCAACATTGAGGGCATTTAAAAGTTTATTGGATAAACATATGGATGATAATGGCATAGTGTAGGTTAGATGGCTTTTGTTTCGGTGCAACATCGTGGGCCGAAGGGCCTGTACTGCGCTGTATTGTTCTATGTTCTATGTTCTATCACTTTCTTTGTTTTCTCTAGCCCTTGAGTGGGGTGATCCATGCAACAAGTAATCACTTTTTCCAATTTCAGTTTCCTCTTCCCATAATTTGTGTTAAATTCCATTATATTCCATAAACTACTGTAATTTGAATGTGATCTCTGAATAATGTCAATTTAGACTGATGCTCCTTTCTCTCTGACACTCTCCACCTGCAGCATCTCACTCAATATCATTCAAAATAACATCATGCATGGAATGAAAATATTCTCCAAATCTCCATTCATCAGTATCCATCTTGTGGACTCCTTACCAGGTTTATTTGCTACCAGGTCCTTAATTGTTCCAATGCAAATTATTTACCTTTTCACTTAAATTTTGCTCATTTTGACAGTGATTAGTGTGTTTAATTCTATCCCAATTGATTTAAAATAGGTTTCTCCATGGATTATGTGGAGGTGCCTTGATCATTTACTGGTGTTGTTTCACTCTGCTGGTCCCATTAACCATTTCATGCCATCTTGTTTGTCAAATAGTGTGCATGCCTGAGACTTCAATACATTATTTCGAGTACGTATAAAACATTGAACAGCCATCTGCAAATTGGCGCAGTGCCCCAGGTGTCATGCCACACATTCTTGAATTCCTTATGATCTTACCAAAAGATCTCAAAATTATTGCTTTTCACTCCACATATCATTGATTTCCCATTGAAGTCACCTCACGCTGCCACAAAACACACAGGTGGGGGATTCCTGGTGGCGGGAAAAGTGAATCGTAAAGGCCGGAGATTACCCACCCTTGTTACACTTGCAGTTACCTGTAAAGCAAAACACAAAGGATCCATTCTGTTTGCGGAAAAATGGGTTAATTCACTTGAGCATATCTAACAATTCAAAAACTTCTAAAATTTAGTAATTCCCAATTCCTGTACAAATATAAATACATCTTCAGCTGTTTGTAGACAAGAGTTAATTATCAGCTAACTTGAAAAGGAGTGGAGCAAAAGTTTGCAAATGGATGTCATTACATCACCACCCTTTTATTTTAATCTAACAAGGACAAGGTATTTAACAATCTCTCCTTTTAAACTTTTTTTCAGTATCCAATCTCAGTGTTCCTTTTTCATTCTGCTAATCATGTCGGGAATGATTCTTTAAACCTGACAAGACGTTTAAGTCCAAGATCTATCTGTCATCAAAATTTCAGATATCCCAAATTCCAACAACCCCATAAAATGAAACGATCTCATACTCACTTGTGTGAATTTATATTCGGATTAAAATTCCCGCAGGTTTATCAAAATATCCAGGAATTATGATTCCGGCCAGTAGTCTTGATTCTAGGTTTATAACTCTGAAAAATAAACGATTACACTTCAATCCTGTTGGATTTTAACTGAAATCACTGAAGCTACTGTCACATAATCCCATTATTAGGCAGGAAAACATTAAAGCTTGAATCATACAATGCACAAATATCATCTATACACAAGCAGAGAAATATAGCATGTGCTTTAAAACAACAATAAACAGAATGAGATACATAAGCATTCTCCTGGTTCTGTTTTAAAGTTCCAAATATTAAAAAGATTAATTTACGGGATGTGAGCGTCGCTCGTGAGGCCAGCATTTTTTGCCCAGCCCTCGTTGCCTTCAGAAGGAGGTGGTGAGTTGCCTTCTTGAACCCCTGTAGTCCCTGAGAATTAGGTACACCCACTGTGTTGTTAGGGTGGCAGTTCCAGGATGTTGCCCCAACGGCAATGAAGGAACATCAATATATTTCCAAGTGGTAAGTGACTTGGAGGGGAACCTCCAGGTGATGAGGTTCCCAGGTATCTGCTGCTTTTGTCCTTTTAGATGGTACTGGTTGTGAGTTTGGAAGGTGTTCTTTGCGGGGTACTGTAGCACATTTTTAGATGGGATACATGACTGCCACTGTTTATCGGTGGTGGAGGGTTTAAATATTTGTGGAAAGGGGAGCAATCAAGCAGGCTGCTTTATCCTGGATGGTGTTGAGATTCTTGAGTGTTGTTGGAGCTTCACTCATCCAGGCATGTGGAAAGTATTCCATTATACTCCTGTGCCTTGTAGATAGTGGACAGGCTTTGTGGAGGGAGGGGGGGGGTGTCAGGAGGTGAGTTATTCGCTGTAGGATCCCTAGTATTTGACCTTTCCTGGTATCCACAGTATTAATATGGCCAGTCCAGTTCAGTTTCTGATCAATGGTAATCCCCAGGATGTTGAATGTGGGGGATTCAGCGATGGTAATGCCACTGAATGCCAAGGGGCGATAGTTAGATCCTCCCTTGTAGGAGATAGGCATTGCCTGGCACTTGCGTGGTGTGACTATTGTTATATTACTTACTGTAATATATGTTACTCATTTGCTTCATACCAAGATGCTCTTAAACTCGATGTTGATTAACACTCGTAGTCGTCCAATGAAAGCAAATAATTTATTGAGTAACTAAAACAAATAAATTGTGAGTTTGTTCTATCTCCAATACTTTTACTAGATATTAAATAAACAAGATTAAATAAGATTAAATGCTTCCGGGTGCGGCGATGACCAGCTAAGTCGCGCTTTTCGGCAGCTCCCGGTGGAACGGAATTTTGGGCTCTTAATAGGAGCCCCAACGGCAATTTTAACGGCTAAAAACACTGTGCGGTAAACCAGAAGGGAATCCTCCCTGGACACGGATGGAAAAAGGAGAGGAAAGTGGCCGGATTGTGGTGGATCCTCTAGAGCAGCGGCCAGGAAGGCAAGCACAAAGCAAGATGGCGTCGGAAGGTGGCAGTTTAATATGGGGCCCTGGCCAACAAGAGTTCCTGCGGCGCTGCATGGAAGAACTTAAAAAGGAGATGAAGAAGGAGCTGTTGGCCCCGATATTACAGGCGATTGAAGGGCTAAAGGAGGAGCAAAAGACCCAGGAGCAGGAGCTTCGGGTCGTGAAGGCAAAGGCTGCTGAGAATGAGGACGAAGTACAGGGCCTGGTGGTGAAGACAGAGATGCATGAGGCACAACACAAAAGGTGTGTGGAAAGGCTGGAGGTGCTGGAGAATAATGCGAGGAGGAAGAATTTAAGGATTCTTGGTCGTCCCGAAGGTGCAGAAGGGGTGGACGTCGGGGCATATGTGAGCACGATGCTTCACTCGTTAATGGGATCGGAGGCCCCGACGGGCCCGTTGGAGGTGGAGGGAGTTT
Source organism: Scyliorhinus torazame (assembly GCF_047496885.1). NCBI lineage: Eukaryota > Metazoa > Chordata > Chondrichthyes > Carcharhiniformes > Scyliorhinidae > Scyliorhinus > Scyliorhinus torazame. The sequence goes on from NC_092719.1 coordinate 152,020,647, forward strand.
ATCGAGTTATGGCGCGTAGACCGAGGGCTGGAGAAATTCCTCAAGCCATAGTGGTGAGATTTCTCCGATATAAGGACAGAGAGATGGTCCTCAGATGGGCAAAGAAAACCCGGAGCAGTAGGTGGGAGAACGCGGTGATCCGTGTATATCAAGATTGGAGTGCGGAGGTGGCGAGAAGGAGGGCAAGCTTTAATCAGGCCAAGGCGGTGCTGCACAAAAGGAAGGTTAAATTTGGAATGCTGCAGCCGGCAAGACTGTGGGTCACACATCAAGGGAAACATCACTACTTTGAAACGGCGGAAGAGGCGTGGACATTTATTGTCGAGGAGAAACTGGAATAAGCGGGCTAGAAAAAGAACGTTTGGGACAAAGTGGTGGGGTGATTACGTGGGGTGAAGGGGGGGGGGAATGGGGGAAGAGATGATTTCCCAAGTTGTTAATCCTGCGACCCTGTAACTTTTCTCTCTTCCCCATGTCGTGGGGGAGGGAGGGGAGGGAGGATGGGGAGATGGGGGCGCCGGCCATTGGGGGCGGGGCCAAATGGGAAGCACGGGCTTTGTTCCCGCGCTATGGTAATCATGGCGGGAACAGGGAAGCAGGAAGGAGGGGGCCTCGCACAGTGGGGGCCGAGGTCACGGGGGGAAGCCGAGGTCGGCCAGAGTTTGCTGACTTCTGGGAGTAACATGGGGGGTGCAATTACGCTAGAAAGGGATCAAGCGGGGGGGGGGGGGGTTAACTGGGTTGCTGCTACTGGAAAGAAGTGGGAGCTGGTATGGGGTGGGGTGGTCGGGGCGGGAGGGCGCCGTTGGGGGGAGATACGGCTACGTGGGAACCGGGAGAGGAGCTGGATCGAAAAAGGAGATGGCTAGTCGACAAGCGGGGGGGTAAAGAGCCCCCCAACCCGGCTGATCACGTGGAATGTGAGAGGGCTGAACGGGCCGATTAAGAGGGCACGGGTACTCGCACACCTAAAAAAACTTAAGGCAGATGTGGTTATGCTGCAGGAGACGCATCTGAAACTGATAGACCAGGTCAGACTTCGCAAAGGATGGGTGGGGCAGGTGTTTCATTCGGGGCTAGACGCAAAAAACAGGGGGGTGGCTATATTAGTGGGGAAGCGGGTAATGTTTGAGGCAAAGACCATAGTGGCGGATAGTGGGGGCAGATACGTGATGGTGAGTGGCAGATTGCAAGGGGAGGCGGTGGTTTTAGTGAACGTATATGCCCCGAACTGGGATGATGCCAATTTTATGAGGCGTATGTTGGGACGCATCCCGGACCTAGAGGCGGGAAAGTTGGTAATGGGTGGAGATTTTAATACGGTGCTGGACCCAGGGCTGGACAGGTCGAGGTCCAGGACCGGAAGGAGGCCGGCTGCAGCTAGGGTGCTCAAGGACTTTATGGAGCAGATGGGAGGAGTAGACCCCTGGAGATTTAGTAGACCTAGGAGTAAGGAGTTTTCATTTTTCTCCTATGTCCACAAAGTCTATTCACGGATAGACTTTTTTGTTTCGGGAAGGGCACTGATCCCGAAGGTGACGGGGACGGAGTACACGGCTATAGCTATTTCGGACCACGCTCCACATTGGGTGGACCTGGAGATAGGGGAGGAAAAAGAACAGCACCCACCCTGGAGAATGGACATGGGATTATTGGCAGATGAGGGGGTGTGTTTAAGGGTGAGGGGGTGTATTGAAAGGTACTTGGAACTCAATGACAATGGGGAGGTTCAGGTGGGAGTGTTCTGGGAGGCGTTGAAGGCTGTGGTTAGAGGGGAGCTGATATCTATCAGGGCACATAAAGGAAAGCAGGAGGGTAGGGAAAGGGAGCGGTTGTTGAAAGAACTTTTGAGGGTGGACAGGCAATATGCGGAGGCATCGGAGGAGGGACTGTACAGGGAAAGGCAAAAGCTACATGTAGAATTTGACTTGTTGACTACGGGTAATGCAGAGGCACAATGGAGGAAGGCACAGGGTGTACAGTACGAATATGGGGAGAAGGCGAGCAGGTTGCTGGCCCACCAACTGAGGAAAAGGGGAGCAGCGAGGGAGATAGGGGGGGTGAGAGATGAGGAGGGAGAGATGGAGCGGGGAGCGGAGAGAGTGAATGGAGTGTTCAAGGCATTTTATGAAAGATTATATGAAGCTCAGCCCCTGGAAGGGAAGGAGAGAATGATGGGCTTTCTGGATCAGCTGGAATATCCTAAGGTGGAGGAGCAGGAGAGGGCGGGACTGGGAGCACAGATTGAGACGGAGGAAGTAGTGAAAGGGATTGGAAGCATGCAGGCGGGGAAGGCCCTGGGACCAGACGGATTCCCAGTGGAATTCTAGAGGAAATATATGGACTTGCTGGCCCGGCTACTGATGAGAACCTTTAATGAGGCTAGGGAAAGGGGGCAGCTGCCCCCGACAATGTCAGAGGCAATGATATCGCTCCTCCTCAAGAAGGAAAAAGACCCGCTGCAATGCGGGTCCTATAGGCCCATTTCCCTCCTGAATGTGGATGCTAAGATTCTGGCCAAGGTAATGGCAACGAGGATAGAGGATTGTGTCCCGGGGGTGGTTCATGAGGACCAAACTGGGTTTGTGAAGGGGAGACAGCTGAACACAAAAAAAACGGAGGCTGCTAGGGGTAATGATGATGCCCCCACCAGAGGGGGAAGCGGAGATAGTGGTGGCGATGGATGCCGAGAAAGCATTTGATAGAGTGGAGTGGGATTATTTGTGGGAGGTGCTGAGGAGATTTGGCTTTGGAGATGAGTATATCAGATGGGTACAGTTGCTGTATAGGGCCCCGATGGCGAGCGTGGTCACGAATGGACGGGGGTCTGATTATTTTCGGCTCCATAGAGGGACGAGGCAGGGATGTCCTCTGTCCCCGTTATTGTTTGCATTGGCGATTGAGCCCCTGGCCATAGCATTGAGGGGTTACAGGAAGTGGAGGGGAGTACTCAGGGGAGGAGAAGAACACCGGGTATCTCTGTATGCGGATGATTTGTTGTTGTATGTGGCAGACCCGGCGGAGGGGATGCCAGAGATAATGCGGATACTTGGGGAGTTTGGGGATTTTTCAGGGTATAAATTGAACATGGGGAAAAGTGAGTTGTTCGTGGTGCATCCAGGGGAGCAGAGCAGGGAAATAGAGGATTTACCGTTGAGGAAGGTAACAAGGGACTTCCGGTACTTGGGGACCCAGATAGCCAAGAATTGGGGTACATTACACAGGCTTAATTTAACGCGGTTGGTGGAACAGATGGAGGAGGACTTTAAGAGATGGGACATGGTGTCCCTGTCACTGGCAGGTAGGGTGCAGGCGGTTAAAATGGTGGTCCTCCCGAGATTCCTTTTTGTGTTTCAGTGCCTCCCGGTGGTGGTCACGAAGGCTTTTTTCAAGAGAATCGAGAAGAGTATTATGAGTTTTGTGTGGGCCGGGAAGACCCCGAGAGTGAGGAGGGGATTTTTGCAACGTAGTAGGGACAGGGGGGGGGGTTGGCACTACCGAGCCTAAATGACTATTACTGGGCCGCCAATGTTTCAATGGTGTGTAAGTGGATGGGAGAAGGGGAGGGAGCGGCGTGGAAGAGATTGGAGAGGGCGTCCTGCAGGGGGACTAGCCTACAAGCAATGGTGACGGCACCGTTGCCGTTCTCACCAAAGAAATACACCACAAGCCCGGTGGTGGTGGCAACATTGAAAATTTGGGGGCAGTGGAGACGGCATAGGGGAAAGACGGGAGCCTCGGTGCGCTCCCCGATAAGAAATAACCATAGGTTTGTTCCGGGGAGAATGGATGGGGGATTTGGAGCATGGCAAAGAGCTGGGGTAGTACAATTGAGAGATCTGTTTGTAGATGGGACGTTTGCGAGTCTGGGTGCGCTGACGGAAAAATATGGGTTGCCCCAAGGGAATGCATTTCGGTATATGCAACTGAGGGCTTTCGCGAGGCAACAGGTGAGGGAATTCCCGCAGCTCCCGACGCAGGAGGTGCAGGATAGAGTGATCTCAGAGACATGGGTGGGGGATGGTAAGGTGTCGGACATATATAGGGAAATGAGGGACGAGGGGGAGATCATGGTAGATGAGCTGAAAGGGAAATGGGAAGAAGAGCTGGGGGAGGAGATTGAGGAGGGGCTGTGGGCTGACTCCCTGCGTAGGGTAAACTCATTGTCCTCGTGTGCCAGGCTAAGCCTGATACAATTCAAAGTTCTACACAGGGCGTATTTGACTGGAGCACGGCTCAGTAAATATTTCGGGGTAGAGGATAGGTGTGGGAGGTGCTCGAGAAGCCCAGCGAATCACACCCACATGTTCTGGTCATGTCCGGCACTACAGGGGTTCTGGGTGGGGGTGGCAAAGGTGCTTTCGAAGGTGGTGGGGGTCCGGGTCGAACCAAGCTGGGGGTTGGCTATATTTGGGGTTGCAGAAGCGCCGGGAGTGCAGGAGGCGAGAGAGGCTGATGTTTTGGCCTTTGCGTCCCTAGTAGCCCGGTGCAGGATATTGTTAATGTGGAAGGAAGCCAAACCCCCGGGTGTGGAGACCTGGATAAACGACATGGCAGGGTTTATAAAGTTAGAACGGATCAAGTTCGTATTAAGGGTTTCGGCTCAAGGGTTCACCAGGCGGTGGCAACCGTTCGTCGACTACCTCACAGAAAGATAGAGGGAATGGAAAAGAAGAAGACAACAGCAGCAACCCAGGGGGGAGGGGGGGGGGCGGCGGGGAGGAACCAGACGGACTCTCAGGGATGTCATTGTATATGTATAGACACTTGTTATAGGTAATGTATATTGGATTGTTGGATTGTATCTTTGGAGAGTAACTATTTTTGACAAGGCAGTTGCCACTCAGTTTTGTTTTTGTTTATATATTATTTATTTATTTGTTTAAAATTGGCCACGGTTATTTATATTGCTTTGTTGTTGTTCAAAAGAAAAACTATGTACTGTTATGTTTGGCCACAAAATTTTGAATAAAATATATTTAAAAAAAATAAATAAATAAGATTAAACTATGATTAACTAAACTTGCATTCTGAGCAAACTCTCTATACCTCTGGTCACTAGTCAATATACACACAAAGAGGCGAGAACTCAGATTGAGTCTGTCTTTTATACCCCTTGTTAGTGCTGCCATCTTGTGAGCACTTAGCTGTTACGATTATATATTAACCCCTTATGTATATACAGATATGCAGATCACTACAAATGTACCTGGCCACTTGTCAGCCCAAGCCTGGATATTATCCAAGTCCTGTTGCATTTGGACATGGACTGCTTCATTATCTGAGGAGTCACGAATAGTGCTAAACATTGTGCAGTCATCTGCAAAAAATAAATTCTGAGCTTATGAAGGATGGGAGGTCATTGATGAAACAGCTGAAGATGGTTGGGCCGAGGACACTACACTGAGGAAATCCTGCAGTGATGTCCTGGAGCTGAGATGATTGACCTACAACCACCACAACCATCTTCCTTTGTGCCAAGTATAGCTCCAACCAGTGGAGAATTTTCCCCCTGATTCCCATTGACTCCCGTTTAGCTGGGGCTCCTTGATGCCATACACAGTCAAATGCTGCCTTGATGTCAAGAGCAGTCACACTCACCTCACCTCTGGCATTCAGCCCTTTTATCCATGCTTGAACCAAAGCTTTAATGTCAGGAGCTGAGTGACCCTGGCGGAACCCAAAGTGAGCGTCCGCGAGCATGTTATTGCTGAGTAAGTGCCGCTTGATAGCACTGTTGCTGACTCCTTCCATAACTCTGATGCAATTGTTGTGGAATAGCTCTGTCTATTACTTGCTGCTTATGCTGTTTGGCACACAAGTATTCCTGTGTTGTAGCTTCACCTGGTTGACACCTCATTTTTTGGTATGTCTGATGTTGCTTCTGGCAAGCTTTCCTGCACTCTTCATTGTATCAGGGTTGATCCCCTGGCTTGGTGGTAATGGTAGAGTGGGGAATATGTCAGACCATGAAGTTGCAGATTGCAGTTGAGTTCAATTCTGCTCCTTCTGACGGCCCACATCACCTCATGGATAACCAACCTTTAGTTGCTAGATATGTTCGAAGTGCCTGTAATTAAAAACTCAAGATAAGGTTAATTCCCCAGAAAGATATTAAAACAAATCTACAAACATTCAAAGATTCTCACAGCTCATAATTTCAAACAGTTAATCGCAGCATTTTCTTGCAGCTGTAGCTTCTTAAAGAGACAGGGCACCACAAACTCTAAATCTCTTGATTAAAATAAAATACACCATGCTCTATTCTCCTTCATTACAACTTAACTTGCATTTTTTGATCCATGTAATTCCAATGCTTGATTTTATAGGCATCACCTATTCTGTGTTGATTCTCAACAAATCTCAAAAGCATTCTCACCCAAACACACTACCACCTGCAAACTCTTTGTTTTCTATCTGGGGGTGATAAGTTCATAAGATATAGGAACAGAATTAGGTAATTCGGCCCATCGAGTCTGCTCTGCCATTCTATCATGGCGGATATGTTCTTCATCTGCTGCCTACAATGTTACAGGTCAAGAGTTGGATTGCGAAATCAGCCAGAGCATCTCCTCCCTAGAACACGTGACCTAGGAGCGGGATTAGCCAATTTAGCCTCCCGAGCCGAACACCCTCAATGTGATCATGACTAATTCCATCCTGGCTTCAACTCCACCATCCTGCCCGTTATCCATAACTCTTCAACTCATTACTAATTAAAAATCTGTTTAACTCCGCCTTAAATTTACTCACTGTCCCTGCATCCACTGCACTCTGGGGTAGAGAATTTCACAGTTACACAACCCTTTGGGGGAAGTAGTTTTTCCTCAAATCTGTTTTAAATTTGCTACCTCTTACTCTAAGATTATGACCTCTCACTCTAGAATGCCCCACAAGTGGAAGCATCAGTTCCATGTCTACTCTATCCATACCTTTTAGCATCTTGTATACCTCAATTAGATCTCGCCTCATTCTTCTAAACTCTAGAGAGTACAGGCCTAAACTGTTCAATCTCTCCTCATACAACAAACCCCTCATCTCTGGAATCAATCTAGTGAACCTCCTCTGAGCTGCCTCCAAAGCCACTACTACATCTTTCCTGAAATAAGAAGACCAAAACTGTGCACAATACTCCAGGTGCGGTCTTACCAATGCTTTGTATAGTTGCAACAACACTTCCTTGATGTGATAACACAATAAAATTCTCACATGTTCCAAATTCCTCCAGATGATGTTAAATTTCCATACATAATTGGTCATTGACTTTACATAAATCCACAATTATACATTAGCATAGACACACATAATTTACAGACACACAAATGTGATTTAAAACAAATCAACTGGCTACTGAAAGGGTTAACATTTCTAAAGAATCTAAAGGGCGAGAGGTGGGCAGCGGAACTTGGCACGCAATTGCATCATTTTACATAATTTGAAAGAAAACTCCTTGTGGTGAACGTATTGCTGCTGCAATTCACCACTATTGTATTGTATTATGTTGATGCCTTTGTGGGCTCCGCCCCCTCGGGAGTGGTATATAGATCTGCAGCCTGTAGGCGGCACTCAGTACAGAGCAGTCGCAGGCAGGCACAGATCTAGCTTATTAAAACCACTGTTCACTTCTACTAATCGTCTCGTGTGAATTGATGGTCGCATCACTCCTCTAACAATCCAAAAGCTAAATTTTAAACTTACTATATTAAACTCTGTTTTATTCCTCACCTTTGCCCACATTTCATCTCTTTTGTTTATTCTTTTCCTCCTTTAAACCAATTTTTAATTTCTGAAGATCGTTACTTAACCAAGTTTGACAGAAAACTTAACAGTTTTTTGTTTTTTAGCTCCAATATTTTGAGAAGGTCAAATTGGATCACGGCCAAGCTTATCTCTCTGCCATTGATTACTTGAACAGTTTAATTTCAAATGCGAATTCTAATGGACTCCAAATTTCCTTTCTACACAAACTCATTTGTTACGTTTATCTTTAATTAACTGAATAATTGAAACTATGTCCTCCATCTTTAATTATTCCTATGACTGACAGAGACCCAGTCACAAATCGACTCAGAGATGGATTCAAGAATTGTTTAACACAAGCTTATATGTAATTTATAAACTCATTTTTTCAATTTATCAGTTTTTGTTAAGGATAGATAACTCCTGTCAGAACATTTGTCTCGTTGCTTTTTCTGGGGAAGCAGGGTGTCTGTTGGAATCAACCCCTGTTTTTGTATTTTGCCATGTGGAGGGATATAGTCCCTTCACCTCCTCATTCTGGAGTGAATTTGAGTTTCGCCATTTTGGCATGCGTCTTATCAATGCCTAACGCCAAGCCTCGTGGTTCTTTTGAAGACTCTCGTGGCATTCACCTACAATCCCCATTGCCTTGTCTCTTTTCAGCTCAGATCCGCCCCTCTAATCGCCTGTTTTTTTTTATGCACAGTACTCGGTTGGGAGTATAATCAAAGACAATACTCACAAAGCCCTAGTTCTGCCTTCACAACTGGCCTGGGCAGTTCCCATCCTTGTCGCCATTTTGTTATAGATCTACCAGTTATCCGACTTGTTCCTCAACGCAAGAGACCAAACGTAAATAGGATTCTTTTTTCACTGGTATATTCTTTTTTTAAAATAAATTTAGAGTACCCAATTCATTTTTTCCAATTAAGGGGCAATTTAGCATGGCCAATCCACCTACCCTGCACATCTTTGGGTTGTGGGGGTGAAACCGATGCTGACACGGGGAGAATGTGCAAACTCCACACGGACAGTGACCCAGAGCCGGGATCGAACCTGGGACGTCAGCACCGTGAGACAGCAATACTAACCACTGCGCCACCGTGCTGCCTCTTCACTGGCATATTCAAGCATACAGGGAAGCTGTATCCAAAAAATGGCGTACAGACTCCCTGAGCGATACATTGCACCTGTAATTATACCTTTGGTTATCAGGCAAGTATTTTGTTTGTACCAATCACAAGTATACTTTTGTTTGAAGTAATTGATATCCAATAACAGCTAATAGTTCTAAATACTACATTTATGTCAGATGAATATAGCTAACCAGTTGCAGCCTCCGAATGCTTGTCTAATTATAATTTTAGGTGGCTAATGTAGCACGTCTACATGGTTGCACCATCCAAACATCCACACCTGCAGACTTGGCTGTTATGGCTACCTACTTGTGGCTTATCAAAGTTCCCACTATCTTGCTGTTCAGTTTGTTTGCGCTTCCATCTGGAACTGTGGGAACTTCACAGAAACAACTTCACAGCAGCTCCTCAGGGGAATTCTGCTGTACTTCATCCACAGGGGAACTCTACTGCATTCAATGATGTGACATCTTCACTCATGCTCACATTTTATTAATCAATTGTTTAGGTGAGAGATTAAATTACTGTCCTCCTAACCACTAAGCCGAAGATTGGTGTTTTTAATGTAACTGCATTGTCTCTTTTTGTTACATATTGCTTAAAACTTTCTCTTTGGCTGATTAATTTTTATGTTTTATAAAAGGTTACTTCTAAGAATATATCATAATGCAGTTTAAAGATTACATTGATAATGAATGGTGTCTTAAAATATCAGGATTAACTGGGGAGATTGTTAACCGTGACTTATATTGAAAGGAATCAAGTGTTCAAAAATGAATTATTGTTTTCTTTTCCCATTGGATGACTGTACCTCTTTGCTAACATGGCCCCTTTTAATTAAATCAAACTGAAATATTAAAAACAAATATATCACTTCCTCAATAGAATTAAATGTAAGATGTTTGTTTTAGCTTCAGATTAATGTGGGGTATCTACTCCCATGATTTGCTATCCTACTTATTTCGGGCAATCTTACTGGACAAAACCTTTCAACGTAATCTTGCCACATTGCAGTTTCATTCGTTATTTGCATTTTGTCTGCTTTTTTGGTGAATGGAATTACCCAATAATTCTTTTGTCATTTTCATGTACGTGCTTTCATTTCTATGCCGAAGGTTTTACTTAATCATCTGTGCAAGGCCAAGATGTCAGAACACAATTATTATCAATTGCAATTGTATTGATGATGACCAGTGGTCAAGATGCCACTGGCTCTTTGTGAAATGGTACTGATAATAGTCACATTTGGGGATTTGATAAATTAATCTTTATCTTTATTAGGGTCACAAGTAGGCTTACATTAACACTGCAATGAAGTTACTGTGAAAATCCCCCAGTCGTCACACTAAGGCGCCTGTTCGAGTACACTGAGGGAGAATTCAGAATGTCCAACTCACCTAACAAGCACGTCTTTCGGGACTTGTGGGAGGAAACCGGAGCACCCGGAGGAAACCCACGCAGACACGGGGAGAATGTGTAGACTCCACATAGACAATGGCCCAAGCTGGGAATTGAACCTGGGTCCCTGATGCTGTGAAGCAACAGTGCTAACCGTGCTGCACATAATGAGGAATTATGAAACAATTGCACAATATTTGAGGGACCATGCATGTTCAAACTTATGGAGCGACGATAATTTGCAAGCAAAACACAAAATGAATGCCACCTTGAAGCAATTTGAGTATACTTGATGAAAAACTCTTCAATACAGTTTTCATTTCACAGAAGGAGAATTAATAAGCTATCAGTTCTGCAGGCAAAAGAGATGAGAAGATTCTGCTGATGAATTCTGCAGACAGTGAATTGGTACTGAATATTTTGCTGTACTAGAGCTGTGAATTAATATATTAGAAAGAATTGGGATAAGCATGCCTCTTTCTTCTGGTCATTAAATATATTCACATTTTAAATGTTTTTGCAGAAAATGTATCTTTTGAATTTTCTAACAAAATTGCAAACTTGGCTAGAGAATGTCTTACCCATTATTTTTTTAAATAAATATTTTTATTAGCTTTTTCAAAAATGTTTAACATAATTTACATTACACATATTTAACTAACACTGAACAATCCCTCCCTCAACCTGAAAATAAATAAATCAACTAACTAACTACCACCCCCTTCTTAGCTGCTGACTGAGGTTAATTCCTTAAAGTGAAATATGAACTGACACCATCTCTTATGAAACCCTTCCTCATTTGCTCTTAAACTAAATTTAACCTTCTCTGGGCTTAGAAACTCCATTAAAGCTCCCAGCCATATTTAGGCACAGGATGGCTAAACTGACCTCCAACCCAATAGAATCCGCCTCCTCGCCACCAGCGAGGCAAGGGTTAAGACATCTGCCCCTGCAACTGTCTGGAGGCTCTGGCAATTTCGACACCTGAATATGGCTCCCAGGGGACTGGGTTCTAGGTCCAACTGTAACACTGTTGATATGGTGCTAAAGAAGATGCTCCAGAGCTTCCTCGGTTTTAAGCATGACCAAAACATGTGCACATGATTGGCCGGCCCCCTCCCGCATCTTTTACAAATGAAGTCAATCCCTTCAAACAGGCGACTCATTTTCGCTCTCATCAAATGTGTTCTGTGAACTACTTTCAATTGTAATAGTGCCAACCTCGCGCACGAGGTCGATGCATTGACCCTCCAAAACATTTTGCACCAAAGACCTTCCTCCTACGTCTCCTCCAATTCCCCGTCCAATTTGGCCTTCACCCTATCCAGGGATTCTGATCCTGCTTCCATAATTTTCCCATTAACCACCAAGGTAACTGCCCCCTCTATCCCCAACACCATCAATATCTCTTCCAGCAACGGAGAAGGGAGTAACACTGGGAACGTAGGGAAGGTCTTCTTTTCGAAAGCCCGTATCTGTGTATATCTGCACTGTAAATTATATGATATGATATAAAAGCCTCCCTCCTTGGGAGCTCGTATTTCTCCCTCAATTCTTCAAATGTTGCAAAATGACCTTCCAGAAAAAAGTATTTCAATGTGATCCCTCCTTTTTCCTCCCAAACCTGAAACCCAGCGTCTACTTTTGCAGGTTCAAGCAGATGGTTTTCTTGGACTGGCATCAGTTTTGATTCTGTCCCCAACTTAAAATGTTTGCAAAGCAGCTTCCATATCTTCAGTGTTGACACCACAACTGGGCTGTTTGAATATTTCACCGGCACCAACAGGATTGGCGATGTAGCTAGCACCCATAGCCCCGATCCATTTCTTGCCCTTCCTCCATCTGCACCCACATCGTGTCCGGTTCCCTACCCCAGCACTGAACCTTCTCGGCGTTCACCATCCAATAATAGTGCATAAGTTTCAGCAGGGCTAGGCTGCCCAGTTGTCGCCTCCTTTGAAGCAATGATTTATGAATCCTAAGGACATTCCGAGCCCATATAAACAAAGAGATCAATTGTTCCACCCCTATAAAAAGCATTTTAGATAAAAAGACCAGGAGACACTGAAATAAAAACAAAGGTCGTGGCAGAATGTCCATTTTTATCACTTGCACTCGGCCGACAAGCGATAGGGGCAGACTATCCCATCTGTGTAAGTCTTCTTTAACACTTGCTGTTAGGTTTGTAAAATTTAATTTACAAATCTGAGCCCAGTCTCAAGCCACCTGTACCCCCAAGTCCCGAAAGGGATTGGTTACTGCCCAAAATGGCACCTCTCCCATGTTTTGTCCCTCCCTCAGTGTTGAGATTGAAAAGCACTCACTTCTTCCGAAATGTAACTTATAGCTTGAGAAGGCTCCAAACCTTTTAGTAGCCCCGTAATGTCTCCAATCGTAGGTATCGGGTCAAATATATATAAAAGTAAATAGTTAGCGTATTATGATAACCTGTGTTCCAATCCGCCCTCCCCCCACCCCTCAACCACTCTCCCCTACCCCCCCCCCCCCTGCATTCTACCCTTCCATTTATTCAAGCTCCTCAGCACAATGGCCAAGGGCTCTATTGCTAAAGTAAATAGTATAAGGGACATGGGGCACCCTGTTTCATTCCCCTCTGTAGTGGAAAGCACTCCGAGCTCGTTTCAGTCATTCGTACACTCGCCCTCGGATCTGCGTACAATAATTTGACCCACTGTTGATGTGACAACTGTATTGTTTACTGAATGAAACTACATGTAAAGTTTCTGTTATCCCTCTCCCAGAAAATATCGTCCACCAGTTTGAACATATCATAAACAGGGATTAAATGCTTGACAATATAAACATATATCTGTCTAATCGCCTAATAATTTATCACAAAGCTAGGTTAAATCTATACATGACCACATATCAACCTACAGATTACCACAGGGAAATTTATTGTCATATGGTGTTGCCACTAACTGCCTGTAACTGAAATTTCCCAAACTCTATTTTCTTAACAGTTTTATTATGAGCTATGGGATTAGATAATTACCAGGATGCACATTTGGAATAGCAATTTATTAATATTTGGAAGTACATAGTGAACTTGTGCAAGAAATTGTATGCAACTCAGCAAAGTATCCCCGTTTCAATGGTTCAGTAAATTATACCAGTTTGAGACAATTGAGTATGAAATTATAGTTCAATATTTTACTCCCACAATGGTATAAATATTTTTATCGTGGAAACCTTTAGACTTCACAAATTCTGGTTTCCAGAACCTTGAACTATTCGTTACTCTGGGGACAACAAAATCTTCAGAACTGCATTTTAAATCAATATTTGCTCATTGGAATTCTATGATTTTGGTTTTAAATTTACTTCAATTCCTGACTCATATAACATAACAAAAGTACATTTCTATAGTTTTTCCTTTTCTTATTATAACAGAAGAGTGTAAGTTAGAACATAGACGCTTGTCACACATTCAATAAGGTTACGAGAATTTAGGAATGTTTGCTGTACAATATGAAAATGACCAATCATTTTTTATAATGCTACGTCCAATGGGTGGCATTTTCTTCTCAGTGCACAGAGTGCTGGCTTAGGGAAGAAAACTGGCGTGCAGCTCTTTGGGTTTTAGTAAAATCTTGTGCAAAAAAAGTCTTGGGGTGCGCTCCACATTGTCACTGTGGCCGGGCTTGAGAGAGGAGAGATTGGGGCGCCGTCTTTAAAGGGCTCCCCAATTTGCAAGAAAAATCAGCTTTCCCCTTCTCCCCCACAGACACGAGGGACCCTCACACAGCATCAGGTGATTTCCCCCCACCACACAGGCTTAGGGGCATACCCCCACGAGCATTGTGCACCCCACAGGCATTGGGTCTCCCCACAAGCATCGGGGAATGCCCCCCCCTCCAAAAGCATTCGGCCTCCCCTCATTACAGAGGGGATACACACCCTCCCTGACCAACAAGTATCGTGGCAGCCCCTCCCCCGCACACAAGCATCAAGTCATGCCCCCACCTGACAAGCATTGGTGCATGCACCTCCCAACCCCACAAGCACGGGGGTACACACCGCACCCCACCACACATAAGGGGGACCCCCCAATGTAGCTCCCCAGACGACCCTCCCCTTCCACTGCCACATTGGCACTGCCAGATTGGTGCATTCAGAGTGCCTGGCACTCCCCAGGCATGTTCCTCTCCCCCCAGGGGCTATAATTACCTTGGTGCCCTGGCGGGTTCCCCTCAACTGCTTCAAGTTCTTAAAAATCTGTTGCGAAATGTCAAGTAGGCGAGGTATGAATATATATATATATTTATTCGTTCTTGGGATGTGGGAGTTGCTGGCTGAGCCAGCATTTGTTGCCCATTTTTAATTGCCTTTGAATGAGTGGCTCGCTAGGCCATTTTAGTGGAGGGCAGTTAAGAGTCAACCATATTGCTGTGTGGGTCTGGAGTCACATGTAGGCCTGACCGGGGTAAGGACAGCAGATTTCCTTCCCTAAAGGACATTAATGAATGTGACTAGTGGGGTACTGCAGTGATCGGCAGTGACTAGATCGATGCTAGGACCCCAGCTATTCACAATATATATTAATGATTTAGGTGAGGGAACAAAATGTCATATCTCCAAATTTGCAGATGACACCAAGCTGTGTGGGAGGTTGAGCTGTGAGGACGTTGCAGAGATACTTCAATGGACACCTTGAGTGAGTGGGCAAATGAATGGCAGATGTAGTATAATTTGGATAAATGTGAGGTTATCCACTTTGGTAGCAAAAACAAGAAGGCAGACTATTATCTGAATGGCCATAAATTAGGAGAGGGGAATGTGCAATGAGACCTGGGTGTCCTCGTACACCAGTCAATAAAGGTAAGTATGCAGGTGCAGCAGGCAGTAAAGAAGGCAGATGGCATGCTGACCTTCATTGCGAGAGGATTTGAGTACAGGAGCAGGGATGTCTTGCTGCAATTATACAGGGCCCTGGCGAGGCCACACCTGGAATATTGTGTGCAGTTTTGGTCTCCTTATTTGACGAAGGATGTTCTAGCGATAGAGGGAGTGCAATAAAGGTTTACCAGACTGATTCCTGGGATGGCAGGACTGACGTACAACGAGATTGTATTTGCTGGCGTTCAAAAGAGTGAGGAGGGAACTCACAGAAACCTCTAAAATTCTAACAGGACTGGGCAGGGTAGATGCAGGAAGGATATTCCCGATGGTGGGTGTGTCTAGAACCAGGGGGCACAGTCTGAGGATATGGGGTAGACCATTTAGGACAGAGATGATGCGAAATTTCTTCACCCAGAGAGTGGTGAGCCTGTGGAATTCATTACCACAGGAAGTAGTTGAGTCAAAAACATTGTATGGCTTCAGGAAGCAGTTAGATATCGCACTTAGGGTGAAGCGGATCAAAGTGTATGGGGGAAAATGGGATTAGGCTATTGAGTTGGATGATCAGCCATGATCATAATGAATGGTGGAGCGAGCATGAAGGGCCGAATGGCCTCCTCCTGCTCCTATTTTTTCTATGTTTCTCACCAGAAGGGTTTTTGCGACAATCATCAATGGTTTCATGGACATCATTAGATTTTTATTGCAAATTTTTGTTGAATTCAAATTTCACCAATTGCCATGGTGGATTTCGAACCTGGGACCCCAGGCTATTACCCTGGATTTCTGAATTACTAGTCCAGTGACAATACCACTACACCACCACCTCCCCATGAGGCGGTTGATTCTGCGTTGTTGCGCGTCCTGAAGGCCGCCTTGTTTGGTTGTTCAGTTGTCGGTATACTTCTTTGCAGTAGTCCGTTCTGTTCAGTACGACAGTGGCCCCTCCTTTGTCTGCTGGTTTGATGACGATGCTGCGGTTGGTCTTGAGAGCGTGGATGGCATTGCGTTGTGCTTGGGTGACGTTGGGTGATGCCAAGGCAGCCTTCAGGACGCGCAACAACGCAGAATCGCCGAGCAGAAACTTATAGCCAAGTTCCGCACACATGAGTGCGGCCTCAACCGGGACCTGGGATTCATGTCACACTACATTCATCCCCCACCATCTGGCCTGCGAAATCCTACCAACTGTCCTGGCTTGATGCAATTCACACCTCTTTAACCTGGGGTTACCCCATCTCTGGATCTGTAAAGATTTAATCACCTGCAAATGGTCGCATTCCAAGCATTGTCTGGCATCTTTGAATTTGTCTATATATGTGTTTCTGGAACATACCACTTCATTCGCCTGAGGAAGGAGCAGCGCTCCGAAAGCTAGTGACATCGAAACAAACCTGTTGGACTTTAACCTGGTGTTGTAAGACTTTGTACTGAATTAACTTACTAGGCATCTTGAGTTGACAGCACAAAATGCAGTATTGTTGTAAGGTATAGAGTAATTATTCCACCATGTCTACGAAGTAGAATCCTGGAACAACTGCACAAGGGTGGTTAGAATGAAAGAGTTGAAAAGAAACTAGTTCTGGTGGCTTGGGTTGGATGCCCAAATGGAAGAGAAAGTGGGGTTATGCCAATCCTGTGCTGCATTGAGAAATGTAATTCCATCACAACCTTTGCATCCATGGGAATGGCCTACCAGGCCATGGCAAAGAATCCATGTTGATTATGTGAGCCCAGTAGAATGACACATGTTTTTGGTTATGGTTGATGTGCATTCGATGTGGCCAGAGGTTGCCATCATAAGACCATAAGACAAAGGAGCAGAATTACGCCATTCGGCCCATCAAATTTGTTCCGCCATTCAATCATGGCTGATATTTTTCTCTTCCCATTCTCCTGCCTTCTCCCCATAACTCCTGATCCCCTTATTGATCAAAGAGCAAAGAGTTCCACAGATTCACCACTCTCTGGCTGAAGAAATTTTAAAGGATCGTCCCTTTAGTCTGAGATTGTGTTCTCTGCTTATAGTTTTTTCAACAAGTGGTAACACCTTCTCCACGTCCACTCTATCCAGGCTGCGCAGTATCCTGTAAGTTTCAATAAGATCCCCCCTCAACCTTCTAAACTCCAACGAGTACAGACCCAGACTGCTCAACCGTTCCTCATACGACAAGCTCTTCATTCCAGGAATAATTCTTGTGAATCTCCTCTGGACCCTTTCCAAGGCCAGCACATCCTTCCTTAGATAGGGGCCCCAAAACTGCTAACAATACTCCAAATGGGGTCTGACCAGAGCCTTATATAGCCTCAGAAGTACATCCCTGGTCTTGTATTCTAGCCCTCTCGACATGAATGCTAACATTTCATGTGCCTTTCTAACTGCTGACTGAACCTGCACATTAACCTTAAGAGAATCGTGAACAAGGACTCCCAAGTCCTTTGATTTCCCAAGCATTTCCCCATTTAGTAAATAGCCTATGCCTCCATTCCTCCTTCCAAAGTGCATAATCACACACTTTTTCACATTGTATTCCATCTGCCACTTCTTTGTCCACTCTCCTAGCATGTCCAAGTCCTTCGACAGCACCCCCCCCGCCCCCTGCTTCCTCAATACTACCTGCCTCTCTACAGATCTTTGTATCATCTGCAAACATAGCAACAGTGCCTTCAGTTCTTTCTTCCAGATCATTAATGTATATTGTGAAAAGTTACGGTCTCATCACCGACCCCTGAGGCACACCACTAGTCACCGGCTGCCATCCTGAAAATTACCCCTTTATCCCCACTTTCTGCCTTTCTCCAGTCAGCCAATCCTCTATCCATGCCAGGATCTTACACTTAACACCATAGGCTCTTAATTTATTTAACAGTCTCCTATGCGGCACCTTGTCAAAGGCCTTCTGGAAATCTAAATAAATCACATCCACTGGTTCTCCTTCGTCTAACTTCCATGTTACTTCCTCAAAGAACTCTAACAGATTTGTCAGACATGACCTCCCCTTGACGAGGCCATGCTGACTCAGTCCTATTTTATCATGCACTTCCAAGTACTCCGTGATCTGGGGCGAGGTTCTCCGACCCCCCAGCGGGTCGGAGAATGGCCGTTGGCTGCCGTGAATTCCGCCCCCGCCGCCCGCTGAAGTCTCCGAAGGGAGAAAAGTCGGCGGGGCGTCAATGGTGCCGCACACCTCGGAGAATGGCACGGGTGGGCGCAAGGCAATGGATTTTGGGGCTGCCGATATCCTCCCGTCCGGATGGGCCGAAGTCCCGCCGACGTGATGACGGGTCACGTCGGCGTAAATCAAACCACCTTTCAATCGGCGTCAACCAGTGCTCAAGGTTTACGCCGACCAGCGTGGAGGTGGGTGACGGCCTGGGGGGTTGGCCGCTGGACAGACGATGGCGTGGCCGCAGTCTGAATGTGTGGGGGAGAGGTGTGTGTAGGGTTTTGTGTGTGTGTGTGCGGCGGGGGGGGGGGGGGGGGGGTGGTGGTTAGAGTGGGCTGGGCTCAGGCGGAGTGCCGGGAGGGGGGGTGAGTGCCGGGGAGGAGGATGGGGTCCGTGCCGGGGAGGAGGATGGGGGGGGGGGGGGTCCGTGCCGGGGAGGGGGATGGGGTCCGTGCCGGGGAGGGGGATGGGGGGGGGGGGTCCGTGCCGGGGAGGGGGATGGGGGGGGGGGGTCCGTGCCGGGGAGGGGGATGGGGTCTGTGCCGGGGAGGGGGATGGGGACTGTGCCGGGGGGGAGGATGGGGTCCGTGCCGGGGAGGGGGATGTGGTCCATGCCGGGGAGGGGGATGGGGGGACGAGGTCCGTGCCGGGGAGGGACGTGGGAGGGGGGGGCAAGTGAGTTGGTCCACCTGGCCAGGTGCCAGCCTCCAACAGTCGGACCCATGCGGAACATGCCACCTAGCTGGGGGGAGGAGGGGGTATGGGCAATGATGACATGCCGACATTCCCCCCCCCCCCCAGGCCGTCATGTTTTCCGATCAGCCAGCGATGTTGGCCGCCGTGGCGGCAGCCGCTAATGTCCATGTTGCCCTGGATGAGGAGGAGGAGGAGCGTGCCAGAGAGGCGGCGCAGGCTGCCGCAGAGGGGCAGGCGGCAGCCGATCAGGCTGGAGGGACACCTGTCTGACAGGACGAGGAGGGGGAGGAGGACGTCGCGGCCCCACGGCAACGGAGGCACCCGAGGGCGCCCCGTGTGTACCGGCCCCGGCAGTCATACCAGGACCTCACGGGCCGAGAATGCAGGAGGAGACTCCGGATGAGCCGGGAAACCGTGGCACACATCTGCCACCTGCTGGCGCACCTGTCACCGCGTGGCACTGGCGGGGGACATCCTCTCTCCGTGTCCGTCAAGGTTACGGTGGCCCTGAACCTTTATGCAACGGGGTCATTCCAGGCACCGAGTGGGGACCTGTCCGGCATATCGCAGACATCGGTGCACTGGTGCATCCGGGCAGTGACAGATGCCCTATATGCCATGGCGCACCGCTACATCCGCTTCCCTGTGGGGCCAGCCAAGATGCCCGGACCGTGGGCTTCTCTGCCGTGGCCGGGTTCCCCATGGTCCAGGGCGCGATTGATAGGATGCACGTCGCCGTGCGGCCACCTGCAGTTAACAGGGCCGTGTTCACCAATAGGAAGGGGACCTATTCGATGAACATACAGGTGGTCTGCGACCACCGCATGATGATCCTGCACGTCTGCGCCCATTACCCGGGCAGTGTACACGACTCATACGTGTTGTCGCGGTCATACATCACCGGCATGTACGAGGGACGCCATCCCCGGTTGAGGGGCTGGTTGCTGGGCGACAGGGGCTACCCATTGCGATCGTGGCTGATGACGCCTATCGGAGGCCACGCAATGAGGCGGAGAACCGCTACAATGATGCCCATGTAGCGACAAGGGGAGTGATAGAGAGGTGCTTTGGCGTGCTGAAGATGCGTTTCAGGTGCCTGGACCTCTCTGGGGGCGCCCTCCAGTATCGGTCAGATAGGGTCAGCCGCATCATTGTGGTGTGCTGCGTCCTGCACAATATAGCCCAGCAGAGGGGCAATGTGCCGCAGGCAGAGGAGGGCGGAGTGGAGGAGCAGCAGGAAGAGGCGCAGTCCTCCACAGATGAGGGGGATGGGGGCAATGGTCAGGGCAGACGGGCTAGACATGGGCGGGTGGCTGTCCACCGTTACCGGCTGGCCAGCGGGCACGGGACAGGCTGATAGCCGCCACAGACCGCACACCATGGCAACAGCCGACCACCCACACCCCCCACCCATCCACCCACCCAGCACCCTCACTCTCTTCCCCCACCCCACCCGCATGCACACCACCCCCCCCATTGCCGATCCACCTGCGGCACAACGGCCGGGCTCACACAGTTGCCGGTGGACGCGTGTCTATTGCAGGCCATGGAGGATGATGACAACCCGCCCTCCGATGAGCTCCTGGCTCCACATCGTTGGACTGTGTCTGACCCATGGCCACAGTACCACCATCCACCCGGACCATCCCTGCATACGGCTGTGACACTGCAGCGCACGGTCCCGTCCTCTGCCCGGTGGGATGTTGATGGCGGCCCAGGGGGAAGGGGGCAGACTCACCTGGGGCTGAGGTAAGACCACCCCTCACACACACACTTGCGCTCAACGTACATGACACCCCCGCACGCTTTGGACTGAGCACAAAGGCAGCTTCTGTAGGTGTAACATTGACTTTAATAATGAAAGGAGTTCATGCACGTGCCCTAGCCCCTAAAACTCATCTGTGCCCTGCACCCGTGCCAACTTACTCAGTGTCTAATTGTTTGGCCTTACGGTTCCCCAGATGGTACAGCAGAACTGGAGGTGGACTCCTGTGATTCCTGCCCTCTAACACGGGATCCCTTTGGCGGCCGTTTCTTGGGGCGTCCTGGCCTAGATGGGCCAGGCTGCGGCCCGGGCGACTGGGATGGCGAGCTGCCAGCCTGTCCTGCCCGTTGCCCACCCAATGCACCTGGGACGGAAGGGGGGGAGTCCGAGGTGTCGCGGTGTTCCGGGACCTCCCCTACTGGGGGACCCGGGACGGACCACAGCACCTCCTCCTCACTCGGGGTGCCCGATGGCCCCCAGGCCTCTACATGGGTGGGGGATGCGAACGGACTGGCCATCCGATGCCCCCCCAACATCTGGCGCTGCCAGTCCTGGAGGCCCGTGCTGGTATCGACAGGGGTCTGCAGGTTTGCAGCCATGGAGCTCAGGGGATTGGCAAACCCTGTCTGTGACTGCGCGACGCCGGCTCGCACATGGGCAATGCCGCCGATGCCCTCAGCGATGGCCTGCTGAGACTGGGCCATGGCCTGCTGAGAGTGGGCCATGGCCTGCTGAGACTGGGCCATGGCCTGCAGAGACTGGGCTATGGACTGCAGAGACTGGGCTATGGACTGTTGAGACTGGGCCATGGCATTGAGCGCCTCTGCCATCTGCCGCTGGCGCTGGCTCATGGCCTCCTGTGAGAGGGCAGCCATGTTCTGGGCCACAGACGCCGCCTGCACGGAAAGCCCCAGGCCTCGCAAACCGTTCCCCATGTCTGACACTGTCGCACCCATTGCCTCCACCGCGGACGCCACCCGTGCGGTGTCGGCCTGGGTGGCACCCATGACCGGCACCACTCCCAGCTCCTGGGCGCGGGTGGACTCCTCCACCTGCGACTGCAGCCGCCGCAAGCCGGCCGTCACCCTCTTTGCTCGTCTCCGTTTCGGTGGTTGCATCGGATCTATGGGTGGGTGTGGTAACTCCAGGAACCCAGGATCCATCTGGGCGGCAGATGTTCGCTTGGGCTGGGCTGCCCTCCGACCGCCCGGCCCCTCTGCTGCTCCTACCTCCACCTGCTGTACCGGGACAGCTGTGTTGTGCGCACCAGTGAGTGTACCAGACGCCTCATCACTAAAGTGCCCAACCATGGTGAGTGTTTCTGCGATGGTGGAGGGTGTTGGTGACAGCAGTGGCGTTGTGTCGTGCGCATCGTCCCACTCTGAGTCCATGGCACTTTGGGGTGGCAGTTCGTCTCCGCCCATCCAATCTGTGTCACTGTCCGGTATTTCAGTTTCCTGTGTAGTGGTGTCCTGGGTAGGGGTGTCCTGGGTAGTGGTGTCCTGGGTAGTGGTTTCGTGGCTCGGCTGTGACGGGGGCCTGTGGCTGCCCCTCTCGTCGCTGGGTGGCACACGCCTGCGTCGTCGCACCCGCACGAGATGGGGGCGTCGTCTCCCTGTTGCTCCAGGTCTCTCCATCTCCAGTGGTCTCCGAGGGACATTGTGCGGGCGTCGCATGCCAGAGGGTCCTGGTCTCTCCATCTCCAGTGGTCTCCATGGCGCATCCTGCGGGCGTCGCATGCCAGAGGGTCCGGGTCTCTCCACCTCCAGTGGTCTCCAAAATGGCATCCTGCGGGCGTCGCATGCCAGAGGGTCCGGGTCTCTCCATCTCCAGTGGTCTCCAAGGGGCATCCTGCGGGCGTTGCATGCCAGAGGGCCCGGGTCTCTCCATCTCCAGTGGTCTCCAAAATGGCATCCTGCGGGCGTCGCATGCCAGAGGGTCCGGAGGTCTCTCCATCTCCAGTGGTCTCCAAGGGTCATCCTGCGGGCGTCGCATGCCAGAGGGTCCGGGTCTCTCCGTCCCCCGTGGTCTCCGAGGGGCATCCTGCGGGCGTCGCATGCCAGAGGGTCCGGGTCTCTCCGTCCCCCGTGGTCTCCGAGGGACATCATGCGGGCGGTCTGCATCTGGGGGGATGGGTGCCTCGACGTTTGCTCCTGCGATTCACAATGAAGCATGCATGGTTAGACACGCAGGCAGTGATCAGGTGATATGGGAGAGGGGGGATATGGGGGAGGGGGGGATATGGGGATGGGGGGGATATGGGGACGGGCTGTCGGTGGCTCACTTGCTGGTGGGCCCCCGACCTCTGCATCAGCAACCTCCCGGTCCCCAGGTCCGCCAGCCAGTTCCAGGGCCCTTCCCTCATGTTCGGTCAGTGGCCTCTCATCAGCTGGGTCCTCCTCCAGTCCTCACATGCTCCCTGGTGTTGTGTGCACGCTTCTCCTGTGGGGGGTGGTGGCAGGGGTAAAAGGCAACAGTGTTAGACAGGTATATGAATGCACGCCATCGGTTGCGCGTGTATTGCAGAGGTTAAGTTTAGGGCTGGGTTCACTTGGGGAAATGGGGGAAGGCGGATATGGGGAGGGGGGATATGGGGGAGGGGGGATATGGGGGATATGGGGGAGGGGAGATGTGGGGAGGGGGGAATATGGGAGAGGGGGATATGGGGGATATGGAGGAGGGAGGATATGGGGGATATGGGGGAGGGGGGATATGGGGGATATGGGGGAGGGGGGATATGGGGGATATGGGGGAGGGGGGATATGGGGGATATGGGGGAGGGGGGATATGGGGGAGGGGGGATATGGGAGAGGGGGGATATTGGGGAGGGGGATATGGGGGATGGCGGATATGGGGGATATGGGTGAGGGGGATGTGGGGGATATGGGGGAGGGGGCATATGGGGGAGGGGGGATATGGGGATATGGATATCGGGCAGGGGGGGAGGCTCACCCTGGCTGCTCTGACGAGGTCGTTCACCTTGTTGTGGCACTGGGTGCCTGTCCGTGGTGTCAGGGCCACAGAGGTGACGGCCTCTGCCACCTCCCTCCACAGACGCCGGCTGTGGCGTGGGGCAACTCTGTGGCCGTGCCCGGGATACAGGGCCTCCCTCCTCTGCTCCACTGCATCCAGGAGCGCCTCAATGTCACAAGACTGGAACCTCGGGGCTGAGCGGCGGGCGGCCATCCGGTCGGGTGTTCTGGTCGGGTGGGGGAGCAGTGCGTCCTTAATGAGCCATCACGCCGTGAACCACGTGAGCCAGCGCGGATAGCGTCACGTCGCTGCTAGCCCATTCCGGGCCGGAGACTTTGCGACGTTTTTGGCGGCGTGATGCAGGTGGGATTTCCGCCGTTTTTGCCGCCGGCCGGCGAACTTTGCGCCGATAACGGAGAATTTTGCCCCTGATCTTTAATAATGGATTCTAAAATATTAACAATGACCGAAGTCGGGCTAACCGGCCTATAATTTCCCATCTTCTGCCTCCCTCCCTTTTCAAACAGGGGTGTTACATTAGCCACTTTCCTGTCCTCTGGATCCATTCCTGCCTCCAGTGATTCCTGAAAGATCACCACCAATGCCTCCACAATTTCCTCAGCTATCTCTTTTAGAACCCTGGGGTGTAGTCCATCCAGTCCAGGGGATTTATCCACCTTCAGACCTTTCAGTTTCTCCAGAACCTTCTCCTTAGTGATGGCCACTGCACTCACCTCTGCTCCCTGGTTCTCCTGGAGCTCTGGCATCTCACTGGTGTCTTTCACCGTGAAGACTGATGCAAAGTAACTATTCAGTTCATCTGCCATTTCTTTGTTTCCCGTTATTACTTCTCCAGCCACATTTTCCAGTGGCCCAATGTCTATTTTTACCTCTCTCTTACCTTTTATATATTAAAAAAACCTCTTCCTATCTTCCTTTATATTCCTAGCTATCTTGCGCTCATATTTATTCTTCTCCCCCCTTATTGATTTTTTAGTTGTCCTCTGCTCGCTTTAAAGGCTTCCCAATCCTCTTTCTTCCCACTAATACTCGCCACTTTGTATGCTTTTTCTTTAGCTTTTATGCTTTCCTTGACTTCCCTCGTCAGCCATGAATGCCTTGTCCTCCCCTTAGCATGTTTCCTCCTTTTTGGGATGAATTTCTGTTGTGCCTCCCGAATAACCCCCCAAAACTCCTGCCATTGCTGTTCCACTGTCTTCCCTGCGAGGCTCCTTTTCCAATCAACTCTGGCCAGCACCTCCCTCATGTCCGAATCATGAAATTGACATCTGCAGAACAGACCATAGAAAGGCTTCATGAGGTATTTTCAAGATTTGTGCGTCCTGAGCAACTCGGGAACGAAAATGTTACTCTGTTCACCTGAGACAGATTTGAGGACCACCTGAAGGGCTGCAGCATCCGCCAAATCAAGTCTACCCTCTACCATCCAACCACCAATGGCTTAGCTCAAGCATGCTCAAGGGATGAAGGTTCTCTACCGAGACATGTAAATGGCTTTCTAAACACATACAAAAACACTGTGCATTCAGCAACACAAAGCTCACCGGCTATATTGATGTTGAAAAAGAAACTATGCACACAGTTCGACCTTTTGACTCCCCTTTCAACTTCAGAGGTAGTCAGGCAACAACATCAGATGCAAGTGGCTAGAAGGAACAACATTCCAAAAGTAGAGTCTTTGATTGTGGGGAACATGTTCTTGTGAGAAATAACACCTCAGGAGAAAAATGGACTCCTGCAATTGCATTATCCAAAGTGGGTACAATTTCATCGACTGTACCATCTGACGATGAATTAATTTGGCAGATCAATTATTGTCTGCACGTAGTGAGAATACAGAATCTGTAGCAGATATTTTCACCACAGAGAGTATGGACGGTGACATACCGACTGGGGACTACAATTGACGAAATTACAAAATCTTTTATGACAGAATCATCCACACAACCAGAGACAGTGCCTGATTTGGCTTCGCCAGATGTAGCAACGAGCAGTGTACAGGAAGGTACATCTCGTACCCCTAAGAGCCAAGTTCCTGAACAGGAAATGAAATGAGGCAGATGTCCACCCAAGAGACTATCTTACTGTACATATTATTCCATAACATAACAATGTTAGTTGTGGCATAATGTGTTGGATCTGCTTTGAAGCATTTGATTAAGTAAAAATGCCAGGGATACTAAAGAAGTGAAAAGGGAGGAATGTTATGGATCAGAGTAACGCCATTTGCTGGTGTAACGGCACGAGTTACTCAATGACATCTTCGGAGCATTTTGCAGGCTTTTGTGGAGTTCACCGTGTTTCCCTGTTTGAGCAGCATCTTGTAAAATAAGCCTGACATGTGCCGCCTCTGATTCTTTCTCTTTGCAGCTACAACAAAGAATATAACACCACCCTAATCTTGTTACATCATGGGAAAGGAGGTCTCACCAGCGAGAACCTCGTTTCTCAACTCTTGTGAGATTTTGGATCGGCGCCACCATTTATGCAAATGGCCAATGTGAGCTTAAAATCATTGCCCTGAATTTATATGTGGCTAAATTATGAGATTTTAACTTTAGGTACCACAGAAGTATATTTGCAATCACTTACATGCACATACATTCAAGCATTTTATAAATTGGTTTCATGGTACCTTTTGTCAGAAGACTGTTTGATTGATGCACAGATTTATTAGAGTTGAAGTATTGTTTAACTTGGGAAAGATATGCAATCCTGGTTTTGCAGTCCCAGTGGTCTTGGTTGTAGCAGATGTTAAAGAGTGTTTCCTTAAATAGAGACCAGAAAAGTAAATAGTGATGGTGTTCATTCAGTTGTGGAACCTTCTGACATATTTATAAGTATGTAAGGATAAAAAAATGATCGATGGCTACCAAATTGAAAAGCCTATTCTTTATTGGCAGACTTGATTTTCGTTGTTCATGGGTACATCAGTAAATCCAGGCACAATATTGTTTCCAGTCTGATGGTATGATTAAACCGTGGATTGACTAACAGTGCTAAACAACAGCTCTAAACAGAAAGAGACAAAAACCCTTAGCATGAATGCTGCTACTCTTTTTTAAAAAAGAATTTGCTCTTTCTTTGAAGCTGATTTTTAAAATTGTGTTTGTGTGTTAATATTCTTCCCTCTCCAAGTCACTTCCCCCCATTTCTCATTTATCAACTTAGGAAGTGAGTGATCTCAAGCTATTTGGATGTTAATTGTACTCATTATGTGAGTCATGATTTTGAAGTCTGGGGGGATGGAGGGGGGTTGGGGAGTCTTATTGTGTCCCAGTTAAAATTCCGCAGGGCTCTACTGTGACCACGTGAAAGCTCATCAGAAAACGAGAGGGATCTGTTTTTCCAATCACTCTTATAAGGCGTTGTAACCTCTGGTCACCCTTTACCAGGCTAATGATGTTGGGGGACAGTCCTGGAAACATATACCTCTATACTGTGGGCTCCTGCTTCCCCAACATTTGTCAGGCTGTATTATTGTTGGCTGGTATGCCAAGTGAGATGAAGCATTCCCAGTCTGCAGATGGCAGAAGTGGGAACCATGCTGAAGAAAAAGTTAACTTAAACATCTGGGAAAAGAAACTCTTTGCACAGGAAATGGAAAGGAGATACGATGGGTCTTTGGGGAAGCCTTTGGGACCCCTCCCCTCATGGTGAGCAGATAGCATATTTTATGATTGCATTGGGCAGATTAATGCTAAAGGTACACTTGTGGCAGTGCTAAGTGCTATGCCAAAGAGTGCCTTCCTGCTGGCTTCACAAACTTCTGGTTGGTTGCACTGGAATGCACGGCTTGGTGCAGACCCCAGTAGTCCCTTGGATCACACCTCACAGATTTTTTTCAGCTTTAATGTTCAGCCTTGTACATTTCCTGGCAGGGGGGGGGGGGGCAGAAAATCTGCCACTTTTTTATTCATGTGAGTTTAAAAATTCTCAGTTGAGTTATTAGCTTTGTTCTGGTGCCTCACATGGAGAAAACATTGTGTTCTGTCTGGTTATCCAATTTATGTGTATTTCATGCTCGTCAATGCATAGCCCAGTAGCTGCGTCAGTGACTGCCGAGTGTGCGGCAGAACATATTGCCACTTGAAGAAA
Organism: Scyliorhinus torazame; assembly: GCF_047496885.1. Classification (NCBI taxonomy): domain Eukaryota; kingdom Metazoa; phylum Chordata; class Chondrichthyes; order Carcharhiniformes; family Scyliorhinidae; genus Scyliorhinus; species Scyliorhinus torazame. The sequence goes on from NC_092719.1 coordinate 152,048,504, forward strand.
GCTAGAAAGGTGACTAGCGGTAATTTGAAACGTTACACAGAGGAAAGCAATAAAAGGGAAATAACAAAGAATCAAAACAATGGATTGGAGGAGAGTATTTGTCAACTTTAGAATGCCAGGCATGCAGGGTCAGAATATTGATATGGTCAGAAAGCCTAGATAAAGAAGATATGAATTATTTATCATAATATTTTCTCAATTATCATATTTACTTGCTTTCTGTTCTACTGTTCAAAAAGATGGGGCGTGTTCGAACTGCCATGCTGCACCTGAGAAACAGTGCGACATGGCACAGCATGGCCAATAGAAGCTGGGAGACCCCGCTCCCAGGATCTACCCGGTTCGCAATGCCTTGCAAGATCTAATGCGATCTCATGACACGTTGCCACTTTTAGGCAAATCTGCCTAGTTAGTCTCATTTTAATGTGCAGTTTCCCGAGGTACCTCCTTCACCTTGGAGACCTTGGGCGAGTGCCAATCAGTATTGATCTCCACAAACGGGGACCAGATGGAATGGCACATGTGGGGGTCTCCAGTTGTATGCCCTATGGACAGGGTGATACCCTTACAGTACTGGTGTCCCCTGGCAGTGCCAAGTTGCCCAGGTAGCACTGTCAGGGGCACTGTCAAGGTGTCAAACTGGCATTTTTTGCACAGTGGTGATTGGACTGGAGGTGCCCTGCAGGAATGTTGGGGGAGGGAGTCTTTGGGACCCTCCCATTGTGCATTTGGGCTTGCATGGGATCGCATTGAGGGATCCAGAGATCAGGACACCTTTAAAAATAGCTATCTCTTGCTACACTGAGGAGTTCCAGCAAGTGGGGCTCCTCAGTGCAAAAAACCGGGCTGTGTGCAGCCTTGGCCAAACATTCCCAGAGGAGGCCCCCTATCTACCTGGGGAGTCCTTTTATAGCGTTGTGTTTCTTGCCGTTGCGAGTACCGGGAAACACATGGCTAAACACTATGGAACTTTGTTCCCATTTAGTTAAATCCTGCCCATGGGTAATGCCAAAATATAGAAGCAAATGTAATATTCAGGGATGTAGGATTACCAGAATGGTAAGAAGGCGGTGTAATTAGATGTGTCAATTAAGGACAATTGAGCGGTTATAAAATTGATCCTGTGGGAGTGGTAAGCCACTGAAAAAAATCATCTGTTTAGTAACCAAAAGAGAAAATGTTGTAAAATCTCGGCAGGTCTGGCAGCATCTGTAGGGAGAGAAAAGAGCTCATGTTTCGAGTCCTGATGACCCTTTGTCAAAGCTTTGTCAGAGCTGGACTCGAAACATTAGCTCTTTTCTCTCCCTACAGATGCTGCCAGACCTGTTGAGATTTTCCAGCATTTTCTACTTTGGTTTCAGATTCCAGCATCTGCAGTAATTTGCTTTTATCCTCTGTTTAGTAATCTTTAATGTAAATTTATGCAAATGAGCATCACGAGTTCGAGATAGTCCACCAGGTCAACATGGAAAAGAAAATTTACTCTATCAAGAGATTTAAAAAGTGCATGGAGTTAGGACTGTTATTCTAATACAGTTCAATCAAATCATATATACTGGGAAAACCTGTCAGAGGTGGAATAGAACCCTAGAATTCCTATAGTGCAGAAGGAGACCATTTGGCCCATTGAGTCATCACAGACCTTCTATGCCCACTCTCCCACCCTATCCCTGTATCCCCATAACTCCACCTAACCTGCACACCGTTGAAAACTAAGGGGCAATTTAGCTTGGCCAATCCACTTAACCTGCACATCTTTGGACTTTGATAGATATAATGCATGACTGCGTTCTGACTAAGTACTGAAGGGAAGCCACATGAGGTAGTGCTCATAGATATTCATAAATGACTCAGACAATGTACAGAAAATAGAACTGGTAGTACTCCTGGGGGACAGTGACCACAGGATGATGAAGCTTAACATGATCCTACATCAAACCGAACAAAGCCAGGTTTATAACTTCTAAAGGGCTGAGAATTGAAACAAATGGGTGGAGAATATTTGCCAACATTTCAGTAGATGGCAAATGGAACACTTAAAAAAAATAATGTGCGACATCTAAGGCATGGATGTTAAGTTAAATAATGAAAAACAATGCTCTTTGCAAATCCTGCAGTAAGAAAGGAGCATTATTGATACAAGTTAAAAGGATGATTGGGGAGGCTAGGAGTGAACTAGATAAAGCATATCTGCAGGAACAAGAAAAACTCCTTCACTGGGAGTGAAGTATCAGGAAAGAGTTGAGAACATCACAAAATACAAATGGGCTTGAAACGGATGATGAGCATTAGAAATGAAATATTGTGAATGATTACTTCCTCAAAGTATTCACAGAGAAAGACATGAACAACACACCCCATGATGAAAATATGTAACAAGGACATTGTTCATGGGGTCAATATAAATTAGAATTAAGTGTGAAACAAGCTGAGCCCCAGACGAATACATAGATGGTGCTTACTCCACATTGGTGAGAGAGACTTGTGAGAACATTTGTGAGGCACTGATAACCATTAGAGGGGAATCAATAGATGCTAAGGAAATACCAGCAGATAGGAGGAAGTGACACAGGTAACTACAAACCTAATGATCTTCAATTCCGTTGAAGGTAATGGTACAATTATGATTAACTTTGCAATAACAACCTAGTAAACAGTGGTCGACATGGATTGCAATGAAGAAGATCCTGACTGACTAACAACCTTGAGTTCAAGACCAATACTGTTGCGGATATAAATCAAAGACCTGAGGACTAATTTTTTTACTTGGTGGTGATGTAAGCTGTGTGGTAGCTAATTGGTTGCCCGTTATACACAACACCTGACATTCCTTTCCATCCATTCAAGGTGTTCTGAAAGTAAATTCAAATTTGATACATTTCAGGAGGCCTGGGAGACCCCCCCCCCCCACGGTGCCTTTATGTCTGAGCCTAACTGCCCACACCGCAAGGATCAGATCTAGATCGCGAGGCATTCTGAACATCACAAATTTTTTCTCGTGAGATTTAATGGCCTCGTCTCGTCACTGAATCAAGCGCGACGAGACCATTCGATCGCGCCCAAAGTATCGGATATAGGAAAGAATAATAGACAACATTTTTATTTAATGGATAGTATTTATATAGTTTTGGATGAGGTTGAAAGAATAGGCTTAATGCTCAGCATCCTGAGCCAATGCAGAACAGCAATCAACAACGATAATTAAATATTGAACTATACAGCCAAAACAGTGGAATGCTGTGGTCAGATCATACGTTCAATACAGCCTGCATGTGGTTGTTGGGGAACAATTGTGATATTTAAGATCTGAAGGCTGTGCAGAGGAGGCCAATAATCCTGATGTATAGTGTCCGGTTTTGACTTTTGAGTAAAGATTAGAGAGACATGTTTTTACAGCACAGAAAGGAGGCTTCTGAGGGGTGATTTTATAAAGATTCTTAAGATAGAAGTGTGTGCAAATGACTGATTTAGGCTATTATTTTAAATTGAACTATGTGAGTAAGGCAACAAGACACAAATCTAAACGAGCAAAATAAAAATTTGGGATTATATATTAAGAAGTTCCTCAAAGAGAAAGAATGACCTATACTTTTGGACTTCTAGATAGAGTTCTAGATACCTTTGAATAACTTAGATGGGGCAATGTGGGTTATTCCAACTTGATGAATTGAGATGGTCGAAAGACCTTCTTAAATTGTTAAACATTTTGTTCTCTTGTAAAAAAAAAACAATTGAGAAGAAATCCAAACACTTCAGTATGTGATTCATGAAAGTAAAAAATCATGCCTTCTTGCAAAAGTAGTGAAGAAATTAATTGTGTGATAAATCAGACTGTAGGTGTTTCATTAACACTGATGTATATGCTGGTGATTTATTTATGAATAAATCTTAACATTTAGGTGGTAAAAATTAATACAAAGATACTGCAACCGTTTAACATAGCATCAATCTCAAACCACAGTGATTTAAATTTGTTATCTTAGGCTACAAATTAACCTACGAGGTCTTAGTTTGTGTCGAGCAGATCAACTAAAGTAACCCAATTTCTTCATTACCATTAGGATGCTATTTAAAAGTAACTCAATGGGGTTAATGGTAGCTGAGATAGGAATATTTTTCTCTTTTTAGATCAACCTATTATGGTGAATATGCATGAATAAAAAAGCCAATAAATTTCAATAATTATTACCAACTTTCCAACAAAATACAGAAAGTAAAATCCAGGAAGGTTTAAAAAGAAAATGTAATGATATTTCATAGTTTCCCCTCCCAGCAGTTTTGGACATTGACATTAACAGCTTTGGTTAGCTTTTCATAATCTCTAGTTTTCTCCTTCTGAAAACACCAACACTGTTGGAATATGGTGCCTTGGGCATCATGCACCCTTTGATGCTTTGTCCAAGTGAATATTATCCATGCTTGAGCCGTGTTTTACATCCCTCTGCTGCAAGACTTTTCTAAATGTCAGCGAGAGCAGGGGCTGACCTTTGTAGAATGGTCAATATTTTCTGGAATCATTTTCTAGATAAAGGAACAAAATAATTGAGACAGAGCTCGAGGTATTTGACACAATTTTACTTACAGTCTTTGTCTTTAAATGCAGGTTTTCAAGAAACATGGGCGAAATTCTCCCGAAACGGCGCAATGTCCGCCAACTGGCACCCAAAGCGGCGCCAATCAGACGGGCATCGCGCCGCCCCAAAGGTGCGGAATGCTCCGCATCTTTGGGGGCCGAGCCCCAACCTTGAGGGGCTAGGCCGGCGCCGGAGGAATTTCCGCCCTGCCAGCTGGCGGAAACGGCCTTTGTTGCCCCGCCAGCTGGCACGGAAATGACATCTCCGGGCGGCGCATGCGCGGGAGCGTCAGCAGCCGCTGACAGTTTCCCACGCATGCGCAGTGGAGGGAGTCTCTTCCACCTCCGCCATGGTGGAGACCGTGGCGGAGGTGGAAGGGAAAGAGTGCCCCCATGGCACAGGCCCTCCCGCGGATCGGTGGGCCCCGATCGCGGGCCAGGCCATCGTGGGGGCACCCCCCGGGGCCAGATCACCCCGCGCCCCCCCAGGACCCCGGAGCCCGCCCACGCCACCTTGTCCCGCCGTTCAAAAGGTGGTTTAATCCACGCCGGCGGGACAGGCAATTTATCAGCGGGACTTCGGCCCATCCGGGCCGGAGAATCCAGCGGGGGGGCCCGCCAACTGGCGCGGCCCGATTCCCGCCCCCGCCGAATATCCGGCCGGAGACTTCGGCAACCGGCGGGGGCGGGATTCACGCCAGCCCCCGGCGATTCTCCGACCCGGCGGGAGGGTCGGAGAATGACGCCCATGGTCTTGGTCTTCGTTAAACTGTTGTACAACAATCTTATTGGTACCAAATAACAGTTAAGTCTTATTATTGAACACTTTGATGTCAAGTTATTTTAACTCGAATCATGATTGAACTTGCCATCTTACATCTTAAGTTTATATGAGTTGCATTTTATACTGAAGTCTCTGTCACGTAATAGGACACAACTCAAACCACCTTTACATCCTTTTGTACCACAACTGTATCACTGTTGTGCTATGACATGAGAAACAGCAGAGTGCGAATCCTCCCAGATGCATAGTGCAAGACCAATTAATCAGTGGACTGATGCTGAAGATGGCTACGTGAACTTTCAATAAAGCATTAGAATTATTCATTGAAGTGTGACTAAGTCTCCACAATTCTGGTATTAGTCCTCTCCTACAACAGACAAAAACTGTTAAACTCAGACATATGCAGGCAGGCAGGCATTTCATCATGAGAAAAGGTTATTGAATTAATTGGACAAGGGAATTGATAAATTGTTCCATTGCCCTTGTTAAAATGAATGAAAATAAAAAAAGTATTGAATTGATCATGCTGGATACAAAGCCTATTGGAGAAAGTTGGTCACCTGTGAAGCTTGAAGAAAATACGAACTGGGTAACTGCAAAACATAAAGTACAACCCATACAAGTCTTTTCAGCATTTCCATTTTTATTGTAATATTTCTCTCATTCTGTTGTAATTGAATGTTGTAATACAGAAGCAGAATGAACATTGATGCAAAAATATAGTTAACATGTTTTTTTCCAAATAAAACGCCTTTGCTATTCATTCTAATAGATATGATGCTCAGAATTTAAAATAAAATATGATTACATGAGTAAGCTGAAAGTTGTTGGTGCAAAATGTTGAATATAATTGATTTACACTTGCAACTCCAAAGTCAATTTTGTCTCCCGAGTTGTGGCCAAATCCTATCATAAATAGTACATCCTTTTTTCCCACAGAATATCCTATTGTGGTGACCATACAGCCATAAAAAAGTCACCTAATTCCAACTTTTATCTTCTTTTTTGTTGTTAAAGCAAATGAAGATGAAAAGTAGGTAGGGTATATAATGACCGGGTAATTGGATGCTGCCAGTTTTCCGCCACCTACAAAAAGTCTACACTGAGCCTAATGTTGTATTTTCACATTTTTCTCGGGTGATGTCATGACTATATATTTCATACATTAGATCAGTAATGATACAATCTGGTTGGGGGCCAATAACCTTCTGTTTACAGTAGCTGAAAATTGAAGTCCTAGCTACTTACTAAGAGAATAATGCTACAAGATTAAAAGCAAATTACTGCGGATGCTGGAATCTGAAACCAAAGAGAAAATGTTTGAAAACCTCAGCAGGTCTGGCAGCATCTGTAGGGAGAGAAAAGAGCTAATGTTTTGAGTCCAGATGACCCCAAGGGTCACCTGGACTCAAAACGTTAGCTCTTTTCTCTCCCAACTGATGACGCTACAAGATTCCATGTTTTTAAACAAACATTTTTACGATACAAGAGTCAAGAAAACAAACAGTCAATATTATCTACCTTTTACTCTAAAATCCAGGATTAATAGGAAGTGTTAAGTGGCAGACACAACCAAAATAGTTTCTCTGAATTCTCTCAGAAACGCACTCAAACATCAGTCTCAAAAATCTGAAAATCTCTGTCTTCCGCACAAATTATTTCAGCTCCTCTCTTTTAAGGTTACCACCTCTGATTTCCCTTAACAGCAGCTCAAACTGAGCCTAGATGCCTCCTTGTTTTTCTCCCTACAAATGAGTCAGCTCAGACTGCTCCAATGACTGCTCACCTCCTAGCCGTTCGATCACTTCATCTGAATCTGTGTCCCACTGACATGGCCAGGCTTCACACCAGCTTCTAACCAGCTGCACAAGCCCAACAATCTAGTTGCATTGAGCAGGCCACCATTCTCACCATGGGTTTCTCGTTGTCCCAACCGCCAGCTTCACGGAGCAGACAGTGCACTTCAGCTTCGCTGGGCTTTCAACTGTACCAAGGCTTGCCTGAGCCCCAAACCTCTCAGCAGCATGGAGCTACCATTGCTCCCTGGCTTCTCTGAGCCCTAAACCTCTCAGCAGCATGGAGCCACCATTGCTTCCTGGCTTCTCTGCACCAGCTGCACCGAGATACTGCCAGCAACTCAGCTGCCACCCCTTCAGCTCCGGACTAATCTTGTGCCATTGCTTCTTTTTCGTGCCCAAAACCCCTGGTCCCATTGTTCGATTTTCACGCCCTCTCTGAGTAGCCTGTCAAAAAATCTGGCAACCAAGCATATGCAGTCTGTCCCCCTGCCACTCTGTGCTTCAAATGAAACTCCAATCATGTAAGCAGTTGCAGTCCTTTAATTAGGATAGGGCCATGTCAAAAACACACAGAAACAATCTGGGAATATAAATTTCCTAACAGCAATAAATACAATTTGGCATTAATACTGGACACTAATTTCAAATGATTATGATAGAATAGATCATGATGGATTTTACCATTCTTGCACCGTCAGTGCAAGAACCTTCACTCCATTGTCTGCAGTGCTTCAAAAAGTGACTTTCCATCACCTTGTTGGGGCAATATATGTTGGCCTTGCCAGTGACACCCATATCTCGTGAATGAATTTGAAAATACCGAAATGGGATAAGACAAGTTAACGTTTAGCTGGAGCAGTTATTTTGAATGGCAATGATGGATATATTTAATTCTATATTTCAAAATTGATTATATTCAAAATTGAAGATGCCACTGTAGGTATAATATGCTGCTCATTTAATAGAATATTAGTTTTAATAACTAATGCATTCATCTTATATTTATGGTTGTCAAATACAAATACAAATGTTTCAATTTAAAAAGTATTATTAATTAATATTTGTTATCACACTAGTGTTAATGAGATGGTTCAGAAAGAAATGGTTGCCTTTGTCGGATATTTTTGTAAGTTGATACAAAATGATTTATTTAATGAAAGGTTTTTTTCACTTTGAAATCTAGTGGTAAATGCACTAATTAATGACTCCATAAAATTTAATTAAGAGGGTTTACTCCAGTTGTTTTCCATTGAAACCCACGTTAATTGGAAGTCCACATGAAAATTGGTGAGTATGTCTCAAAGGAAAGCTGAGCCCTAATTATAACTATGTATGAGCTGAAATGCTTCACCACTGGAGTCAATTTTTAGTATTGTTCAACAGAGAGAACTGCTGTTCTTGCAAACAATATACAGGATCTTAGACCTGGAAATATAGACCATCATGACTGGGTCACACAATTGGGCATTGACGGGTGATAATGTAAACAAGTGATAAACTTTCCAGGGCAGGCATTTTATCTTGAAGTGAGCTTCTTCTTTTCACTATTAAAGTTAAATCATCTGGAATAATATATGTTAAAATCTAAGATTGCAAAATTTGGTTGCGTGGAGCCTGTTTTTTGGCACTGACGATGGCTTTTTGCGAGCCACCAGAATGCCTTTTTGTTGAGGGCATCAACAAGTGCAGGGAGTATCCATTGGAAGTGAAAAGAATGGGCAGATTGTGACAATCAGCATCTAATACTGAATTGACACCTACTCTCCAGCAAATGCCATGTCTGAAACGTGCACAGTTGCACTCAGCAGCAGGAAGGACTCCACCACCAGCATTATTCAAAGGGATCATCAGCTACTTTCAGATATCTACTGTCAGCAGGACAGGTTGATAAGGTGGTTCAGAAGAGATATGAAAAACTATCCTTTTTTGGCCAAGATGAGCAAGGTGGTTTTGCTGGTGCTACAGAAAAACCTAGTGCGATGCTGAATTTTGCTGGAGTGGCGTTTGGCATCGCCACCGGGGGTAGCGGCTTGGTTGGGTGACCTGTTCGAATTCCTGCGATTAAAGAAGATAAAGTATGAGTTAAGGGGCTCTTCAGGAGGGTTTGAGGAAAGGTGGGGGATGGTTATGACCATGTGTGAGGGGCTGTTCGTGTGAGGGGCTGTTCGTCGCGGGGGGCGGGGGGAGGGGGGGGTGAAAAAGGGGAAAATTCTGTACAGACTGTATAGTTGATTGTTGGGAAGTATGTTTCCTGGGGTGTCTATTTGCTGTAACCTGTTTTGATACATGTTTGTAATAAAATAATTTTTAAAAATGATAGGTAGAGCAGTCCACTCAAACCCACACTTCCACCCTATCCTTGTAACCCAGTAACCCCATCTAACCTTTTTGGACACTAAGGGCAATTTAGTATGGCCAATCCACATCACCTGCTCATCTTTGGACTGTTGGAGGAAACAAGACAATGACCCAAGCCGGGAATTGAACCTGGGTCCCTGGCGCTGTGAAGCAACAGTGCTAACCACTGTGCTACAATGCTGTATCGTACCATTGGCTGTATCCAACACAGGAAGTGCCTATTACTTTAAATATCCTGCGTGTTCTTCCATATTTACTTCAGAAAGAGGAAAAACAGTAAGATGCAAAATTAAAATGATGTGCAAATGGAAAGGGCTATCAGTGATTGAACAATTAAAATTTGGATCATTGTTTTTATCATTGAGGATTATTGGTGACATATATCTAACTCTTCAGATCTGGGTCTAATTCGATGATTATTGTTTTATTTAGCTGCAGAATGAGCTGATGTAGAATTTTCCTTGAATGATTATGTTAATGAGGCAATCACGACCTTGATCTCAAGACTAGTCAATTAAGGTTGACTTTATTATGGGCCAGGGTTTAGAGAATACCAAAGTATATCATGGAGTTCACCTGACCTACAACGTTTAATACATTTTCGTTATGAGGAGCACAAGGGCCCACTTTCCAGGTGTTATGCAACAGAGATCTTAAGTATTTTTAACAAAACAATGTTTATTCTATGAATCCAGTTAACATTTTATAAACACACAGTAAACATCTTATCAACTACTAACACAAATACCCCCCCACCCAAAAAGATACAGTACTCGATAGGTAACGCTTAATAATTTTCCTTACAACATCCATGAGCCAAATACCCTTTTTCCTTACAAAATAGGTTTGCGTTCCTTACAGAAACAGGTATTACTTTGGAGTTATCACGTGGTCTGGAGACATTCTTTAGCATGCAGAAAGAGAGACCAAAATACACCTTCTTGGTTTGAATGCAGCTCCCCAACTGAAAACGAAACCAAAAAAAACTTCAGAGCCACAAAGCAGCTTCTGGAAGCCAGCATGTGATCAGCTTGAGCCATCTTGGCAGCTCATCAATTGTCCATTTTGAAAATAATTTTAAAAATCTTTGCTAAAGTAGTCCAGCTGATGAAGATATATACATATATTTTCCTTCATGTGTCAACTGTGACAATAGATCTCCAAAGATGCTTGATAGAGAATCACCCGATAGATTTATCAACACGATTAAAGCCAATGGGATCAAAAGGACAATGGCAGCATGATTGCAAATTGGCTAATGAACAGAAAGCAAAGGTAATGATGCACTCCGAAAGCTAGTGATTCCAAATAAACCTGTTGGACTTTAACCTGGTGTTGTAAGACTTCTTACTTAATAATTGAGGGTACCAGAACAAAGGTGTAGTTATTTTCGTATCTTTCACTATAGGTATTGAAAAGTCCTCAGAAACAGAATCTGAACTCGTCATCGTCTCTGGTCTCTGATCCAAAGTGTAGCTCCCTAGACCTTCTAAAGGTGAAACCTTCTGAGACGTTTCTGCAAACTCACATTGTGTAGCAAGTAATCGATCAGCATGAAGTCACCAAACTCTTTCATCATTCATCTGTGCATACTGCATCTGTTTTTGCTAGGATAACTGCAGGTACCCATTTTTTATTTGTAGTGTAGCTTCTTGCTACCACTCGCTCTCCTTGAGTGAATACTCACTTATCAGAGTTTTGTTCCCTCCTAGCAATCTGTGCTTGTTGTTGTCCTTTGACCATCTCGGAAGTGTCAGATGGTGTCAAAAGGTCAAACTTTGTTCTTAGCTTTCTGTGTTGCGTGTGTGGTGTTTAGGTATGTGACAATGTACCTTGATCCTGTGATGCCTTGATTGAATGTTTAAATTTAAAAAAAAATATTTTAGAGTACCCAATTAAATTTTTTTCAATTAAGGGCCAATTTAGCATGGCCAATCCACCTACCCTGCACATCTTTGGGTTGTGGGGACAAAACCCACGCAAACACGGGGAGAATGTGCAAACTCCACACGGACAGTGACCCAGAGCCGGGATCGAACCTGGGACCTCGGCGCCGTGAGGCAGCAGTACTAACCACTGTGCCACCGTGCTACCCTTGATTGAATGTTTAAATGACTGTTCGATTCATAGGTTAATCTATTTGATGGCATGCAGCTGACTTTATGTGCTGTATACCATTTCCTTTTAAGTAGTTTTCAAACTCCTTGGAAGTGAACTGAGTTCCATTGTCACTTATCACCTGCTCTCGTCTACCAAATTTTGCAAATATGTCATCCAATGTCTCAATAGTTTGTCCTGTTGCCATGGATTTTATAATCACTAATTCAGGCCATTTAGAATGTGCATCCACAATCACTCGGAACATATGCCCCTCCACTGGACCAGAGTAGTCTATGTGTATTCTCTGCCATGGCTGTGTCAGCCATTCTCACAGATATTAAGGTTGTAGTGGTGGAGTGTTTCCTAGTTTTGCACAGGACTGACAGTGCCCCAATTTCTCTTTCATTTGGGTGTCTAATCCTGACCACCAAAAATAACTGCTTGCCACTTCCTTCATCTTCACTACACCAGGACTTCCCTCATGTAGTTGGTCAAGGATTTTATTATGCAAGCACAGATGGATGATCACTCAGATTCCCACAACAAAACTCCATTCTGGACTGTAAAATCAAGTCTTCTTGTAATATAGCATTTGAGGTCTGGATTTTTACAATGTACATCTGCCATCATTCCTTCTTGGACCATGTCCATAACCTTCCCCATAACTGGATCAGTTCTTGACTATCTCTGTACTTGAGATGAAATCACAGGTACATTATCCACTTGTTAGAAATGTTGATGATATTTTCTTCAAGTTCTAGCTTGCTTTGTAACACAATCTTGACAACGCTTCAGCATTTGCATGTTGCTCCTATTTACAATATTTAATGTCGTAATATCAAGCATAACCTGCTAGCTGCTAAAGAAGGAATACATTTATACAGCCCGAAGGTTGTCATCAAGGGCTGGTGACCTGTCAAGAGAATAAAATGACATCTGTAAGGGCCCTCCCTGTTTATTCCCTTATTTTCCATTTCTTTTATTTTGTCATTGCGCATTGCACAGGTCAAGGAGACACAGCCTGAATGAGAGAGATACAGACCGAGTGAGAATTTGGTAATTTGGTGCAGTGAGGTAACCAGGAAAGGTAAGTGGTTAATCTAATTTTGCTGTTTTTCAGTTAAAAGTGCAGCATAGATTAGTGTTTGATTGGCTGAAGCTGCCCCCACCCTAATTGCTGAGAGGCAGTTATCTGGCAGTCACCTGAGGCCTGTTAAGGGGCACAAAGGTACACATTGTTTTCTTCTCTTTGAAGTTTTAGTGTGAGTCATCCTAAAGTCTGTATAAAAGACAGACAGAAAGCGCACATTAGTAAGCATTGCGCAGGTCAAGGAGACACAGCCTGAGTGAGAGAGATACAGACCGAGTGAGAATTTGGTAATTTGGTGCAGTGAGGTAATTTGGTGAAGAGTGGGAAAAGGTGCTTTTTCCCTACTGTTTTGTTCTCTCTCTTTCTTTCTTCGGGCCTAATTTCGGGAGCCGTTCGGAGGAGGAGGAGCAGTCTCTGTGAGTATAAAAACCTAACGGTAACTTCCTGTTTTCCAGTTGTTGTTTTTTTCCAAAAGTGACGTCAGAGGGAAGCTGTGATCTGAGTGGTTGATAGCAAATCTGCCCCAAATTTAAAAAAAAAACACAGCTAAACTCATAAACTTAAATTAAACGAATTAATTAATTAGTGATGGCTGGTCAGGTGATGTGCTTGAGCTGCTTGATGTGGGAGCTGGCAGATCCCATTGCGAGCTGCAGCGACCACATCTGCAGTAAGTGTTGGCTGCTTGAAGAGCTCCGGCTCAGAGTTGATGAGGTGGAGTCTGAGCTTCAAACACTGAGGCACATCCGGGAGGGGGAGACTTACCTGGACACTGTGTTTCAGGAGGCAGTCACACCTGTCAGAGTAAGTAGTTTAAATCCTGCCAGTGGCCAGGGACAGCAGGGTGTGGCTGCAAGTCAGGCAGGTAAAGGGAACCAGCAGTCAGGAACTCAGGAGCCTCAGCCCTTGACTCTGTCCAACAGGTATGAGGCACTTGCTCCCTGTGTGGATGGTGAACAGGGCTGCAGGAAGGATGAGTCAGCTGACCAAGGCACCATGGTTCAGCAGGCCATTCAAGGGGAGGGAGTAAATAGGCAAGTTGTAGTTGTAGGGGATTCTATTATCAGGGGGATAGATAGTATCCTTTGTGAGCAGGATAAAGAGTCCCGCATGGTATGTTGCCTGCCCGGTGCTAGGGTGCGGGACATCTCTGACCGGCTTGAAAGGATACTGGAGAGGGAGGGGGAGGATCCAGTTGTTGTGGTCCATGTCAGTACCAACAACATAGGCAAGTCTAGGAAAGAGGACCTGTTTAGAGATTATAAAGAGCTAGGATTCAAATTAAAAAACAGGTCCTCAAGGGTCATAATCTCCGGATTACTGCCCGAGCCACGTGCAAATTGGCATAGGGAGGCAAGAATCAGGGAAGTTAACACGTGGCTGAAAGAGTGGTGTGGGAAAGAGGGGTTCCTTTTCATGGGACACTGGCATCAGTTTTGGGACAGGGGGGACCTATACCGTTGGGATGGTCTCCACCTGAACCGAGCTGGGACCAGTGTTCTGGCGAAAAGAATAAATAGGGTGGTCAATAGGACTTTAAACTAAAGATTGGGGGGGAAGGGAAAGTCAGGGAACCAAGAGGTGAAGTAATCAGTGGGAAGCGTAGCTGCTTAGGAATACAAAAAAGCACGAAAAGACAAAACTCAGGAGAGGTTACGATAGTCCCCATCCCACAAAATATGAGATCTTAAAGTAAGGGAGCACTTAGGAGGCAGTGATCATAATATGGTAGAATTCAATCTCCAATTTGAAAGAAAGAAGGTAGAATCAGATGTAAAGGTGTTACAGTTAAATAAAGGTAACTACAGGGGCATGAGGGAGGAACTGATGAAAATCGACTGGGAGCAGAGCCTAGTGGGAAAGACAGTAGAACAGCAATGGCAGGTGTTTCTGGGAGTAATTGAGGACACAGTACAGAGGTTCATCCCAAAGAAAAGAAAGGTTATCAGAGGGGAGATTAGGCAGCCATGGCTGACAAAGGAAGTTAGGGAATGCATCAAAGCAAAAGAGAAAGCCTATAATGTGGCAAAGAGTAGTGGGAAGTCAGAAGATTGTGAAGGCTACAAAAACAAACAGAGGATAACAAAGAGAGAAATAAGGAAAGAGAGGATCAAATATGAAGGTAGGCTAGCCAGTAACATTAGGAATGATAGTAAAAGTTTCTTTAAATACATTAAAAACAAACGGGAGGCAAAAGTTGACATTTGGCCGCTCCAAAATGACGCTGGTAATTTTGTGATGGGAGACAAGGAAATAGCTGAGGAACTAAATAAGTACTTTGCGTCAGTCTTCACAGTAGAAGACATGAGTAATATCCCAACAATTCCGGAGAGTCAGGGGGCAGAGTTCAATATGGTAGCCATCACAAAGGAGAAAGTGCTAGAGAGACTGAGATGTCTAAAAATTGATAAATCTCCGGGCCCAGATGGACTACATCCTAGAGTTCTAAAGGAGATAGCTGAAGAAATAGTGGAGGCGTTAGTTATGATCTGTCAAAAGTCTCTGGAGTCAGAGAAAGTCCCAGAGGATTGGAAAATCGCTGTTGTAACCCCCCTGTTCAAGAAGGGAACAAGGAAAAAGATGGAAAATTATAGGCCAATTAGCCTAACCTCGGTTGTTGGCAAGATTCTAGAATCCATTGTTAAGGATGAGATTTCTAAATTCTTGGAAGTGCAGGGTCAGATTAGGACAAGTCAGCATGGATTTAGTAAGGGGAGGTCGTGCCTGACAAACCTGTTAGAGTTCTTTGAAGAGATAACAAATAGGTTAGACCAAGGAGAGCCAATGGATGTTATCTATCTTCACTTCCAAAAGGCCTTTGATAAGGTGCCTCACGGGAGACTGCTGAGTAAAATAAGGGCCCATGGTATTCGAGGCAAGGTACTATCATGGATTGATGATTGGCTGTCAGGCAGAAGGCAGAGAGTTGGGATAAAAGGTTCTTTTTCGGAATGGCAACCGGTGACGAGTGGTGTCCCGCAGGGTTCAGTGTTGGGGCCACAGTTGTTCTCTTTATATATTAACGATCTAGATGATGGGACTGGGGGCATTCTGGCTAAGTTTGCCGATGATACAAAGATAGGTGGAGGGGCAGGTAGTCTGGAGGAGGTGGGGAGGCTGCAGAAAGATTTAGACAGTTTAGGAGAGTGGTCCAAGAAATGGCTGATGAAATTCAACGTGGGCAAGTGCGAGGTCTTGCACTTTGGAAAAAAGAATAGAGGCATGGACTATTTTCTAAACGGTGACAAAATTCATAATGCTGAAGTGCAAAGGGACTTGGGAGTCCTAGTCCAGGATTCTCTGAAGGTAAACTTGCAGGTTGAGTCCGTAATTAAGAAAGCAAATGCAATGTTGTCATTCATCTCAAGAGGCTTGGAATATAAAAGCAGGGATGTACTTCTGAAGCTTTATAAAGCATTAGTTAGGCCCCATTTAGAATACTGTGAGCAATTTTGGGCCCCACACCTCAGGAAGGACATACTGGCACTGGAGCGGGTCCAGCGGAGATTCACACGGATGATCCCAGGAATGGTAGGCCTAGCATACGATGAACGTCTGAGGATCCTGGGATTATATTCATTGGAGTTTAGGAGGTTGAGGGGAGATCTAATAGAAACTTACAAGATAATGAATGGCTTAGATAGGGTGGATGTAGGGAAGTTGTTTCCATTAGCAGGGGAGACTAGGACCCGGGGGCACAGCCTTAGAATAAAGGGGAGTCACTTTAGAACAGAGATGAGGAGAAATTTCTTCAGCCAGAGAGTGGTGGGTCTGTGGAATTCATTGCCACAGAGGGCGGTGGAGGCCGGGACGTTGAGTGTCTTTAAGACAGAAGTTGATAAATTCTTGATTTCTCGAGGAATTAAGGGCTATGGAGAGAGAGCGGGTAAATGGAGTTGAAATCAGCCATGATTGAATGGTGGAGTGGACTCGATGGGCCGAATGGCCTTACTTCCGCTCCTATGTCTTATGGTCTTATGGTCATTATTATTTTTGATCCATGGATGATTAATCAACATGTAGCCTTAATCAAGCAGCAGAATTCAAAAATTACAGGAGAAAACATTCTGCTGGTGCCTGCTAGTTTGAACAGGAGGAACTTCAGACTTGTCAGCACCAGAGACGGAGATGTGTGGGACTCAGTTTGATTGATCAGCTGGTGGCCAATGAATAGGTCCAAAAGGCCGTACTCTGCCCGGTAACAGATGGTGATTGGGTTCTATCCCAGTGGAATGATTTTCAGAGTGCCAAGGCATCCAGTTGGTCCTGGCAGCATATAGACAAGGTCCTGCTACCTTCTCTCCTCTATGTTTTCTCCAGAATAGCTGTGAGTGCTGTATTTCTGAACTTGCAGAGACCTGAATGAATAGATCTACAGTGAAGACTATTACAGGCTGCAAACAGAGACTTTAATCTGCAGCAAGCTGTGAAGGAAGGTGAAACAAAGACTCTTTTTCCTCTTACTTAAGATTTCTGACCCCTTTCTTCCCCTCTGCTTTTGCCTATCTTGTGTGCGTGCAGACCGTGAGGGGCAAGTTACAGTCGGGAATTAGGAGTTATATAATAGTTAACCAGTTATATTTGCTGCGCATTTTGTTACAGATCTTGTTACAAATAAACATAATTGCGTTTACATTTTCAAACCTAGTGACTTCAATTATTGGGCAGTCAAGGGACAAAGACTTCAGGTATTTTTCCAAGAATTATTGGTTAATTCACTTGTGTTGTGCCTCGGGGTCAAGTAGGGTGTGGAATTGACTGCGCACTAACCCAGGATGTTATAACATGTCCATAAAGGTAGTGGTGAAACCTTCTAACACCAAAGATGATGCTGAGGGTAATTCGTTTCTGCGCAAGTAAGATTTCATGATGCGAAAGCTATTGGTCGTTTCTCTCCTGAAGGCATAATGTGCGAGACAACTGCGCCACTCTATGGTGGCTTGAGTCACGCGCTGGAGGTTTCCGGTAGCTAACAAAGGGGTTTATTGATGAAAGGCAAAGGTAGTTAAGTAACAGGCACTGAACATTATACAACAGGTCTTAACCCTTCAGCCCCCTGATCCACACTGACCGGGGTCCTGCTCCCAGGGCCCTACACAAACTTCCCATTGGCCGGGATTTGTGTAGTACCGTGTGATTTGCCCCGAGCCAGTCAAGTGGTCTGTGGAGCCTGCCCCCTTAAAGGAGCCATGTACCATATCCCTCCCCACTTAAGGGGCAAAATTCTCCCGAAACGGCGCGATGTCCGCTGACTGGCGCCCAAAACGGTGCCAATCAGACGGGCATTGCGCCGTCCCAAAGGTCCAGAATGCTCTGCATCTTTGGGGGCCGAGCCCCAACATTGAGGGGCTAGGCCGACGCCGGAGGAATTTCCACCCCGCCATCTGGCGGAAACGGCCTTTGTCGCCCCGCCAGCTGGCGCAGAAATGACATCCCCGGGCGGCGCATGCGCGGGAGCGTCAGCGGCCGCTGACAGTTTCCCACGCATGCGCAGTGGAGGGAGTCTCATCCGCCTCCGCCATGGTGGAGACCACGGCACAGGCCCGCCCGCGGATCGGTGGGCCAGGCCACCGTGGGGGCATCCCCCAGGGCCAGATCGCCCCGCGCCCCCCCCCCCCCCCCAGACCCCGGAGCCCACCCACGCCGCCTTGTCCCGCCGTTCAAAAGGTGGTTTACTCCACGCCGGCGGGACAGGCAATTTATCGGCGGGACTTCGGCCCATACGGGCCGGAGAATCCAGCGGGGGGGCCCGCCAACCGGCGCGGCCCATTTCCCGCCCCCGCCGAATATCCGGTACCGGAGACTTCGCCAATCGGCGGGGGCGGGATTCACGGCAGCCCCCGGCGATTCTCCAACCCGGCGGGGGGTCGGAGAATGACGCCCCAGAACCCTATTACAACTATCCCAAAATTTATATGCAGACGTTACAAATGTTTACAGAGACAACAGGGGAAAGAGAGTCCGTTAAAAAGTCAATTGGTCGGAAGACCTCCCAGACCTCCGTAGCCGTGTCACAGGCTCGGCACTCTTTTGGGTGATCAAGTGGTCAACAACTGGTGCCACTTCAGGAGACAGGTGAAGTGGCCTCTCCGGCATCGGCAGGTGCAGCTGATTGAGCAGAAACAGAATCCCTGAATCCCATCGGTTGCACAGAGTTACTGGAGTAGTCACAATACTAGCTGGGCTTATCGAGTCACAGTTGGGGTTCTCAAGTGGTCCTGCTTTCTGATGGTCTTTACATTCATATTGACCTCATAAGTAACTGACCCTGAATGCGCCACAACACGTCCTTCTGACCAAGGCGAACATGAAGTGAAATTATGGACTAGAACTGGCCCTCCAACTCAGAACGATCTGTCACCCCTTTGCTCTGGCTGCTGACTCTTCTGGGAGGCATGACGTGCCTCCACCCTCCCCGCCAAATTTGGAAACACGAGATCCAATCGGGATATCAAACGACTACCCATGAGCAGTTCTGCTGACGTGATGCCCATTGTTGATTGAGGGGTTGAGTTGTACAACAACAAAAAATTAGCCAACCTATGGCAAAGGGGTTTTTCAGATTGCATTTTCATGGCATTCTTGAAAATTTGGACGACCCTCTCAGCCAGACCAGTTTACACTGGGTGATAGGGGGCGGTCCTTGTGTGTGGTATGTCATTGGCTTGCCTGGAAATCACCGCTGGTGAAGTGGGTGCTGTTGTACAAAACAACTAACTCGGGAAGCCCGTGAAAGGCAAACACTTGGTGAAGGCATCTACCATGGTCCCCAGGTGACCTTGCCATTCCTAAAGGTGAAGGGTGGCACAAGGCGGCAAAGATTGCTACATTTGGCAAGGGTAACACTGTTGTACTAGTTCTTCAGTGGCTTCACCTATGCTTGGCCACCAAACGTAACTCCGCATCAACATCTTCATGCTTGTCTGCCCTGGGTGGGCACTATGTCGCTCTTGAAGGAAGGGTCCCTTAGCCTGAGATGGGGCGATCACCTGTGATCCCCACAGAATCATGCCATCTTCACATATCCAATCGTCCTGACGAGTTAAGTAGGACCTAAGCTATTCGACTTCTCGTAACAGCAGCCAGTCTGTATCATTTGTTTAACCTTTGAAAGAATAGGTTCTCTTAAGGTCAAGTTGCGGACACTGACAGAGCACTGGTAAATCACACCCATCATCGAGATAACGTTGAATCCCATTTAGCCCACTCTATATTTGATCCATGGATCGCTGAAAAAAGCAGGTGCAGATGTTATCCCAAATGGATGACTCCTGTAACGGAACAGACCTTTGTGCATCATGATAATGATTAACGGTTGTGATTTTGCAGCCACATTCATTTGTAAATACACCTGTGATAGATCTTCTGACTTCCAGGAAGTCCAGCAAATAAGTCTTCCACCAGCATTCCACTGCTAAGTGTCCAACTTGTGCACATCGATGACATGGTTGTGCCCTTGCAGACATATTTTTGGCGGTCTCTATCTTGTAGCTTTTCACTGCAACTCCAATCTGTGAAGCATCTTTTGCTGCTAGCTCCATTGATGTAACAATTTCGATAGCTGATTAAAGAGTTAAGCTGCTGACAATAAGCAGCTTCCTCTGAATAGCTTTGTAGTGGAGTCCACACACCAGCCTATCAAGAAGCCTATCCAGTGTTGCACCAAACTTGCAGTATTTTGCTAGCCTTCTTCAGGTCACCACAAACTGTATGATGCTTTCACCTTTTCCTGGCAATGGCGGAGGAACCAAAACCATTCTGCTCTTCTAGGATACTCTTCTAGGATCTTCATCAATTCATTGCAGCTCATAACTCCCAGCTTTTCTGGGTGGACTAAGTTTTGCAGTAGCATGAATACTTTACACCCTACCAAACTGAGAAATGTTGCAACCTTTAGGTCCTCCAGTGTTTGATTAGCTATAAGGTAAAGTTGAAATCTCTTTTCCTATGTGTTCCAAGTCTCACTGTCTTCATCAAATGAATCCATGGTGTCACTTTTGCCCGCCATTTTGAACACTGGCTCCCATCTTTCAAATTGCCTACCTTCCGTTTATTTTTTTATATGTGTAACAATCGGTTTCCTAATCCGCAATGCAAAATACAAAAAACTTATATTGGCTGGATGAAGATTTGTCTTATCCGTGTCGGAGCCTGCACAGAATTAAAAAGAATTTTGAATCCATGTTCCTGCAGCCCGTGTCACTTTGTCACGTACGCGGCCCCTGCAGCCTAAAGTCTACCCACTTCCAATGGCAGGCAAGGTTTCGAAACTTTGTTCTGCTTACTCACGGCAGTGTTTCATTTTTTTCAAACCTCTCTGCATCAGCGGTTTTCCTGTGATCGAGGTTTAAGTCCGGTTTCCAGAATCTTCTCCTCCACTCTCGTCTCCGTTTGCACTTTTCTGTTGACAATTTTAGTACCTCACCAGTTTTCTCTTGCCTCAATTCTTGTCATCAGTTTTATCTTTTGTTGTACTCTTAATTAAAAAAAAAAAGGAATTTACGGAATGTGGGTATTGCTGGTTTATTGTCCATCCCTAGTTGCCCTTCAGAAGGTGGTAGTGAGTTGCTTTCTTGAACCGCTGCAGTCCCACTGTGCTGTTCGGGAGGGAGTTCCAGGATGTTGCCCCAGAGACAGTGAAGGAGCGGCGATATATTTCCAAGTCAGGGTAGTGAGTGACCTGGAGGGGAACTTCTAGTCGGTGGGGTTCCCAGGTATCTGCTGCTCTTATCCTTCTTGATGGTAGGGAGTTTGGAAGGTACTTGTCATGATATTCAGATAAACAATATGGTGCAAACATACATACACACTGATGGACAGATCAACGGACTAATCAATACACATACAACATCACAGCCAATCACAGGCAAGAGCACAGGCACTATAAAACGGAGAACACAACACTTCCCGTTGATTCCAGCAAGAGACAGCTCAGGGCACAGAGCTCACAGCAAGCCACTCAAACATTCAACATGTGCTGAGTGCTTCTCCAAGATAGTGTTAGGTCAAGGTCCACAGGTTAGAGGGTAATGAACGAACCACAGTAACCAGTTTACAGATGTTGTTATTGTTAGTAATAAAACTGAGTTGTACCATCTGCAACCGTGTTGGTTCGTCTATGTAGCAAAGCACCCAACATGACATAATACCAAGATTGGAACCCAGTAACTGGGAGACCTACCTACGCATCTTAAGGAATCCGCCATCCTGCGCCATGGATACCATCAGCCCGCCGCAGCCGCTCCAAATCGCTGGAAACCTCAGCGTCAACTGGAAGCTGTTTAAACAGCGCTTCCAGCTCTTCCTAGAAGCCTCAGAAAGGGAGAATGCATCGGCCACCAGGAAAATCACCCTCCTCCTCTCCACGGCAGGGCAACACGCCATCCACGCCTACAACTCCCTGGTGTTCGTGGAAGGTGAGGACAAGACGAAGTACAAGACGGTCCTTCTCAAACTCGACCAACACATCAGCATCGAGGTAAATGAGAGTTTTGAGAGGTACCTCTTCCAGCAGCGCGTTCAGGGTAAGGATGAGCCCTTTCAATCTTTCCTAACACACCTCCGTATCCTCGCGCAGTCCTGCGGTTACGAGGCCACCTCCGATTCCATGATTCGGGACCAGATAGTTTTTGGGATCACCTCGGGCACCCTACGCCAGCAGCTCTTCAAAATTAAAAGCCTCACACTAGCCACCGCCATCGAAGCCTGCGTCCTCCATGAAAACGCGACCAGCCGCTACTCCCAATTCCAGGCGGCCGAATCGGCACGGCAGGGGTCCTACGCGGCCGAATCGGCAAGGCAGGGGTCCTACGAGGCCGAGCGGGTCCAGGCAATCGAGTTCCACCTGGCCCACTGCCCAGACGAGGGCGGCCATTTCGTGCGCTTTCAGTGGCCTCCCGCGCCAAAAGAGACTCAACGCAGAGGGACGTGATGCGCAGGCGCGCTCTATGCAGGACCGAACTGCGCATGTGCGATGGCGCAATGAACGCCATGACGTCATGACGTGCGGCAACTGTGGATCCGCACATTTAAAGCGGCAATGTCCAGCAAAGAACCGACAATGCCTCCGCTGTGGCAAGATGGGCCACTACGCTGCCTGCTGTCGGGCAGCTCAACCTGCCAACGCTCCCCAATTCAGACAACCTCGCAGGGACGTGCGGACCATTCAGCCTCCGTACTCCGAGTCATACCCTGACGATATACAGACCGGTGATACAGACGACCGGGAAGCCTTCCGTGTTGCGGTCATTGACAGGAACCGGATGTCTCCAGGCGGGACCCACCAGCCGATGCCAGTGAACAGTGTCAATCCGGGTGATGAATGGTGTGCCACCCTAACGGTCAACCGATCACCAATAACATTCCGCTTGGACACTGGTGCCTCCGCCAACCTAAAAGCATGGTCAGCCTTCTACGCCTTGAAGGTCAGACCAAAAATTCGGCCATCCCGTTGTAAGATGGTCGACTACAACGGAAACGTTATCCCGGCCATGGGATCCTGCCAACTCCACGTGACACACAATACATACATGGCCACACTGTCCTTCGAGATAGTGGGATCATTGAAGGACTCCCTGCTAGGCGCACAGGCGTGCAAGGTTCTCCACCTCGTTCAGCGGGTACACGCTCTGTCTCCAGAAGGCACATCAGACTTCCCGGATGCAGAATTTAAGGCACAGCTCCACTCGCTCCTCGCCCACAACCAGGAGGCATTCGAGGGCATGGGCACACTGC
Organism: Scyliorhinus torazame; assembly: GCF_047496885.1. Taxonomy (NCBI): domain Eukaryota; kingdom Metazoa; phylum Chordata; class Chondrichthyes; order Carcharhiniformes; family Scyliorhinidae; genus Scyliorhinus; species Scyliorhinus torazame. The sequence continues at coordinate 152,071,942 of NC_092719.1, forward strand.
CCTATACCTACAGAATACGGCTCAAACCGGATGCCACCCCGGTCATTCACGCACCTCGCAGGGTCCCAGCACCACTCAAAGACCGCCTCAAGCAGCAGCTGCAGGATCTCCAGGACCAAGGGGTGCTATCCCGGGTCACGGAGCCCACGCCATGGGTCAGCTCCATGGTGTGTGTTAAGAAGCCCTCTGGCGAACTCCGGATCTGCATCGACCCGAAAGACCTGAACAACAACATCATGAGGGAACACTACCCCATACTCAAACGGGAAGAGATCACGAGTGAAATGGTCCGGGCTAAAATGTGCACAAAGCTTGATGCCTCGAAGGGTTTTTGGCAGATTCAACTGGATCAGTCCAGCAGGAAGCTGTGCACCTTCAACACTCCTTTCGGCAGGTTCTGCTATAACAGAATGCCGTTTGGCATCATCTCGGCATCCGAGGTATTTCACAGAATCATGGAACAGATGATGGAGGGCATCGAAGGGGTGCGCGTCTATGTTGCCGACGTCATCATCTGGTCCACCACACCACAGGAGCATATCAATCGTCTCCAGCGCGTCTTTGCGCGGATACGGGAACACGGCCTGCGCCTCAACCGAGCCAAGTGTTCTTTCGGCCAAACTGAGCTAAAGTTTCTGGGGGACCACATATCCCGTTCAGGAGTGCGTTCGGACGCAGACAAGGTGAGCGCCATTACAGCCATGCTGCAGCCGGCAGACAAGAAAGCAGTGCTACGCTTTCTAGGCATGGTCAACTTCCTGGGGAAGTTCATTCCCAACCTTGCCTCCCACACAACGGCTCTTCGCCACCTAGTAAAGAAATCCACTGAGTTCCAGTGGCTGCCCGCACACCAGAAGGAATGGGAGGAGCTCAAAATTTAAGCTCACCACAGCTCCGGTATTGGCGTTCTTCGACACCTCTCGTGATACGAAGATCTTGACTGATGCCAGCCAGTCCCGCATTGGTGCGGTACTCCTGCAACGGGATGACAACGGTCGCCTATGCCTCGCGGGCCATGACCCCCACAGAACAGCGCTATGCGCAGATCGAGAAGGAGTGCCTGGGTCTGTTAACCGGCATAGACAAGTTCCACGACTACGTGTATGGTCTCCCCCAGTTCACCGTGGAAACCGACCATTGCCCCCTGGTCAGCATCATACATAAGGACCTGAATGAGATGACCCCTCGCCTCCAGCGCATCCTACTCAAGCTCCGGAGGTATGACTTCCAACTGCTCGACACCACGGGAAAGGACCTCATCATTGCAGATGCCCTATCCAGAGCAGTGAGCACTCCGCCCGACTCGGAGGGGTTCGTCTGTCAGGTTGAAGCGCAGGTGGCCTTCACATCGGCAAATCTGCCAGCTGATGATTCAAGTCTGGCCCGTATTCGCCGTGAGACTGCGGCTGACCCCCTTCTACAACGTGTGATGCGCCACATGATGGGAGGGTGGCTCAAAGGACAGTGCCCACAATTCTACAATGTCTGGGACGATTTGGCCATCATTGACGGTGTCCTCCTAAAGCTGGACCGGATTGTGATTCCACACAGCATGCACAAGCTGGTCCTCGACCAACTACACGAAGGCCACCTGGGGGTTGAGAAGCTGTATACTGGCCGGGCATCAGCGATGACATTGTTAACATGGTGCTCAACTGCCCCACCTGCCAAAGGTTTCAGCCGGCGCAACCGCTTGAGACGCTTCAGCCCCATGAGTTGGTGACGTCCCCCTGGGCAAAGGTGGGTGTGGACCTTTTTCATGCGCTTGGAAGGGACTACGTCATCATCATAGATTACTTTTCGAACTATCCAGAGGTCATACGCCTGCACGACTTGACATCGTCCGCTGTCATAAGGGCATGTAAAGAGACCTTCGCTCGCCATGGCATTCCGCTTGCTGTTATGTCAGACAATGGGCCATGTTTTGCAAGCCAAGAATGGTCTTCTTTAGCTGCTTTGTATGGCTTCACACACGTGAGGTCCAGCCCCCTGCATCCCCAGTCAAATGGCAAGGCGGAAAAGGGCGTTCACATCGTCAAGCGGCTCCTCTGCAAGGCTGCTAATGCCGGATCGGATTTCTGTTTAGCCCTGCTGGCCTATCGCTCGGCCCTACTAGCCACTGGCCTCTCACCAGCCCAGCTGTTGATGGGTCGCGCCCTCAGGACCACTGTGCCATTCATTCTGGTCCCTACACCCAACTATGCTCCAGTACTGCAAAGGATGCGACAGCAGCATGCTCAGCAGAAGGTGGCACATGACACTCGAGCAAATGATCTTCCTGCCCTGGCGCCTGGAGACAACGTCCGCATCCACCTACCAGAGGGTGGCTGGTCGGCAACTGCCGAAGTTCTCCGACGCGTGGTTCCCCGTTGGTTCCTGGTTTGCATGCCTGATGGCTCCATTCGCAGGCGCAATCGCCGGGCTCTTCGCCTGCTTCCGTGCTCGCTACGTGATCATACACCGGTGCCACGCCCTCCTGTTGTTCCTGATATCGACTTCGTGGAGCTTCCTGCCACCAAGTCCATTCCTCTGTCGCCTGTGGCCAGGCCCATTCCTCAGCCGGTGGACCCTGACCCACCCTTGAGGCGGTCAACCCGAATTCGTCGCCCACCTACTAGGCTGGACTTATGAGCCTGTTTGAACATTGAACTCACTGACATATTATGCCACAATGTTAATATGTTTCTCTTTTGTCGTTACAGGAGTTTGTTTTGATGCTTAATGTTTACACGTGTTTTCTTTATGGTACAACCTCGTTGCTATGTTGCACCTGACACCTTCCTATGTGTATAGTTTAGCCTCATGTACATGTTGTAGATATTGCACATACACATTCAGCTGCACTCAGTACACATCTATATTTATTACCACATAGGCACATATTCTTGTAAAAAAGGGGGGATGTCATGATATTCAGATAAACATCATGGTGCAAACATGCATACACACTGATGGACAGATCAATGGACCAATCAATACATACACAACATCACAGCCAATCACAGGCAAGAGCATACACACTATAAAACGGGGAACACGACACTTCCCGCTGATTCCAGCAGGAGACAGCTCAGGGCACAGAGCTCACAGCAAGCCACTCAGACATTCAACATGTGCTGAGTGCTTCTCCAAGATAGCGTTAGGGCTAGGTCCACAGGTTAGAGGGTAATGAACGAACCACAGTAACCAGTTTACAGATGTTGTTATTGTTAGTAATAAAACTGAGTTGTACCATCCGCAATCGTGATGGTTCGTCTATGTAGCAGAGCACCCAACACGACAGTACTGTCTAAGGAACCTTGGTGAGTTACTGCAGTGCATCTTGAAGATGGTACACGTGGCTGCCACTGGTCGTCGGTGATGGAGGGTTTGAATGTTTGTCGAAAGGGGAGCAATCAAGCGTGCCGCTTGGTGTGATATATTACTTAATTTATTATGTAATAATATAGGGATATATTACTTAAATACAGAACAGAAATTTATTCGACTGTTGCCAAGGATGAGGAACTTTGGTTATGTGGAGAGACAGGAGATACTGGTATTGGTTTCAAGTCTGACCATTCATTCAGAGATAGTGCAGTGGCTGCCCAGAGTGTTAGGTGTTCAGGCATAACAGCAATTAGATCACGGAAGTTGTGGCCGGAGTTTTAACAGTGCCTATTAGTGTGGCTTTTCCCTACCTCAGAGTGTAGTTCTGCCCACTAACATTTCTGAGAATCTTGCTCGTCCAACTAATTGGCTATCCTCAATGGAACCTGACCAATGTCAGCTACCCACAGTCTCACAGTTGAGGTGAGGAGTTGAAAGAGTCAAGGGATGAAGGTTGAGTGCAGGTCAACTGGAGGGGCGGTCTTGAGCCTCTCAGCTGTGGCCACCTGAATGTCCTGGGGGATCCAACAGCCCTCAAAAGCCCCCAGCACACGTTGAATCTCACTGTTGCTGATATTAAGAGCGGATCAACCAGATGTGAGCCCATCGGCGATTCTGAAGGGGTGATGAAGTGTGATGGACAGCAGAAAATTGAGTAAGTGCTGGCTACCACAGATTGTATAGAATAGTCAGCTTCCCAGACCAGGAAGACCATGGCGTTGGGAGGGGTTGAGGCTAACAGGCTGGATCACCTAACTGGCAGTCTTTCTCCCATCCCTCCCAGGTAACCGATTTGCTTCAGGATGGAACCAGTAGAGTTGGCTATTATTCTCATCACAGCACTGGAGGCAAACAGGCACCACCGAGTCGGAGGTGCCCAACGCCAGAAGGAGCCTGAGCCAGGAGAACAGGGAGCCGCTGGGCAGGCTCAAGGACTGCCCACCCATCTTGCCAAAGAGGGAGCTTGAAGGAATTGGGGAAGGGGACCTCGGGTTTATAGGACCCGCATGGCAGGAGATCTCAGACCCGTGTCATGCTCCTCGTGTGCGATGTGGGAGCTCAGGGACACATACACTATCCCTGGCTCCTTCATGTGCAAGAAGTGTGTCCAGTTGCAGCTCCTGTTAGACCGCTTGGCGGCTCTGGAGCTGCGGATGGACTCACTTTGGAGCATCCGTGATGCTGAGGATGTCGTGAATAGCACGTTTAGCGAGTTGGTCACACCGCAGGTGAAAGGTACTGAGGGAGATAGAAAATGTGTGACCAAAAGACAGAGCAAGAGTAGGAAGGCAGTGCAGGTGTCCTCTGCGGTCATCTCCCTGCAAAACAGATGCACCGCTTTGGATACTGTTGAGGGAGATGGCTCACCAGGGGAAGGCAGCAGCAGCCAGGTTTATGGCACCGTGGCTGGCTCTGCTGCGCAGCTGGGCAGGAAGAAGAATGGCAGGGCTATAGTGATAGGGGACTCATTTGTAAGGGGAATAGACAGGCAGTTCTGCGGACGCAATCGAGACTCCAGGATGGTATGTTGCCTCCCTGGTGCAAGGGTCAAGGATGTCTCGGAGCGGCTGCAGGACATTCTGGGGAGGGAGGGTGAACAGCCAACTGTCGTGGTGCACATAGGCACCAACGATATAGGTAAAAAACGGGACAAGGTCCTACAAGCTGAATTCAGGGAGTTAGGAGTTAAACTAAAAAGAAGGACCTCAAAGGTCGTAATCTCAGGATTGCTACCAGTGCCACGAGCTAGTCAGAGTAGGAATGTCAGGATAGATAGGTTGAATGCGTGGCTCGAGAGATGGTGCAAGAGGGAGGGATTCAAATTCCTGGGGCATTAGAACCGGTTCTGGGGAGGTGGGACCAGTACAAACCGGATGGTTTGCACCTGGGCAGGACTGGAACCGATGTCCTGGGGGGGGTGTTTGCTAGAGCTGTTGGGGAGAGTTGAAACTAATGTGGCAGGGGGATGGGAACCGATGCAGGAAGTTGGAAGGTAGTAAAACAGGGACAGAAAGAAAAGGCAGTAAGGGGGAAAGTGTAAGGCAGAGAAGCCACAGTCAAAAATCAAAAAGGGCGACAGTACAAGGTACAGTGACTGAGGGGAGCTCAGTGAATAGGACCAGGAATACTAAAAGGAATAAAACGGGAAGTGAAAACATCAATGGTAAGCGACGCGGCAGGTTGTTACATGAAGATATGGGTTCAACGACAAGGAAAATTAGGAGAAAGGTTAAGAGGAATTATAACTTAGGAGAGGTTACTGATCGAGGTGTTAAGATTCAGAACAGAGGTAAAAAAGCCAACGTAAGTGTACTTTACCTGAATGCTCGTAGTATTCGGAATAAGGTAAATGAGTTGATGGCACAAATCATCGTGAATGACGATGATTTAGTGGCCATTACTGAAACATGGTTAAAGGATGGTCACGACTGGGAGTTAAATATCCAAGGGTATCAAACTATTCGGAAGGACAGAGTGGATGGTAAGAGAGGTGGTGTAGCTCTGTTAATTAAGGATGACATCCGGGCAACAGTAAGGGATGATATCGGTGCTATGGAGGATAAGGTTGAATCCATTTGGGTGGAAATCAGGAATAGTAAGGCGAAAAAGTCACTGATAGGAGTAGTCTATAGGCCACCAAATAGTAACATTATGGTGGGGCAGGCAATAAACAAAGAAATAACTGATGCATGTAGAAATGGTACAGCAGTTATCATGGGGGATTTTAATCTACATGTCGATTGGTTTAACCAGGTCGGTAAAGGCAGCCTTGAGGAGGAGTTTATAGAATGTATCTGCGATAGTTTCCTAGAACAGTATGTCATGGAACCTATGAGGGAACAAGCGGTCCTAGATCTGGTCCTGTGCAATGAGACAGGATTGATTCAGGATCTCATAGTTAGGGATCCTCTTGGAAGGAGCGATCACAATATGGTGGAATTTAAAATACAGATGGAGGGTGAGAAGGTAAAATCAAGCACGAGTGTTTTGTGCTTAAACAAAGGAGATTACAATGGGATGAGAGAAGAACTAGCTGAGGTAGACTGGGAGCAAAGACTTTATGGTGAAACAGTTGAGGAACAGTGGAGAACCTTCCAAGGGATTTTTCACAGTGCTCAGCAAAGGTTTATACCAACAAAAAGGAAGGACGGTAGAAAGAGGGAAAATCGACCGTGGATATCGAAGGAAATAAGAGAGAGTACCAAATTGAAGGAAAAAGCATACAAAGTAGCAAAGATTAGTGGGAGACTAGAGGACTGGGAAATCTTTAGGGGGCAACAGAAAGCTACTAAAAAGGCTATAAAGAAGAGTAAGATAGATTATGAGAGTAAACTTGCTCAGAATATAAAAACAGATAGTAAAAGTTTCTACAAATATATAAAACAAAAAAGAGTGGCTCAGGTAAATATTGGTCCTTTAGAGGATGAGAAGGGAGATTTAATAATGGGAGATGAGGAAATGGCTGAGGAACTGAACAGGATTTTTGGGTCGGTCTTCACAGTGGAAGACACAAATAACATGCCAGTGACTGATGGAAATGAGGCTATGACAGATGAGGACCTTGAGAGGATTGTTATCACTAAGGAGGTAGTGATGAGCAAGCTAATGGGGCTAAAGGTAGACAAGTCTCCTGGCCCTGATGGAATGCATCCCAGAGTGCTAAAAGAGATGGCTAGGGAAATTGCAAATGCACTCGTGATAATTTACCAAAATTCACTAGACTCTGGGGTGGTCCCGGCGGCTTGGAAATTAGCAAACGTGACATCACTGTTTAAAAAAGGAGGTAGGCAGAACGCGGGTAATTATAGGCCAGTGAGCTTAACTTTGGTAGTAGGGAAGATGCTGGAATCTATCACCAAGGAAGAAAAAGCGAGGCATCTGGATGGAAATTGTCCCATTGGGCAGACGCAGCATGGGTGCATAAAGGGCAGGCCGTGCCTAACTAATTTAGTGAAATGTTTTGAGGACATTACCAGTGCGGTAGATAACGGGGAGCCAATGGATGTGGTATATCTGGATTTCCAGAAAGCCTTTGACAAGGTGCCACACAAAAGGTTGCTGCACAAGATAAAGATGCATGGCATTAAGGGGAAAGTAGTAGCATGGATAGAGGATTGGTTAATTAATAGAAAGCAAAGAGTGGGGATTAATGGGTGTTTCTCTGGTTGGAAGTCAGTAGCTAGTGGTGTCCCTCAGGGATCAGTGTTGGGCCCACAATGGTTCACAATTTACATAGATGATTTGGAGTTGGGGACCAAGGGCTAAGTTTGCAGACGACACTAAGATAAGTGGGAAAGCCAAAAAGTGCAGAGGATACTGGAAGTCTGCAGAGGGATTTGGATAGGCTAAGTGAATGGGCTACGGTCTGGAAGATGGAATACAATTTTGACAAATGTGAGGTTATCCATTTTGGTTGGAATAACAGCAAAAGGTATTATTATTTAAATGATAAAATATTAGAACATGCTGCTGTGCAGAGAGACCTGGGTGTGCTAGTGCATGAGTCGCAAAACTTTGGTTTACAGGTGCAACAGTTGATTAAGAAGGCAAATGGAATTTTGTCCTTCATTGCTAGAGGGACGGAGTTTAAGACTAGGGAGATGATGCTGCAATTGTACAAGGTGTTAGTGAGGCCACACCTGGAGTTTTGTGTTCAGGTTTGGTCTCCTTACTTGAGAAAGGACATACTGGCACTGGAGGGTGTGCAGAGGAGATTCACTAGGTTAATCCCAGAGCTGAAGGGGTTGGATTACGAGGAGAGGTTGAGTAGACTGGGACTGTACTTGTTGGAATTTAGAAGGATGAGGGGGGATCTTATAGAAACATGTAAAATTATGAAGGGAATAGATAGGATAGATGCGGGCAGGTTGTTTCCACTGGCGGGTGAAAGCAGAACCAGGGGGCATAGCCTCAAAATATGGGGAAGTAGATTTAGGACTGAGTTTAGGAGGAACTTCTTCACCCAAAGGGTTGTGAATCTATGGAATTCCTTGCCCAGTGAAGCAGTAGAGGCTCCTTCATTAAATGTTTTTAAGATAAAGATAGATAGTTTTTTGAAGAATAAAGGGATTAAGGGATATGGTGTTCAGACCGGAAAGTGGAGCTGAGTCCACAAAAGATCAGCCATGATCTCATTGAATGGTGGAGCAGGCTCGAGGGGCCAGATGGTCTACTCCTGCTTCTAGTTCTTATGTTCTTATGTTCTTATGTTCTTATTTCTTTCCTGCTACTGCCGGACACACACGTACCGCAGGAGTCTCCGTCTCAATAATGCTGGTGCCTCTGCTGGTATCAACTGACGAAGGCAGACAAAGTGAGCACCCTCAGCCAAGTTGATTTACCTTTAAATACAACTTTAATGATTCAACTCAGACTTTAACTATATGTTTACTTAAACAGTTGTGTAAATTTCAAGATGCACATAGAGAGAACTTGGCCAGGCCTGCTCTGGAGGGTGTCTGTTGTGAGCTTTCAAACTCAGGTCTGATTGTGTGATTGTGCTGAACCCATGGTTATCCATGACAAAATCATGGAAGCTGCTGTATTTTATATGATTTTACTTCTTATTTTATAAACAATCCGGTAGCACACATAGGCAGTATTTGTCCTTGAGAGAGAGAGCCTTGTTCTCGATGTTCCAAAGCAAAGTGTTATCAGTGAAATATCCAACTGCAAGTCGTCTTTCTGTCTATTCTTTCAATACATTTTGCAGAAAACTGCAGTTTTCTTTGTTAGCCTCTTTAATGTTCCGCATAGTGTTCCGCACACATGAGTGCGGCCTCAACCGGGACCTGGGATTCATGTCACATTACATTCATCCCCCACCATCTGGCCTGCGAAATCCTACCAACTGTCCTGGCTTGAGACAATTCACACATCTTTAACCTGGGGTTACCCCATCTCTGGATCTGTAAAGATTTAATCACCTGCTAATGCTCGCATTCCTAGCATTGTTTGGCATCTTTGAATTTGTCTATATATGTGTTTCTGGAACAGACCTCTTCATTCACCTGAGGAAGGAGCAGTGCTCCGAAAGCTAGTGACATCGAAACAAACCTGTTGGACTTTAACCTGGTGTTGTAAGACTTCGTACTGTGCTCACCCCAGTCCAACGCCGGCATCTCCACATCATCTTTAATGTTAGCCATTGGCCTCTTTTCTCATCATGTCTCACGACACAAAATTAGCCATCTTTCCCACTCAGTAATAAGTAGACAGTGCGCCAACTGTGCCACGTCCTTAGCACACCTGGAGCCATGTGGAGGAGGAGGGCACCTGCTCCCTGTGGCTGTGAACGTCACGGCAGCCATGAACTTTTTTGCCACAGGATCATTCCAGGGTTTGATCAGTGATCTCTGTGGGATCTTGCAACCATCAGCCCAAAGCATCTGGGAGGTCACAAATGCTCTGTATGCTGTGACCTCTGAATACATCCACTTTGACCTCGACCAGGCCCATCAAGATGATAAGGCGGATTTGCTTCTATCGCTGAACTGTTGCAGGTATAGGGGGCCATCAATGGGACACACGTGGCACTGAGAGCACTATCACATCAGGGAGGGCCCTTTGTCAATTGCAAGGGGTTTCACTCCCTGAATGTTCAACTTGTCTGCCACCACATGAATGTCATGCATGTCTGTGCATGTTTCCCTGGGAGCATGCATGACAGTTTCACACTGGGGCACTAGCCGATTCCCGGACTCTTAGAGGACCACTCCAGACTGTTGGGTTGGCTTGTGGGGGAAGAGGGACACGTGTTGAGGTCATGGGTGATGGTGGCAGTGCAGAAGCCTGAGACGGAAGCAGAATCCCTGTATAACGAGACACATTTTGCAAGCTGATCAGTTATAGAGCAGCGCACTGGGGTCCTGAAGATGTGCTTCCATTGCCTCTGCCATTCCAGGAAAGCGCTTCAGTACAACCTCCAGAGGGTCTCCCGCATTGTTGTAATGTGCTGGGCCCTCCACAATTTGGCAGAGCAGTGGGGCGACATGATGGAGAAGGACAAGGAGGAATGTGCCTTTTCCTCTGAAAGTACCAGGAGGGAGTGGAGGGAGAGCTCGAGGAGGACCCGGAGGAAGGAGGACAGGCAGCGACCAGGGCAGGAAGAGCAAGGATGCCTTCAACACCTCCAGGTTCACCCATTAGGAGTCTTGTTTCCCGATGCCCCACAACAACAATCCCTCACAAAGGGTTAATTGATATCTGAATATAATGATGGACCTGGGGTTATCTGTGTGATGGAGTCGCTTGTCAAGTCAGTAGGGTGATGATAGCTCTCAATGAGGAAAACTGTGAAGCTCCTCAGGTTCTGCTTATGTCTGACTCCTGTTGCTTAGCTGACTGCTCACTGACTCCCACGCTCATGTCTCAGTGACAATCGGGGCCCATGTCTTTGTCCTCCTGCTCCATGGGGGAAAATAAGGCAAGTTGAAGAGTTCAATGAGCAGTGGTGCTGTCATTCCAGGGTGTCTACTAATGTGGGTCTCACTGGGTGTCACTGCTAGCATTGTTTGGTGGGCCTGTAGGAGGAGCTGAGTTTTGATGGAGAGATTACTATTCCTTGCGGGCGAGAGGTCAAAGACAGAGGCGTTAAGGCTTTGAAGAGCAAAATAGTTTAATCTGGTGAGTAATGACAATCAAACTTCTATTACGCTCTAACTACCAGTGGCTAATATTATCTGTACCCACTCTGTGCACCTGGAACTCACAATCTTGCAAGGTCTACCGTTATGTGGGTCCCCAGAATGCACTTCAGAGGTGGAGTTGGCCTGCTGCCTTCTATGCCTTGAAGCCTGAGAGGACCTTGGTGGGCTTCCTCTTGAGGGCAGGGACCTGGGGGGATCCGACCGTCTTTTGGGTGTCACTCCTTCAGCGATGTCACCCTGTTCAGCCTGCTGCCCCTGAGATGCACTGGTGTCAGGAAGGGGGGATTCAGAAGGATGGGGAGTGCCAATGTCTCCTTTTTGGAAGACACTGGGATGGGCTCCAGCACTTCCTCCTCCTTCGGGCTGCACCTGGGCCCCTGGGTTAATCATGGGATGGAGGGGCAGCTGGAATGATCTTCATAATTCTCTGCATCACTTGGCACTGCCAGTCCTGGAGGCCCACCATTGGCTGCACCAGGTTGTCGAAGCCCTCAGCAATGGTGGTCTGTGTTTGAACCAAGCTCTGCAGCCCCTCAGCAATAATCTTCTGTGTCTGGACCATTCCCTTGAGGCCCTCAGCCATGGCCCTCAGAGACTGAGCCTTGCCTTGGACTCTGCCTCTCATGACTCGGGCGTCCTACCCCAGGGCTTTCCACTGCAGTGTTGGCCTGGGTGCCACACAATGTTGGCAACATCTCCTGCGACTGAATGCTTTGGGACACCTCCAATTGGTCTTTGCAGTTGCAGGAATGTCGCTGACACCCCCTCTTGGATTTCACAGCTCTGCCTTTGCATCTCTAGAAACTGAGGGAGGAACTCGCATGGAAGGCGGCACTGGGCTGGAGCTCAGCTGGGGTCCAGCAGACCTCCAACTGTCCGATCCCTGACACATTCCTGTCTCCACCTGATGTGTATCAGAAGTAGTGTGGTGCTGCGTCTCAAGTGACCCAGAAGCTTGTCTGCGAATTCCGCTCACTCAGGCGCTTGTCTCTGCGATGCTGGATGGTGCGGGTGATAAATGTGACACCTCTTTGGTGGCCTTGTTAGAAATCTCCTCCGAGGTGCTGTCCTGAGTTGCAGGGCGGGCTGCGCTCGTTGATGTCCCAGCCTCATCGGATGGTGTACCTGCAGGACAAGGGACATGGTTTTAGTAGGTGGAATGGACAAGGGCCTGGGAACTTAACAATTCACTTGAGACTTGTCATCTGGATGAAGGTGCAATGCATCATCGCTTCTCTGGCACAGGCCAAGTTCACTGTCAGTGACGGTACACTCCTGGCCCGCACCTACTGTTTCCATGAACCTTTCCTCCAAGGGAGTAATAATCTTGAGCTTTGGCATGACCTCGCCCATCTTCTCACATTCCCTTCAATTCTAAGCTCTCTGTTTGTGCCGGAACACAAAGGAGACAGTGTGAGTTGAACACTTGGTGGTCGGGAGTTGAAGTCAGCTGGCATGTGTGGGCACTGCTTATGTGTAGGCACTCGGGTATATTGTCGCCCTCCTCTCCCCCATACATCAAAAAGTCTGGGTTGGACCCCTCCAAAAACTAGACGTGGGTCGTATGCTGCCGGGAAGAAGGGGATGAGTGAAGGTTTGCCGCCGAGCGAACGGGACAGCCTGGCAACTGGAAAGATGGTGGGGATTGGGTCGCTGGGTGGGGCCGCACCGTTCACAGCAGAAAAGATGACCAAAGTGATGGTGTAGAATTTGAAAAGCAGTTTGTTAAGCACATGGAGGTGATGAGGAAAGAGATGATTGCAGCAATGAAGGTACTGGTCGAGGAGGCGATTGCCCCAGTGAAGATGGAGGTGTCAGAAACATCGGCCGAGGTGCGGGAGCAGGGTGAGAAACTGAAGGGCATGGTGACTTCCGGGTGTGGCTATGCAGAGCTAGGTCGCATATTCGGTAGCTCCCGCTTGGAACGGACTTTTGGGCTCTTTTACAGGGCCCCCACGGCATTTGTTTGACATTTCCCGGTGTGGGAAGAAGACTGCAGCATTCCCCTGACAGTGTCCCCCAGGAATGTTATGTCTTTTGGCTACCAGACCCGGCAGAAACAGTAAAAGATTTGGCTGCAGCAGGATAAACAGGGCCTCTTCCAGCATGCAGGCGGGGGAAGGGTAAGCTTAAAGCTGCAATCTGACTTGACTCTATCAAAGATGAATTCTAGCAGCAGAGCGAACAACTGTGAAAAGATCTACCAAGGCCATTGAAGAAGCAGGGACGAGGCTTCCGGTGGCTGCCATGGAGGAGTAGGTCGCGCATTCGGCAGCTCCCGTCTGGAACGGACTCTCAGACGTTTTTCAGGAGTTTCCATCGACCTTTTGGGGCAGACTGGTGAAGCGAACACTGCCAAAAGGATTCCCTCTCGACTTCCGGTTGCAGCTATGCGGAGCTAAGCCGCACGATTCGGCAGCTCCCGCTACCACGGACTTTCGGGCTTGTTAGAGGAGCCCCAACAGAACTTTTTTTTTTTTTTTTGATGCAGCCCGTGGGGAAGGGAAGAGAGAGGTCCCCCTCCAACTTCTATGAAACGGACCAGAAGTGTAACGGCCAAAGGAGCGGCACTGGAGCAACGGGAGAAGCGAGGGGAAGAAAACAAAATGGCGGCGGCCAGGGACAAAGGGGAGCTGCAGGAGTTCATCAAGCGCTGCTTCGAGGAGCAGCGCGAGGAGATGCGCAAGAAGATGTTGGTGCTTATGCTTTCGGCAATTGAAGGACTCGGGATCACCCAGAAGGCCCACGAAGCTAAGATCCAGGAGGTACAGAAAAGAGTCAGTCAGAATGAGGACGAGCTCGTGGGCCTGGCGGTGAGAGTGGAGCAGAACGAGGTGCTACAAAAGAGATGGGCGGGAAGACTCGAAGACCTGGAGAACAGGTCGAGGAGAAAGAATCTGCGAATCCTGGGTCTCCCTGAGGGAGTGGAGGGAGCTGATGCCGGGGCATACGCAAGCATGATGCTCGAGGCGATGATGGGCACGAAGGCCCCTTCGAGGCCGCTGGAGTTGGACGGGGCACATCGGGTGCTGGCGAAGAAGCCCCAGGCAAATGAGCCGCCAAGGGCGATGGTGGTGAGGTTCCACCGGTTCACGGACAGAGAGTGGGTCCTGAGATGGGCCAAGAAGGAGCGGAGCAGTAAGTGGGACAATGCAGAGATCCGAATATACCCGGACTGGAGCACGGAGGTTGCAAAGCGGAGAGCGGGTTTCAACCAGGCCAAAGCGGCGCTGCACTGGAAAGAAGTGAAATTCGGAATGCTGCAGCCAGCGCGACTGTACAAGCCGAAAAGTTGGACTCTAACTGAGGGTTTGTGAGGGCGGGGGGGGGGGGATGTTTTGGGGTTTGATGTGTGATGGTTGTTGTATATAGGGGGTCAATCACGCGCAGGAAATGTTACATGGGCTGGGGGAGAGAGACAAGGCCGCAACAGGAGCTGCGCCAGAGGGGGCGGAGCGGGCTTTGGAAAGGCGGGAAGGGGAACAAAGGAATGCATATGGATTGGGAGACTCCCACGCGGGGAGGTCAATGGGACGGCGGGGGAAGCCGGGGTCAGCAGGCGTCAGCTGACTTACGGGAGTGACATGGGGGGAGCAAAAAAGCTAGACAGTGGTCTTGCAGGGGGAGGGGAGGGGGGGAAGGGGGGGGGGGAAAGGGTTGCTGCTGCACTGGCCGAAAAGGAATGGGACACAGAAGAGGTGGTCGGGACGGGGGTCCCCCCTCTGGGGGACTGGAGGGTGAGGGAGGCGTGGACACGGGACTGGCCCAGAAAAGGAGATGGCTAGTCGGTGGGGCGTGGGGGGGGGGGGGGGGGGGGGGTGGGGGGTGGGGGGGGTGGTGTGAGAGCCCCTCCAATCCGGCTGATAACGTGGAATGTGAGGGGCCTGAATGGGCCGGTGAAGAGGGCTCGAGTGTTCGCGCACTTAAAGGGACGGAAGGCGGACGTGGCCATGCTCCAAGAGACACACCTGAAGGTGGCGGACCAGGTCAGGCTAAGAAAGGGATGGGTAGGACAGGTATTCCACTTGGGACTGGACGTGAAGAATAGAGGGGTGGCAATATTGGTGGGAAAGCGGGTGTCATTTGAGGACAAGACTATTGTAGCGGACAATGGAGGGTGATATGTAATGGTGAGCGGTAGACTGCAAGGGACGTGGGTGGTGTTGGTAAACGTATACGCCCCGAACTGGGGTGATGCAGGATTCATGAAGCGCATGTTGGGGCGCATTCCGGACCTGGAGATAGGAGGCCTGATAATGGGAGGGGACTTCAATACAGTGTTGGATCCAGCACTGGACCGCTCCAAATCAAGGACTGGAAAGAGGCCGGCGGCGGCCAAGGTACTTAGGGGGTTTATGGATCAGATGGGGGGAGTGGACCCATGGCGATTTGCAAGGCCGCAGGCCAGGGAATTTTCTTTCTTCTCTCATGTACACAAAGCCTACTCCCGGATAGATTTCTTTGTTCTGGGTAGGGCGCTCATCCCCAGGGTGGAGGGGACAGAGTATTCGGCTATAGCCGTTTCGGACCATGCCCCGCACTGGGTGGAACTGGAGCTGGGAGAGGAGAGGGACCAACGCTCGTTGTGGCGGCTGGATGTGGGACTGCTGGCGGACGAGGTGGTGTGTGGGAAGGTGAGGGGGTGTATCGAAAGGTACTTGGAGGCCAACAACAACGGGGAGGTGCGGGTGGGGGTGGTATGGGAGGCATTGAAGGCGGTGATCAGGGGAGAGCTAATTACCATTAGGGCTCATAGGGAGACGACAGAGGGTATGGAAAGGGAGATGTTAGTGGGGGAGATTTTGAGAGTGGACAGGAGATACGCAGAGGCCCCGGAGGAAGGATTACTTGGGGAAAGACGACGGCTCCAGACGGAGTTTGACCTGTTGACCACAGGGAAGGCGGAGGCACAGTGGAGGAAAGCGCAGGGGGCGACCTACGAGTATGGGGAAAAGGCTAGTCGGATGCTGGCACACCAGCTCCGTAAGAGGATGGCAGCGAGGGAAATAGGGGCAGTCAAAGATGGAAGGGGAGCCACGGTTCGGAGTGCGACGAAAATAAACGAGGTATTCAAGGCCTTTTATGAAGAGCTGTACAGATCCCAGCCCCCAGCGGGGGAAGAGGGGATGAGACGATTCCTAGATCAGCTGAGATTCCCGAGGGTGGATGAGCAAGAGGTGGCTGGTTTGGGGGCACCAATTGGGTTGGAGGAGCTGAGCAAGGGTTTGGGGAGCATGCAGGCAGGGAAGGCCCCGGGACCGGACGGATTCCCGGTGGAGTTCTACAGGAAGTACGCAGACCTGTTGGCCCCGCTACTGGTGAGGACCTTTAATGAGGCAAGAGAGGAGGGGACCCTGCCCCCGACAATGTCGGAAGCGACAATTTCTTTGATCCTAAAGCGGGACAAGGACCCACTGCAATGTGGATCGTACAGGCCGATCTCGCTCCTCAATGTGGATGCAAAGTTGCTGGCAAAAGTGCTGGCCATGAGGATCGAGGACTGTGTCCCAGGGGTAATCCACGAGGACCAGACGGGATTTGTAAAGGGCAGGCAACTAAACACCAATGTGCTTAAACGTGATAATGATGCCATCGGAGGAGGGAGAGGCGGAGATAGTGGCAGCTATGGACGCGGAGAAGGCCTTTGACCGAGTAGAGTGGGAGTACCTCTGGGATATGCTGCGTAGGTTTGGGTTCGGGGTAGGGTTTATCAATTGGGTTAAGCTCCTTTACAGAGCCCCGATGGCGAGTGTAGTGACGAACTGGCGGAGGTCGGAGTACTTTCGACTGTACCGAGGGACGAGGCAGGGGTGTCCCCTATCCCCCCTGTTGTTCGCATTGGCGATCGAACCATTGGCAATGTCATTGAGGGAGTCTAATAAATAGAGGGGGGTGGTCCGAGGGGGAGAAGAGCATCGGGTGTCGCTATATGCGGATGACCTGTTGCTGTACGTGGCGGATCCAATGGAGGGGATGGTGGAGGTCATGCAGACTCTAAGGGAGTTTGGGGAGTTTTCGGGCTATAAGCTCAATGTAGGGAAGAGTGAGCTCTTTGTATTACAGGCGGGGGACCAAGAAAGAGGGATAGGGGACCTACCGCTGAGGAGGGCGGAGGGGAGCTTTCGGTATCTGGGGATCCAGATAGCCAGGAGTTGGGGGACCCTACATAAACTGAATCTGATGAGGTTGGTGGAGCAAATGGAGGAGGATTTCAAAAGATGGGACATGTTACCGCTCTCGCTGGCGGGTAGAGTGCAGTCGGTCAAAATGGTGGTCCTTCCGAGGTTTCTGTTTGTGTTTCAGTGCCTTCCCATCGTGATCACTAAGGCCTTTTTTAAAAGAGTAGGCAGGAGTATTATGGGGTTTGTGTGGGCGAATAAGACCCCGAGAGTAAGGAGAGGGTTCCTAGAACGCAGTAGGGACCGAGGAGGGTTGGCGCTGCCAAACCTGGGGAGCTACTACTGGGCAGCAAATGTGGCGATGATCCGCAAGTGGGTTATGGAGGGAGAGGGGGTGGCATGGAAGAGGATGGAGATGGCGTTCTGTAAAGGAACGAGCCTGGGGGCATTGGTGACGGCACCGCTGCCGCTCTCGCCGACAAAGTATACCACGAGCCCGGTGGTGGCGGCAACGCTAAGGATCTGGGGCCAGTGGAGACGGCACCGGGGTGCAATGGGAGCATCGGTGTGGTCCCTGATCAGGGGTAACCACCAGTTTGTCCCGGGGAAGATGGACGGGGGGTTCCAGAGCTGGCATCGGGTGGGGATTGGAAGAATGGGGGACCTGTTCATCGACGGGACATTTGCGAGCCTCGGGGCACTGGAGGAGAAGTTCGAGTTACCCCCGGGAAATGCCTTTAGATACATGCAGGTGAGGGCTTTTGTGAGGCGACAGGTGAGGGAATTCCCGTTGCTCCCGGCACAAGAAGTTCAAGATAGGGTGATCTCGGGTGTATGGGTCGGGGAGGGCAAGGTGTCGGAAATACACCAGGAGTTGAAAGAAGAGGGAGAAGTGCTGGTAGAAGAGTTGAAGGGTAAATGGGAGGAGGAGCTGGGGGAGGAGATCGAGGAAGGTCTGTGGGTTGATGCCCTGGGTAGGGTTAATTCCTCCTCCTCGTGTGCCAGGCTCAGCCTGATACAATTTAAGGTGGTCCACAGAGTGCACTTGACGGGGGCGAGGTTGAGTAGGTTCTTTGGGGTAGAGGACAGATGTGGAAGGTGCTCAGGGAGCCCGGCGAACCATGTCCATATGTTTTGGTCATGTCCGGCATTGGAGGGGTTCTGGAGAGGAGTGGCGGGAGCAATATCTCAGGTGGTGAAAGTCCGGGTCAAGCCAAGCTGGGGGCTAGCAATATTTGGAGTAGAGGACGAACTGGGAGTGCAGGAGGCAAAAGAGGCCGGCATTCTGGCCTTTGCGTCCCTAGTCGCCCGGCGAAGGATCTTGCTAATGTGGAAGGAGGCTAGGCCCCCCAGCCTGGAGGCCTGGATAAATGATATGGCTGTGTTCATAAAGTTGGAGAGGATTAAGTTCGCCTTGAGAGGGTCTGCGCAGGGGTTCTACAGGAGGTGGCAACCGTTCCTAGACTATCTCGCGGAGCGTTAGAGGAAGGTCGGTCAGCAGCAGCAGCAACCTTGGGGGGGTGGGGGTGGTGGAGGGGACGTCCTGGGAGGGAGGGGGGGGGGAGGGGGGAGGAAGGGGGGACTGCCTGGGAGGGTGGATGAGCAAGAGATAACATGAAGGGTTGGGGAAACTGGCACATACGGGTGAGGGCCAGTGTACAAAGCTGTGTAAATATATCATTTTGCCATGTATATATCTTGCTCTGCGCGATTTCTCGTTTTTCTTTTGTTACGGGGGGGGGGGGGGGGGGTTATTGTTTGTAAGGGAGAAAGATTGTGTTAAAAAACTTTAATAAATATATTTTTTTAAAAAAAGAGAAACTGAAGGGCGTGGAAGAGGCCTAGTCGCAATACAGTGATCAGTTCACCTCGATGGGCGAGGAGCTGCAGAGGGTGGTGGAGACCAACAGAGGTCGGAGAGCGAAGGTGGAAGACCTGTAAAATAGATCCAGGCGGCAAAATCTGAGATTTGTGGGCCTGCCCGAAGGGGTGGAGTGCCCGAGGCTGACGGAGTACTTTGCAAAGATGTTGGCAGAGCTTTTGGGGAAGGGGGAAGATCCTTCCCGGTATGAACTGGACTGGACTCATTGGTCGTTGAGGCCTAAACCAAAGGTGAATGAGCCCAAAGAGCGGTAATTGTGTGTTTTCACAGGTACCAGGTAAAAGGGAAGGTCCTGAGTTGGGCGAAGTAGAAGCAGGAGGTGCAGTGGGCTGGAGCTAGTATATGCATTTACCAGGACTTAACTGTGGAGTTGTTGAGTAAACAGGTGGCCTTCAGTCGAGTGAAGACGGTACTGTACAACAAGTGTGCGGTTTCGGCATAGTGTATCCCGCTAAGTTGAGGGTGACCTACAACTCCAAAAACCTTTTCTTCGAGATGGTGGAAGCACGGGGGCATTTGCAAAGGCAGAAGGATTGGGGCAAAAATGAGAAATGGGACTGAGGATTGGTTTGGACTGAAGGGGGTGGGGGAGGGGGGATGATTATATATAGTTGCATTTTTTATTTGATGTTGTTCCATGTGTTTTATGGGGTGAAGTCACCCATTTGGGTAAGGTAGGAGTAGGAATATTTTGTGATGGCGGTTTTCTGGGGTTTGTGTGTTTGCACTAGGATTGTTTGTTTGAAGGGAATTTCATTGTTTTCTTGGGACCGGGTAGGGGGGAAGGGATTGGAGAGGAGTGGAGCCTGGGCAAGGGCCTCCACACTAGCAAGCTCAAGATGGCTAGTGAACGGGAATGTGTTGGGGGGAGGGGCTGCCAACATGAGTCTGGTCGAACAGATTTCGATGGGCCTCGGAGGTCTGAAAAGTGGGGGGAGGGGTATGATACTGGGAGCGGTGTTTATGAGAGGAAGTGGATGGGGGCGGTTCTGGGAGGGAGGGAGGGGTTCAATGGCAACAAAGGGGTTTTGGGGGGGGGGCCAGGCCCAGTGGGCAGGTCCCGGAGTTATGATGATGGCGAATAGGAGGGAGCGGGGGATGAGCCACCCCCAGTAAGGATATTTACATGGAACGTGAGGGGTTTGGGGGGGCAGTTAGAAGGTCAAGGGTGTTTGCGCACCTAAAAAGCTTAAAAGCTGATGTTGCCATGCTACAGGTGACTCACCTGAAGGTGAAAGGCCAGGTGAGGCTCAGGAAGGCCTGGGTGAGCCAAGTATTTCATTCAGGGTTCGACAGTTCGGGAGGGTAGCGGTTTTGGTGGGTAAGAGAGTGAGTGTGGTAAGCCACTGTTGCACCTGTATTAGGTGATGTACGGTAGGACCTGTACTACAGGTACGGCGGTAGTCCCTGCCTGCTGGCTCCGCCCAGCAGGCGGCATATTAATATGTGTGTCCTCCATGCAGCAGCCAATTCGCCAGCTGCTGTGGGAGGCCACACATCTTAGAGCAATAAAGCCTCAGTTGTATTCAACTCTCGTCTTTGTCCAATTGATCGTGCATCAATTTATTGCTCTAAGATTTTTGGAAGATGGATCTCCGTATCAAACCGGTCCGCCTGCAGCTGGATCCGCAATCAAGCGGCGACAAAAAGGACTTTCAACACTGGCTAGCTTGTTTCGAGGCATACATCAGGTCTACACCAGACCCTGTTCCGAAGGCTCAGAAAATACAGATACTGTACTCGAGGTTGAGCTCCAACGTCTTTCGGCTGATCCAGGACACGCCGAACTATGACGAAGCCATGGCGCTACTTAAAGAAAATTACACCCAGCGGACGAACACGCTCTTCGCCAGACACGTACTCGCCACTCGCTCTCAGCTCCCTGGTGAGTCCATAGAAGACTTCTGGCGGGCCCTCATCCCACTAGTCCGGGACTGTGACTGTCAGGCAGTTACGGCCACGGAACATTCAAACCTCCTTATGCGGGACGCTTTTGTTACGGGGATTGGGTTGGACTTCATACGCCAGCGACTTTTAGAAGGGGCCACGCTCGATCTTGCAGAGACCGCTGCCACACCACGGGTCTCGCAGAGACAAAGAAGCTAGCGCTCTTAATGACGGTCGCCTCACGCAATATTCAGGGCTACACCCCCAGCCGCGCGGCCCACCCCTCCTACGCATCGTGGATCCCACAGATGGCCGTTCCAGTGGGGGCCTTACCCAGCCGATACGCCTACGCCACGCGCCAGCCAGCCAACCCCGGGGGTCCCCAATGTTACTTTTGCGGCCAGCAAAAACACCCCCGCCAACGGTGCCCGGCCCGCGCTGCCCTTTGTAAGGTTTGCAGTAAGAAGGGGCACTTCGCAGCGGTGTGCCAGGCTGTGCAGTCGCCGCAATCGCCCCCATCCCCCTCGTTTATGCACACTGGGCGCCGCCATCTTCACCCCCCCCCGGACCACATGCGGCCAGTGGGCACCGCCATCTTCTCCCCCTCAGACCACGTGCGGCCAGTGGGCGCCGCCATCTTCTCCCCCTCAGACCACGTGCGGCCAGTGGGCGCCGCCATCTTCTCCCCCTCAGACCAAGCGCGGCCAGTGGCCGCTGCCACCATTTTGTCCTCCCCAGTACCTGCAGGCGCCGCTATCTTGTCTCTCCCATGGCACATGGGCACCACCAGCGTTCCAGGACTCGTGCCCCCCGGACACTCCATCATCCGACACCAGGTACGACCAACTACAACTCGCCTCGGTGACCATCGACCAGTCTCGTCCGCACAACCTGGCCACCGCATCGACCAGCGTTAAAATCAACGGACACGTGACCTCTTGCCTGCTGAATTCCGGGAGCACCGAAAGCTTCATCCACCCAGATACGGTAAGGCGCTGCTCCCTCGCGGTACACCCCACCAATCAAAGAATCTCCCTGGCCTCCAGATCCCATTCCGTGGCGATCCGGGGGTACTGTACGGTCACACTCATGGTCCAGGGCATAGAGTTCAGTGGCTTCCGCCTCTACATCCTCCCTAACCTCGGCGCTGCCCTACAACTCGGCCTGGACTTCCAGTGTAACCTCCAGAGCCTAACCCTGAGATTCTGCGGGCCCCTACCACCCCTTACTGTGTGCGGCCTCACGACCCTAAAGGTCGATCCACCTTCCCTTTTCGCAAATCTAACCCCGGATTGCAAACTCATCGCCACCAGAAGCAGATGGTACAGCACCCAGGACAGGACCTTCATCAGGTCCAAGGTCCAGCGGCTGCTTCGGAAAAGCGTCATCGAGGCCAGCAACAGCCCCTGGGGAGCCCAAGTGGTAGTAGTTTAAACTGGGGAGAAAAACAGAATGGTCGTGGACTACAGCCAGACCATCAATCGGTACACGCAGCTCGACATGTACCCTCTCCCACGCATATCTGATATGATCAATCAGATTGCACAGTACCGGGTCTTCTCAATGGTAGACCTCAAATCCGCCTACCACCAGCTCCCCTTCCGTAAGGCGGACCGTTCATACACTGCCTTCGAGGCAGATGGTCGCCTCTATCACTTCCTCAGGGTTCCCTTCGGCGTCACCAACGTGGTCTCGGTCTTCCAAATGGAGATGGACCGAATGGTCGACCGGTATGGTTGTGAGCCACCTTTCTGTACCTACACAACGTCACCATCTGCGGCCACGATCAGCAGGACCACGATGCCAACCTTGCCAAATTTCTCCACACCGCCACTCTCCTAAACCTCACCTATAACAAGGAGAAGTGCGTATTCAGCAAGAACCGCTTAGCCATCCTCGGCTACGTGGTCCAGAACGGAGTTCTGGGGCCCGATCCCGACCGCATGCGCCCCCTCATAGATCTCCCCCTCCCCCACTGCCCAAGGCCCTCAAACGCTGCCTGGGGTTCTTTTCATACTACGCCCAGTGGGTCCCAAACTATGCGGACAAGGCCCGCTCACTCACATAGTCTACCCACTTTCACCTGACTGCCAAGACTCAACAGGCCTTCGCCCATATCAGAGCCGATATCGCCAAGGCCACGATGCACGCTATAGATGAGCTGCTGCCCTTTCGAGTGGTGAGCGATGCATCAGACGTCGCCCTACCGGCCACCCTCAATCAGGCAGGCAGGCCCGTGGCATTCTTTTCCCGCACACTTCATGCCTCCGTAATTCAGCACTCATCCGTCGAAAAAGAGGCCCAAGCCATCGTTGAAGCTGTGCGGCATTGGAGGCATTACCTGGCCGGCAGGAGATTCACTCTCCTCACTGACCAACGGCCGGGAGCCTTCATGTTCAATAACGCACAACGGGGCAAGATCAAGAATGATAAGATCTTAAGGTGGAGGATCGAGCTCTCCACCTCCAATTACGAGATTTTGTATTGCCCCGGCAAGCTCAACGAGCCCCCAGACGCCCTATCCCGAGGTACATGTGCCAGCGCACAAGCCCTGCACGACAGCCTTTGTCACCCGGGAGTCAGACGGTTGTACCATTTCACTGAGGCCCGCAATCTGCCCTACTCCATCGAGGAAGTACGAACAATCACCAGGGACATCCACATCTGTGCGGAGTGCAAACCGCACTTCTACCAGCCAGACCGTGCGTGCCTGGTGAAGGCCTCCCACCCCTTTGAACGCCTCAGCGTGGATTTCAAAGGGCCCCTCCCCTCCACCCTCTCAGTGCGGTCGATGAGTACTCCAGATTCCCCTTCGCCATCCCATGCCCTGACATGACGTCTGCCACCGTCATCAAAGCCCTCAACACAATCTTCACTCTGTTCGGTTTCCCTGCCTACATCCACAGTGACAGGGGATCCTCATTCATGAGTGATGAGCTGCGTCAGTTCCTGCTCAGCAGGGGTATCGCCTCCAGCAGGACGACTAGCTATAACACCCCGGGAAATGGACAAGTAGAGTGGGAGAACGGGACGGTCTGGAGGGCCGTCCAACTGGCCCTACGGTCCAGGGATTTCCCGGCCTCCCGAATGCAGGAGGTGCTCCATGATGCACTGCACTCCATTCGGTCACTACTGTGCACCGCCACTAACAACACACCCCATGAATGTCTCTTTCCCTTCCCAAGGAAGTCCACATCCGGGGTGTCGCTCCCGACTTGGCTTGCTGCTCCAGCACTCGTTCTTCTCCATAGGCACGTCCGACTCCACAAGGCGGACCCGTTGGTGGAGAGGGTGCAGCTGCTCCATGCGAAACCCCAGTATGCCTACAACGGCCGCCAGGATACTGTCTCCCTCAGGCACCTGGCATCAGCAGGTTCCACACACACACACACCTCTGTCCCGGCTCCACCACCCCTTCCCCAGGCACTCCCAGCAGCAACACCCCCAGGACCATCCGTCCTCCCCCTGCCCATGCCCAAGGATGAAGAGGATTTTGGCACGCTCCCGGAGTCACCGAAGACCAGACCAGCATCGTCATCGCCGCCACCACTGCGTCGCTCCAAGCGGCACATCAAGGCCCCGGACCGGTTAAACCTCTAACTGATTCACTGGACTTCGAAAGAAAAACATTTTTTTTTGCAAATATTGTACATGTAAATTCAATTGCTGTAGTTCTCCACCACCACCCCCGCCAGACTCAATTTTAACAGGGGGTGAATGTGGTAAACCACTGTTGCACCTATATTAGATGATGTACGGTAGGACCTGTACTATAGGTACGGCGGTAGTCCCTGACTGCTGGCTCCGCCCAGTAGGCGGAGTATAAATATGTGTGTCCTCCATGCAGCAGCCATTTCACCAGCTGTTGTGGGAGGCCACACATCTTAGAGCAATAAAGCCTCAGTTGTATTCAACTCTCGTCTTTGTCCAATTGATTGTGCATCAGTGAGGTTCCAGATAGAACAGGTGGTGGCGGACCAGGGGGGTAGATATGGAATAGTGACAACGGCGCTTGAGGGGAGATTGGTGGCATCAGCAAGTGTGTATTGCCCTAATTGGGATGATGCAGGATTTGTGAGGAAGGTGCTTGGGGCCATTCAGGATTTGGACTTGCGCGAATTAATAGTGGGAGGGGATTAGAATCTGGTACAAGAGCCACGGATAGGCAGGTCGTAGCCGCACTCACTTGCCCACTCGGGGGGTGGGGCGGGGGGGGGGGGGCGAAGGCGCTGACTAGGCTTATGAGGTAAATGGGAGGGATGGACTGTAGCGCACAAAGACTCACGAGAGACGAATAGAGATGAAGTCGATGAGGCTTTATTAAGCGTGACTTGTTCCCCGCAGTTCACTAACAGACTGGCCTGCGGGGGAGAACTCCTGGTTCTTATACTCCACCTTCAGGGCGGAGCTAGAGGTCAACAGCCAACCAGGACCCGGGATCTGTCAGCCAATGACATCACGGCTTCACAGTCCCACATGACCCCTAATGCATACTACCACATTCACCCCTTGTTAAAAATGAACCCGGCGGGGTGGTGCTTCGCATGGTGGTAGAGGTTTACAAGGCTGGTCCTGGGAGGAAAAACGTTTGCATGTCATCACAGTATGTGCAGGGTTTTTTTTGTTTTGAATTATTTACAGTATTCGTAAGAGGGAAAAAAGGGAAAAAAAACTCTCGTTAAAGTCCGCAACAGTCTAGTGTTACACCGATGCCACAAGTCGGTCGGGCGGTCTGGTCGTCCTTGTCGATCGCCTCAGCCCCGGCGGTGGTGGTGCTTGTTCCAGTGTTGTCGCCTCCGGGAGCTTTACGGTTTCTGCTTCAGCTTCACTTCTGGTCGGACCTGGGAGGAGGACCGATCCTCCCGGGAAGGGGGCTGTCGCGGGGTGCGCCGGTGGCAGGGAGGGGGTGATTGGTGTCGGGGGGGTGTGCGTGTTGCCGGCGGGCGCCAGATCTCGCAGGGAGACCGTGTCCTGTCGGCCGTCTGGGTACTCCACATAGGCGTACTGCGGGTTCGCGTGGAGGAGGTGAACCCTCTCGACCAACGGGTCCGACTTGTGCGCCCGCACATGTTTCCGGAGCAAGATGGGTCCTGGGGCCGCCAGCCAGATCGGCAGCGACGTTCCAGAGGCGGACTTCCTGGGGAAGACAAGGAGGCGCTCATGAGGCGTTTGGTTAGTAGTGGTACACAGTAGCGACCGGATGGAGTGGAGGGCGTCCGGGAGGACCTCCTGCCACCGTGAAACTGGGAGATCCCTGGACCGTAGGGCCAGTAGGACGGTCTTCCAGACCGTGCCGTTCTCCCTCTCTACTTGCCCGTTCCCCCGGGGTTGTAGTTGGTCGTCCTGCTCGAGGCTATACCCTTGCTGAGCAGGAACTGGCGCAGCTCGTCACTCATGAAGGAGGACCCCCTGTCGCTATGGACGTATGCGGGGCAACCGAACAGTGTGAATATGGTGTTAAGGGCTTTAATGACTGTGGCCGCTGTCATGTCAGGGCAGGGGATGGCGAAGGGGAAACGGGAGTACTAGTCCACCACGTTCAGGAAGTACGTGTTGCGGTCGGTGGAGGGGCTGGGCCCTTTGAAATCCAAACTGAGGCGTTCAAAGGGACGGGAGGCCTTGATCAGGTGCGCACTATCCGGCCTGAAAAAATGCGGTTTGCACTCTGCGCAGATGTGGCAGTTCCTTGTGACTGTACGGACCTCCTCCACGGAGTAGGGGAGGTTGCGGGACTTTATAAAATGGTCGAACCGAGTGACCCCCGGGTGGCAGAGGTCCTCGTGGAGGGTTTGGAGACGGTTAATTTGTGCGTTGGCACATGTGCCGCGGGATAGGGCATCGGACGGCTCGTTCAGCTTTCCGGGACGGTACAAGATCTTAGTTGAAGGTGGAGAGTTCGATCCTCCACCTTAAGATCTTGTCATTTTTAATTTTGCCCCGCTGTGCATTATCGAACATGAAAGCTACTGACCGTTGGTCAGTGAGGAGAGTGAATCTCCTGCCGGCCAGGTAATGCCTCCAATGTCGCACAGCTTCCACTATGGCTTGGGCTTCCTTTTCCACTGAGGAGTGGCGGATTTCTGAGGCGTGGAGGGTTCGGGAGAAAAAGGCCACGGGTCTGCCCGCTTGGTTAAGGGTGGCCGCTAGAGCTACATCGGAGGCGTCGCTCTCGACCTGGAAGGGGAGGGACTCGTCGATGGCGCGCATCGTGGCCTTTGCGATATCCGCTTTGATGCGGCTGAAGGCCTGGCAAGTCTCTGTCGACAGAGGGAAGGTCGTGGTCTGTATTAGGGGGCGGTCCTTGTCTGCGTACTGGGGGACCCACTGGGCGTAATATGAAAAGAACCCCAGGCAGCGTTTTAGTGCTTTTGAGCAGTGAGGGAGGGGAAATTCCATGAGGGGGCGCATACGTTCGGGGTCGGGGCCTATTATCCCATTGCGCACTACATATCCCAAGATGGCTAGCCGGTTTGTGCTAAAAACGCACTTGTCCTCGTTGTATGTGAGGTTCAAGGCTTTAGCGGTCTGGAGGAATTTTTGGAGGTTGGCGTCGTGGTCCTGCTGATCGTGGCCGCAGATGGTTACATTGTCGAGATACGGGAATGTGGCCTGCAACCCGTGTTGATCAATCATTCGGTCCATCTCTCGTTGGAAGACCGAGACCCCGTTTGTGACGCCAAATGGGACCCTTAGGAAGTGGTATAATCGCCCGTCTGCCTCGAAGGCTGTGTACTTGTGGTCACTTGGGCGGATGGGGAGCTGATGGGAGGCGGACTTGAGGTCCACGGTTGAGAAGACCTTATATTGGGCAATCCAATTGACCATGTTGGATATGCGGGGGAGAGGGTACGCATCTAGCTGTGTGTACCTGTTGATGGTCTGGCTATAGTCTATGACCATCCTTTGCTTCTCCCCTGTCTTTACTACTACCACCTGTGCTCTCCAGGGACTATTGCTGGCCTGGATTATGCCTTCCTTCAGTAGCCGCTGGACTTCCGAACGAATGAATGTCCGGTCCTGGGCGCTGTACCGTCTGCTCCTAGTGGCGGCGGGTTTGCAATCCGGGGTGAGGTTTGCAAACAAGGATGGGGGCTCAACCTTGAGGGTTGCGAGGCCGCAGATAGTGAGTGGGGGTATTGGGCCGCCGAATTTGAAAGTTAGGCTCTGCAGATTGCACTGGAAGTCTAATCCCAGTAATGTGGGCGCGGCAGAGTTGGGGAAGGACGTAGAGCCTGTAGTTTTGAAACTCCCTCCCTTGCACCGTTAGGGTCACTATGCAGAAGCCTTTGATCTGTACGGAGTGGGATCCTGCAGCTAGGGAAATATTTTGCGCACTGGGACGGATGGTCAAAAAACAGCGTCTTACCGTGTCGGGGTGGATGAAGCTTTCTGTGCTCCCGGAGTCGACCAGGCATGGTGTCTCGTGCCCGTTGATCAGCACCGTTGTTGTCGTCGTCTGGAGCGTCTGGGGCCGTGCTTGGTCCAGCGTCATTGAGGCCAGACGTGGCCGTAGTGCTTCAGCGTCTTCTTCGAACCCCGTGGAGCCGTCGATGCTGGGGTCCATTGTTGCCGTCCAAGATGGCGGCGGGGGTGAACAAAATGGCTGCCCCATGCATCGCACATGGCTGGCGGGTCACAAGATGGCGGTGGGGGTGGACAAAATGGCCGCCCCCATGCGCCGCACAGGGCTGGGGGGTCCCAAGATGGCGGCGCCCCTCCTCCCCTCGTGGTGGCCGGGACCCAAAATGGCGGCGCCTGCGGGTCGCTCATGGGGCGCTGGGGGGGTTGGGGAGCTTAGAAACGCGCAGGACTCCTTCTTCTCCGGGGACAGCGGCGACCTCCCGGGACCGGCACACAGCCGCGAAATGGCCCTTTTTCCCGCAGCTCTTGCAAATCGCTGCGCGGGCCGGGCAGCGCTGCCGGGGGTGTTTCGCCTGGCCGCAGAAATAGCAGCGGGCTCCCCCGGGACGACTTGGCGTCTGAACCGCGCAAGCCTGTGGGGTGGGGGGGGGGGGTTTGTCGCGACGGGGGTCCACGGAGCCCAAGGGGCTGCCGCGCGGTCGGGGCTGTAGGCACGTGCATTTTGCGCGGCCACATCTAGTGAGGCTGCAAGGGCCCGTGCCTCTGAGAGTCCTAGCGACTCTTTTTCTAAAAGTCTTTGGCGGATTTGGGGAGAGTTCATACCTGCCACAAACGCATCGCGAATTAACATGTCCGTGTGTTCAATCGCGTTTACCGGCGGGCAGCTGCAGGCCCGTCCCAAAATTAGCAGCGCGGCGTAGAATTCGTCTAGCGATTCTCCGGGACTTTGCCGTCTCGTTGCGAGTTGGTAGCGTGCGTAGATCTGGTTCACTGGGCGAACATAGATGCTTTTTAGTGCTGTGAACGCCGTCTGGAAATCCTCTGCGTCTTCTATGAGAGGGAAAATTTCCGGGCTTACCCTCGAGTGCAGGACCTGTAGTTTCTGGTCTTCTGTGACCCGGCCGGGGGCAGTTCGGAGGTATGCTTCGAAACAAGTCTGCCAGTGTTTAAAAACTGCTGCTGAGTTCACTGCGTGGGGGCTGATCCTCAGGCATTCTGGGATGATCCTGAGCTCCATAGTCCTTTAAGCACGCTTAATAAATTGTAGCGCACAAAAACTCACGAGAGATGAATAGAGATGAAGTCGATGAGGCTTTATTAAGCGTGACTTGTTCCCCGCAGTTCAGTAACAGACTGGCCTGCGGGGGAGAACTCCTGGTTCTTATACTCCGCCTTCAGGGCGGAGCTAGAGGTCAACAGCCAACCAGGACCCGGGATCTGTCAGCCAATGACATCACGGCTTCACAGTCCCACATGACCCCTAATGCATACTACCACATGGACCCAAGGAGGTTCTTGCACCCAAGGAGGCGGGAGTATTCCTTTTTCTCCTCGGTTTTCTGTCTATTTGAGGATAGACTTTTTTGCAGTCGGGAAGGCATTGCTCGCGTGGGTTAAGGGATCAGAGTATTCGGCAATAACGATCTCGGCTCATGCACGCATTGGGTGAACATGGTCCCGGAGAAGGGGATAGTGCAGAGGCTGGGGTGGAGAATGGATGTGGGATTGCTGGGGGACCGTAGTTTTTGTGAGACGATCGGGATGGTAATTGAGGAGTATGTGGGCTTTAACTGTACGGGGGAAGTATCACAGGCAGTGATATGGGAGTCTTTGAAGGAGGCAGTGAGGAGTAGGTGCTATTGTTTAAGGGCAAGGTGGATAAAGAGAAGAGGGAGGGAGGGAGGAGCGTCAAAGGCTGAGAGAGGAGGTGTTGGAGGTGGGCAGAAGATATGCGGGTGATGCAGGCCTTGTCCTTTTGGACAGAAGGAGGGAGCTTCAGGCTAGCTTTGACCGGCTGTCGACAGGGAAGGCAGTACGCAACTGAGGTGGGCGAGGGGTGTGATTTACGCATATGGGGAAGAGGCGGAGCAGATGCTGACAGGCCAATTTCAGAGGGAGGTGGTGGCGAGGAAATAGTCCGGGATAGGTTGGGGAAATTGGTGGTGGCTCCGGACCAGATTAATAAGGTGTTTGAGGAGTTTTATGAAAAATGTATAGATCAAAGCCACTGGGGGAGGATCAGGGAATGAGCGAGTTCTTGGACGGATTGGAGTATCCAAGGCTGGAGGAGGAAGATAGGGCCAGACTGGAGAAGTCAATGAGGGAACAGGAGATTAAGGGGGCAATTGGGAGGATGCAATCAGGGAAGGTGGCAGGGCCAGCTAGGTTCAGTATTACAGGACATTTAAGGATAAATTAGCACTGCTGATGATGGGGATTTTCGAGGAGGTGATAGGGAAGGGGGACAGGCTTCCATCTCCCTGCTGTTAAAGAAAGATAAGGACCCGATAGAGTGTGGGTCGTACAGGCGTATATCGCTACTAAATGTAAACACCAAGATACTGGCAAAGGTACTGGCGGCTAGGTTGGAGGGGTGCCTTCCGAAGGTGATAGGGGAAGACCAGACAGGGTTGATGAAAGGAAGGCAACTATTTTCGCAAATGCGGAGGTTGCTAAGTATAATCATGATGCCGGCTGAGGGAAAGGAGACGGAGGTGGTGGTGGCACTCGATGCAGAAAAAGTGTTTGATCGGGTAGAATGGGGATACTTGATGGCAGTTCTAGAGCGGTTTGGGATTGGGCCGCGATTTACGGCTACTATATAAGGAACTGGTGGCGAGTGTGCACGCGAATAATATGAGTTTGTGGTACTTTGCTCTACACCGGGGTATCAGGCAGGTGTGTCCTTTGTCCCCTCTGCTATTTGCATTAGCCATGATGTGGAGATGCCGGCGTTGGACTGGGGTGGGCACAGTAAGAAGTCTTACAACACCAGATTAAAGTCCAACAGGTTTGTTTCAAATCACTAGCTTTCGGAGCGCAGCTCCTTCCTCAGGTGAATGAAGAGGTGGGTTCCACATATACAGACAAAGTCAATGATGCAAGACGATACTTTGCATTAGCGATAGAGCCTTTGTCCATCGCTTTAAAGCGTTTGGGATGTGGAAGAGAACAGTACCTGGGGGGTGTAATGGAACATAGGGTATGAATTCTTTGCCGTCGGGATTCTCCATTTTGCCGGCAGCCCGGGGGTTTCCCAATGGCGTGAGGCTGCCCCACTATGGGAAACTCCATTGGCCAGCTGGCAAAATAGAAAATCCCGACGGCGTGCTGAACCAGAAATCTGGTGCGGCGGGACAGAGAATCCTGCCCAGGGTGTCTTTGTAAGCGGACAATTTAATGTTATGTATAATCAGAGCTGAGTACGTTGGTGGGGAACATAATGGGACTTCTCTGAAGATTCGGGTCTTTTTCAGGATATAAACTAAACCTGGAGAGGACTGAATATCTTGTGGTGTAGGAGTGGAAGGGCTGCCATTTCGTAGGGCAGCAACCCACTTCAGGTATTTGGGGGTGCAGGTGGCGCAGGACGTGGGGGGTGCACTGAGATGCAATTTGTCTCGTTTGGTGGGGCGGATGAAAGCGGACTTGGCAAGGTGGGCCAACCTCCCTCTGTCACTGGCAGGTCAGGTGCAGGTGATTGAAATGAATGTCTCGCCGCGATTTCTGTTTCTATTTCAGTGCCTGCCAGCCTTTTTGTTGAAGGCATTGTTTAAGGAAGTGGACAAGTCGGTCACCTTCTTTATTTGCGGGGGGGGTGGGGGGGGGGGGGGAGGGAGGTAACCAGTGGTAGGAAGGTGGTCCTGCAGAGAGGGCGGCAGGTGGGGTGGGGGGGGGGGGTTGGGGTTGGGCCTCCCAAATGTATTATATTATTATTGAGCGGTGATTGCGGAAAAAGTGAGGAGTTGGGTCGGGGGCCAGGGGTGGGGGGGTTAGTCACTGTTTGTTAGGATGGAGGAGGGTCTGTGTAGAGGGTCGGGGCTGAAGGCGCTGGCAGCGGCGCTGCTCCGATGGCCCTGGGCAAGTACTCCGGTGGTGGTGGGAGCACTGAAGGTTTGGAGGCAGTTGGGGCAGCACTTTAAGCTGGGGGCTGGGTCAGGGGAGATGGCAATCAGGGAGAATTATAGGTTTGGGCTGGGGAGGATGGTTGGAAGGTTTCGGAGATGGTAGGAGAGGGGGATCAAGGTACTAAAAGACCTGTTCGTGGGATGCTTTGCGAGATTGGAAGAGTTGGCTGAGAAATATGGACTGAGGTAAGGGGAAGCGTTTAGGTACCTGCAGCTCCGAGACTTTGCTAGGAAGGAGGTTCCGGGTTTCCTGATAGCGCTGACTCCCTCGTTTTTGGAAGAGGTGTTGATGGTAAGGGGAATGGAGAAGGGGGTGGTGTCGGCGATTTACGGGAAGATTTTGGGGGAGAACGGCGAGTCCATAGAGGGGGTCAAAACCAAGTGGGAAGAAGAGCTGGGAAGATTATGGACAAAGGTCTGTGGTGTGAGATGCTCCAAAAGGTCAACACCTCAACCTCATGCGTGGGGCTGGGGCTGATACAGCTAAAGATCGTGTATGGGGCGCACTCTTTGAAGGAGCGGAGGACATATGTGAGAGTTGTGGGAGGCTCCCTACAAACCATGTACATATGTTTTGGTCCTGTCCGAAGCTGGAGGGGTATTGGTGGGAGGTTTTCAGTATCATCTCGGGGGTAGTGCATGTGAACTTGGAACAAGGGCCCCTGGAGGCCATTTTTGGGGTGCCGGATCAGCCCGAGCTTCAGTAGGGTGCAGGGGCAGATGTTTTAGCCTTTGTCTCGCTGATGGCCCGGAGGCGGGTCCTGTTGGGGTGGAGATCAGCTTCTCCATCTTGTGCCTTAGCATGGCAGGGGGACCTACTTGAATTTCTGACCCTCGAGGAGGTGAAATTTGAGCTGAGGGGGATGAGGGAAGGGTTCTACAATTCATGGTGTGGTGTTGGGCGTTCTGACACACAGATGAGCCAACACAGTTGTATATGGTACAACGCTATTTTATTTAAACTTTCTATGTACAGTTTTGTCTTGATACTCTGCACGTGGGGATTCCCTGTTTGTGATCTTAAAACAGGTCGTGTCCGTGTCCTTGTCCCCAGACCTACTGTCCACCAGGTGTCGTGTTCGTGCTTTTATATGGTTCCTGTCTTTGTGTGTGATTGGTTGTGGTGTTGTGTGTTCTGATTTGTCTGTTGGTGTGTCCATCATGATGTGTGTGTTTGAATATCATGACACATGGTGGCTGTTTATTAGGCACTTTTGAGAACTGGTTGCCATTGAACATGGATGGGGGAGGGGGTTGGGGTTGCTGTTGTATTGTTGCATTGTTTACTGATTGACTGTTAACCTTTTACCTGGAATGCACAAGTAGATGTATTGGTCTGTATATTGAGGGGGTGCTGTTTCTGGGAAATTGTTATTGAGATTGTTTTTCTATTTGTTTTTCTTTTGTTGTTTATTTGATGAAAATATTAAAAATGTGGAGAATAAAAATATTTTTAAAAAGCACATGAGGTTCCAATCGGTGGTCATTGAGGACTAAGGAAAACTCAAGCAAAAACACAAAAATAATTTTATTGGCCTGGACTGCATAAGGATGTCATTGAATTTTGCCATACATGTCACACATGTCAGGTAATAGGGAAACCTCAGGTGGTAATCAAACCATCACCTTTAATACCCATTCCAGTATTTGAGGAACCTTTTATTAGGGTTCTAACTGATTGCTTGGGGCCCCTGCCTAAAACCAAAAGTGGGAATCAGTATCTGTTGACCATAATAGATGTATCTTTTGGATTTCCGGAGGCAATTCCATTCAGAAGCATTATGTCTAAGAGTGTTGTAGAGGAATGGACCAAACATTTTGCCAGATATGGACTGCCAAAAGAACTTCAATTAGATCAGGAATCCAATTTTATGCCTTAATTACTCAAGGAGGTTATGGATAGTTTAGTAATACAACGACTTAACTCAAATGCGTACCATCCGGAATCATCTGTATTAGAAATATGGCATTAAATTCTAAAGACCATGTTGTGGACCTATAGTCAAGATTACCCAGAAGATTGAGATAAAGGAATTCCATTTGTACTATTTGCAATTAGGGGAGCACCAAATGAATCAGCTAAATTCAGTCCATTCAAATTGAGTTTTGGTCATGAGGTGATAGGACCAATTAAATGGATCAAAGAGAAATGGGTGAATCAGCGACTACGTTGTTGTCAAACTTTGGGAGAAATCAACTAGGGTTGGTGAGTTGGCTGGGAAATATTTAAAATTGTCCCAACATGTGATAAAAAAGAGGCTGATAAGAAATCGTAAAATCTTTGTTTTGTTAGTGGGGAGAAAGTACTTGTATTGTTAACAATGGTAGTTGAAACAATAAATGCAAGAATTAGTGGGCCTTATCAAATTGAAAGAAAATTCAGTGAGGGGAATTATTTGTAAAGAACACCAGAGAGAAGGAAAACTCAAAGTGTGTCATGTTAATGTGCTCAAAGGGTATTTTGATAGAGAAGGAAAGAAGGAGGAAGTTTGTCATTATAGACCATGGAGAAGAGATAAATCCAGATGATTCTGAACTTGACTTTCCTGAAATTAAATTGAATAATGAGGAAATTGGCACGAATTATTGAGTTATCTTCCGTCGGAAAATCAAAATGACATGAAAGAGTAATTACAGTCACTTAGAGCTGTATGTGGAAATAAACTGTGAAGTCTGAAAGTAATAATGCAGGATATGGATACAGGAAATGCTATTCCCATTAAACTACATCCATACTCCATCCACTGAAGTTAGCACAGGTATAACAGGAGATTGATAACATGCTTTAAGATGATATCATTGATGTGAGTTACAGCGATTGGAGCTCACCGATTGTCATGGTACCAGAACTTTTTGGAACATAACGATTGTGTGTGGATTATAGAAAGTTCAACGCAGTTATAAAGTCGCATTTGTAAGCTAGTTCTCATTTGGATGACTGTTTTTAGAAGAACATTTTATTCCCAAGCTTGACTTACTTTAAGGATACTGGCAATTACTTTATCAAAAGGAAATTTTGGCTTTTGTGTCATCAAATGGTCTGTAGCAATTTAAGGTTCTGCCATTTGGAATGAAGAATGCGCCAGCAACATTCCAATGACAACCAACAAGGTCATCTCAGATCTAAATCATTGTGCAGTATATATTGAAGATTTGGTGGTGTTCTGTGAAACATGGAAGGAGCATTTGGAATATTTAAAAAAATTATTCGATCGATTAAAGGAAGCTGGATTGGTGGTAAATTTGGCAAAGAATGAATTTGTAAAATTCAAGTCACCTTCTCATACAATTGGACATGATCAGATGGCTCCATGGAATGTAAAGATGAATGTTATTGGAGATTTTCCAATGTCACCGATGAGAGAAATTCTGAGATTTCTGGGCATGAATGATTTCTGGAGGAAATTTGTAAATTTTAGCTGAGTAGTTGCTCCATTGACTGAACTTACAAAAACACAAAACATTTCAGTGGGTAGCAGAATGTCAGGCGGCATTCGATAATCTGAAGGCTGTGTTAACCACCACACCAGTGTTACTGACACCTAATTAAGCCAAGCCATATAAGTTAGCAATTGATAAAAGTGATGTGGGTGTTGCTGCTGTACTGCTGCAGAAAGATGATGAAGGAATTGAAAATCCAATCGGGCATTTTTCTGGAAACATAAACATTCGCTGAAAGAAACATATGACTATCAACAAGGAGACCTAAGGCGGAATTCTCCCGAATCCCCGCTATGGCCCGATGCCGGCGTAAAAAACAGCGCAAAGCACTCCAGCGTCGGGCCGATTCTCCGAACGTCTGGGGGCTGGGCCGGCGGCGGAGGGGTACGCGCCGCACCAGCCGGCGCCAAAGTGACTGTGCGAGTTAGCGCATGCGCAGAACCGCCGGCGTGGTTCAATGCAAGCGCAGACCGGCCGGCGTATTCTAGCACATGCGCAGGGGGGTGTCTTCTCCGCGCAGGCCATAGCGAAGCCCTATAGGGGCCGGCTCGGGAAAAAGGAGTGCCCCCATGGCACAGGACCGCCCGGAGATTGGTGGGCACCGATCGCGGGCCAGGCCACTGTGCCCCCCCCCCCCCCAGGGCCGGATCCCCCCCGCCCCCCCATGCCCCCCGGAGTACCGCACCAGCCAACCTACCTGCCAGGTCCCGCCGTGTGGGACCATGTCCAATCCATGCCGGTGGGACTGGCCAGAAACCGACGGCCGCTCGGCCCATAGAGGCCCGGAGTATTGCCGGGGGGGCCCGCTGTCAATGGCCCCCGACCGGCGTGATGGGAATGCCGGCAGCCCCCGAAAAACAGTGCCGGAGAATAGGGAAGCTGGTGTCGGGTCGGCGGGGTGTCGGAGAATCCCGCCCTTTGAGTTTGGTATTCTCGTTCCAACATTTTAACATTTATGTTTGTAACAATTTATCCGACACATTTATATATATGGACCATAATCCATTAAAATTCTTGGATAAATTTAAAACAGAAAACGCAAGACGATTCAAATGAAGTTGTAGTTGTAGGGGATTCTATTATCAGGGGGATAGATAGTATCCTTTGTGGGCAGGATAAAGAGTCCCGCATGGTATGTTGCCTGCCAGGTGCTAGGGTGCGGGACATCTCTGACCGGCTTGAAAGGATACTGGAGAGGGAGGGGGGAGGATCCAGTTGTTGTGGTCCATGTCGGTACCAACAACATAGGCAAGTCTAGAAAAGAGGACCTGTTTAGAGATTATAAAGAGCTTGGATTCAAATTAAAAAACAGGTCCTCAAGGGTCATAATCTCCGGATTACTGCCCAAGCCACGTGCAAATTGGCATAGGAGGCAAGAATAAGGGAAGTTAACATGTGGCTGAAAGAGTGGTGTGGGAAAGAGGGGTTCCTTTTCATGGGACACTGGCATCAGTTTTGGGACGGGGGGACCTATACCGTTGGGATGGTCTCCACCTGAACCGAGCTGGGACCAGTGTTCTGGTGAAAAGAGTAAATAGGGTGGTCAATAGGACTTTAAACTAGAGATTAGGGGGAAGGGAAAGTCAGGGAACCAAGAGGTGAAGTAATCAGTGGGAAGCGTAGCTGCTTAGGAATACAAAAAAGCATGAAAAGGCAGAACTCAGGAGAGATTACGATAGTCCCCATCCCACAAAATATGACACAGTGTATGGAAAGGCTCAGTAAACCAAGGTCCACCACACTAAGAAAACAAAAAGGGACGGTCAATAGAGAATTAAAGGCGCTATATTTAAATGCGCGCAGTGTACGGAACAAGGTAGATGAGCTTGTGGCCCAGATTGTGACTGGCAGGTATGATGTGGTAGGCATCACAGAGACGTGGTCGCAGGGGGTTCAGGACTGGCATTTAAACATCCAGGGATTCACAACCTATCGAAAAGACAGAGAGGTGGGCAGAGGGGGCGGGGTTGCCTTGTTAATTAGGAATTAAATTAAATCAATAGCACTAAACGGCATAGGGTCAGATGATGTGGAGTCTGTGTGGGTAGAGTTGAGGAACCACCAAGGCAAAAAAACCATAATGGGAGTTATGTACAGGCCTCCTAACAGTGGTCAGGACCAGGGGCACAAAATGCACCACGAAATAGAAAGGGCATGTCAGAAAGGCAAGGTCACAGTGATCACGGGGGACTTCAATATGCAGGTGGACTGGGTAAATAATGCTGCCAGTGGACCCAAGGAAAGGGGATTCATTGAATGTTTACAGGAGGGCTTTTTGGAACAGCTTGTGATGGAGCCCACGAGGGGACAGGCCATTCTGGACTTAGTGTTATGTAATGAACCAGACTTGATTAAAGATCTTAAAGTAAGGGAACACTTAGGAGGCAGTGATCATAATATGGTAGAATTCAATCTCCACTTTGAAAGAAAGAAGGTAGAATCAGATGTAAAGGTGTTACAGTTAAATAAAGATAACGACAGGGGCATGAGGGAGGAACTGACG
The DNA here is from genome assembly GCF_047496885.1 of Scyliorhinus torazame. Classification (NCBI taxonomy): domain Eukaryota; kingdom Metazoa; phylum Chordata; class Chondrichthyes; order Carcharhiniformes; family Scyliorhinidae; genus Scyliorhinus; species Scyliorhinus torazame. The sequence goes on from NC_092719.1 coordinate 152,110,281, forward strand.
AAAATCGACTGGGAGCAGAGCCTAGTGGGAAAGACAGGAGAACAGCAATGGCAGGAGTTTCTGGGGGTAATTGAGGACACAGTACAGAGGTTTATCCCAAAGAAAAGAAAGGTTATCAGAGGGGGGATTAGGCAGCCATGGCTGACAAAGGAAGTTAGGGAATGCATCAAAGCAAAAGAGAAAGCCTATAATGTGGCAAAGAGTAGTGGGAAGTCAGAAGATTGGGAAGGCTACAAAAACAACAAGAGGATAACAAAGAGAGAAATAAGGAAAGAGAGGATCAATTATGAAGGTAGGCTAGCCAGTAATATTAGGAATGATAGTAAAAGTTTCTTTGAATACATTAAAAACAAACGGGAGGCAGAGTTGAATATGGTAGCCATCACAAAGGAGAAAGTGCGAGAGAAACTAAGAGGTCTAAAAATTGATAAATCTCCAGGCCCAGATGGGCTACATCCTAGAGTTCTAAAGGAGATAGCTGACAAAATAGTGGAGGCGTTAGTTATGATCTTTCAAAAGTCACTGGAGTCAGGGAAAGTCCCAGAGGATTGGAAAATCTCCTGTTGTAACCCCCCTGTTCAAGAAGGGAACAAGGAAAAAGATGGAAAATTATAGGCCAATTAGCCTAACCTCGGTTGTTGGCAAGATTCTAGAATCCATTGTTAAGGATGAGATTTCTAAATTCTTGGAAGTGCAGGGTCGGATTAGGACAAGTCAACATGGATTTAGGAAGGGGAGGTCGTGCCTCACAAACCTGTTACAGTTCTTTGAAGAGATAACAAATAGGTTAGACCAAGGAGAGCCAATGGATGTTATCTATCTTGACTTCCAAAAGGCCTTTGATAAGGTGCCTCACAGGAGACTGCTGAGTAAAATAAGGGCCCATGGTATTCGAGGCAAGGTACTAACATGTATTGACGATTGGCTGTCAGGCAGAAGGCAGAGAGTTGGGATAAAAGGTTCTTTTTCGGAATGGCAACCGGTGACGAGTGGTGTCCCGCAGGGTTCAGTGTTGGGGCCACAGCTGTTCTCTTTATATATTAACGATTTGGATGACGGGACTGGGGGCATTCTGGCTAAGTTTGCCGATGAAACAAAGATAGGTGGAGGGGCAGGTAGTATGGAGGAGGTGGGGAGGCTGGAGAAAGATTTAGACAGTTTAGGAGAGTGGTCCAAGAAATGGCTGATGAAATTCATCGTGGGCAAGTGCGAGGTCTTGCACTTTGGAAAAAAGAATAGAGGCATGGACTATTTTCTAAATGGTGACAAAATTCATAATGCTGAAGTGCAAAGGGACTTGGGAGTCCTAGTCCAGGATTCTCTAAAGGTAAACTTGCAGGTTGAGTCCGTAATTAAAAAAGCAAATGCAATGTTGTCATTTATCTCAAGAGGCTTGGAATATAAAAGCAGGGATGTACTTCTGAAGCTTTATAAAGCATTAGTTAGGCCCCATTTAGAATACTGTGAGCAATATTGGGCCCCACACCTCAGAAAGGACATACTGACACTGGAGCGGGTCCAGCGGAGATTCACACGGATGATCCCAGGAATGGTAGGCCTAACATACGATGAACGTCTGAGGATCCTGGGATTATATTCATTGGAGTTTAGGAGGTTGAGGGGAGATCTAATAGAAACTTACAAGATAATGAATGGCTTAGATAGGGTGGACGTAGGGAAGTTGTTTCCATTAGCAGGGGAGACTCGGACCCGGGGGCACAGAATAAAAGGGAGTCACTTTAGAACAGAGATGAGGAGAAATTTCTTCAGCCAGAGAGTGGTGGGTCTGTGGAATTCATTGCCACAGAGGGCTGTGGAGGCCGGGACGTTGAGTGTCTTTAAGACAGAAGTTGATAAATTCTTGATTTCTCGAGGAATTAAGGGCTATGGAGAGAGAGTGGGTAAATTGAGTTGAAATCAGCCATGATTGAATGGTGGGGTGGACTCGATGGGCCGAATGGCCTTACTTCCGCTCCTATGGCTTATGGTCTTATGGTCTAAGTCAATTATTACAACCGTTTAATTTATGAATTCTACATGAGCCATGAAGAGAAAATATGATTGCTGATTCTTTATCACGATTGCAATGTGTGAGAAGACTAAAATGAAAAATGGACAACATACATGGTGATGTTTGCCTTTTCAAAAATGTAATATGATATATCTCATGGAGTATATGCTTTATATAATCTCTTAAATTTTTAAAGTTAAAAGGGTTTTAGAAAATGAAGCCAATCTATTTGCACTGCTGGTTCATTTTTTTTTAAGAGGGGAGTGTGACGAATGGAGAATTTTAGGAATATTGGCTTCTACATATTGGGACCCTTTGGGCGGGATTCTCCAATAATGGGGCTATGTTCCCACGCAAGCGTGAAAACCGGCGCCAACCACACCGGTGTCAACAGCCTCCGAAAGTGAGGAATTCTCCCCTTTCTAGGGGGCTAGGTTCCCACAGCTCCAGCCGGCGCCGAAGGGCATATTTCCGCGCATGCGCAGAACGGCTGACATATTTCCACGCATGTGTGGGAGTTCCCTTCTCCGCTACGGCCCCCGGGCAATATGGCGGAGGAAAGAAGGCCGCCATGGAACCAGCCTGCCCGATGATCAGTAAGCCTCGATCTCGGGCCAGGCCACCGTGGGGGCTCCCCTCCGGGGTCGGATCCCCCCCACCCCCCAGGATGGCCCCCGCACACTTACCTGCTGGGTCCCGCCATGTGTGAGGTGAGTTATCCACGCCGGCGGGACCTGGCGCAACTAGTCGGCCCATCGGGGCCTGGAGAATCGCCAGGGGGGGCCGCTGTCAACGGCCACCGACCAGCGTAGCGGGAATCCCGCCGGCCCCAAAAAAACGGCGCCGGAGAATAGGGAAGCCGGCGTCGGGGCGTCGGGACAGGATTTGCGTCTCCTGCTGGGGATTCTCCGACCCGGCGCAGGGTCGGAGAATCCCGGCCTTTAAGGGTTAAAAGCCTCGGGTTGTAGTCTGTTTGACTGTAGTGGTCATGTTTTTAAAAAGAATTTTGATTTGTAAAGGCCTGTGAGCTTCTCAGAACCAAAAGGTGAAATTGACCAAAGAAATGTGGCTTTTCTGGGGAATTCCCTGGGGAGTTAATGTGCTTTGCAGCCTGCAGAGATTATTTGTTTTTCAGCTTGGAGAGATGAGGTCATCGCTGTGTGGAACCAAGGAATGCAGAGAGACAGTTAGTTTTGGAGAAGGATTTGGGAGAGAGAAGAGGTGAAGTCTGATCTGTCTGACATTGAGTCCACAATTCTTTCACAATAGGATAGTGATAAAAGAGTAATGGTATGTAAAGCAGAGTAGTCTTGTCTGGAGACAAGGAAGAAGCTGAAACACACAAACAAAATCAGCTTTTTGAAGATATTCAGCCAGGGCCTGAAGGGGTTCTAACATGAGCCAAATCTGTTTTAAAATGCAATGCCCTGTTGATTTCAAGATAGACTGAGAGCTGAAAGTTTATTTTCTTGTCTTTTAATGGAATATCGAGTTGTCGTGTTAAGGGGTAATTGTAAGCTGTTCTTTTTGGGTGCGAAGTTAAAATGTTTACTATTGTATTCATAATAACATTTTTGTTTTAGAAATACCAAAGCCCTATTTTTTCATGCAATCACTCAAAGAATCATAGAATTTACAGTGCAGAAGGAGGCCATTCGACCCATCGAGTCTGCACCAGCTCTTGGAAAAAGCACCCTACTTAAGCCCACACCTCCACCCTATCCCGATAACGTAGTCGCCCCACCCAATCTTTTTTTTTTGGACACTAAGGGCAATTTAGCATGGCCAATCCACCTATCCTGCACATCTTTGGACTGTGGGAGGAAACCGGAGCACCTGGAGGAAACCCACACAGACATGGGGAGAACATGCAGAGTCCGCACAGACAGTGATCCAAGCCAGGAATCACACCTGGGATCCTGGAACTGTGAATCAACTGTGCTAACCACCTTGCTGTCGTGCTGCCCGAAGTGAACTCCATTGTGCACAACCATTTTGGATGACACTTTTGTGTGTTTTTTTCCTCACAGTAATTATAATTGAAAGAGTATTTAATTCATAACTATTGTCGGATCTTAAAATTATAAATTTATCACAGGATAATTCATATTTTAATATTAACATGTTTACTTTAAATGTAAGGTTTCCAATGTCCTGTTAAAGAAGTCATAACATATCATTCTATTAGGCCAATAAAACCAGCATTCAGCAAAATAAGGCGTTCACTGCAAAAGAAACCTGCTTGTCTAGAATTCCATTAAAGAGTAAAAGCCTCCCCTGATAAATCAAGAAAATTGGAAGGAGCAGAATTAGATTACCTCCTGAAGGTAAATTGCAGGAACACCACATTAGAGGGAATAATACTGCCTACAATGATTTTTAAGCTCAATTCTGAAATAATATTTCACCAATAGTTTAAATGGAAAATTACACATTGGTAACAATAGACGCGATTTAACAGAAACATTTCCAATCGTCATTTTGGGTACAATTGGCGGGGTGTCTCTCGACGCCACGTTGCCGAGATTGCGGCCCGTATTTAATGGCTCTTAGTGCCGGAAATGAGCCCCCCACAAGCTTCTCGACATTATTGGCTGTCTCGCCAATGAATTCGTGTCTCAGCTGCTCGCCACTAACAAGGGGCAGCTGCTTTTAAACACTCCCTCACCACTCACTCCAATCAATTTACAAACATGGCAGCATGCAGACCTGCTCGTCGTTATGGGGATGCCGACCTGGCCAGCCTTTCCGACACTATCGTTGCGGGGTGGGATATCCTGTTCCCCCCGAGGGCATTGGAGGGCCAGCAACTGGGTCACCAATACCGCCTGGGAGAAAGAGGCAGCGGCTGTCAGTGTGATCAACATGACAAGGAGGACCGCAGTCCAATTTTGGAAGAAGACCAATGACCTCCACCGAGCTGCAAGGATAAGTTACCGCCTCTCTCTCCTGGCATCAGTTCCACCTGCCACCTCTCAATTTCCCAACCTACCCCCCAACAAATCACTGGCTGACATCTCGCAGCCCTCGCCACATCCAGTCTTCGTGCTTGCTCCTCAGAATCCACTCGCACCCACAAGCACAACCCACGTGCGATCCCCACACATGCCCCCCCTGTAGATCTCCTGACCCATCAAGTGCACGGCTCACAATGTCCTCTCTTTGTCCCTTTTGTAAGGGGCAATGTAAGGAGTCCACACTGAGTTGTAGAGAAAAACAAAAGTTATTTTATTTAACGTATTAATTATTATGTACAGTTCCAGTAGTTCCCTACTAGGTCATCTTGAGGAGGTGCCTGACTGGCCAACTCTATATATACATATGAATAGTGAGAGGGAAGGGTCACTTTGTCTGACATGAACAATTCACTTGAGACAGATCATTTGGGTGAAGGGGCTGTGGATCCTCACCTCTGTGGGGGCGACATTAACTTGTTAAGGGTTCCCTGCCCCCTTATTGGGAGATCTTGTATTCTGCAAGCTCCAATGGGTAGTGGATCATCCTTACCCAGTAAGACCCTTGCGAGAGAAGGAGACAGCTGACAATGCCGACACAGGCCCATCGCCCTTTGGTGATGTTACACAGACCCTGGGAAGGTGGAACAGGATAGTCTGGGAGAGGTGGTAGTGTTGTATGTGAGAGGGTCGGCAAATGGGGGGAGGGAAGGGGGTGATCGGCGGGAGTTGGGGGGAGGGGAAAAGGGATTCTGGGCAAAAGGAAGGATTGGGGGAAGGAGGGATTGCGCGAAGGAGGGGAGAGTGGGGTGGGGGGGGGGGTGAACTGACGGACAAAGCCTTGTTCTATGAGAATCGGGGGAGGATGAGAGCCTCCCTGGCCCTCCGGCCATGCTGGACCTTCGCCGCCACCTGTCGTTCTTCTGGCTGCTCCCGCGAGTCCTCCCCGGGCTCGTCCTCCAGCCCCTCCTAGTCCAGCTCAGCCTCATCCTCCTCAGACGATGCCGCATGACCCTCCTCCTCCTCCTCCTCCTCAAGCATGTCACCCCACTGCTGTGCCAGGTTGTAGAGGGGACAGCAGATCACTACAAAGTGGGAGACCCTGCAGTGCACCACAGACTAGTTCAGGCGTCAAACCCGCATTTTGAGTCGTCCGATGCACCTCTCAATAACAGCACGGGTGGCAGCATGGGCCTCGTTATATCTGTTCTGCGCATTGGTCTTGGGCCTCCACAATGCCGTCATCAGCCAGGATCTCAGCAGGTACCCCTTATCTCCCAACAGCAACTCCCTCACCCTGGGGTGCTCCTCGAAGATGCCAGGGATTTCTGAGTGTCCCAGGATGTAGCTGTCATGCACGCTCCCTGGGAATCATGCACACATGTCGCACACGAATTGAACATTTAGGGAGTGGACCCCATTCCTGTTAATTAAGGGCACTCCCGATGTCCCAGTGCGTGCAAGGCAACATGCTTGCCATTAATTGCCCCTTTGACCTGGGGCATTCCTGTGATGGCAGAGAATCCTGCAGCCCGGGCATCTTGATGGGCTGGGCCCAGCTCAAATTTGATATAGTCAGCTGACCGGGCATACAGGGCATCCGTGACCTCACTGATGCACTTGTGGGCTGTCGCTTGGGAAATGTCTCACAAATCACCGCTCGAGCCTTGGAATGAACCCATTGCATAAAAGTTCAGGGCTGGGGTGACTTTCATAGCCACCGGGAGCGGGTGTTCTCCTTATCAACAGGGTGCCAAGTTCGCAAGGACATGACACAGGTGCCGCAACATCTCCTTGTTGAGACGGAACCTCTTGTGGCATATGCTATCCGTCATCTCCTCAAACAGCCAATGATGCCTGTACACCTTGGACTGTTGCCAGCGTTCCCCCACCCCTCACCTCTCCACCCCCAGCCTGATGCACAGCCGGATCTTTAGGGTGTGAGGTGAGGTTCTTGCATGTGGATTGCCACCTCGAGCCTGCATCAATGCTGCTGCTTCCTCCTCCGGTGTCTGGCCGCCTGGGCCGCCACCTGCACCATGAGGCTGTCACTGCGGGGTCGACGGCACCATCAATATTGTTACATCTGTAAGGAATTGGAGAAGGTGAGAGACTGACAATCAGTTAGGGCTTGCACCACGGGACCCTTAAATCCCCCAAGCCTCCCACCCTCATGTGTCCCGCCTACTCTCAGAGTGCCATCCACCGAGCCAGTTGTGCTGGACATCCCCGCTCTGCTCATTCACCCTTGGACACAGCACAAGCCCCTCAAACCCAGACCCCTGCCGGGAACACCTGGGGCACCATGCTCAGGTACCCTCTACCCCTCCCTCCCCAAACCACACACTCGCCCTCTGGTTACAGGGATATTCCCACTGTTGAAGCCCAACTCTTGAGTGTTTGCTGTTGGCTGCATCTGTGGTGTTGACGACCCCAGGGTTCAGGCCTCACAGCTTGATTGAAATGCTAGGCAATAACCCCTGGCTGAGACATGGCACGTGTATCCATGAGAATTGTCATATGAGAGTACCTTTAAGAAATGGGTGTTTATAAATGGGTGTGTATCTAAATATTTGCAGTGAGAGTACCTTTAAGAAATGGGTGTTTACTACTGCTGTGATGTCAGAGAGCGGGTGGAGCTGGGCTGTCTGTCAGCTTTTTACTTTCGTTTCAGGCTGTTTGCTGCAGAGTGTGTTTTAGTTTTGTTTTCATGTGGGAGCTGAAGCCAGACAGAGCAGCTGTACTGTTGATCTCTCAGCCATGAAAAGACTATCTCTTGATCATTTGGTGAATTCAGAATTATAAATGTATTCAGTAGTGAATGTAAACCTAATGTGCTTCTGTTTAAAGTTTTTTTTAAAAGTCTTCTGGATGTTAAAAGGACAGCTTATGGATTACTTAGTGTTGTATTCTTTGGGGGTTGTATTTGAATTAATGGTTGCTAAGATGTTCACTGTATGTTTTAAAAAGGTTTCCTTGAGTTCATAGAATAAACATTGTTTTGCTTTAAAAAATACTTTTCCATTTCTGCTGTACCACACCTGTAGAGTGGGCCGTGCGCTCCCCATACCACAATCTATTAAAAGTTGTGGGTCAGGTGAACTCCCTGATTCACTTTGGGGTTCTCTAAACCCTGGCCCATGACAGAATGCAGTTGAGAGTATTTTGTTTAATAAAATGTCAACAGAAACAAAGATTTGAAAATCAACTACGTAACATTCCATATATCACACTACCCATTAAACAACAAGGAAACATCACAGTTCCATATTGGTACAACAAAGCTATATCAGCTCATTTTCACACAAAAAAACCACACAGTACGCGTTATCCTGTCCAGAACGTTGTCACAGAAATGATTTGTCCATCAATGTGTTACTTGTTCAATGTATCAGTGCCATGCTCTGTCCAGGAGATGCAGCTGTGCAAGCACTCCCACACGGCCCAATCTCACAGGAACCAAATCTTGGTGTCCACATATTCCGCTGGGGTTCAAGGTGCAGTTGAACATCCTTGACTTCCACATGTTTAACCCACGGTAACGTGCCAGTTCCATGCAGCACGCACCACACCAGCAACAAAAACATCAGCAATCTGTGAAATAATTTCTTCAATGGCATCAGCAGGTGGCCTATTTGGATCAATGTCGTACACCAGGTCATGCAGCGTCTTCTTGCTTCAAACCGGATTGCCTCCTGGACTCATACGTCACCCTGAGCCCTGTGCTCCAGGACCCAGGTTTCTTGGAAAGAATCATCCTTTTTTCAGGCTGCAGAAAAGGAAGGAAACAGCAACAGCAGCCCCAGGCATTTGCAGCCACCAGCAGGAGCAAGCAGCAAACACATCCGGCAACTGTGAAGTGCTCTCATAACTACCAAGGCCAATTCCTTATTAGCAATATCCTTCAACTGCGAAGCTAGAGGCTGGTAACAGTCAGAGGGAGTATTTTAAAATTTGATTTGCAGGATGTGGTCTTTGCTGAATAGGCCAGCATTTTTATCGCCCATCTCTAGTTGCCCTTCAGAAGGAGATGGTAAGTTGCCTTCTTGAACTGTTGCAGTCCTTGAGGTGTAGGTACACCCACTGTGCTGTTAGGGTGGGAGTTCCAGGATTAAGCCCCAGCGCCAGTGAAGGAGCGACGATATATTTCCAAGTCAGGGTGGTGAGTGACTTGGAGGGAAACCACCAGGTGGTGGGGTTCCCAGGTATCTGCTGCTCTTGTCCTTCTAGATGGTAGTGGTTGTGGGTTTGGAAGGTGTTGTCTAAGGAACCTTGGTGAGTTACTGCATTGCATACTGTAGGTGATACATACTGCTGCCACAGTTTGTCGGTGGTGAGCTTCTTGAGTGTTGTTGGAGCTGCACTCATCCAGGCAAGTGGACAGTATTCCATCACACTCCTGACTTGTACCTTGTAGATGGTGGACAGGATTTGGGGGGTCAGGAGGTAAGTTACTCGCCGTGGGATTCCTCGCTTTTAACCTGCCCTGGTAGCCACAGTATTAATGTGGCCAATTCAGTTCAGTTTCTGAACAATGGTAACCCCAGGATGTTAATTGTGGGGGATTCAGCGATGGTAATGCCATTGAATGCCAAGGGGCAGTGGTTAAATCCTCTCTTGTAGGAGATGGTCATTGCCTGGCACTTGTGTAGCGCGAATGTAACTTACCACTTGTCAGCCCAAGCCTGGGCATTGTCCAGATCTTGCTGCATTTGGACAAGGACTGCTTCATTATCTGAGGAGTCACAAATGTTGCTGAACATTGTGCAGACATCCTCAAACAACCCCACTTCTGACTTTATGATGGAAGGGAGGTCATTGATGAAGCAGCTGAAGATGGTTGGACCCAGGTCACTACCCTGAGGAACTCCTGCAGTGATGTTCTTGAATTGAGATGATTGGCCTCCAACCACCACAACCATCTTCCCTTGTGCCAGATATGACTCCAACCAGCAGAAAGTTTCCTCCCTGATTCCAATTGACTCCAGTGTAACTGAGGCTCGTTGATGCCATAATCCGTCAAACGCTGCCTTAATGTCAAGGCCAGTCACTCCCACCTCACCTCACCTCTGCAGTCAGCACTTTGGACCATGTTTGAACTAAGGTTGTAATGAGGTTAGGAGGTAAAGTGATCTGTACTTTATTACCATGGACAGGGCTCTGTCTTGGAACTGTTTGGTGGGCCAATGAGAGGCGGCAGTTGGGGTTGCTCCTGTTATGGGTTTATACGGTATACAGGGCAGCACAGTAGCATTGTGGATAGCACAATTGCTTCACAGCTCCAAAGTCCCAGGTTCGATTCCGGCTTGGGTCACTGTCTGTGCGGAGTCTGCACATCTTCTCCATGTGTGCGTGGGTTTCCTCCGGGTGCTCTGGTTTCCTCCCACAGTCCAAAGATGTGCAGGTTAGGTGGATTGACCATGATAAATTGCCCTTAGTGTCCACGCTAGGTTTCAATTTTAAAATAGGAGTAAACAGCTGGGAGCTGGTTAGTTCCCGGGAGGCCGTTAACTTGGGCTTTCATCTCGCTAATGATATGGCGGTTGCTCTTAACTGGCATCAATTTGTGTCTCACCACATTTGGGTGGGTTCCAGAACCTGCCAACAGGAGTGGGCCGGTTAGATCGTGAAGCGATTGACGCCTGATTTTGGCCTCACCCCCCGATTTAACCAGCGCGCATGGATCTGCGCCGGGCACAACGCAGCCATTAATCACACCCAAAATTCACAATTTTACCATGTGAATTTGCATTTTTTCATGCAATGTTATTGTTTGAGAGTGAGAATGGGGATGGGCGCATTGATGAAATCTCTGGAGTCTCTTAATTAAAATGTTATTAAGTTGTTTACCATTACACAGGAAATCCATGATTAATAAAACAGTAAGCCTAGACCTTGGAAATCAAAAAGAGCCTCAAATCAATTATATTTGGATTATGGAGGAAACCTGCATTGTAAAAGAGAACCTATCACTTCAGCACTGATTAGGGCTCTTTAAATTGGGAGAAGGCAGAGAGCATGGTAATATCCTGTAAAACTGTCAGCTTTAAAATCATTCACAATTTCAAAATCATCATTAAGAGCTTTAATTTCTCCCTTCGTCGAATTGCCAAGTCTCTTGTCTCCTTGCACTGTCACATCTCACTGATAAATTTATTCTTATGAATGATGCAAAACATACAATATAAAATCTATGGCATATTTCTTGTCACTTTCTGTCTTCAAATCAAGTACAGGCCCTATTAACAACTCCCTGAGAGGAACTTGAGAGAAAGGCAGAACTGTCATGACTGGAAACAAATATTGGAGGAAATGCTGCTCTATGTCCATAATACTTCAACTTGTATTGAGCAGATGGAAATCCAATTCGAGTTACTTCACAGATTTTATCATACATCTGTTATCTGGAGTAAAATATCCTTTCCCGTCCCAGATGTGTCACGCAGTGTGACATGTTCTTCCATGTATTTTGGACCTGTCCAGTAATGATTCCCTTGTGGAGAGCAATCAACTGCACAACAGGTTATGCAAGTCAAACCCAATTAGACTTAAGCTCAGTCTCTTAGGATTCTCATGGCATACTATCCTGGACATACGCTTATATTGCTGGATAAATTGACTATATCAGCTATTTTAAGGAATACGCTGACTGATTGAGACTGATTTTAAGTAGAACAATGCTATTTCAGTGGATTTGCACTGTGACATAGTTCATTATGATAGACTACCATCTTCAGTATGACTGAAGTCCCGGTTCTATCTCGGGTGTGGATAGTGGGGGGGGGGGGGATGAATACAAGCTTGCATTGTTGCATTGACATAAACTATCATTTCAATACCCGAGAATTGATTCCTGCCGGAGACTAGTGGGAATGCCACTGGGATTGACAGGTGGGAATGGAAAAACATGCAGCAGAAGGCTGTCTACAGAGACCAAAGGAAATTGCATTATGGGCTTCCGATTGCAGCTATGCCCAGGTAGATCGCACGTTCGGCAGCTCCCGCTGGGAATGGACTTTTGGGCTCTTCAGAGGGGCCCCAACGGAAATTGTTCGACGGCTTCCAGTGTGGGAAGGTGACAGCAAGGTCTCCCCGACATTATATGGATTGGACCCGGAGTGGAGCGGCTAAAAAAGTGATCCTGCTGCAGCGAAAAGTGCGAGGGAGGAAAAGCAAGATGGCGGTGGGTGGAGACCAAGCAGCGTGGTCGCAGTGGTCGCAGGAGCAGCAGGAGTTTCTTAAACACTGCTTTGAGGAGCTGAGGACAGAAATGCTGGTGCCAATGAAGGCGGCGATTGAGAAGCTTGTGGAGACCCAGAAGGCCCAAGGGGCAGCGATCCGGGAGGTGCGGCAAAAAGCCTCGGAGAACGAGGATGAGATCTTGGGCCTGGCGGTGAAGGTGAAGGCGCGCGAGGTGCTGCACAAGAGGTGGGCGGAAAAATTCGAGGACCTGGAGAATAGATAGAGGAGGAAGAATCTTCGGATTCTGGGTCTCCCTGAAGGAGTGGAGGGGCCCGTGCCGGGGCATATACCGGGGCAGCACGGTAGCATTGTGGATAGCACAATTGCTTCACAGCTCCAGGGTCCCAGGTTCGATTCCGGCTTGGGTCACTGTCTGTGCGGAGTCTGCACATCCTCCCCGTGTGTGCGTGGGTTTCCTCCGGGTGCTCCGGTTTCCTCCCACAGTCCAAAGATGTGCAGGTTAGGTGGATTGGCCATGATAAATTGCCCTTAGTGTACATAATTGCCCTTCGTGTTGGGTGGGGAAATGTTAGCAAGGTGCTACGCCTGGTGACCTGGGATTGATGCAGACATACAACATATGGTAAAACAGTGTGTCAAGTGCCAACAACAATAGAAATGACCTGCCACAGCTCCCTTACACCCTTGGCAATGGCCAGGTCGGCCATAGGTGAGAATCCACATTGATTATGTTGGCCCCTTTAAGAGCATAATGTTCCTGTTGCTGGTGGATACCCATTCAAAGGTTTTCAAAATTAGTTCTACAATGTCCCAAGCTATGCTTGAGAAGTTGCATCAATGCTTTGAAACTCATGGTGGGCTGGAGGTGCTGGTTTCAGAAATGGCATAACATTCATTAGTGCCGAGTTACAAAGATTCATGGCCTTCAATGGCATTAATCAAATTCTCAAGGTATCAGACCACCCCTCATCGAATGGGTTAGCTGAATGTGCTGTCCAAACATTCAAGGCTGACATGAAAAAAAAATCACCTGCTCCATTGGAGACTAAAGTGGCACATTTTCTCCTGGCTTACAAAACCACTCCAGATACTACAATGGGCATAGCTCCAGCTGAGTTGTTACTGGGCCGTCGCTTAAGGAACAGATTAAGCCTCCTAGTTCTGAATTTGGCGGGGAGAATGAAGACTAGGCAGACTTGTCAAAAGAGGAACATAGAGAGGGTCTTTGAGATAGATGGCCCAGTCTTCGTGAAAAAGTGGTCCAAAATGGGTTACTGGAGCCACTATCACATGAGGTGCAATTACGAGACAAGTTAGTGAAGAAGAAATTGGGCCGTTTGAGAAGGCGGGAGCAATCATGAGAGTCAGTGATGCTGCCTAATCCAATTGTGCCCGAAAGTAGTGTTGAAGTTTGATCAAGAGATGATGTGGCTGATGACACAGTGGCAAGCCAAAGTGCTACTCCCATTGAAACTATAGAAAGAGAGTCACAGAGGATAGTCCGAGTGAGATAATTGCAGCAGAATCGACCGCGACAGTCGAGCCACAGTCATTTGAGCTACCTGGCTCCCGGAGGAAGAGAAAGTCCCCTGACAGACTGAGTTTTTGATGGACTGGATACAAGAAGTGTTTCTCAGTAATGGTGTTTTGTCAATGGTCTAACTATTCCATGCATTGTATAATCGGGGACTTAAAGGGGGAGGAATGTATTAGCTGGCCCCTTTAACTTTGGGAGGGTCACGTGCCCCCATCACCCGATGGGAATGGAGTTTGGAAATATTGGTGCAGAGGGCAGGCTTTTGCAGCCTCAGTGGATGATATTCATGGACAGGCTTGGGGTCACTTTGTGTGAGCACCATACAGTTGCTGATGAACAACACGTAGAGGCAGGAACATGCAAGAGAGATGGCAGTCAGAGGTCTGCTGAATCCGAGGACACAGCTGAGTCCCAGCCAGGTGCCAAGCCACTGGACAAGGCTCTCCCAAAGCTGATGCAGATCATAGGACATAGCAGTGAGATTCAGGAGGGGGTGTCAGTGACATTTCAGCGACTGCAAGGCCATTTGCAGAAGTCCCGAAGGCTTCAGGTGCAGGAGAATGTGTCGCCAATTCATGGCGCTGAGGCCAATACTGCTAGGGAGGCGATCGCAGTGGAAAACCTGGAGCACGATGTCCGCGTCTTGACTGGTGCTGTCAAAGACATAGCTCAGTCTGTGGCAACCATGGCTGAGGACCTCCACATCATAGCCCAGTTGCTGAGTGACATGTCGCAGACGCAGGTGGACATTGCCAAGGCACTGCAGAGCATGACCCAGTCACTGAGGACCATCCGCTGAAGGCATCAAACCATGGTGCAGACAATGGGGAGCCTCCAGGATTGGCAGCAACAGATGACTCAGAGACTTTTGGAGTTCACTCCAGTTGCCCCTCCATCCCGTGGAGTTCCCTAGGGACGTATGGGCACCATCAGGGAGGAGGAAGAAATGGAGGCCGACCCAGGGCCTGCAACCAAGGAGACTGCAGCAGTCTCCAGTTCTTCCGAATCCCTCCCTTTTGACACTGGCACATTTAAAGGGCAGCAGACAAAACAGGCGACGCCTGTGATACTGGTAAGTCGGCCAGGCCCCCATCGCCCGTCTCCAGGTCTACCAGAGACGTCTGCCATGGGCATCAAAAGCCACAAGAGGCGGAAAGCACCAGCCTGCCTCCAACTCTGATGTGCCTTGGGACGCACCGAAACGTGGCAGTAGACCACGAAATGTCAAGAAGAGTGAGGAGAATGAGTGGGCACAGGTGAGGTCTCTGCCTATCGCCAGGGGGAATGGAAAATGTGCACTTTTAAAACATGTCATACCTCATACATGTGAAGTCTCTGTCACGTTAATCATCCACTGCAGGCCTGCACAAGCCCCCACCCCTTGTTGCTCTCCGCTCCCTCCTCCCCCAACACCACCCCTGGACGCAGTGGTCCAAATTCAACAGCCCCCACTTCAGACCCTGTTCAGAGATGGGTGTGCAGAAAGCCAGGAGTCAGACTTTAGTAGAAACTAAGGAGCACCAGAGATTTCCTCACAGCAAGTGAGCTGATGACAGTGCCAACAGAGGCCCACCATCCTGGAGCGATGTTAGACAGTCCCTTGGAGGGGGGGCAGCAGGGTGTTGGTGGTGGTTACGGGGGGGGTGGGTCGGCCGGGGGGGGGGGGGGGGGGGGGGGGGGGTCGGCGGGGGGGGGGGGGGTCGGTGCAGTGTTAAGGGTGGATGGGGGGGGGGGGGAGAAAGAGTGAAATGGAGGGAGGAAGATTAGGCAGAGGAAATGGTGGGGTGGAGGGGCTGTTGAGTTGACGGACACAGCCTTATCCTGGGAGAACCTGGAGATGATGAGGACCTCCCTGGTCCTCCTCACATGTGGGACCCTCGTCGCAGCCCGTTCTCCACCCTCCAAATCCACCTCGTTCTCCAGCATCACCTGGTTAGCCTCCTCCTCAGACGAGGCCTCATGTCACTCTGCCTCTTCCTCCTAGAACCATAGAATAGAAGAACCATATCATTCCTACAGTGCAGAAGGAGGACGTTTGGTCTGTTGAGTCTGCACCAATCTTCTGAAAGAGTACCCTACTTAGGGCGGGGGACTGGGCCTATCTCTGTAACCTCATAACATCACCTAACCTGCGCATCTTTGGACACTAAGGGGCAACATGGCATGGCCAAACCACCCAACCTTCATTTCTTTGGAACTGTGGCAGGAAACCAGAGCCCCCAAATGAAACCCATGCAGTCACGGGAAGAAAGTGTAAACTCCAGGCAGACAGTCACCCAAGACTGGAATGAAACCTGGGTCCCTGGATCAGTGAGGCAGCAAGCTAACCACTGTGCCACCATGCTGCCCTCCTCCAGCATGGAGCCCTGCTGCTGTGCCAGATTGTGGAGGGCGCAGAAGGCCACGACAAAGCATGAGACCCTCTGAAGGTGGTATAGCAGCGTTCCATCAGAGCGGTCAAGACAGTGGAACAGCATTTTCAACAGCCAATGCACTGCTCAATGACGGCACGGTTGGCAAAGTGGGACCCATTGTATCGGGTCTCTGCCTCAGTCTCACGCCTCCGCACCGGTGTCACCAGCCATGTCCTCCCACTACTTTTCCTCCATGAGTCAACCTGAAGACATTGGGGATCTCTGAGTGCCCCAGGATGAAGCTGTCATTCACGCTCCCAGGATAGTGAGCACAACTATCTATAGTCCTGAGGCAGTGGTCGTACATGATCTTAACATTCAGGGAATGGGACCCCTTCCTGTTAATATATGGCACTCCCTGGTGCCCCGGTGCCCACAGGGTGACATGTGTGCCATTGATTGCCCATGGACCTGGGGCATCTCAGCGATGGCGCCAACCATGCAGCCCGGGCATCTTGGCGGGCCTGGTCCAGGTCAAAGATAATATACTCTGATGCTCGGTCACACAGAATATCCCTCTGCACCCGGATGCACCTGCGGGTGAAAGATTGGGATATGCCACACAGCCAAGGAGACTACAGCAGTTGCTCAAACCCTAGAGTGACCTGGTGGCATCGAAATTGAGGGCTGCGGTGTCCGCCATGGCCACCGGGAGTGGGTGTCCTCCTCCTTCATGGGGTGCCATGTCTGCGAGGACGTGGCACAGGTGCTGCACTGTTTATCTACTGAGACAGAGTTTTCTGCGGCATATGCTGTTCGGCAGCTCATAGAATGATGAACGACGCCTGAACACCTTGGGGTGTCGCTGGCCTCCTCTTATGACTCCCTCCTCAGCGTGGGAAGCCTCCGCGGGATCCACACCAGCGGATATCATTTTATTGGAAAGCAATTGGAGAAGAAAAGAGATTGGCAAACCGTTCGGGCTTCCATCCCGGAACCCTCAAATCCTCCAAGTCTCCCCTACCCTTGCCATGACTGTCCTACCCTCTCTCTCCAGCGAGCCAGTTGTACCGGCAAATCTTGCTCTGCACACTCTCTCCCCGGCCACATGAGGGGCCCCTAAACCTGAGACCTCTGCTGGGGTTATTAGGGAATCATAGAATTTACAGTGCAGAAGGAGGTCATTTGGCCCATCGAATCTGCACCGGCTCTTGGAAAGAGCACCCTACCCAAGGTCAACACCTCCACCTTATCCCCACAACCCAGTAACCCCACCCAACACTAAGGGCAATTTTGGACACTAAGGGCAATTTATCATGGCCAATCCACCTAACCTGCACATCTTTGGACTGTGGGAGGAAACCGGAGCATCCGGACGAAACCCATGCACACACGGGGAGGATATGCAGACTCCGCACAGTGGCTGTACTCAGTTGCCCCTTCCTCATCCAGACACTGGGTGACTCTGAGAGTGTCCTCAGTGGTGAAGTCTTGCTCTTTACTGTTTGCTTATTAACAGATACCTCTATGGTGCTGACTCTCCTGGAGTGCAGGCAGACTGTTAAGGCATCCAAGGTTGCTGGACATGCAGTGCATGAATCATCCTCCGACACATGGCAGCTGTGCATTCAAGGAGGCCCTTAAGAGTGAGAATATTTTGTTGATTAAATGGTCAACGGTAACAAAGATTGGAAAATCAACTGCGTAACATTCCACGTTTCACACTAATTATTAAACATCAAGGAAACATGAGCGTTCCATATTGGTAGCAATTCAAAGCTGTATCAGCTCACTTTCACAAAAAAACAAACACACAGTATCATCCCTCGCAGGTCCCTCAACCAAAATGAAGGATAAGCCTGAGAACGTGTTATCATGTCCAGAACTTTGTCATAGAAATGATCTGTCCTCAATGTGTGACTTGTTCTACGTCTCAGTGCCATGCTCCGTCCAGGAGCCGCAGCTGTGTAGGCCCTCCCACACGGCCCAATCTCACCTGAACCAAATCTTGGCATCCACATATTCCACTGGCGTTCAAGGTGTTGTTGAATATCCTTGAATTCCAGGCTGTTTAACCCATGGTGATGTGCCAGTTACATGCAGCACTCACCACTCCAGCAACAAGGGCATCAGCAATCTGTGAAAGCATTTCTACAGCAGCGTAAGCAGGTGATCCATTTGGATCAATGTCGTGCACCAGGTGCCGCAGCATCTTCTTGCTTCAAACTGGATTGCTTTCTGGACTCAAATGGTCCCCTGAGCCCGCTGTTCCAGGACCCAGGTATCTTAGAAAAAATTGTCCTTCTTTCCGGCAACAGAAAAGGAAGGAAAGAGCAACAGCAGCCTCCAGGCATCTGCAGCCACCAGCAGGAGCAAGCAGCAAACACAACTTGCAGTTGTGAAGTGCCCTCACAACTAAAAAAGGCTAATTTCTGATTTGAAATAGGCTACAGCTATGAAGCTAGTGCTGCTCACAGTTAAAGGGGGGTAACATTGACTTTCAGGAGCAATGTTTCAGCAGGACTCCGGCCTGGAAGAGTTTGATAGGTTAGACAAGCTGCAGCTATGTTGTCCCTGTTATGGGCCTCCACAATATTTAAAGATGTCTTGAAGGCCTGCATACCGGAAAATGGAAATGGCTATTCACCCACTGACTTCCCCTCAGTAGCAATTGCACCAGCTTGAGATTTTTGAAAAGGAGTAATAAACGACGCGGCATGACTTCTTGCTGGGGCGTCGGTAATTCCCAGGAGTCCACTGCATTCGACTTCAATCTCGTCAATGAGATTGAAATGCATGCAAATTAGGATTAATGATATGCTCGCCATTTTAGGGCAAGATCTGGAACTCTCCATCGGGAGTGGGCTGGGTGAATCGCGAAATGGTTCACTACCGGCGCAAATCTCGATTTTTGCCCTCTCCCGCTATTCGCCCGACCCATCCCAATCCACGCCGGCCACAACGCAGTCGCTGAATCTGTGTAAATAATGTTTATAACTAAACCTTTATAATTCATTGTACATATGAATGGTGGTCACCAATCCTTCCTTCACGGCATGCAACAAACAAGATCTGCCGCTGGTACTATTTTAAAGCATCATCTACTTTTAGGTTAGTTGCTGTTGATTTCTATTGGCTGTTGCTTTGCTTGTATTAATGTTTGGCGGTTTCTAGATTCTTTAAAGTTACTAGTGCACAGCGAATGTTGTGACACGCGATGACGGAGCTGGTCCTGACCTTGAAGGCTGAATTTTATGCAAAGGTGGTGGCCAACCCATTAGCTGAATAGTTGGAGGCGAGGCTGTCTCCATCAGCCCAGGAGGTCATGACAAAACTTGACGCAGTTTGGGTAATTAGTCGGCTGAGCTTATGTCTTCTACCCCAATGAGGGACATCTGCCTCCAAGAGCTACCAGCTATCCGATTGACAAGAATATCTCAATTTTCGGCAGCACGCTGGGAATGGTGTTGAGACTGCAGGCTATCCCTGAGGAGGAGCAGCAATGGAGGCTGGGGTTCAAGGTAAGAGGGATGGTCTTGTTGGGGTCAGTCAGTCAGGCTAAATTTGAGGTTCTTGAATTTTTTATGGCATTGAATCCAGATTTTTCTGCCCAGACTCTAATTAACCATCATAGCTATCTGCTATCATTGCCTTCACACATGTCCTCCTGGCCCTCTTCCCATCATCCAGAACAGCGTCAGAGAGCTTTGGAGCATGCTGTCTGCCCTGTTGCCTCATAATTTCATATTGCTCTTGCTCGCTTTCTCTTCTGGAAACCAGTTCCAGCAGCAGCACCTATTTAACAATACCTGCACACCGTTTATCAGTCCCAGAACAATTTTATGGTCTTCAGCTTTAAAGTGCTTCATAAGGAAATTAAATGGATTTCTAGAAAAAGAGGATGTCGTTTCATACAAGAGGTAAGAGAAAATGATTTCTGCACAAAAATTCTTTTATTCATTCAGGAGATGTGGGTGCCTGTGGCTAGGCCAGCATTGATTTTCCATCCATAATTGCTCTTGAGAAGGTGGTGGTGAGCTGCCTTCTTGAACCGCTGCAGTCCATGTGGTGTAGGTACACCTACAGTGCTGTTGTGGAGTGAGTGCCAGGATTTTGTACCAGCAACAATGAAGGAATGATGATATATTTCCAAGTCAAGATGGCGAGTGACCTGGAGGGGAAAGTTTCAGGTGGTGTTCCCATATATTTGATGTTATTGTCGTTCGAAAGGATAGAGGTTGTGACTTTGGAAGGCACTGTTTAAGCCTTGGTGAGTTCCTGCAGATGGTGCGTACTGCTGTTACTGTGCGCTGGTGGTGGAGGGAGTGAATATTTGTGGAAGGATGCCAATCAAGTGGGCTGCTTTGTCCTGTTGAGAATTGTTGGAGCTGCACTCATCCAGACAAGGGGAGATTATTCCATCATACTCCTCACTTTTGCCTGCAGTTTAAAAATGTTAACCATGGATTAGAAATACATTCTTCCAGCTGAATTTGGATTTATCCAAGGTCCAGGTCAATCAGAACATTGGGGATTTGGAAATAGAAGTTCCTTAGACACATGATTGCTTCAGGTCTGGATAGAAACACAGAAACTGAAAACTTTGACACTGTTTTATTCAGTAGGCCCGATATCCAATGATAAACAAATCATCTGCAGAATTTGATGAAGTTTTAAAATCGTTCGATGCTTACTATAGCCTCAGAAGTAACAACATCCTTGAAAGGGCTAAATGTAATAAATGTGTCCAGCAGCCAGGAGAGCCTGTCGACTTATTCATTAATGAGCTGTACAGAATGGCTGAAGGTGTAAGGTGACCTGAAACCTGAACTAATCAGGGATAGAGTAATTGTAGGAGTGATGGAAGACATGCTTCAAATGAAGGAAGATCTGGGGCGAAATTCTCCTACCCACCCCGCCACATTTATGCCCCGACCGGCCGGCGGGAGTCTCCGTAACACCGACCAGTCAATGGGGTTTCCCATTGTGGGGCAGCCCCACGCCGTCGGGAAACCCCCGGGCGCCGGCAAAACGGAGACTCCCGCCGGCGGAGAATGACGCCCCTGATCCTTGAGACTGTGATAGAGTATAGTTTTATTTCTAGTTTTATTCATATAGGGGCTAGTCGAATGTATATAGCTAAAGAAGCAAGATATTAAAAGTGTCTTGACTGTGGGAACCCAGCCATTTTCTCATATGATGAATTAACCATTGTATTCCAGTGTATTCAGCGCTGTATTGTTCTCTGTCTAATCAATTAATCAATTCTTAAGGTCTCTGCAAAGCTATGAGACATAGCAAAATGTGAGAAAACATATCCAGTACTTTTCCTAAGACTGCCCACACAGATGCTAAGCTAGTATTGATAGGCACCAGCCAATCTTAAGTAATATCCAATGTTTGATTGACAAGTTATCCTCGAAGTAACAGACATTCATTTGGACAAACCAGGGGGGGGGTCTCAGCTGAGAATTAGAAGCCAATGAAAGTAAATGAGGGTTAAACCAGAGATAAGAATTCCTTTAAAAGTAGGACTCGTGGTTGAAGTCTTTTGTTCCTGAATTCTTGAATCATCTATCTGTTTGTTTGTGTTCAAGTAATTTTCTTTTGTGCTTAATACTTTTAGCCATGTGCTTGGCTTTTTATGTATTGTTTTATATTTTATTTCTAAGTGTTTATTCTGTTCTTATTCAAGTGTATAATTCTTATTCAGTGAGTAATTAATAATAATAAAGTCGTATTTTTGACAACTCCCACCAACCGGACAACTGATTCTTATTAGAAGGTAAAATAAGAGTCTCCACAGACCTCCATCCAGATTGTCAGGTAATCTGAAATCTGTTTGTAGCACAGATATGTATTAAGTAGAGAAAGTTAACTGTGGTACAAAGCAAACCCCAGGCCAAGGGAAGCAACACCCTAACCAATCAGTAATGTGCCCATGCCAGTGCTCTGTAAAAAGGTGTCCCCATAGGTGTGACCAATGTCTGCAATTTCAGCCCAACCGAATAGGACACTTATGGAAGCTGGGTAAAGCCAAAATATCAAAACGCACAGAAGATCCCAAGAGATTGCATGAAGTCGAGACAGCACACCAGGAGGACACATAACCATTCTTCTTAGGTGAGGCCATAGATCCAGAATTTTCATTCTGGAATGTGGACACCTCAGTTAATGGTCACCTCACAAACTTTACATTGGACGCAGTAGCTTATGTTATGATCCTTACGGACAAAGAACCATAGACACCAACCGTTGACAACGAACAACAGACACATCATGTTTTGGACCCGGAGAAATCTGGCTTCCATTCATTGACATGATTCTGGAATCATTAGGATGTGGTGGCAAAACAAATCTTTGAGCTGATGTACTGAATTCATAACCAATTATTTTTCTCTCCTGAGCAGAAATGTCTGTGTAGCCTGATTCTCCTCAAAACAGCAGATGTCACTGTTGTAAATTATATAGAACTGCAAGGTCCCGATCACTCTAAGGCTTCTTTGAAAGCACCTTCTAAACCTGTGACCTCTGCCACCTAGAAGGACAAGGGTAGCAGAGGCATGGGAACACCACCACCTGCCTGTCCTCTCCAAGTGACATATCACCCTGATATGGAATAATATCACCTTTCCTTCACTGTCCCTGGGTCAAAATCCTAGAACTCCCTCCCTAACAGCACTGTGGGTGTTCCGACACCACATGGACTATAGATGTTCAAGAAGGCAGCTCACCATTACCTTCTCAAGGGCAATTGGCAATAGGTAATAAATGCTGGCCCAACCAGAGGCACCCACATCCCATAGACGAATTGAACAGTCTGGACACACAAGTAACCTATAGGTACTTGGGACTTTTACTGGTGTGTAATCACCTCTCATATTCCAGCAACATTTTCAGCAGTAACATGAGAGGGAAATCTGTTGGTGGCCAATGGTGATTTGATTCCAAGCCTTTGGTTGATCTCTTTTCATTATAATGGATGCAAAAACGTGTGATTAAATGCTCTCTTTACTCTGGTTATATTGAACACCTGTGTCAGTCTTGGTACTTTATGCTCATTAAAGTGCTTCAATAGTCAAGTCACAATGCAATTTCGGCACATTTCAGATGCGCAGTTTTGTTGACAATTCTTGCTTCACTGCACTGTTGTAGATAAATGCAAAGTGAAGTCAACCCATTACAGGCCTGTTTAAGTACCTCTAGATGCACTCAAAACATAGCAACTCAACCAAAAAGCATTTCCATTCAAAAGTCAGACTGTTTTTACAAGATAATCAGAACCCTCTGTAAATGGAACACTGAAAGATAGAAAAGTGCTTCACCTTGGGAGGAGTAAGGAGGTGACATTTTGCCTTTTACGTTGACTCAAGCACACCCCCTGTCATTATATCACAGAGTCAAATTAGTGGAGCTTGGGACTGTTGGAGAAGGAATATGAAAATGCTCAAGCAGAAATAAGACGATAGTGACAGCGCATTTTCTCATGCAGGAGGCATTTGCCAGCCATATGTCAAGTTAATACTTTCTTCTGATATACTGTAAATGGCAAACTGCTGTGGTTGTTGCTGAAATTGAAAGAATAAAATGTTCTTGAAAGAAATGCGAGATCAACATACTTATTACCATGAATGTGTGTAGTACAGTCAGTAACACCAAATTGCATTCATAACTGCGTATGGCAAGTGTTCCAGCATCAGTTTACCATTGTGCCTTTCTGAACTGCAGTTGAATATAAATAGTGCAGCTGGACTGCATTGCTCATGTATACTTGGAGGTGAGGTTAGCGGCCTGGAACAAATTTTGATGTTTAGCTGGAGTTTTGTCTCGAAAAGTGGAGTGGAAACTTGACTTGGGTGATAGGGCACAATTACACATGAACATAGAGGCAAATGAAATAGAGGCAGAAGTAGCCTTTTCAGCCCCTTAGGCCTGCTCCACTGTTCAATAAGATCATGGCTAAATTGTTTGTGTATCAAGTTCTACATTCCCATCTACCCCGATAACCTTTGATTCCCTTGTCGAACAAGAATCTGTCTCCCTCCACCTTACAAATATTCAATGACCCCGTCTACACTGAGGCAGAGTTCTAAAATCGTACAACTCTCTGAGAGAAACAAATTGGACCAATGTGCAGAGGACATTTTTTACATGTCTCGCTCAATATTCAGAGATAATGGACAGTGGAATTGAATGTCAGGAAGGCCTTTAACAGGGAATTACTGCGATACATTCTGCTTTGCAAAAACACCCAAGCTAAATTTGTACCCTGGCCTGTACCTCTAAGGTCACTGTTAATTCATATGGGAATTTATCTGATTAGACTCATTGGAGACTAATAAATGAGGGCAGCTTATTATAAAATGTCTGTCTCCTGTCATTAAGCGATTGGGGCAGAAATTTCCAGGGCAGCACGGTCGCATAGTGGTTAGCACAATTGCTTCACAGCTCCAGGGTCCCAGGTTCGATTCCGGCATGGGTCACTGTCTGTGCGGAGTCTGCACGTTCTCCCCGTGTCTGCGTGGGTTTCCTCCGGGAGCTCCGGTTTCCTCCCACAGTCCAAAGATGTGCAGGTTAGGTGGATTGACCATGATAAATTGCCCTTAGTGTCCAAAATTGACCTTAGTGTTGGGTGGGGTTTCTGGGTTATGGGGATAGGGTGGAGGTGTTGACCTTGGGTAGGGTGCTCTTTCCAAGAGCTGGTGCAGACTCGACGGGCCGAATGGCCTCCTTCTGCACTGTAAATTCTATGATAATTCTATGATAATTCTATGACTTCCTGCCGGCAGGACCGAGCGACCCCGCCAAAAGTGTCTCCTCGTGGCGGGGCAGGCGAGTCATACAAAATGCCACAGGCCTTGACAGGACTGGAAGATCTCACTGGTGGCCAATGGCAAGCCACCTCTACCACCGGAAAACAGGCCCAGGGGGCGGAAAAGCCAAGCCCAGGTTAACAAGATCATTAAAAAAATAAAGCAGGGATCGCACAGTGGTGCAGTGGTTAGCACTGTTGCCTCACGGCGCCGAGGACCTGGGTTCGACCTCGGCCCCGGGTCACAATCCGTATGGAGTTTTCACATTCTCCCCCTGTCTGCGTGGGCCTCACCCCCACAACCCACAGAGATGTGCAGGTACGTGAATTGGCCACACTAAATTGACCCTTAATTGGAAAAATAATAATTGGGTACTCTAAATTTGTGAAAGACTTGTTAAAAAAAACAAAGCAGAAATGACTGGCTTTCTCGCTCTCTTTTGAAGCAAGTGTGAAGTATTCGACAACGTGGTATGTGAAAAATTAGTTAAGCTTAAAGTAGCAGTCATTCAGAGAAAGTGTGGATAAAACTGTACAAATGATAGGAAGAAGTGGGTTCTCGGTGGAGGACATATGCTGGTGGGCAGGGGGTGCGGGGGGAGTGCTGTTTGCTGGGTGTCTCAGGGACCAGTTTGAGATCTCTACTGTGTCTAATGACACAATGATTGAATTCTGAACCTCAATTTTAAATTGGTCAAAATTGCAGATTGCACTGAACTTGAAAGGGGCAGCTGAGTCGGAGAAGGCAAATCAGAAGCTCCAGATTAAGCTAGGCAAAATATGTCTGGGCGGAATAGTGGTAGGTGCAATTTAACATGTTCAAGTGTAAGTGCAGCAGTTAGAGAGAAAAAATAGGCGACTTTGGTACTTAGTAAGTGATGTTGAAAAAGCTAAAGGTCAATAGATCTCAGGTTTTAGTAGACTCTGTGCTCCATCATTGCAGAACAGATGTTAACAAAACAAATAGAATGCTGAACTACTTAGCTAAAAGCACAGAATACAAGTCGGAGAAACGCATGCCAACACTGCATGGTGGTCAGCCTATCTATTGAAAGTTATGTTCAGGTCTGTTGCCAAGATCTTGAAAATCTACCTCTTTGGTCTTTTCACGTGACATCTGAGAAGTGATTTGATAGAGAAACCTCTGTTATGTAATTAATGGTCCTGTGGACCATTGACCTTGGAAGGGCTTGCAAACCCAAGAAGTTAAATGCATCTGTTTTGCTGTTGACTTGCTCTGATGTCAAAGGTATGAATTCTCCAATTCTCCTGTTAATTACAGTGAGAATTTCCTTGTGGCCTCACAGGGCTGAATTCTCCGAGTCCCACAGAGCTGGGTATGGACGTGGGATGGAGAGCAATGTTAGACAATCTTACACTGAGGTGGTTCCTCAATAAATCCTTGTGGGGGGGGGGGGGGAGGGGGGGAGTGAAGGGGGGGTGAAGGGGTGAGCGGTGAGGGGGGAGGGGGAGGGGGTGGGGGAGAGGGGGGTGAGGAGGGGGGGTGAGGAGGAGGAGGTGAGGAGGGGAGGTGAGGAGGGGGAGGTGAGGAGGGGTGGGGGTGAGGAGGGGGGTGAGGAGGAGGTTGAGGGGGGTGAGGAGGGGTGAGGAGGGGGGTGAGGAGAGCGGGGTGAGGAGGGGGGTGAGGAGGGGGGTGAGGAGGGGGGTGAGGAGGGTGAGTGAGAAGGGGGGGTGAGGAGGGGGATGAGGAGGGGGATGAGGATGGGGGGTGAGGAGGGGGGTGAGGAGGGGGGTGAGGAGGGTGAGTGAGAAGGGGGGGTGAGGAGGGGGATGAGGAGGGGGATGAGGATGGGGGGGTGAGGAGGGGGGTGAGGAGGGGGGTGAGGAGGGGGTGAGGAGGGGGGATGAGGGGGGATGAGGGGGGATGAGGGGGGTGAGGAGGGGGGGTGAGGAGGGGGGGTGAGGAGGGGGGTGAGGAGGGGGGGTGAGGAGGGGGGTGAGGAGGGTGGTGAGGAGGGCATGTGTGGAGGGGGTTGAGGAGGGGGGTGAAGGGAGGGTGAGGGGGTGAGGGGGATAGGGGAGGGGGCTAAGGGAGGGGAGAGGGGGATGAGGGGGTGGGGGCAAGGGGGTGTAAGGGGGGTAAGGGGTGGGTGGGAAGGGGGCAAGGGGGAGGTAAGGGAGGGTTGGTGGGGGGTAAGGGTGGGAGTAAAGGGAGGTATGGAGGGGTAAGGGTGGATGGGGGTAAGGGTGGGAGTAAAGGGAGGTATGGGGGGTAAGGGGAGGAACAAAGGGGGGGGTCTCCCTCTGCACTGATGGCCTGGCATCTTTACTTTACATTTTTCTAATTTTTTTCAATCTTGAGGTGCCTTCATGTTCTCTTAATTACATCGGAATCGTCACCTCTCTCTGGTCGGACATTGCTCTGGACCCTCCTTTTGGATGCGCCGTTTCCCTTAATTGGACAGTGTTGCTGAAGGAGGCTTCTTCATTAGCCCATCTGGGATGACTCTGCCTGACTTCCTTCCTTGGCCACTTTTGGGTTCACGACCTGAAACTGAAGCCGAATCGGGGGTGAGATTCTCCGACCCCCTGCCGGGTCGGAGAATCGCCGGGGGCTGGCAGGAATCCCGCCCCCGCCGGTTGCCGAAGTCTCCGGAACCGGAGATTCGGTGGGGGCGGGAATCGCGGCGCGCCGGTTGGCGGGCCCACCCCCGCTCGATTCTCCGGCCCGGATGGGCCGAAGTCCCGCCGCTAAAATGCCTGTCCCGCCGGCGTAAATTAAACCACCTAAGTTACCGGCGGGACAAGGCGGCGTGGGCAGGCCCCAGGGTCCTGGGGGGGCGCGGGGCGATCTGACCCCGGGCGGTGCCCCCACGGTGGCCTGGCCCGCGATCGGGGCCCACCGATCCGCGGGTGGGCCTGTGCCGTGGGAGCACTCTTTCCCTTCTGCCTCCGCCACGGTCTCCACCATGGCGGAGGCAGAAGAGACTCCCTCCACTGCACATGCGTGGGAAACTGTCAGCGGCTGCTGACGCTCCCGCGCATGCACCGCCCGGAGATGTCATTTCCGCGCCAGCTGGCGGGGCACCAAAGGCCTTTTCCGCCAGCTGGCAGGGCAGAAATTCGTCCGGCGCTGACCTAGCCCATTAAGGTTGGGGCTCGGCCCCCAAAGATGTGGAGCATTCGCACCTTTGGGGCGGCGCGATGCCCATCTGATTTGCGCTGTTTTGGGTGCCAGTCGGCGGACATCGCGCCGTTTCCGGAGAATTTCGCCCCGGGTTCCTGACCATTTTTGCAAAATCGAACACAGAAGGCGGTATTCTCCAGCTGGCATGAAAACCAGCGGCAACCACTCTGGTGTAAACGGCCCCCGAAAGTGTGAATTCTCCATTTTCTAGGGGGCTAAGTTTATGCCAGAGTGGTTCCACAGCTCCAGCTGGCGCCGAAGGGCCGGAACAAGTTGGCGCATGCGCGGAACGGCCGGCGTCTTTCCGCGTGTGCGCGTGGGTTCCCTTTTCCACGCTGGCCCCCAGGCAATATGGCGGAGCCCTACAGGGGCCCCCTCAGGACCAGCCAGCCCGCCGATCGGTAGGCCCCGTGGGGGTCTTTCCCAGGGTCGGATCCCCCAGCCCAGGACGGAACCCACACATTTACCTTCCAGGTCCCGCCGTGTGTGAGGTGAGTAATTCAAGCTGGTGGGACTGGGTAAAACTCGTCGGCCACTCGGCCCCCAACTGGCGCGGCGGGAATCCCGCCGGCGCCCGAAAAACGGCACCGGAGAATAGGGAAGCCGGCGTCAGGGCGGGATTCGTGCCTCGCCCCGGGGATTCTCCAACCCGTCACAGGGTTGGAGAATACTTGCCAGAATGACTGGGGCGAGATTCTCCGACCCCCCGCCGGATCGGAGAATCGCCGGGAGCTGGCATGAATCCCGCACCCGCCGGTTGCCGAATTCTCCGGCACCGGAGATTCGCCGGGGCGGGAATCGCGCCGCGCTGGTTGCCGAAGTCCCGCTGCTAGAATGCGTGGATTAAACCACCGCCGGCGTGGATTAAACCACCTCTCTTAATGGCGGGACAAGGCGGCGCGGGCGGGCTCCGGGGTCCTGGGGGGGGGCACGGGGCGATCTGGCCTCAGGGGGTGCCTCCACGGCGGCCTGTCCCGCGATCGGGGCCCACCGATCCGCGGGCGGGCCTGTGCTGTGGGGGCACTCTTTTCCTTCCGCTTTCACCATGGTCTCCACCATGGCGGAGGCGGAAGAGACTCCCTCCACAGCGCATACGCGGGGATGCCGTGAGCGGCCGCTAACGCTCCTGCGCATGCGCCGCCCGGCAATGTCATTTCTGCGCCAGCTGGCGGGGCACTTCCGCCAGCTGGCAGGGCGGAAATCAGTCCGGCGCGGGCCTAGCCCCTCAAGGTTAGGACTCGGCCGGTCATGGGGCGGAAGATTCTGCACCTTTGGGGCGGCGCGATGCCGGACCGATTTGCACCGTTTTTGGCGCCCGTCGGCGGACATCGCGCCGCTTATGGAGAATTTCGCCATTGAAGTCCTGAGGACCCAAACACAAGTCTTACCAGACATAAAATAAATCATTGCAAAATTTCATTTCTGTGGTAATATCAGGTATTGCAGTACCCGAGAGGCTGAAGTTCCATTGGTTAAACCTGGGGGTTTACCATTGGCTGTATAGTATGTAGCTCCGCCCTGATAGGTGGGGTATAAGAGTCAGTGCCGTCCCAGCAGCCTTCATTCTGTACCTGAGCTGCTGGGGAACAGTTCTAGTCTATAAAAGCCTTCAATAATGCTGCAACCTCGTTTTAGTAGTTATTGATCGTGCATCAATTTAATAGCCCCCCCGGGATGATCTGGCGTCTTAACCGCGCAAGCCTGTGAGGGAGGGGGGGTTTGTCGCGACGGGGGTCCACGGAGCCCAAGGGGCTGCCGCGCGGTCGGGGCCGTAGGCGCGGGCGTTTTGCGAGGCCACATCTAGGGAAGCTGCAATGGCCCGTGCCTCTGAGAGTCCTAGCGACTCTTTTTCTAAAAGTCTTTGGCGGATTTGGGGAGAGTTCATACCTGCCACAAACGCATCGCGAATTAACATGTCCGTGTGTTCAGTCGCGTTTACCGGCGGGCAGCTGCAGCCCCGTCCCAAAATTAGCAGCTGCCTGGGGTTCTTTTCATATTAAGCCCAGTGGGTCCCCCAGTATGCAGACAAGGCCCGCCCACTAATACAGACTACTACCTTCCCCCTGTCGACAGAGGCTCGCCAGGCCTTCAGCCGCATCAAAGCGGATATCGCAAAGGCCACGATGCGCGCCATCGCTGAGTCCCTCCCCTTCCAGGTCGAGAGCGACGCCTCCGATGTAGCTCTAGCGGCCACCCTTAACCGAGCGGGCAGACCCGTGGCCTTCTTCTCCCGAACCCTCCACGCCTCAGAAATCCGCCACTCCTCAGTGGAAAAGGAAGCCCAAGCCATAGTGGAAGCTGTGCGACATTGGAGGCATTACCTGGCCGGCAGGAGATTCACTCTCCTCACTGACCAATGGTCGGTAGCTTTCATGTTCGATAATGCACAGCGGGGCAAAATTAAAAATGACAAGATCTTAAGGTGGAGGATCGAGCTCTCCACCTTCAACTACGAGATCTTGTACCGTCCCGTAAAGCTGAACGAGCCGTCCGATGCCCTATCCCGCGGCACATGTGCCAACGCACAAATAGACCGTCTCCAAGCCCTCCACGAGGACCTCTGCCACCCGGGGGTCACTCGGTTCTACCATTTTATAAAGTCCCGCAACCTCCCCTACTCTGTGGAGGAGGTCCGTACAGTCACCAGGAACTGCCACATCTGCGCTGAGTGCAAACCGCATTTTTTCAGGCCAGATAGAGCGCACCTGATCAAGGCTTCCCGTCCCTTTGAACGCCTCAGTCTGGATTTCAAAGGGCTCCTCCCCTCCACCGACCGCAACACATACTTCCTGAACGTGGTGGACGAGTACTCCCGTTTCCCTTTCGCCATCCCCTGCCCCGACATGACAGCGGCCACAGTTATTAAAGCACCATATTCACACTGTTCGGTTGCCCCGCATATATCCATAGCGACAGGGGGTCCTCCTTCATGAGTGACGAGCTGCGCCAGTTCCTGCTCAGCAAGGGTATAGCCTCGAGCAGGACGACCAGCTACAACCCCCGGGGGAACGGGCAAGTAAAGAGGGAGAACGGCACGGTCTGGAAGACCATCCTACTGGCCCTACGGTCCAGGGATCTCCCAGTTTCACGGTGGCAGGAGGTCCTCCCGGACGCTCTCCACTCCATCCGGTCGCTGCTGTGTACCACCACTAACCAAACGCCTCATGAGCGCCTCCTTGTCTTCCCCAGGAAGTCCTCCTCCGGAACGTCGCTGCCGACCTGGCTGGCGGCCCCAGGACCCATCTTGCTCCGGAAACATGTGCGGGCGCACAAGTCGGACACGTTGGTTGAGAGGGATCATCTCCTCCACACGAACCCGCAGTACGCCTACGTGGCGTACCCCGACGGCCGACAGGACACGGTCTCCCTGCGAGACCTGGCGCCCGCCGGCAACACGCACACCCCCCCGACACCGATCACCCCCTCCCTGCCACCGGCGCACCCCGCGACCGCCGCCTTCCCGGGAGGATCGGTCCTCCTCCCATGTCCGACCAGGAGTGAAACAGAAGCAGACACCGAAAAGCTCCCGGAGACGACAACGCGGGAACAAGCACCTGCACCACCACCGGGGCTGAGGCGATCGACAAGGAAGACCAGATCGCCCGCTCGACTCGTGGCATCGGTGTAATACAAGAATGTTGTTGGACAGTAACGAGAATGTTCTTTTCCTCTTATGAATATTGTAAATAGTTCACAAACCCTGTACATAGCCCAGTGTAGGGCAAAGTGTAGGGCATTGAAATGACATGCCAAAAATTTTTTCCTCCCAGGACCAGCCTTGTAAACCCCTACCACCATGCGAAGCACCACCCCGCCGGGTTCATTTTTAACAAGGGGTGAATGTGGTAGTATGCATTAGGGGTCATGTGGGACTGTGAAGCCGTGATGCTATTGGCTGACAGATCCTGGGTCCTGGTTGGCTGTTGACCCCTAGCTCCGCCCTGAAGGCGGAGTATAAGAACCCGGGCTTCTCCCCGCCGCTCCAGTCTGTTGCTGAACTGCGGGGAACAAGTCACGCTTAATAAAGCCTCATCGACTTCATCTCTAGTCGTCTCTCTCGTAAGTCATTGTGCGCTACATGGGGTCTCGGTCTTCCAACGCGAGATGGACCGAATGGTTGACCGGTACGGCTTACGTGCAATGTTTCCGTATCTCGATAATGTCACCATCTGCGGTCATGACCAGCAGGACCACGCCACCAATCTCCGAAAATTTCTTCAGACCGCTAAAATCCTTAACTTAACGTACAATGAGGATAAATGCGTGTTTAGCACCGACCGTCTAGCCATTCTCAGCTACGTAGTGCGAAATGGAGTTATAGGCCCCGACCCTGAACGCGTGCACCCCCTCATGGAGTTCCCCCTCCCTCACTGCCCTAAGACCCTGAAGCGCTGCCTCGGGTTTTTTAGCTACTACGCCCAGTGGGTCCCTAACTACGCAGACAAAGCCCATCCCCTGATCCAGTCCACAACCTTCCCCCTGTCGATGGAGGCCCGCCAGGCCTTCGGTCGCATCAAAGCAGACATTGCAAAGGCCACGATGCACGCCATCGCCGAGTCCCTCCCCTTCCAGGTCGAGAGCGATGCGTCCGACGTAGCTCTGGCGGCCACCCTCAACCAAACGGGCAGACCCGTGGCCTTCTTCTCCCGTACCCTCCATGCTTCCGAAATCCGCCACTCCTCAGTCAAAAAGCAGGCCCAAACCATAGTAGAAGCTGTGCGACACTGGAGGCATTACCTGGCCGGCAGGAGATTCACTCTCCTCACTGACCAACGGTCGGTGGCATTCATGTTCGATAATGCACAGCGGGGCAAGATAAAAAACGACAAGATCTTGCGGTGGAGGATAGAACTCTCCACCTACAACTACGAGATCTTGTATCGTCCTGGGAAGCTAAATGAGCCTCCTGACGCCCTGTCCCGCGGCACATGTGCCGCCGCACAAGTGGACCGCCTCCGAGCCCTCCACGAGGACCTCTGCCACCCAGGGGTCACTCGCTTTTTCCATTTTGTTAAGACCCGCAACCTGCCCTACTCCATCGAGGAGGTCAGGACAGCCACCAGGGACTGCCAAATCTGCACGGAGTGCAAACCGCACTTCTACCGGCCAGAGAGGGCGCACCTGATAAAGGCTTCCCGTCCCTTTGAATGCCTCAGCATGGACTTCAAAGGCCGCCTCCCCTCCACCGACCGCAACACGTACTTCCTGAACGTGATTGGCGAGTACTCCCAGTTCCCATTCGCCATCCCCTGCCCCGACATGACCGCAACCACCGTCATCAAGGCCCTTCATAGTATCTTTGCACTGTTCGGTTTCCCCGCTTACATACACAGTGATAGGGGGTCCTCCTTTATGAGCAACAAACTGCGTCAATTCCTACTCAGCAAGGGCATCGCCTCAAGTAGAACGACCAGTTACAACCCCCCGGGGAAACGGGCAGGTAGAGAGGGAAAACGGAACGGTCTGGAAGACCGTTCTACTGGCCCTACGGTCCTGGAACCTCCCAGTCTCCCGCTGGCAAGACATCCTCCAGGAGGCCCTCCACTCCATCCGGTCACTGCTCTGTATGACTACCAATCAGACACCTCACGAACGTCTCCTTGTCTTCCCCAGGAAGTCCTCCTCCGGGACCTCACTCCCGACCTGGCTAGCAACACCCGGACCCATCCTGCTCCGAAAACACATGCGGGCGCACAAGTCGGACCCGTTGGTCGAGAGGGTCCATCTGCTGCACGCTAACCCCCAGTACGCCTACGTGGCATTCCCTGACGGCCGACAAGATACGGTCTCCCCACGGGACCTGCCACCCGCCGGAACCCCACGCGCACCCCAACCACCACCCCCACCCCCCACTCCACAGCACCTCACAGGAGGGTCAGTCCTCCCGCCGCCCCTGCCACCGACGCCCCCTACAGGCGCCCCCCCCCTCCCAGGTCAACCGCTTTCCTCACCAGCGCCGTCTAGGGTGACGAAGCTGCCATGGAGGCCGAAGCCATGCTCCCGGAATCGCAGGCGCCTGGACACACACCGGAATCACCACCGAGGCCCAGACATACCAGAGGACGACCAGGGCACACGACCGACTGATTGATTCATCTTAACCGATCTGTAACTGTAAACAATAAACACTGATTGTATATATCTGCCATGACTGTAAATATCCTCGAAACACTGTAAGGAGGAATCACGGTACCTCCATATTTGATCATACCATGTTGAATACAGTTGTAGCCGCTGGCCACCACCCCCGCTGGACTCCTTTTTAACAGGGGGTGAATGTGGTATTATCAGGTATTGCAGTACCCGAGAGGCTGAAGTTCCATTGGTTAAACCTGGGGGTTTACCATTGGCTGTATAGTATGTAGCTCCGCCCTGATAGGCAGGGTTTAAGAGTCAGTGCCGTCCCAGCAGCTCTCATTCTGTACCTGAGCTGTGGGGAACAGTTCTAGTCTATTAAAGCCTTAGTTGTGCTCCAACCTCATTTTAGTAGTTATTGATCGTGCATCAGTTTCCAACTACAGAAATTGCTTTGTGTGAATCAAAACAGAAAGCTCAAGCTGGGGCGCGATTCTCCGACCCCCGCCGGGTCGGAGAATCGCCGGGGGCTGACGTGAATCTTACCCCCGCCGTGTCCCGAATTCTCCGCCACCAGAGAATCAGCAGGGGGCGGGAATCGCGCCGCGCCGGTCAGCGGGCTCCCCCCGACGATTCTCCAGCCCGCGATGGGCCGAAGTCCCATCGCTGTCAACCCTCGCCAGCCGGTGTGGATTGAACCACCTACCTTACCGGCGGGAGCAGACGGCGCGGGCAGGCTCCGGGGTCCTGGGGGGGGCGCGGGGCGATCTGGCCCCGGAGGGTGCACCCACGGTGGCCTGGCCCGCGATCGGGGCCCACCGATCGGCGGGCGGGCCTGTGCCGTGATGGCACTCTGTTTCTTCCGCCTTCGCCATGGTCTCCACGATGGCGGAGGCGGAAGAGACCCCTTCCACTGCGCGTGCGCGGGGATGCCGTGAGCGTCCGCTGACGCTCCCGCGCATGCGTCGCCCGGCGAAATTCTTTCGGCGCCGGCTGGCGTGGCGCCAAAGGCCTTTCCCGCCAGCCGGCGGGGCGGAAATCACTCCGGCGCGGGCCTAGCCCCTCAAGGTGAGGGCTTGGCTCCTAAAGGTGCGGAGAATTCCGCACCTTTGGGGCGGCGCGACGCCGGAGTGGTTCCCGCCACTCCATTACGCCGGATTCCCTCGTTCTGCCAGGTAGGGGAGAATCCCGGCCCTGAAGTGCCACTGGCACATATTAGAATACATGATCGGGCGGAACACGGTGGGGAAATCGTACCCAAAGTCTTTCCTTCAATCCGCCTGCAAGTCCAGAATGACTTCATTAGAATATGGGCATGATCCAGATAATTATGTTTTTGCAGTGTTAATGTAAGCCTACTTGTGACACTAATAAGGATTAGAAAAATGAGCCATTCGGCTCATTTAAATATCCGGACGTCGCATTTACCGGCACCTGGGAGTCAATAGTCGTGCCTGCAAAGTCCCAACCAGGTGCTGTTTAGCACTGGTTTCCACAATCATGGACCAGGCGTGATGGCATCTCAGGAGTGTTGCAGGCCATTAGAGCCCACTGGGTGTTCATGGGCAGGGCAGTGTAGTACCCAACAGCTGGGCACCCTGGCAGAGCCACATGGGCACCCTGGAGGCACCAACCTGGCACTTCCAAGGCTCATGGGGCACTGGCAAGGTGTCAGGCTGGCAATGCCAATGTGCTCAGGTAACAGGTTGGCACTGCCAGGTGTCAGGGCCTGGCGTCAACTCCCATGGAAAGAGGGGTGAGGGGGCTTTGAGGGGGCCAAAGGAAGGTTGAGGGGGTGAAGGAAGGGTCATGAAAGGGAGAGGTATAGAGAACAGGGCAGCTGTTCAAAATGGTGCCCCAATCTCTGAGGAGCCGGTCCTGCTGACACGCTCAGCTCCTCAGTGAAGTAAATCTTCCTAAATTTGGCATCGACGGGGAGAAACTCGCTATGGTCCAAAGAAATGGCTTTTGAATAGCGGTGTCAATCTCGGCACTGCAGTCACCGAGAAACACCCCGCCATATGTACCTGCAACCGGACTTGGACATTTTTCCGGTGAATCTCGCCCTGTATAAGCACAGAGGGATGCTAGGGATTGCTCTATAGCAGAAAGCAAATGAAAGTGGATTTTACTTACATGTCCTGATTATTGGCTGGATCTATACCAAAAATGTATGGAAATTCTAAGGCAGAGACCGCAGTTCAGGTGAAAACTGAAAATCTCCAAGATTCAACTCTTCTGAATAGCAAGCTAAAAGATCCTAATCAATAGCTAATAAAGCATTTTACACCACAAAGGAAAACGGAAATTGTATTCCGTGAGGCAATTTCCACATTTTAAATAAAAAAGTGAATCAGTTACTACTTTTACAATCTTCACCTTTCAAAACCAGTATCAGTCATTGAGAGAATTTTCTCAGAATTTGCAACTACTTAGACCTACCCAGAAGATTGGTCCCCACTTAATGAACAAAAGAGAATAGTCCGCCTGTCTGTCTGTCTGTCTTTCTCCCACCCCCACCCCCACTCCCACTAAACCCTTAGCTGCTTCCCTTCACAATTCAAACACCTGACAACCATTTGCTCCCACTTTACCACCATCTGACCTCTCTCAAACATCATCCAACCCTGGAGACTGCCATCCCAGTTCAATGCACAATCTGCCTGCTGTTTCCCCACAATCCAACCCTCTCCACTCCCCCACTCCCAAACGTGTGTCAATTGGTCTGCCACCCCCTGACTACCATTGAGCATCTTCCTGGTAATTGGGACCCTCCCTGTGATTGGGCCCCAGTCCTGTGATCACTCTCACTCCCCCACCTATTTGCTGTTGCAGACTTCTGCCTTGTGAAGTAGGCTTCCCAGCTGAAAGGCTTTTATGCTGTCAATCAGGCTAACCGTGGGCAGTAACACCACTTAGAGTAGCCTTGCAATTAAATTCTATAGGACATTCTGTGAGGCACGATCAATTTGACTGGAGACAAAGTTGAATCCAAACTGAGGCTTTATTAGTATCAGATGTGTGGCCTCCCACAGCAGCTGGCGAAATGGCTGCGAGCTGGAGGCCACGCATATTTATAACCCATCTCCTGGGCGGAGCTAGCATGCAGGGGCCACAGGTGAACCTGTAGTGCAGGTTCTACCGTACAACCTCTAATATCAGAACATAGTGGTTTACCACATTCTGGAAATCCGTTCTTCTGGGTTTCCTTACATCACAACACTTCCCTCTACTCACACCTCCCTCTACTCAGAATGCACTTCCAATTTAAAACTGGACCTTTAGATACTCAAATATTAACTTCTCCACAATGGAGTAATGATCCAACTCGTCAGCACTAATAATATGCTTCACCCACTGGTCGTTGTTAATTGCCTTGGGGTCTTATGGACTTCACCTTAGCCTATTTGCATATATTAATGAGGGGCTGCCTGAAACAGGTGGTTACTTTGATTGCTCTCTCCTGGAACTAAATGGAAATAGCAGTGGATTGAGGGCATTGACAGTGGGAAAATAAGATGTATGCTATTGTCTTTCCGACGCTATTCGTAGAATCATAGAATCCCTACAGTGCAGAAGGAGGCCATTCAGTTCACTGAGCCTGTACCGACCCCCCTAAGGAGCACGCTACTGAGGCGCACTTTCCGCCCGATCCCTGTAACCCTACCTAATCTGCACATCCTTGGACACTAAGAAATAATTTAGCATGGCCAATCCCCCTAACATCTTTGGACTGTGGGAGGGAACCGCAGCATCCAGAGGAAACCCACACAGATACTGTGACAACGTGCAAACTCCGCATAGACAGTCACCCAAGCCCAAATTGAACCTGGGCCCCTGGTGCTGTGAGGCAGCTGGTCTGACCATTTTGCCACCATGCCACCCACCATTGTACTGCTCTCAGCCAAATAAAATAATTAACATTTTGATTTATGTGACGGCACAAAACAAAACCTCATATTTTTGAGTGGGAGTGCACTGATATGGAAAATACTGGCTTGGAAATATAGTATAACCCCTATGTAGTGGACATGGTGGTGAACTTCAAAGTTACAATCCTCCAAGGAATTATAGCCATCCCAAATTATTCCAGAGAATAGATGCAATGTAGATTATAAACAAGCAACTGAAGGGAAACATAAGTGGATGTAATGACTGAGTGACAACGTGACCCTGAAGTGTTTTTACCTGACCATTTGAGGTGTCATGCCAAAACATAGGAACGTACGGATAGGTGGGACTGAAAAAGACAATTGCAGACTCATCAGGCTGATCCCAAAGCTGAAAAATGACTATTCTCCTCCAGCCTCTCGTAGGCCTCAATAATTTATTCCATTAAAAATGATCCAGCTCCATTTTGAATTTGCTCATATTGTACAGATTCACTCGTTTGCCTAAGCAGTTTGACACATTCATTCCGATGCTAAGTAGTTTGAATTCATGGCCTCTGGCTATCTAGATTGTGGCATGTCAAACAATAATATTATGGTTTAGTCTATACAATTTAGAATCTTGAAACTTCAGTTAGTCCTCCCTTGAGTCTTTTCTTTAGTATGGTATAACAATGCCCTCAGGTGCTTAATCTGTAGTACCTGTCTGACTATCCTCTGTACTCTCTCCAAAACCAATTTGTCTCCATTATGGCTGAGAACACACATTACTCCAGCCAATGCAATCCAATGTTCAAGGTAAATTTCTACCAGAATGGATGCCGTATTCATTCTCGAGAAATATCCTAATGTATTATTTCCAAGATCAACGGCACAGATAAACATCATGATTGATTATCCAAATTGAAATCTGTGCAATTGCAACTTCCTATATCCTGCCAACATTATCTATGTCAGCCGGGGTAATAACTAACACTTGGGTTTACAGCAATACGGATTTTAATGATCATTGTTATAAAATATAAATGTAACTTCAAGTTTGAGTACTCTCATCTCTTTGTTGCAAAAGCCCATTACTGAAATGGAAGTATTCTTGCACCACTACTGGGAGTGCAGCCAGTACAAGTCTCATTATGGAATATATTTATAGCTATTTGTCCGCACAAGATTTCATGAAGACTTTTGAATTTAGGAATATGGTGGACTATCCATCCTCTGGAGCCTGTTCTGCCATTCAATTACATCATGGCTGATTTGCACCTTACATGTGGTTCTATATCCCTGAGCACACTTGCCGAATAAAAATCCATCAATCTCCATTTTTAAGTTTTCAATTGACCTCATTGTTATTCTCAGAGGAGTTGATAAAACGGAGCCTAAGAAGTTATTTCTGAATAATTAAAAGTATAAAGTGAAATGGCTTGATTTGGAAAAAGAAGATCTAATCAAGAACTCAGGTAAAATAAATCATTTCAGCCACGTAATGTGTTGTAGTAACTGAAGATTCACTTAAAATTATTATGAATATAAGGACTAGTTGCTGTAATTTTACTTTTGCACACTGACTATGTGTTTCTTTACTTACTGTGATTTAGAACTTGCATTCTCCGTTGCGTTATTTCATTCAGTTGAACATGTGTGGGTTTGAATGTATTGGAGCAGATGCATAACTGGAGAGCTAGTTGCTGTTCAGCCACTAGGGTGCCTGAACTGTACCTTAATACACTGAAATCTTCAAAACTTCGTTAATGGTGCAGTTTCAGTGTGAGAGCCATGACTATTATTCTGACTGGCTCAACTAAACTTGTAGGAAACCTGATACCCAAACACCCTGTTGTTTATTCGACATCTTAAAGAAAGCTCTCCATTTTTTTTTAACTAAAGCCACAACACCTTACCCACCTCTGGAACAGCCTGATACTTAGCTATAAACTGTAAGGGGAAAACCATAGTCCAAACGGAATCAGAAGGTTTTGCACTCTAAAACAAAACATTTGATGTAATCTGATTGTATCTCTTCAGTTTTTGATCTCTTAGTTTTGTTCTGTGTTCATGGACCTTCAAAATACAAATTATAAAAAGAAATGATGAAACACACAAATACTATTATGCTTGAATGGAATATGTAGCGCTGGAGAAATAATTACAGCTTTGCTCACTTTCTTTCCCGTAATTTTGATCAGTCATGTTGACGGAATTGCTCTACAACTGGTCATGAAATAGAATGGGATTGCAAACTTGGAACCTGGCATCATAAATTACATGCCTTATTATTCTACATAGCATTTGACTCTTCTGTGCCTCTGCAGCACTACAAGGCTACCATACAAAGTAGCGTTAAAAGTATTCATATTTAACAAGTTAATGTAGAAGAATTTTTCTCCGCTCTGAGACAATTTTGTGGTGATTTTGGAAGTGTTGGTAGGGGTTTGGGGGGATGATGATACATGCGAATCGACTCCTCCACATCCCATCATGGAAGCTGGGCCCAGGAGCAAAGTATGCTATTCTCTAACTCTGAATGAAGATTGTCGACTTCCAGTTAACACAAATACTTTATTCAGTACGTTTGTTCTGTCTCCAGAGCTCAACCAGACGTTATACAGTCAAGAGACAAGACAAGAGAAGCTAAGGTAAGCTGCCTGTGCTGAGCTGGCTCTGTGTGCTGCTGCTCACTAGCCCTGTCCTTCTAAAAGAGACGGATCCTCCCTTGAGTCGGACCCTTTATACCTGCCTCTGGTGCTGCACTCTAGTGATGCTGTGGCTGTTACATCTGTGCTGGAGTCCCTTATGTATGTGCAGATATGCAGATCACTACATCCCCCTTTTTTTATTTGACATGTTTTCTGTGCTGGCCTCAAGAAAACTATACATAACAGGTGGTTGAATGGGAATATGCATATCTGTACACTTTGAAAAAAATAATGGTTATACAGAGCCAATTAACGGTTATGAGTCCATTGTGAGAAATGTCCGTTGTTGTCTTGTTTTTGTTTTGCATTTTCTTTATAAATCTAGTCGGTCGGGTGCCTTGCGGCTTCTGTTGGAGCGTCTTAACAGTTGGAGTGGTGATGATGGTTTGATGTCGTTGAGAGTGTTGTCTGGCGTTGTGTGGAGAGGGACATCCTGCTGATGAATAGACTCGTTCAGGTCCAGTGTAGGAAATACCGGTGTTTGGGGTTGAATCTTTAATAGATCCCGGCGGTTGCGCCAAAAGAGTATTCCCACTGTCGACTTGACAATGTAGACCGCGGACCCGCCTGTCTGATCACCGTGGCTGGATCAGACCATCCTCCTTCTGGGTCCCTGAGTCTGATAGTGTCACCTGTTGTCAGTGGCTTGAGTGGGATCGCGTGTTGATCATAGTATCATTTTTGTTTGGAGCGCAGTTCCTGCATTTTGTCGAGAACCGGTGCGTTGCGGGGGTCTCAGAATTGCATTGCCGGTAGGGTTGTCCGGATGTCTCTGCCGAAGAGCATTTGCGCTGGTGACAGTCCTGAACTCAATGGGGTTGCTCGGTACGATAGCAGAGCGAGGTTGATGTCGGAGCAAGAATCGGTTGCCTTGCTGATGAGTCGTTTAATGATGTGGACACCTTTTTCCACTTTCCCATTTGATTGTGGGTAGCATGGACTGGATGTCACATGCCGAAAGTTGTAGCTGTCTGAGAACTCTTTCCATTCCCAGCTCGCGAAGCAGGGACCACTTTCAGATATCACCGCGTGCGGGATTCCATGTCGCGAGAATATCTCCTTGCATGCCTTGATTACAGATGAGGACGTGAGATCAGGGAGTTTCATTACCTCCGGATAGTTTGAGTAATAATCCATGATCAGAGACGTAATCACGACCTGTGGCATGAAATACGTCGATGCCCACTTTTGTCCATGGTGATGTTGTGAGTTTGTGTTGCTGCAGTGGTTCTTTGCAGTGTGCGGATTGATGTCTTTGACAAGTGTCACATGTCATGACCATGTTAGTGATGGCTTGGTTCATGCCGGGCCAGTACACAGCCTGTCGTGCTCGCCTTTTGCATTTTTCGATTCCGAGATGGCCTTCATGAATCCTGCGTAGCATCTCGGCGCGTAGAGTGGACGGAATGACAATGTGCACATTGTGTAGCAGGCGGCCATCAACCTCAGTCAGCTCTGACTTGACATTTTGAGATTGTGGACATTGCCCCCTCGTCCAACCATGCTGGAGTAGGTGCAGCACTCTCCGAAAGGCTGCGTCTTTCTGAGTCTCCTGTCGAATTAGTCGGAGCTTCTGATCAGAAGCGGGAAGATTTTCCGTGCAGAGCTGTGTTTGGGCCTCAATTTCTCTGATGAATGCTGGTGGTGAGCTGCCCGTGTCGATTGATCTGGACAGTGTGTCAGCAATGGTGAGGTCTTTTCCCGGGGTGTATACTAGGGCGAATTCATACCTTCGCAGCTTCATCATGATGCGTTGCAGACAAGGTGTCATGTCGTTCAGATCCTTGTCTATGATGTGGACTAACGGTCTGTGGTCTGTTTCTACTATGAATGTGGGAAGGCCGTATACGTAGTCGTGGAACTTCAGAATCCCCGTGAGGAGTCCGAGACATTCTTTCTCGATTTGTGCATATCTGCACTCAGTTGCGGTCATGGCCCTGGATGCGTATGCCACCGGGACCCAGTCAGATTGGTCGTTCTGTTGGAGGAGAACGGTGCCAATCCCGTCCTGGCTGGCGTCAGTGGAGATCTTGGTGGGCCTGGTTGTGTCGAAGAAGGCGAGGGTGAGTGCCTTTGTCAGTTGCTGTTTGAGATCCACCCATTAATTCTGGTGACGTTGCGTCCACTCAAAATCAGTGGTCTTTCGTATGAGGTTGCATAAGGCTGCTGTCCTTGTGGACAGATTTGGGATGAACTTGCCCAGGAAATTGACAAAGCCCAGAAATCGTAGACTGCCTTCTTGTCGTGTGGCGTCTTCATGGTCTGTATCGCAGCAATCTTCGCCTCATCTGGGCTGACACCCTGAGATGATATGGTGTCGCCCAAAAAGGTTACAGACTTCTGTGCAAATGTGCACTTTGCTTGGTTCAGTTTCAGACCGTATTGATTAATCCTTCGAAACACCTTTATCAGGCGACTGATGTGGTCTTCTTCTGTGGTGGACCATATGATTATGTCGTCCACGTAGACTCCGACACCATCGATGCCCTCCGTCATTTGCTCCATTATCCTGTGGAAGATCCCTGACACAGAGATTAATGCAAAGGGCATGCGATTGAAGCGGAAACATCCAAATGGCGTGTTGAACGTACACAGTAATCTGCTCGAGTCATCGAGCTGTATCTGCCAAAATCCCTGCGAGGCGTCGAGTTTGGTGAAGATGCGAGCATTTGCCATCTCGT
Organism: Scyliorhinus torazame; assembly: GCF_047496885.1. Taxonomy (NCBI): domain Eukaryota; kingdom Metazoa; phylum Chordata; class Chondrichthyes; order Carcharhiniformes; family Scyliorhinidae; genus Scyliorhinus; species Scyliorhinus torazame. The sequence goes on from NC_092719.1 coordinate 152,153,639, forward strand.
TCGTGATCTCTTCACGCTTCGGGATGGGGTAGTGCTCCCTGCGAATGTTCTGGTTTAGGTCCTTTGGGTCTATGCAGATGCGAAGATCTCCAGAAGGTTTCTTGACACAGACGACAGAACTGACCCAGTCCGTTGGTTGCGTGACTCGCGATACGATGCCTTGTGACTGCAATCTTTCGAGTTCTGATTTCAACTTCTCTCGTAGCGGAGCTGGAACCCTCCTGGGCGGCTGAATGACGGGTTTGGCATCTGTTTTCAGCAGAATCTTGTATTGGCAGGGTAGGGTGCCCATGCCTTTAAATATGTTGGGGTATTCTTGCAGCATGCGGTGGATTTTATCGTTCGGGCTTGATGGTTCTTGAGTGTGCATGTAGATGCATTGTACCAGCCGCAAATCTTTGCAGGCCTGAGCGCCTAGCAGTGAGGATTTATCGTTGCCCACGATCTCGAATCGTAGCTGCTTGCATATCGTCTTGTTCTCTGCTTGGAGTTGGCATGATCCCTTTGAGGCGATCTGATTGCCATTGTAGTCCTTCAGTCTACATGCAGCGGGTATCATTTCATGGTCTCCTGGAATCGAGTGGAGATCCTTGCTAGTGAGGAGGTTGGCTGAGACCCCAGTGTCCAGCTTGAACACTAACGGAAAGTAGTTGACTTGCAGAGTTGCAGACCACTCACTGCTGGAGTCAATGCTGTTGACCGGGTGAGGCGTGGTGATCGTTGCGCAAGGTTCCTCAATTATTTCAATCGTGTCCATGACAAGCGTGTTGGCAGAGACGAAGTTGTCCTCCTCTGATGAATAATCACTGTTGGTTTTTTTGTGCTCTGTTGATTTACGTTGAAGTTCGTGTATTTTTGTCTTGTGGTTCTCATTTGCAGTGCAGCTCGGCATTGTGAGGCAAAGTGGTTGTGTTTTCTACATTTTAAACACTATTTGCCTGAAGCCAGACATTGTCCTTTTAAGTGGGCGTGGCCGCAGTGGTGACATGTCTCTCCACCCTCGTGCATGCGTAGTAGGCTTTTTGTCCGTTTCATATTTTCAGGGGAACTGCGCATGCGCGTGCCCCGCATCCTGGTGCGTGCGCGCGGGATTACCAAGGTACGAGTGCTTTCTGGATGCCTGGGCCACCATCTTGACTGGTTCGACCTCGTGGTGAAGGTCTTGTTCCCGGTAAGCAAATTTTTCATACTCCTCTTTACTTTTCTCATGTATAGAGCATTTTTGCATAGCCATTTCTTGGGTTAGGTCTTTGCGTTTTAACAACGATTTTCTGAGTCCTTCATCAGATATGTCATTTACAATTTGGTCTCTGATGAGGGAATCACGCAAGTTTTCATAGTTGCAGGTCTGAGCCAGCAACTTTAAATCTGTTACAAAACTATTGAAAGATCCTCCAGGTTTTTGCAGCCGCCTGGTAAACATTTACTTCAGATTGGCAGTGGTCTTCAAATTTTTTTCCTATTATTTCCAGCTTGCCCTTGTCCTCCCTTTCCGAGTAAGTGAAGGAATTATATATTTCTAATGCCTGCGGCCCTGCCAGGGATAAAAGCAAGTCTATTTTTCTAGCATCGGACGCAGTGGTCAGATCCTTAGCTTCCAGATAGAAATTAAACTGTTGTATGAAAAGTTTCCAATTGGAATGAATATTACCAGTGGTTTTGAGCAGGCGTGGAGCTTGAATTGAGTCCATCTTGCCGATTGGTTTCCGAAGGGTCCGAATGCTGTGAAGCCTTCCTTACTTGAATGTCCAGTGCAAGTTTTTCTTCCCTTGCTGGTGTCTAGCTAGCTTTTCTGAAATCACTCCTGCGTACCATATGTTATTCTCTAAGTTTGAATGAAGATTGTAGACTTCCAGTTAACACAAATACTTTATTCAGTAGGTTTGTTCTGTCTCCAGAGCTCAACCAGACATTATACAGTCAAGAGGCAAAACAAGAGAAGCTAAGGTAAGCTGCCTGTGCTGAGCTGTCTCTGTGTGCTGCTGCTCACTAGCCCAGTGCTTTTAAAAGAGGCGGATCCTCCCTTGGGTCAGATCCTTTATACCCGCCTCTGGTGCTGCCCTCTAGTGATGCTGTGGCTGTTACATCTGTGCTGTAGTCCTGGTGTATGTGCAGATGTGCAGATCACTACACAAAGGATTCACACACCTATATGGGCAGTCGGGGTTGGGGGCAGGTAATCAAGCTGCTCATGTGCAACTTTCAACACTGGACACAACTTCGAGGTTTCGACTTCCAAAACTGTCAAGGCAGTTAGGACCCTCATGTTTCAATCTCAGGAACCATGCAAGCATTCACTGAGTGTGGTCTTATCCAGGCACCAGATTTTTAAAGTATATTTTTCTAGGCAGCAGAGAGGTTGCCTCTATCCCCACATTGCAATAAGTCTTGGAAGAGGAAAAGTAGCTAAGCTGTGCGCTCATTTCACCTAAACGTCCTATTGGAGGTTATGGAGTCTGCATCTTTGATATAAATAACTCTAAGATCAGCAACATATTTTCCTGGAGCACCTGCTCAGGGATGCACCTCAAACAACAGGTGAGCAGAGAGCCAAGACCAACATCTTAATGCAAGTGTCAAACATCTATAATGGGAATAAATTCAATTCCCGACTGCCCATTTATTTAGTATAAAATAAGCATTAGATCTTTGAACTTCATGCATTGGATGCCATATTAATATTGGAAACTTTTAGTTATTCAGGAGGCCCACTTGAAGTGGATGTTAAGCTGTTTAAATATGTAATTTGGGGTTCTGTGCAGTTGTAGGCATTTGATTTTAAAATTCGAGTGCAAATGAGGGGTATGTGGAGCATCGAGTAGCTTTCTTCAAAAAGAAAGTCCCAGGAAATGTTGTATTTGTATGGGCTTAGGAGAAATAGGCAGGTTGCTTCTGGACCCAAAAATAGTAATGGCCCACTGTTGGCAGGGCTTGAAGCCCTTCATATTTTTACATCTCCCTCCGTCACCCAATCTGCTGACCAGCTCAGTAAAGCAGGCAGCTGATTTTCCCCTCTTCCGGTTTGGTACCTACTGATTGCTGGTGGCATTTAAATGAGGCCTATATCTGGCTTGGACCCACACTTCGAGCTAACACACTGATCGTTGCTGAGATTCACCACTTATCTATTCAAGGACAATTAGAGATGTGCAATAAATACTGGCCTTGCCAATGATGTTCACATTCGAAGGATGGATTAAGAAAAGATTAGAGTAGTATTGCTCCCTGGATACCCTGGGCTTACATGACCTCAGGCTGATAATTCCCTCCTAATCCTCCCTCTTCCAGCAGCTTGTCCTGCTCAATGTCACTTCTGTTTATTCTTCCAGTCAAGTTGTAATCCAAAGGAAATTGTGGTCAGGACAAAGGGCATCAGCAGTTGCTACACCACCATCTGTAGACTTTAGCAGTTTAAAAGAACTCTAGAAAGATCTTTATAATTGCAGCAACAACAGAATCAATCAGGAACTAACCTGAAAGAAGTTGATGATCTTTTGAGATAGAAATATAGAAAATAGGAGGAGACCATTCGGGACTTTGAGCCTGCTCCGCCATTCATTATGATCATGGCTGATCATCAAGTTCAATACCCTGATCCCGCCTTCCCCCTGATAATAGTGGGAGGGAGGGCTTGTGGTGCAGTGGCTATTACCCCTGTTCTGAGCCAGAGGCTCCAGGTTTGAGTCCCAGGACTTGATGGCCATGGAAGGTGCCTTCTTCACGTAGCCAACCAGGTTGATTTTAAATCTGTAAATTCTTCCAACAGACACCATTGGCTGGTGGCAAGAGTGGGAGAGATTCCTGGTCAACCATGTGACGGAAGAATGTTGGAGCCTTCACTATCACTACCATAGCTGCAGATTCAGACTTCCTGAGTGAACTGTAACACACCATTCAGCTTGCTGCTGAACATGCGTTCAGCTGTGAGGTAAAGAAAAGCCTAGTGCTTTGAGCTCCAAAATGGTTTTGCTGACACAACTCAGTGTTACATGCTGATTGACATCACAATCTGTCTACTCTCCAGACACACCTGGTGTGCGCTAATGTCCTAAGCAAAAATGGCATCCAGTGCAGCTTGCTCAAGAAATGTGTGCGTGCCAGGCATTATGTTTGGTGCCAAAACTTGTTGCAGCAAAATAAAAACTGCCATCGATCCAAATATTGCAGCCTTAGATAAAGGCAAATTACTGCGGATGCTGGAATCTGAAACAAAAGAGAAAATGTTGGAAAATCTCAGCTGGTCTGGCAGCATCTGTAGGGAGAGAAAAGAGCTAACGTTTCGAGTCCGATGACTTTGACAAGGTAGGCTTTGATAAAGAGTCATCGGACTTGAAACGTTAGCTCTCCCTACAGATGCTGCCAGAACTGCTGAGATTTTCCAGCATTTTCTCTTTTCTTATTGCAGCCTTCGGCTTTTCAGCTTTGAAAACAGGCATTGAGAGATGTTACAGAAATCTATTACATGGGAAACTGTATGGAGAATGTAAATCACGAAAATTACTTTAAATTAAATTGTGAAAGCAGAGACAAAGCTTCATAGCAGTAAAATGAAAATTCAGGATTGATATCAAGATAACTTTGAGTGTTAGATTAAAAAAAAACAATTGCTTACCATTTAATTTTTCAGTATGGCCAGGGCATGATAGGGATAGGGCCGATGTAGGCTGCTCGTTCGATGACCGTGCAGACCCGATGGGCCGAATGGCCTTCTGCTGCACTGTAAGGATTCTAAAATCGGTGCAGCCGTACAAAATGGTGCCCTGATCTGCGAGGATCCTTTCCTGGAAATCACTCTAAGAGCAGCCTCAGCGGGGAGAATCTCCCCGAGGTCAAACAAAATGGCAACATTCTGTGAATAGCGATATGCTTCTCAGCTGGAGCTGCTGAGAAAGACCACACTAAACCTGCCCGAAACCAGACATAGACGTGTTTTGGGTGAATTGCGTCCACTAAAGGTAACTTGCACATGAAAGCAGGAGAAATAGCAGAGGTACTAAATGAGCATTTAGAAACTGTATTTACAAAGGAAGAAGGTGCTACCCAGGCCCAAGATAAGAAAGGAGGTAACTGGTACACTTGAAATATTTACAGTTGAGAAGGAGAAGATGTTAGAAAGGCTATCTTTACTTAAAATAGATACAGCTTGTGATTTTAAGCCATATTAGCCATCAGTGAGAGCGACGACATGGGCAGAAATTCCCACGAGATTCAAAAAACAGAACAGAACTGGTCAGATTGCGTTTTCCACATCTCTTGCCAGTGATGTAATGAGCTTCACGCCCAGAAAGGCGGGAACCTAGTTTAAATACATTTCAAAACAATTACCGAGCCCCTCAGCACATGATCCCCCTTCACTGAATATTCATACCTCGCTGACATGATGTCACGTTAGCAAGGTTTACAACAGGTTTGGGGGAAATGTGAATCAGTTGAGGGTGGGAGCAGTGGTAAGTATTGCCTCCAAGAGGAGAGGGACATGCCCAGGCAATGCCCCTGGCATAAGTTGGCACCTCCCTCTGGGGAGCTCCATTGGGGGTGGGGTTCACGTTTGTTGGAGGGGGTGGGGCACCCAACTATAATTCGGGATAAAATCAATAGTCACTTCATAAAGTGCAGAATAATTAAGTAAAGCCTGCATAGATTTATTAAGAAAAAAACATATTTATCGAACTTCCTAGCCTCACAGCTCCAGGGACCCGAGTTCAATTCTGGCCCTGGGTGACTGTCTGTGTGGAGTTTGCATATTCTCCCCTTGTCTCCGTGGGTTTCTTTGGGTGCACCGGTTGTTTCCCACTGACAAAAGATGTGCAGGTTAGGTGGATTAGCCATGCCAAATTGCCCCTAAGGTTAGGTGGGGTTACAGGGTTATGGGGATAGGGTGGGGGAGTGGGCCTAGGTGGGGTGCTCTTTCAGTGGATTGGTCCATACTCGATGAGCTAAATGGCCTCCTTCTTCACTGTAGGGATTCTATGGTATTAATGGAGAAATGCAATCTAAAATCAAGGAGATTATGTTAGCAGTTTGCAAATCAGGGGTTGGGCCTCAGTTGGGATATTATAGAAAATTCTGGTCTCTATAATTCAGGAAAGATGTAAAGGCCTTAGAAAGGTTACAAAGGAGGTTTATCAGCAGAACTAGCAGCTCAACAATGAGCATCCATGAGGCATTGTAAGCTATCAATAGTACATCATATGACATCCTTGACCTGACAGATCCCATAGTCTACTATTGCCATCAAGCCAGGGGATCAAGCCTGATTTATAGAATAGTGTAGAGCAGCTTGCGTGGAGCAAGCATAAAGTGTCAGCCTGTTGAACTATAAAATGGGGCCACATAAACACTAAAAGTGGAAGCAGCTTGCTTTAAAGCTAAGTGATCCCACAACAGATAAATCAGCTCAAAGCTCTGCCATCTTGCTTCATGAGTGGAAGTAGACAATTGAACAATTAATGCATGGACAAGGTCCTTTCGTGATCTTCATTCCGAAAGATCCCAGCACATGATTGCAAAGGACAAGGTTAAAGATTCACAGCCACCTTGAACCAGAAGTGCCATGTGGATGATCTATCTCCACCTCCTTTTGAGGTTCTCAGCATCGCAGATGTCAGCAATTTGATTCACTCCATCTGTTATGAAGAAGTGGCTGAGTCCAATCAATACAGCAAAGTCTACAGACTTTTCCAACAACTCGACTGTAGCGCTCAAGACATGTCCTCCAGAATTAGTGGCGGCTCTACCAAAACTGTTCCAGTAGAACAACAGGGGCTGGATTCTCCGTCGGTGGGATCCTCCACTTTGCTGGCCGTGCACTCACGCCGGGATTTCCTGATGGCATGGGTGCACCCACAATGGGAAACCCCATTGGCCAGTTGTCGGGACGGAGGATCTCACTGCCGGCGGGGGTGAGAAAACAGGTGCGGCAGGAGAGAGAATCCCGTCCCAGATCTGGCATCCACCCAACAATGTGGAAAATTGCCTTGGCCTACCCTGGCCACAAAAACTAGGACAAATCCAGTCAGGCCAATTACATTTCCATCAGCCCACTTCAAATCCTCAGCAGAGTGATGGAAGATGGCATTGACAGTGCTATCAAGTGACACGAGAAGGACAAGACCAACACAGCAGCACCACCACTTCCAAGTCACACACCATTTTGGAAGTATATTGTTGAAACTTACTCACCGTAGGCTCAAAATGCTAAAATTCCCTTTCCAACAGAACTGGGAGTACCTGCAACACACATACTGCACCAGTTCAAGAAGAACTCACCATTGCCTTCTCAGAGGTAATTAAAGATGTACAAATACATTCTGGCCTTGATAGCAATGCCCACATCCAGTAAATGAATACATTTAAAAAGCACATATTCCACTAAGATAGTAATGGCTTGATCAGGCAATTAACAGGGCTTAATAGAAACAGAGTACACTGGAACAAACTATCATCTGAAATCAGACTATACTCATTAAGATCTTAATGAAGATAACACTGACAAAATGCAGAAATGCCAAAGATTAAACACTTTGCTGATATTGGTGGAATATTGAATTATCGAATTGTTAAATCAAAGACATCCTTCTAAAATCAAAACAAAAGCAGAAAATGCTGGAAACACTCAGCAAGTCAGGCAGCATTTGTGAACAAAAAACTGGCAAGCTCATGCGGGGCTGTCATTCATTCAAAATGGAGAATACTGCAGCTGGTCAGCATTAAGAAAGGAACACAGCAAAGGGATGGAGTAGAAAAACACTCCATACACGGAGGGGAAAGAAAAGGATCTATAAAGTGCCTGGGCACCAAATAGGATGTAGCTAAATGGCAGAATTAAAGCCACCATGGGTGGACCAGAAAGAAAATAACAGAAAACAAATGCAGTCAAGATATCTGAGACACAGAGACCAGGGAGTGAAGGAGAAGGAGGTGAATGCCAAGTGTTCAGACGATGTCACTGGTAGGTGCTCTGACAAAGGGTCTTGAGCCCAGGCACCATTCTCTCTCAGCCCCTTCAGAAAATGTCAGCATTTGGATCCTACATCACCAGCACCTCCTCCCAAAGTGAAAGTGGAAACTGTAGTATGATCTGGGTTTATGGAAGTTAGTATTAAAGCCAGAAGCTTGCAAATGTCAAATAGAAGAATAAGAGGGAGTAGTTACTTGGGTCTGCGTTTTAAACCAAAAAGCATAAGATGTAAGGGGAAACCCTGCCCAAATTCATCAGTTTGCAGCATGGGCTATTCAACTCCTCAGGCTCATTTGCATAATGCTGGCCAAATGCAGGGAGTAATAGGGCAGAAAGAAGCAGCTGCCTTGCTTCAGACATGTCAAAACTGTAAGGTCTGGACTTCCGGTGGCGGCTATGAAGGAGTAAGTCGCACATTTGGTGGCTCCCGCTCTGGTCGGACTTTTGGACCTTTCCCCCGGACTTTTTTCCGGTTTTAACCTGTGAATTCGAAGGCTGAGGCAATTGGGCACCGTTTCGACGTATCGGTGCATGGAGAAAAGAACCAGAAGTGCACGAAAAGGCAGAAATAGGAAGATAGGCAAGGGCTGGGCTGAAGCTGCAGCAGGAGACAGCATGGCCGAAAACCGGACCACTGGGGTGTCGGCGCAGCGATCAACGAAGCAGTTGATGCAGGTCATCCAGGACGGCTTTGCCAAGCAGAAACGGGACTGTTTTTTTGTTCTCGTGTTTTCATTTCAGTGGATGTTGGCAATGTCTTTTTTGTTGATGTGCACTTTTGTGGGGTGGAGACGTGCTTGTTTGAGTTTCGGTGGGTGGTGTTTGTTTTTTTGCAGCTGGGTGATTGTGTGGGGATTGGTAGATGAGGGAATTTGTTTGTATGAGCAGGGGGGAAGGGAGTGAGGGAACAATAGGTGGGAGACTTTTTGGCACCGGGAACGGGCCACCAAGCTAGCTGGGTGAGCTAGCTCACGGAAGCGCAGTGGGGTGTGTGCATATGTTTAGTTTACTATATGGGTTAGGTTTTAGAGTAGTGTTGCTGGGGGTGGGGGGTGGGGGGTGGGGGGGGGGGGAGTGGTTCTGCTGACAAGGGAGGGACTTTGGTGAAGGGACAGTGAGGAGGTCGGTGGCGGGGGCCGCCATGGGATGAGCCGGAGGAGGCGCAGCGCAGGGGCTGGAGTGGGGCCAAGTAAGGGGATGGCTGATCAGTGGAGGGGGGGGGCACGTTGCCCCCCAACTGGACTGATCACCTGGAATGTCATAGGGTTGAATGAGTCGGTTAAGAGGGCACGTGTGTTCACCCATCTTAGGGGACTGAAGGCGGACCTGGTAACGTTGCAGGAGACGCACCTTAGAGTAGTGGACCAGGCTAGATTGAGGAAAGGCTGGGTCAGTCAGGTTTTCCACTCGGGGCTGGATACAAAGACTAGAGGGGTTGCGATCTTGATTAATAAGCGGGTGATATTTGAGGTGGGTAGATATCGTTTCGGATGTGGGGGGTCGATATATTATGGTTAGTGGTAAGCTGGAGGGGGTGAAGGTAGTGCTGGTTAATGTACATGCGCCAAATTGGTATAATGTGGAATTTATAAAGAGAATGTTTGGGAAGATACCGGACCTGGACTCGCACAAACTGATCATGGGAGGGGATTTTAATACAGTTATTGATCCCGGCCTGGATCGGTCATGCTCGAAAACGGGCAGGGTGCCAGCAACGGCAAAGGAACTGAAAGGGTTCATGGAGCAGATGGGGGGGGGGGGGGGGGGGGGGTGGATCCATGGAGATTTAGGCAGCCGAGGGTGAAGGAGTTTTCCTTCTACTACTGCGTACATAAGGTATACTCTCGGATCGATTTATTTGTTTTGGGTAGGGCCTTGCTGGCAGGGGTTGTGGACACGGGGTACTCGGCGAATACGATCTCGAACCATGTTCCACACTGGGTTGACCTGCAGGTTAGTAAATGTAGCAATCAGCCACCACAATGGAGGTTGGATGTAGGGCTATTGGCGGACGAAGTGGTGTGCGAGAGGCTGAGGAAATGCATGCTGAATTACCTGCAGGTAAATGATATGGGGGAGGTCTCAGCAGTGGTGGTCTGGGAAGCGCTGAAGGCAGTGGTGAGAGGAGAGCTGATCTCGATCTGGGCTCACAGGGACAGGACGGACAGGGCAGAGATGGACCGACTGGTGAAAGAGATTCTAAAAGTCGACAGGAGGTACGCGTAGACTCCAGAGAGAGGGCTTTTAAGGGAACGGCGGAGGCTACAGGTGGAGTTTGGCTTGTTAACCACAGGGAGGGCAGTGGAACAGCTCAGAAAGGTGAGGGTGGCGATTTACGAGCATGGTAAGAAGGCCAGCAGGATGCTTGCACAGCAGCTCAGAAAGAGGGAGGCAGCTAGGGAAAGTTATCGACGGGGATGGGAACTTAGTTGGGGACTCGGCAGGGGTGAGTAAGACGTTTCGGGATTTTTACAGCAGGTTGTACAGGTCGGAACTCCCTGCGGGGCCGGAGGGGATGAGGCACTTCCTGGAGGGGCTGACTTTCCCAAAGGTGGTCGGGGAGCTGGTAGGAGGGCTGAGGGCCCCGATCGGGTTGGAAGAGATAGTGGAGGGCTTGAAGGCCATTCAGTCGGGTAAGGCCCCTGGACCGGACGGGTACTCAGCGGAGTTCTGTAAAATGTTCTCCAGGATATTGGGACCGGTGCTGATGAAGGTGTTTAATGAGGCAAGGGAAAGGGGGGTTCTGCTCCAGACAATGTCACAGGCCACGATTTCGCATATCCTGAAGCGGACAAGAACCCGGAGCTATGTGAGACTTACAGGTCGATTTCGCTGTTGAATGTAGATGCCAAACTGCTGGCCAAAATGTTGTCCTCTTGGATTGAGGATTGTGTGCCGAACGTCATTGTGGATGATCAGACGGGGTTCATTAAGGGCAGGCAGCTGGTGGCCAATGTAAGAAGGCTGTTAAACGTGATCATGATGCCCCCAGAGAGTGGGGAGGTGGAGGTAGTGGTCGCGATGGATGCGGAGAAAGCTTTTGACCGGGTTGAGTGGGATTATTTATGGGAGGTTCTGGAGTGGTTCGGATTTGGGAGGGGCTTTATTGACTGGGTCAGGTTGCTGTACCAGGCTCCTGTGGCAAGTGTATGGACGAACAGGAAGACTTCAGACTATTTTAGACTGCACCGGGGGGACTAGACAGGGATGCCCCCTCACCCCACTGCTGGTTGCGCTGGCTGTAGAGCCGCTGGCAATTGCTCTGAAGGCCTCAAGGGGCTGGAAGCGGCTGGTCCGGGGTGGGGTGGGGTGGGTGGAACACAGAGTCTCGCTGTATGCGGACGACCTGCTTTTGTATGTTTCGGATCCAATTGAGGGGATGGAGGAAACCCAGGGGCTGGTTTAGCACAGGATTAAATCGTTGGCTTTGAAAGCAGACCAAGGCAGGCCAGCAGCACGGTTCAATTCCCATACCAGCCTCCCCAAACAGGCGCCGGAATGTGGCGACTAGGGGCTTGTCACAGTAACTTCATTTGTAGCCTACTTGTGACAATAAGCAATTTTCAGTTCATTTTCATTCAATTATGGGAATTTTAGGGGCATTCGGCCGGTTTTCGGGGTATAAGCTTAATATGGGGAAGAGCGAGATGTTTGTGGTCCAGGCGAGGGGTCAGGAGAGGCGACTGGGGGAACTGCCGTTTAGATTGGTAGGTGACAATTTCAGGTACCTAGGTATCCAAGAGGCGCGGGATTGGCACCGGCTACATAAATTGAACTTGGCCCGGTTGGTGGATCAGATGAAGAAGGAATTCCGGAGATAGGATGCGCCCCCGTTGTCTCTGGTGGGCAGAGTTCAAACTGTGAAAATGACGGTCCTCCCGAGATTCCTGTTTGTTTTTCAATGTCTCCCCATCTTCATCCCTCGGTCCTTTTTTAAGCGGGTCAATAAAGTTATAACGGGTTTTGTATGGGGGGGGCAAGTCCCCGCGAGCGAGGAGGGTAATGCTTGAGCGGAGTCGGGGGAGGGTGGGCGCTGCCGAACTTTAGCAATTATTACTGGGCGGCTAATATAGCCATGGTTAGGAAGTGGCTGGTGGGGGGGGGGGTCGGCATGGATGCGTATGGAGGCGGGTTCTTGCAAGGGCACAAGTCTGGGGGCGCTGGTAACTGCGCCTCTGCTGTTCCCGCCGGCACGGTACTCCACCAGCCCCGTGGTGGTGGCGGCCCTGAGAGTCTGAGGGCAATGGAGGAGACATGTGGGAGCAGTGGGACATCGGTCTGGTCCCCAATCTGTGATAATCACCGGTTTTCCCCGGGGAGGATGGACGGGGGGTTCCGAATTTGGCGGAGAGCAGGGATTGAGAGGATGGAGGACTTGTTTATAGAGGGGAGCTTTCCAAGTATGAGGGCGTTGGAGGAGAAGTTTTCATTGGCGGGGGGAAACAAATTTCGATATCTGCAGGTGCGGGACTTTCTGCGGAGGAAGGTACCAACCTTCCCACTCCTGCCGCTAAGAGAGATTCAGGATAGGGTGGTTTCTAGAGGATGGATAGGAGAGGGGAGTGTTTCTGACATTTATAAGGAGCTTATGGGATCAGAGGAGACACAGACCGAGGAGCTGAAGTGAAAGTGGGAGGAGGAGCTGGGGGGAGAGATAGAGGAGGGCCTTTGGGCGGACGCGTTGAGTAGAGTCAACACAACCGCAACATGTGCCAGGCTCAGCCTGATTCAATTCAAGGTCGTTCACCGGGCTCACATGACAGTGGCCCGGATGAGCAGATTCTTTGGGGTGGAGGACAAGTGCGCAAAATGTGCGGGAGGACCAGCGAACCATGTTCGCATGTTTTGGACATGTCCAAAGCTTAGGTGATTTTGGTAGGGGTTTGCGGACGTCATGTCCAAGGTATTAAATACAAGGGTGGCATTGAGTCCAGAGGTGGCGATTTTCGGGGTGTCGCAGGATCCGGGAATCCAGGAGGAGAAAGAGGCAGACGTTCTGGCCTTTGCTTCCCTGGTAGCCCTGAGTCGGATATTACTAGCATGGAGGGACTCGAAGCCCCCAAAGTCAGAGACCTGGCTATCGGACATGGCTGGCTTTCTCTGCCTGGAGAAAATTAAGTTCGCTATGAGAGGGTCATTGTTCGGGTTCGCCCAGGGGTGGCAACCATTCATCGACTTCTTCGCAGAGAATTAATCGTCAGCAGAAGGGTTTGAGGTAGGGAGGGGGGTAGGTTAGCGTAGAGTAGGGGGTTAAGTAATGGTGCGACCTGTGGGGGAGGGAGGCGGTATTTGCACTATGTTTATATTTTTATGTACATTGTTTATATTGCTGCTGTTACAATGCCAAAAAAACCCTCAATAAAATGTTTATTAAAAAAAAAACTGTAAGGTCTGAAAGCCGTTTGCCATTATCAAGATAAGTTGTAGGGAGATCAGAGTAATTTCGCGGGTGTGAAGGTGTAGATAAAAGCAAATTACTGCAGATGCTGGAATCTGAAACAAAAACAGAAAATACTGGACAAACTCAGCATGTCTGGCAGAATCTGTGGAGAGAAAAAGGAGCGAATGTTTTGAGTCTGGATGACTCTGTCATAGCTAGAGAGAACTGGAAATGGCGTCAGATTTATACTGTAGTGGGGGGTGGGGCATGGAGCGATGGGGCCGGAATAGGGGGCCAGTGATAGCTGGAGATCGACAAAGATGTCAAGGACAGAAGTCAAAAGGAACGTAAATGAGGATGCTTAAAGCTAAGAGGGGTGCTGATAGTCACACATACAGAGATTAGAATGTGCTAATGGTGGAACAAAGGTGAGCAGTGTGTTGAAGGACAACTAGGAGATGTAGATCCTGATTTACATGTTGTCATGAGGCTCTGGCCTGAGTCAGGGCCCAGCTAAAACATTGAAATGTAGGAATTACATAGAACATAGAACATACAGTGCAGAAAGAGGCCATTCGGCTCATCGAGTCTGCACTGACCCACTTAAGCCCTCACTTCCACCCTATGTGGACACTGTGTCCGTGTCCCCTTTCCAATGGACAAGGTGGGTTGAAATTCCCCAAGATATATTATTCCTAAAATTTGCATTCTGCTTCATTGAACACTGACAAGTCCAAAACCAGAGCGATCAAAGTGAATGCTGTGAGAGATTGAAGTGGAAAGAAACAGAGAGCTTAGGGTCGCATATGTGGACATATCAGAGGCATTTTGTAAAGTGGTCACCGATTCTAAGTTTGGCATCGCCAATTTAGGTAAGACTTCATGAGCAGTGTATTAAGTTTTAGGAAGTATGTAAATTGGTCTATAATTGGTATGTTACCTGGAAGGAGGGTTTGTGGCATTGTATAGTGTCACTAGAGGTCAGGCCTGTGCAGAGGCAGCCAGAGAAAGGTGAGGAAGTGATAGCAAGTGCTGTTAACTTATTCATTCATGGTAAATATGTATTGATGGCTGGGCCAGCATGCATTGCCTATCCTAATTGCCCTTGAACTGAGTGGCTTGCCAGGTCATCTCAGAGTCACATGTAGCACTGACCAGGTGAAGATGGCAAATTTCCTTCTCTCACTGTCATTAGTGAACCTCATCAGACTTTTCATTCCAAGTTTTTATCAAATTCAAAGTTCACCACCTGCCCTGGTGAGATCCGAATCCCAGTTATTACCCAGGTCTCTGGATTGCTAGTCTAGTGATAATATTATGCCATCGCCTCCCAATTATTTTGGTGCTTAAAGTGCTGTCCTCTGTAACAATACCTGTCCATTAGAATAGTCTGCATCCTTAATATTGGCCTGCTTTGATCTTCTCCCAAGCTCTTAGATGGCTGGATCAAGCTCTGCTTTGCTAGTCCTGTCATTTCATGCTAATATGACCTTGGTCATTTAACCATGCCTTGTTTCCACTTTGCAGATTATATTTTCAATTTTGTGTGCATTTGTTTTCTCTAACCCTCTCCATTCTGCTCCTATTTAAATACTGCCAACAAAGAACAAAGAAAACTACAGCAGAGGAACAGGCCTTTTGACTCTACAGGCCTGCAGCGACTATGCTTCACGTCTAACCTAAAACCTTCAACACTTTTGGTGTCCGTATCCCTCCTATTCATGTATTTGTCAAGATGCCCCTTAAATGTCACTATTGTACCTGCTTCCACCACCTCCTCCAGCAGCGAGTTCCAGGCACCCACTGCCCTCTGTGTAAAACACGTCCCTCACACATCTCTAAACTTTACCTCTCACATCTTAAACCTATGTCCCCTAGTAATTGACTCTTCCACCCTTGTCAAAAGCTTCTGACTATCCACTTTGTCCATGCCCCTCATAAATTTATAGACTTTTGTGATATCGCCCCTCAATCTCCGTCGTTCCAGTGAGAACAAATCGAGTTTACCCAACCTCTCCTCATAGCTAATGCCCTCCATACCAGGAAACATCCTGGTAAACCTCTTCTGTACTCCAAAGCCTCCACATCCTTTTGGTAGTGTGGCGACCAGAATTGAACACTTTTTCAAGTGTGGCCTAACTTGCCAAATTTTATACTCAATGCCCTGGCTGATGAAGGCAAGAATGCCATATGCCTTCTTGACTACCTTCTCCACCTGCGTTGCCACTTTCAGTGAGCAATGGACCTGTACACCAATATCCCAGTCAATTCTCTTAAGGGTTCTGTCATTTACTGGTATGTTTCCCACCTGTAATCGACCTTCCAAAATGCATTACCTCACATTTGTCTGGATTAAACTCCATCTGCCATCTCTCCGTCCAAATCGCCAGCCGATCTATATCCTGCTGCATCCTCTGAGTCCTCATCGCTACCTGCAAATCCACCAACTTTTGTGTCGTCTGCAAACTTATCAATCAGACCAGTTACATTTTCCTCCAAATCATTTATATATAAAACAAACAGCAAATGTCCCAGCACTGATCCCTGTGGAACACCACTAGTTACAACCCTCCATTCATAAAAGCACCCTACCACTGTGGTATGGGTCAGGATTTAGAGAACCCCAAAGTTTATCATGGAGATCACCTGACCCACAACGTTTAATAGATTGTGGTATGGGAAGCACACGACCCACTTGACAGGTGTGGTACAGCAGAAAATGGACAAGTATTTCTTTAAAACAAAACAATGTTTATTCTATTTCTCTCATTGCATATTCAAGCTGCTTTAATTCTTTTTCATGTTCAAGTTGCTTAATCTGCAACTGGATCTTTGCCATTTCTAATGAGTCGGACTGTATCTCAGGCAACTTTAAATGCTTAGCCACCGCCATAATTACCTCATCATTTCGCATTTTGTCAAGTAATGTTAACTGCAATGTTTTTGCCAAATCTAACAGTCTGCTTTTAGTCTCTATCCATAAGGTACTGCGTGTGTCCGGTTCCACCCCCCAAAGCTTCTGAGCCTCTGAAAGAGCCATTGTCCACAACACACTCCCCACTTAAACTAAAATACCAAACCTGAAAAGCAACCACATTATGCTCACCCCTCACTGTCTTTAAGTTCACTAAACCAATCCAAAAGATTGACTTTTATCCCCCTCGAGCCCCCAATTGTTATGGGTCAGGGTTTAGAGAACCCCATAGTGTATCATGGAGTTCACCTGACCCACAATGTTTAATAGATTGTGGTATGGGGTGCTCACGGCCCACTCTACAGATGTGGTACAGCAGAAAATGGACAAGTATTTCTTTAAAACAATACAATGTTTATGTTATGAACGCAAGTTAACCTTTTTTAAAACAAACAGTGAACATCTAAGCAACCATTAATTCAAATACAACCGCAAAGACTACAACCCTAAGTAACCCCGTAAGCTGTCCTTTTAACATCCAAAAGACTTAACAAACATTCAAACAGGAGCACATTAGGTTTATATTCAATAATGAGACCTTTTACAATTCTGGGTACACCAAATGATCCATAGATAGTCTTTGGATGGCAGAGATCAACATTACAGCTCTTTGTTTAAACTTCAGATGCAGCTCACTGAAAAACACACACACTCAAGCTTTTTCTCAAACTGAAACAAAAAAGCAGAAGTAGAGCTCAGCTCCACCCACACTCTGACATCACTCCAGTAACATGAGCAGCTCCATTTCTTAAATGTACATTTCTAAAACACCCATTTCTTAAAGGTACTCTCACATGACAACTGCTACCCTCTGTCTTCTATGACCGAGCCAGTTCTGTTTCCATCTTGCCAGCTCACCTCTAATCCTGTGTGACTTCACCTTGTGTACCAGTCTGCCATGAGTGACCTTGCCAAAGATCTTACTGAAGTCCATGTAGACAACATCCACTGCCCTACCTTAATAATTATCATCGTCACTTCCTCGAAAAACTCGATCATGTTAGTGAGACACAACCTCCCCTTCACAAAACCATGCTGCCTCTCGCTAATATGTCCATTTGTTTCCAAATGGGAGTAAACACTGTTTTAAAGAATCTTCTCCAATAATTTCCTACCACTGACATAAGGCTCACCGGCCTGTAATTTTCTGGATTATCCTTGCTGCCCTTCTCAAACAAAGGAACAACATTAGTTATACTCCAGTCCTTTGGGACCTCACCTGCAGCCAGTGAGGATGCAAAGATTTCTGTCAAGGCCCCAGCAATTTCCTCCCTTGCCTCCCTCAGTATTCTGGGGTAGATCCCATCAGGCCCTGGAGACTTATCTAACTGAATGTTTTGCAAGATGCCCAACGCCCCCTCATATTTGATGTCACTGTGACCCAGACTATCTACGCACCCTTCCCCAGACTCATCATCCGCCAAGTCCTTTTCTTTGGTGACGACTGATGCAAAGTACTCATTCAGCGCCTCGCCTATTTCCTCTCGTTCCACGCATAGATTCCTTCCCCTGTCCTTGAGTGGGCCATCCCTTTCCCTGGCTACCCTCTTGCCCTTTATATACGTGTAAAAAGCCTTGGGATTTTCCTTAATCCAATTTGCCAATGATTTTTCGTGACCTTTTGAGCCTTCCTGACTCCTTGCTCAAGTTCCTTCCTACTTTCCTTATGTTCCTCACGGGTTTCATCTGTCCCCAGCCTTCTAGCCCTTACAAATGCTTTCTTTTTCTTTTGGACGAGGCTCACAATATCCTTGCTATCCAAGGTTCCCGAAACTTGCCATACTTATCCTTCTTCCTCACAGGAACATGCCGGTCTCGGATTCCTATCAACTGACATTTGAAAGCCTCCCACAAGCCAGATTTACCCTCAAACATCCGCCCCAATTTAGATTCTTCAGTCCCTACCGAATATTGTTATAATTAGCGTTCCCCTAATTTAGCACCTTCACCCGAGGACTACTCTTATCTTTATCCAACAGTATCTTAAAACTTACTGAATTATGGTCACTTTTCCCAAAATCCTCCCCTACTGAAATGTCGACCACCTGGCCGGGCTCATTCCCCAATGCCAGGTCTAGTACGGCCCCTTCGCTAGTCGGCTATCTATATATTGTTTGAAGAAGCCCTCCTAGATGCTCCTTACAAACTCTGCCCCATCGAAGCCCCCAGAATTAAGTGAGTCCCAGTTAATATAGGGGAAGTTGAAATCACCCACCACAACAATCCTGTTGTTTTCCAAAATCTGTCCTTTCCAAAATCTGTCTACATGTCTGTTCCTCTATTTCCCGCTGGCTGTTGGAGGCCTAAAGTAAACCCCCAACATCGTGACTGCACCCTTCCTATTCCTGAGCTCTACCCATATAGCCTCGCTGCATGAGCCCTCTGAAGTGTCCTCCTGTCGTACAGCTGTGATATTCTCCTTAACCAGTAGTGCAACTCTCCCACCCCTTTTACACCCCCCTCTATCCTGCCTGAAACATCGAGATCCTTGAACGTTTAGCTGAAAATCCTGTCCCTCCCTCAACCAAGTCTCTGTAATGGCAACAACATCATAATTCCAAGTACTAATCCACGCTCTGAGTTCATCTGCCTTACCCGTTATACTTCTTGCATTAAAACATATGCACTTCAGACCACTAGTCCCGCTGTGTTTTGCAACATTTCCCTGCCTTCTCTCCCTCTGGCCCTAATCTCTAGTTTCTCCCTCAGTTATTTCACCTTCTGACCTATTGCACAAGTTTCCACCCCACTGCCACACAGTTCTAATGAAGAGTTTTCATTTGAAACAAAACTTTTAGCCCTTACAGAAGTGCTACCTGGCCTGCTGTATGTTTCCAACATTATCAGATTTCTTTTCAGGTTTCCAGCTTCTGTGGTCTGTTGTTTCCTTGTATTGGAGCAGCTTCTTGTTTAATGCTCCCAGTCTCCTCTCCTTATTGCATATTTGAGAGCGTTGTGCAGCTTCTTGCTGTGACACTGATTGCAGTAACCTCAAAAATATCCATTTCTTCCAACTAGCTCATCAAAAAGGAACCTAGAATCGGCTGCAATTGTTCTTTCTCCCACAATCAGGCCGGGTCAACTATGTTACCATTCGTAGACTTGTGTGCCATTTATAATTTTCTCTTGCGGGTCATAACTACTCAATTTACACTACTCTCTACAGTGCAGCATGGACAAGCAAGCTGAATAGTTTATAATGACATCTGACACCATAATGAATGGATCAACCAGTAAGAAGCATATTTCTGTACTGCCAGCCAGGCAGTATTTTTTCTCCGTGACTGTTTCAACGAGGCAATTCAGCTGAGAAATTATAGAAAAGCAGATTGAAAGCTTGAAGCTGATAAAATTAACTCATAGCAAGTGTTTATGAAAAATGTCCAGACAATTGTAACCTCAAGAATGTATTGCCAAAATTCCACCAACACATCCCCTGCCCCACCAGGGGCCCCAGCATCCTTGACCACTGCTACACAAACATCAAGGATGCCTACCATTCCATCCCCCAATCACACTTCAGTAAAATTGGACCACAAGATGGTGCTCCTTCGCCTGACATATAAGCAGAAACTTAAGCAAGAGAATTTGGTCATGAAGAACGTGCAATGCTGGTCCGAGGCAACAGAAGAGCTCCTATGCGACTGCTTGGGGTCAGTGGACTGGCCCATATTCAAGAACTCAGCGACCAACCTGGACGAGTATGCCACTACTGTCACAGACTTCATCAGTAAGTGTGTTGAAAATGTAGTACGAGCGTCCCAGGACGGAAACCATGGTTTAACCGGGAGATCCACTCCCTACTGAAGTCCAGGTCTGAGGCATTCAAGGCAGGCGGCCCTGACCTATACAGGAAATCTAGGTATGACCTCTGCAAAGCCATCAGGAATGCCAGAGGCAATAACAGACTAAGCTAGAGCCACAGACTAACGTCACGGATTCTCGTCAGTTGTGGCAAGGCGTAAACACCATAATGGGCTACAAAGCAAAGCTGAGTAGAATCTCCAGAAACAGCGCACCCCTCCCCAATGAACTCCATGCATTCTATGCTCCATTTCGAGTTGACAAACTGTTGTCAACTGCCCCAAGCAACCTTGGACATACCCATACCTACTGTCACAGCCTCAGAGGTCAGATCGGCCTCCTTGAAAGTGAACCCATGGAGCGCAATGGGTCCTGATGTGGTCCCTGGTCGTGCAGTCAGATCCTACATGGACCAACTGGCAGGTGTGTTCACGGACATCGTCAACCCCTCCCTATTCCGTTCCGAGGTTCCGACCTACTTCAGGAAGACCACCATTCTACCGGTGCCAAGGAAGAACCAGGCAACATGCCTCAACGACGACCATCCGGTGGCCTTGACATTTATCATTATGAAGTGCTTCGAGATGTTGGTCATGAGACACATCAACTCTTTACTTCCAGAATGTCTTGATCCACTGCAATTCACATACCACCACAACCGGTCCACAGCAGACGTCATCTCCCTGGCCCTACACTCATTCCTGGAGCATAGAATCATAAAATCTACAGTGCAAAAGGAGGCCATTCGGCCCATGGAGTCTGCACCGGCCCTTGGAAAGAGCACCCCACTTAAGCCCACACCTCCACCGTAACCCAGTAACCCCACCTAATCTTTTTGCATATCGACACCAAGGACTCCTTCGCCAGACTCCAATTCGTTGACCATAGCTCCACCTTCAACACCATAATCCCAGCCAAGCTGTCATCAAAACTGCAAAACCTAGGACTTGGCTCCTACCCCTGCAACTGGATCCTCAACTTCCTGACGCATAGATCACAATCAGTAACGATAAACACTGACACCTCCTCCATGATAATCCTCAATACCAGGGCCCCGCAAGGCTGCGTACTTAACACCCTACTATACTCCCTGTACACACACGACAGTGTGGCAAAGGTCAGCTCAAATTCCATCTACAAATTTGCCAATGACATGACCACTGTGGGTCGGATCTCAGGCAACGATGAGTCAGTGTTCAGGAGGGAGATAGAGAACCTCGTGGAGTGGTGCAATGACAACAATCTCTCCCTCAATGTCAGCAAAACTAAGGAGCTGGTCATTGACTTCTGGAAGAGAAGTGTCATACACACCCCTGTCTCCATCAATGGTGCCAAGATGGAGATGGTTGACAGCTTCCAATTCGCCGGTGTTCACATCAACAATTTGTTCTGATTCACCCACGTCGACGTTACGACCAAGAAAGCACAAGTGTCTGCACTTCCTCAGGAAACTAAGGAAATAGGAATACTGAAGGAGGCTAGAGAGGAGATTGCTGAGGCCTTGATAGGCATCTTTGGATCCTCACTGTCTTCAGGTGATGTCCCGGAGGACTGGAGAATAGCCAATGTTGTTCCTTTGTTTAAGAAGGGTAGCAAGGATAATCCAGGGAACTACAGGCTGGTGAGCCTTACTTCAGTGGTAGGGAAATTACTGGAGAGAATTCTTCGAGACAGGATCTACTTCCATTTGGAAGCAAATGGACGTATTAGCGAGAGGCAGCATGGTTTTGTGAAGGGGAGGTTGTGTCTCACTTACTTGATAGAGTTTTTCGAGGAGATCACAAAGATGATTGATGCAGGTAGGGCAGTGTATGTTGTCTATATGGACTTCAGTAAGGCCTTTGACAAGGTCCCTCATGGCAGACTGGTACAAAAGGTGAAGTCACACGGGATCAGGGGTGAGCTGGCAAGATGGATACAGAACTGGCTAGGTCATAGAAGGCAGAGAGTATCAATGGAAGGGTGCTTTTCTGATTGGAGGGCTGTGACGAGTGGTGTTCCGCAGGGATCAGTGCTGGGACCTTTGCTGTTCGTAGTATATCTAAATGATTTGGAGGAAATGGAACTGGTCTGATTAGTAAGTTTGCAGACGACACAAAGGTTGGTGGAATTGCGGATAGCGATGAGGACTGTCAGAGGATAGAGCAGGATTTAGATCGTCTGGAGACTTGGACGGAGAGATGGCAGATGGAGTTTAATCCGGACAAATGTGAGGCAATGCATTTTGGAAGGTCTAATGCAGGTAGGGAATATACAGTGAATGGTAGAACCCTCAAGGGTATTGACAGTCAGAGAGATCTAGGTGTACAGGTCCACAGGTCACTGAAAGGGGCAACACAGGTGGAGATGGTAGTCAAGAAGGCATACGGCATGCTTGCCTTCATTGGCCGGGGCATTGAGTATAAGAATTGGCAAGTCATGTTGCAGCTGTATAGAACCTTAGTTAGGCCACACTTGGAGAATAGTGTTCAATTCTGGTCGCCACACTACCAGAAAGATGTGGGGGCTTTAGAGAGGGTGCAGAAGAAATTTATCAGGATGTTGCCTGGTACGGAGGGCATTAGCTATGAGGAGAGGTTGAATCAACTAGGTTTGTTCTCACTGGAACGACGGAGGTTGAGGGGCAACCTGATAGAGGTCTACAAGATTTTGAGGGGCATAGACAGAGTGGATAGTCAGAGGTTTTTTCCCAGGGTAGAGGGGTCAATTACTAGGCGGCATAGGTTTAAGGTGCGAGGGGCAAGGTTTAGAGGAGATGTACGAGGCAGGTTTTTTACACAGAGGGTAGTGGGTGCCTGGAACCCGCTGCCGGAGGAGGTGGTGGAAGCAGGGACAATAGTGACATTTAAGGGACATCTTGACAAATACATGAATAGGATGGGAATAGAGGGATACGGACCCCGGAAGTGCAGAAGATTTTAGTTTAGACGGGCAGCATTGTCGGCACAGGCTTGGAGGGCCGAAGTGCCTGTTCCTGTGCTGTACTTTTCTTTGTTCTTTGTTCTTTGAAAGTCGGCATGTCCACATTGACTCTTACCAATTTCCATAGATACACCATTGAAAGCATCCTATCTGGCTGCATCACAGCTTGATATGGCTGCTGCACGGCCCAAGACCGTAAGAAAATACAGAGTCGTGAACACAGCCCAGTCCATCATAGGAACCTGCCTCCCATCCGTTGACTCTGTCTACACCTCTCGCTGCCTCACCACCCCCCCCTCCCGCTGCCTCACCCCCCCCCCCCCCCCCCCCCCCCACTGTTACCAGATTTCTGAATTAACTCTTTTGGACTGAACTGATCACTCTACACATCATCTCGACTGCTGTTAGTACTATATTCCTTATGCTTCACCCAATGTCCATGTCTAAGTACTTATATTGTGTACGTATCGTATGTCCTATGTTTTTTCATGCATGGAGCAATCTGCCTGGATTGTACACAGAACAACCCTTTTCACTGTACCTCGGTACACGTGACAATAAAATCAGAATCTAAATCTAATGAGAAGCATGTTGAAGCTGTGGATCATAGCACAGGATAGATGACAACATGCTGAACATGATGAACTGAATCTTTTGGACTTTGAGAGTTTCTTTTGAGTCCTGATTGTGTTTGCAGCACAATCAAGCCAATTAAGAATCCACCCCGTGAGCACCTTCCAATGGTGGATGGTGTGTGGCTTCTGGAGGTGGAAAGTAGTCGGTGATAGGGTGGTCCATGTGGTGATATGCATATGCATAGCAATGTATATAGTTAAATGTACGACCTTCGACCAGCAGGTGGGGACGGTGTTTCACCATGTGACTCGAAGTTTCCGGCAGTTGGTAGTAAGTCGTACTAGAGGTCTGTCGCATTAGTAGTAGCTCCAGGAGAATTCACTTATTCATTACTGTTTGTATTATAGTTTGTTAGTTATCTTTCCATGTGTTCATTTTGTTAATAAACTATCTTACGATAAGAATAATAATCGCTTATTGTCACAAGTAGGCTTCAATGAAGTTACTGTGAAAAGCCCCTAGTCGCCACATTCTGGTGCCTGTTCGGGGTGGCCGGTACGGGAATTGAAACCACACTGCTGGCCTTGGTCTGCATTACAAGCCAGCTGTTTAGCCCAGTGTGCTAAACCAGCCCTTAGTCAAAGATCGAGGGCCGGGATTCTCCCTTCTGCGGACTAAGTCCCCACGCCGGCGGGAGAACCTGCGCAACAGGTTCCCCACTCCGGCGTCAACAGCCTCCGAAAGTGCGGAATTCTCCGGCGTGGTTCCGCGCATGCCCAGACTGGCTGGCGTTTGCGCGGGGGTTTTCTTCTCCACGTCGGTCATGGAGGAGCCCTCCAGGGGCCAGCGCAGAAGGAAGGAGTGCCATCACGGATCAGACCCGCCCGCAGATCGGTGGGCCCCGATCGTGGGCCAGGCCACCGTGGGGGGCCCCCGGTGTCGGAACCCCCCCCCGAGCACCGACCCTGCCGACTTACATGCCGGGTCCCGCCAGTACGTGAGTTGAGTGATTCACGCTGGCGGGACTGGCCAAAAACGGACGGCCGCTCGGCCCATTAGGGCCTGGAGAATTGCCAGGGGGCCACTGCCAACGGCCCCCGACCGACATGGTGTGAATCCCGCCCCCGCCGCTGGAGAATACGGCAACCAGCATCAGGGCGGCGGGGCGGGATTCGCGCCACCCCCAGGGGATTCTCTGACCCGGCGGGGGGTTGGAGAATCCCACACTAGATGTTCTGTGTGCATCTTTACCATAACCACAACACAGGATAAAACAGTCCATTTCTTGAGCAGCTGGCGGGCCTCACAGTATCTCCAGTGAGAGTGCTGCTGAGGGGCAAGCACCGGGAGTGGCAGGGACACAAGGAGCAGCCATCACCATCAGGGGAGTGGCAGGGGCCACATCAATCCCAGCACTATCGGAGATGACAGTCTGCAGGAAATATGTCTTCCTTGCCATATCTAGCTGGTAAACATGAAAAAGCTTTGAAATCTCATGCAGCTCCAATCTCCCGCTACTCTTAATGGCTGAGTTTCTGCCAAAGTGGGGATCCTGTGTCACTGTCAAAATTGTCTTGAGCTAGGGAAATCACTGAAAATTGATTTCTTAACCAATTTCATTGGTTTGCCGTTGCAGGCACAGAGTGAAACACGGCCAGAGGCGGCAACTCACTGACAAGCAGGCAATTTTTAAACTAAACTTATTTGGCCTCTCCCACACCTCCAAACTTACATTCAAGAGATTGGGAAAATTCCCCAGTTTATGATTACTGAAAAGTGTTTAACTTTCCAGAATAATGCAAGCAATTGTGTGCTTTAAAAGCTGGTTACAATTTTACTAAGATAATAGTGGATTAAACTGCTTTTATTACTTCAGTGAGTTGAAAGTGGGACTTAATCATACATGCATAATATAACATCATTGCGAATTGTGTTTTGCTAACCCTTAATCTATATTCAGATTGATGAATCGAAATTGATATTGACTACAAATAACTGTAAGCATCAAAGAAAAAGGAAGAGATTAATTTCCAGGTTATTTGTGAACTCTTGAATAAACTATATAACTCTTAAATAGATTCATAATATCAGTTCTGGGAATTTGAAAAAATAAACCTGCATTAATATTTCAGCCTGAAGAACTTTGCTATCAGGGCAGATTCTAGCAAAACGTTTACAATCTCAATTCTGTAAGTAGGTCAGTGTTGAGTTATGCTTCTTCATGTAGCATAAGCTGCTTCCTTGATGTATGCTCTGATAAAGGAAGGTTCAGACTTGGAGATAGGTTTAACACATTTATTGAACAGTTAATAATTCTCCTACTTGAGTTCGACTCTCCTGCTAATCTTGCTATAGTAACTCAATCTAACTAACCAGTCTGCTCTAAGCCATGCGGTGGGTGTGATGCTTCTGATCTGCCCCTGTCCTTCTCTCTGAGTGTCGCCGTGGAAAGAGAAAGAGCATGTGTACCATGGCCTTTTATATGGATTGCCCCCTTGTGGTTGTGTCACCTCTGGGTGTTTCATAGAATTTACATTGCAGAAGGAGGTCATTCGGCCCATCGAGTCTGCACCGGCTCTCGGAAAGAGCACCCTACCGAAGCCCACACCTCCACCCTATCCCCATAACCCAGTAACCCCATCCAACACTAAGGGCAATTTTGGACACTAAGGACAATTTAACATGGCCAATCCACCTAACCTGCACATCTTTGGGCTGTGGGAGGAAACTGGAGCACCCGGAGGAAACCCACGCACACACGGGGAGGACGTGCAGACTCCGCACAGACAGTGACCCAAGCCGGGAATCGAACCTGGGACCCTGGAGCTGTGAAGCAATTGTGCTAACCACTATGCTACTGTTCTGCCCCATGGGTGTCTTGACTGTCCATTGGTCGTGTCCTATTCTATGTGTTCATTAGCTGAATGTCTGCATGTCATGATGTCTCTGGTGCTCCCTCTAGTTTTTACTTAGTCGTAGTGTATTTACATTAACCCCTTGTGTATTTACAGTGATGCATATCACCACAGTCAGTAAGATCCAGTAAAAGTAGCATATGAGCACTAACATTACGGGTGGGATTCTCTGTCGGCCAACTCCGAAATCAGGAAATGCAATTGGGGGAGAATTGGTTTTGACGCAGAAAACGTTGGCATATCATTAGCGGCCCGACCCGGAACTCTTCGGGGCCTCCACAATCTCCAACCAGGGTAATAATTTTCAAATCTTCTCCGGTAACAGGAGAGGTGCCAGAGGACTGGAGGATAGCCAATGTGGTACCATTATTCAACAAGGAAGGAAGGGGTAAACCAGGAAACTACAGGCTAGTCAGTCTAACCTCAGTGGTGGGGGAACTATTGGAAGCAATTCTGAGAGACAGAATTAATCTGCATTTGGAGAGGCAGGAATTAATGAAGAACAGTCAGCATGTTTTATTAAAGGGAGGTCACGTCTGACCAACTTGAATGAATTTTTCAAAGAGGTGATGTCACAACCTGCACAAACGTACAGGGTGGGGATGATTATCTTCCATGTGTCCCTTGCAGAGTCTGAGCTCGTTCGATAAGGGGCGGGGGAAACTCAATCTATGTTGTATATAAGGTTGGCCAGTTTGGCACCGACCTGTTAAGACTCGGTTGCGACTTATTGGAAGCCTTTTTAATTTAATAATCTTTTAATAATCTTTATCGTCACAGGTTGGTTTACATTAATGTATTAATAACCTTTATTGTCAAAAGTAGGCTTACATTAACACTGCAATGAAGTTACTGTGAAAAGCCCCCACTCGCCACATTCCGGCGCCTGTTCGGGTACACAGAGGGAGAATTCAGAATGTCCAAATTACCTAACAGCACATCTTTCAGGACTTGCGGGAGGAAACCGGAGCATGTGGAGGAAACCCACGCAGACACAGGAGAATGTGCAGACTCCGCACAGACAGTGACCCAAGATGGGAATCGAACCTGGGACCCTGGAGCTGTGAAGCAACAGTGCTAAACACTTTGCTACCGTGCCGCCTTGTATTATAACCTTGTAAATAAAGATAAGCTTCTTTGGTACAACTCAGTGTGGACTCTCCGCGACATCATAAAAGGTGACCAGGTGGTGGATGAGGGAAATGCATTTGACGTAGTCTACTTGGACTTCAGCAAGGTCTTTGATAATGTCCCACATGGGCAACTGATAGCGAAGAGCCCATGGGATCCAAGGAAATTTGGCAAATTGGATCAAGAATTGGCTGAGTGGCAGGATTAAGAGGGTGATGATTGAGGAGTGCTTTTCTGACAGGAAGCCTGTGTGAATTGGGATCTATTAGGGATCAGCGGTGGGGCCCTTGCTGTTTGTGGTTCACATAAATGGTTTAGACTTGAGTGTAGGATTGATCAATAAGTTTGTGGATGAAACGAAAATTGGTGGGATGGTAAATAATGAGGAGGATAGACTTAGATTACAGGAGGATATAGATAGTCTGGTCAGATGGGCTGGTCAGTGACAATTGGAATTCAATACGGATAAGAGTGAGACGATGCACTTGGGCAGGACAAACAAGGCAGGGAAATACATGATGAATGGCAGGCCCCTGAGAAGCACCGAGGATCAGAATGACCTTGCTGTGCATGTGCACTAGGCCCTTAAGGTAGCAGGGTAGGTGGATGAAAACGTTCTGGTTATGCTGGAACTGCATAAAACATTGGTTAGTTCACAGCTAGAGTATTGTGTGCAGTTCTGGAATCCACAGGATGGATGTGATAGAACTGAAAAGGGTGCAGAGGAGATTTACCAGAATGTTGCCTGGGCTGGAGAGTTTTAGTTATGAAGGAAGATTGGATAGACTGGGGTTGTTTCCCTTTGAGCAGAGGAGGCCAAGGGGGTGACAGTGAGATGTATAGAAGTCTGAGTGGCATAGCTGGAATAGACAGGAAGAAATGTTTCCCCTTGGTGGTGGGACAAATGACTCGGGGGCACAGATTTATGGTAAGGGGCAGGAGGTTTTTAGGGAATGTGAGGAAAAACCTTTTTTCCCAGAGGGTGGTGGGAGTCTGGATCTACTCATACCATTTTACAAGTATGTGCATTTGCGATGCCAAGGCATACAAGGCTGTGGGCAAGTGCTGGAAGATGGATTCGAATACTTAGGTGGTTGTTCTTGACCGGCGCAGATGCAATAGCCCGAAAGGCCTTTTCTGTGCTCGAGACCTCTGACTCTATGAAAGAGCTCATCACTCATCTTTGGATGCAGAGACCATTAGGAGGATGAGGAAGGGATACCTAATATCATCCGAGCTGCTAACATCCTTGCTCCAGATGCTTTAATATTACAAATGTTCACCTTGTGTGAAACATAACAAATTAATACAGAATGCAGCCTGCTTCCATGACCAGCATCACATCTGCCATTAATATGTTCTTCAACTGCTCATCCACACATCACACATCTGTCCAATGGGTTTTGGCACGCATTGACATTCATCACAAAATAAATAAAAGCGCGAGTTGGCCCTCAGGCCACAATAGCGAGCACGATCTAGACATGGTATGAATCATTATATTTTATGTGATGTTATTTTAAAAATGCCTTACAATTTCCTCAAGCTATGTTTCCTCCCATTTCGACATTCTGGATCTCGTGTTGCTCCAGCACAGGTGGAGGCAGGTTGTTCATATCCCTGCGCAGACTATTGAAATGCTCTATGCCTAAGCCCCCTGGGTTTTGGAACTTCTGAAGACCCTACCAAAGTCTGATCTGCCTGTCTCTGTGCAGCAGCATTGGGAGATATGGCAGCCTGTTGTTTTCAGGCTGAGTGAGAGAGGGCATGGGCCAGGGAGGGGGAAGTACATGGAGTGCAGCTCCATTTCCTGGCCCCTTGCACCATCATCCTACATCCTTCTCTTGGTCTAGCCCCAATACACTCTCAACACTCTGCTAGAGAGCAGAATGGTGCAGACCTTTGACATGCCATGAGGGCATGAATAAGGAGTGGAATTTAGTGAGTGTGATGGGAATCATGGCAATCAGTTGGAGAACTGACTGCCCTCCACCCTTCCTGCTTGACGCTTGATGGAGGGAGTCAGTAGGCAGCACCTTACCACCCAATCAAACAACCCCCCTGCCTCTGAGCTTTCCTTAGGGTTTGGTGGTAGCATTGAATTCCATCTAAGCTATCTGTCATCCGAATTAAGGTGGCAGGTAATTGGCACCAAAGCCTGCACGGCCTGCATGGGCTCACTCAAGAGTTCTCCTTGAAGGTTCATGGAGCCAGACTCTCTCACTCAGAGACACTCTTGCAATTCGCTGCACCACCAATCTATTAGCGATTGTGTTGGTCTTATCCACCGTCTCCCATAACACCCCATCACCCCCTCTCACCACCCCTTCCACCCCAACTATTGTTCACAGTGTGCCTGGCATATTTTTCAGTAGCTCGCAAAGTTGCTTGTGGATCTCTAGCATTCTCCTTTTCAACAATAACCACCTGACTTTGGCATCTGTGTACAACTGCCTAAAGCTTGGACCGGGTTGCCACACTTTCCCTCTGCCACCACAACCACCAACACTTTTCCAATCTCCCTCAGGGAGAGAAATATGGGTCCTTTATACCCCATCTCTCCCGCTGCCCTCTCCATTATTCTTTACTGGTTGTGGCAGCCCACCTTTCCTCAAACCCCAGCTGCTCCCGGGGCCTCATCATGCCCAACACGTAACCTCCGCCAAATGTTGACTTTGCCTGCGAGGTGCTGTACACATTGACTTTATCATTATCAGTCCTGCAACATGTACATTCCATAGCCGACCCACCCCTGCCCAACACGTGACCCCTTCACCACTGTCAACCATCGTCCGTGAGCTGCCTAGCATGTGAATCCTTCACTGAAAATCACTGCCTGTCTCTTGTCCAACATGTGACCAGCTCCTGGTGGGAATTTCTGCTTTCCTCTTTGGCCATCATCTGTAGTGTGAGTCTGGGACTGGTTAGAGCACAGGTCTGGTGTTTTGCATCTTGCGTAGCCCCCCCCAACTCCCCATCCCGCCCCCTGCTCTGGACGCCTCCAGCCATGTTATAAACTCTCCACCATTGTCCCTGCCACCAGTGTCTGCATGAGGTGTGACTTACCAGGTTAAAACACAACTAACTCTCTAGTCGCATCTGGTGAAGTGTGTGTGCCTGTGCTGGTGCATGGTTAAAGATCCTGTGATAGTGATTGCGACTCTGTGAACCATTACTCTCAAAGATGCCTTGCAATACTTGCTGTATGTGTGAATTTCCTCAAAGACATAACAAATGGATACCATTGCCTTGGTAGAGTCATCATCTTGACAATCACCATACACAGTCTTTCACATGGTTCAGCCATTGAAATGAAATTAGTATTTGCATGTCAGAAATATTTGTAACTTGTCACCAGGTTTCTCTGAGCTTCCTTTCTCGCCGTCTCTGACTGAGAGATGTGGCCTATGTATCAGCAGGTTGTCCTCGGGAACTGGGAACTACAATATTATTGACTGTGGAACTCCAGCCCTGTCCCTTACCTTTGAATTTTGCACTCTCTTCTCTGACAAAGGGAAAATAAACACACCTATGAAAGACTGAAGATGAGGAATTCTCCTGATGGATGCAATGCATTTGGTGGGAGTGATTGCGACACATGCATTAAGTTAAATAAGGATTGAAGTGAATGTCAATGGTGGATGGGTAAATAGGGAAGTGGGAAGATGCAAAGAAACGTAAGGCTGCTGAAAATTGTGTGTGGACGAGAAGTGTGTGATGGTGAATACTGAATGTAATCATTCCAGAAGGTGCAGGGTAAAAGGCAAATCAGGTTAATTCTCCAGCACTGATAAAGCCGCAACGATGGCCTACAAAACAATTGTCTGAGCCTGGGACTATTGGGAACTAACTGGTTGAAATTTAAGGCCCGGCTAGTGTACTCCTATTCGGCGGGCCTCTGTCCGCTCAACACGGGAACAGTATTCTACGAAACCCATGGGGAAACCAATCAGCGACCCCCTGTGGTCTTTGTTAGGGTTATATTAACTCTCTTCCCTGGTAGTCCGGCTAGGCAGGCCCTTGCTCGAATGGAGTCGTGGTTTGCACTATGTGTTATTTGCTTTTCCTTTTGTACACTACTATACAATGTCATTGCTTTATATGCCAAAGATACCTCAATAAAATTGTTTATAATAGCCCTTACCCCTTCAAGTTCATTTCATCCCCTTCACTCCCACGGCAAAGGGGCCTCTTCCTTCTTTTGGCACTAGGCCTTGGGTCTTTGATAAGTGAAGCCGGATTGGGGTGTGTGAAGCGGACGGGGACCTCCTCCTCCTCAACGGGTGCATGAGGGTTACCATAGAGGGCTCGTCCTTGTTGCTGGCCTCTGGAGGTATACTAGTCTTAGCCTCCATCATAAATCCTGAATCTTCACTATCAGGGGGAATGACCCAAGCTTCCCCCATGGGCTGAGACCTTGTGCCGAAGGTGGTCGCAACTGGTGTTGGGGACGTAGTTTCCACTGGAGTGGGCTCCCTGCCCCTCAGGTGTTTTTTCATGACCTTTCCTTTGACCTTGACTTTATAGACCACACATCCTGTTTTCTCCAACATGACTCCAGGGATCCAACTGGAGTCATCCCTGAAGTTCCATACATATACAGCATCTCCTGTTTTAAATGTTTTCTTGGGCCTCCAGGTATCGTAGTTTCTCTTTTGGCTCTCCTGCTTGGACTGTACCTTCCCCACCAAATTGGAAAATAGCAGGCTCGGCCTGGTATGCAGTCATTGTCCCATCAATAAATCAAGCCAAACTTGTGTCCATGGAAGCTGCTGGCTGTTTCTTCATTCTGTTCTTGAGTTTCTGTACTGCCCGCTCTGTTAAATGATTGGACGACAGGTGGCACGGTACAGTCCGGATGTACTTGATGCCGTTCGACTTCAAGAATGTCTGGAACTCCCCATTGGTAAAGGTGTACCATTATTGGTTACGAGGATCTCTGCTTTGCCGTGGGTTCAAAAACTTTGCCTGCGTTTTTCTATTATTGTATGAGAACTTGTGGAGGCCATGCGCTGTACTTCCAACCATTTAGAATGGGCGTTGACCATAATGAGGGACATTGATCCTAAGAATAGACCAGAGTCGTCTCTGTGCACCCACACCCATGGTCTTCCTGGCCATTCCCATGGGTGTAAAGAGGCTGTAGGTGATTCTCCTGGCACAAGGAGCATTGCTTCACCAAGTCCTTGATGTCTGCATCAAGCTTGGGCCTCCAAACTGTTCTGTAACTCCATCAGAATTGAGCATCCACCTGGGTGGGGGACGACTACCCAGGATCCCCTCAGGAGAATATCACCTTCAATACTTGGTTCTTGTCTTTTCATGAGGAAGGGCTTCATATCGGGGGGTGTCCTTGATCCCGCCACTGAGGATCATATGGTGTAACTTGGACAATGTGGTGTCCTTCTGAGTCCAAGCTTCGACCTGTTTCACAGATACTGACAAGGTGTCTCACAAGTTTCGTCATGACTTCTTCTTCCAGTGCCAGCAAAGGGGCTAAGCTCATGAGCAGCGGGAGGCAATTCAGACTGCCCGCATTTTCAATGCATGCTCCAGGGCAATGCGCAGGGGAGTATTTATACCCTGCCAGAATCAAGGCCCAATGTTGGATCTGAGCCGAGGCAGGGAATTGTTTTGTCTTCTTTCAAAAGGCCCAGGAAAGGCTTGTGGTCTGTTATTACAAAATGTCAGCGATAGACATTCTCCGTGCCACCCTCCCCTCGATGCGAGAGGAATGCACACATTCTTTATGGAGAGACATCACACGTCACTATTCATTCTTTTCTGGGGTTATAATGGGCCAGTATATTGTAGGATAGCCGCTGCTGTTTTAACTTCGTGAAAACTTCATACTGCCCTGCCGTGACCACCTTTGATGTTTTATCAATAACATGTGCAGAGGTGACAACAAGGTGGCCAAATTTGGGATGAATTTCCCATAGTAATTTATCAGGCCTCCAATAAAATGTTTTTCATAAAAAAATTTGCAAAACTAAAGAGGATTTTAACTCTGCATTTTGCAGGGTCGGCGCCTCCTTGACGACCTTGCCTTTATCCTCCATGGGGTGTCAGCCTTTCTTATCTATCCGCTACCCGAGGTAGATCAATTTGCCTGCACAGAATGCGCATTTCCCGCTCTTGAGACATAGGCCTGTGTTGGAAAATCACCTCAAAAACTCCTCCAAGTTCACTATATTCTTTTGCTTAGTGGCCCCTGTGAGTAGTGCATCATTGAGATATACTGCCACCCTAGGCATCCCTTGGAGAATATTTTCCATGATACGCTGAAAGATGGCACATGCCAACGAGACTCTGAAGAACAGGTGTGTATGTTCGTATAGGCCCTCATGGGTGTTAACTGAAATGTACTTTCTGGATGTTTCAACTCGTTTGATTTGGAGGAAGCCGTGGTTTATATCCAGTTTTCTGAAGGTTTAACCACCTGCCAATTTGGCATACAAATCCTGTATAGGCGGCATGGAGTTCCGATCTAGTCATGAAGCTTTTTGATTGTAAATTTGTGATCTCCACAAAAGCGGACTGACTTGTTGGGCTTGAGGACAGGGACCACTGATGCAGCCCACTCCGCGAACTGTACTGACCTTATTATCCCAAAGCTTTCCAACTGCTCAATTTCCAGCATGATAGCACAAGTGGCTAGCACTGTGCCTTCACAGCGCCAGTGTCCCAGTTCGATTCCCCGCTCGGTCACTGTCTGTGAAGAGTCTGCGCGTTCTTTCCATGTCTGTGTGGGTTTCCTCCGGGTGCTCCTGTTTCCTCCCACAGTCCAAAGACGTACAGGTTGGGTGGATAAGCCATGCTAAATTGCCCTTAGTTCCCAAAAAGGGTAGGAGGGGTTATTGAGTTATGGGGATAGGGTGGAAGTGAGGGCTTAAGTGGGTCGGTGCAGACTCGATGGGTCGAATGGCCTCCTTCTGCACAGTATGATCTATGTTCCATCTCTACCTTCACAAGCAAAGAGTATGGGGCTAGCCGAGCCCTGAAATATTTCAGTAAGGTGTTGGGATGCACATAGATCTTGACCCTTAGTCCTTATATTTTACCAAGGCCCTCATGGAATACTTTGGAGTATTTGTTAATAACCTCGTACAACCCACCGATCCCTAATTAAAAAAATTCTAACCAGTCTAGTTGGATCTCCTGGAGGCAATCCCTGCCCATGAGACTAGGCTCTGATCTTCACATGACTATGAATGGGAGTCATGCTGTCCATAAGTTACCGGTGTCATGGTGGTCCCCTTAATCTTTCTGTGTACGTGGCTAGACTCGCCCTAGCATCACTTAGGTTGTAAGGCCAGAATACCCACTTGGAGATGCCGAAATGTCTGTTCCCCAATGTCAAAGGTGGTAGCTCCAATATCCACCTCCATCTCTATGGAATGGCCATTGACAAGCAGCCTTATCCTTATCGGGCGGCCTTTGTAGTGACGATGCAGTTTAACTGCATCCTTCCATTATCTGAGGGCTGGTTTACTTCCAAGGCATCGCCTGAGGTGGCTTTGGCTTCCAGCCTGAGCGACGTGAGTATTGCTGATTCTGACATCCTTGTCTCGGTGGTGCCCTTCGACAGCACCTACAGCAGCCCTGTGGCTGACACTTGTGATCCTCTAGGGAGGTTTTCTGGGTACTTCTAGGGTTATCCGGTCTTTTTCTCAAACATCAGGATGCCCTTTAGGAAAGTTAGGTTGATGGCGGGTGAGGCATGCGTGCCTTCCCTGGGTACACTGGCTTCTCTCAATGCAAAGACCCTTCCCCCAACCGGAGGGCGCTACTGTTTGTCATCCCTTGAAGTTTGTGCGTCCCTCGGAATGTTAGGTTGATGGCGAGTGAGGCATGCGTGCCTTCCCCGGGGAGGCTGGCTTCTCTCAATGCAAAGACCCTTCCCCCAACCTGAGGGCGCTACTGTCCGTCATCCGTTGAACTTCTTGCGTCCCTTTCTCAACATTCTCCAGGGGCCAAGCTATTTCCATAGTCTTTTTGACGTCTAGGTTGGGCTCCACCAGTAATATTTTCAGGGTTGTACCGTTGTTAATCCAACACACTAGCCTATCACATTGCAGGTAAGATAATGGCATGGATAAAGGATTGGCTGACTGGCAGAAGGAAGAGAGTGCGGATAAGGTTTTTTATTCAGGATGGCAGCGGTGACTAGTGGTGTCCCTTTGGGGTCGATGTTGGGACTGCAACTTTTCACAATATACAGTAACGATCTGAAAGAAGGAACTGAGGGTAATGTTGCTAAGTTTGCAGATGATACAAAGATATGCAGAGGGACAGGTAGTTTTGAGGAAGCGGTGGGTGGGGGGGGGGGGTTGCTGGGGTGCTGCAGAAGGACCTGGACAGGCTAGGAAAGTGGGCAAAGAAGTGGCAGATGGAATACAATGTGGAAAAATGTGAGGTTATGCACTTTGGTAGGAAGAATGGAGCACAGACTATTTCTAGATCCAGGTTCTCTTAAGGTCAGCAGTTATGAAGGTAAAAGCAATATTAGCATTCATGTCGAGAGGGATAGAATACAAAACCAGGGATGTACTTCTGAGGCTGTATAAGGCTCTGGTCAGACCCCATTTGGAGTATTGAGAGCAGTTTGGGGCCCCATATCTAGGAAGAATGTATTGGCCTTGGAAAGGGTCCAGAGGAGGTTCACAAGAATGATCCCTGGAATGAAGAGCTTGTCATATGAAGAGTGGTTGAGGACTCTGGGTCTGTACCCATTGGAGGACCTTATTCATACTGAGAGGCCTGGATAGAGTGGATGTGGGGAGGATGTTTCCACGAGTAGGGAAAACTAGAGTCAGAGGCACAACCTCAGACTAAAGGGACGATCCTTTAAAACACAGATGAGGAGGAGTTTCTTCAGCGAATCTGGCGAATCTGTGGGATTCTTTTCCGCAGAAGGCTGTGGAGGCCAAATCACTGAGTGTCTTTACGACAGAGTTAGATAGGTTCTTGATTAATAAGGGGGCCAGCGGTTATGGGGAGCAGGCAGGTGAAGGGATTAAAAATATATCAGCCATGATTGAAGGACAGAGCAGACTCGATGGGCTGAATGACGTAATCCTATGTCTTATAGTCTTAGGGTCTTATCTCAGTTTGGTACGGGCCAAATTCGCAGTACTCTGCCAAATTCTACAATCGAGCAAAAAATTCCATAATGGGTTCCCCTGGGGTCCCCCCAGCTGTCTTAAGGGATTACGGTAAGTTTGAAAGTTTATGGACTGGTTTGGGTCATCATGGTTTCGCACCAGAACCATGAGCTCATCAAACATTTTAGTGTCGGGGCTGCTGGAGAGGTTAAAAGTTTGATAATGCTAAATGTCATGACTACATATGCCGTTCGGATTGATTTTGTCTTTCATCCCCTTCAATGCTGTTGGCATGAGAAATATAGAGCATGCACTCAGCACACTGGCCCCAGTCCTCTACGTTTGCATTATACGACTCAGGTCGTCCAGAGAAAGGCATTTTGGGTTGTTTTTTTTCTTACTGGAGTTGTCTCCTGGGGCGAAATTCTCCGGTATCGGCGCGATGTCCGTCGACCGGCGCCAAAAACGGCGCAAATCAGTCGGGCATTGCGCCGCCCCAAAGGTGCAGAATCCTCCACATCTTGGGGGGCCCAGCCCTAACCTTGAGGGGGTAGGCCCGCGCCGGACTGATTTCCGCCCCGCCAGCCTGCGGAAAAGGCCTTTGGTGCCCCGCCAGCTGGCGCGAAAATGACATCTCCAGGCGGCGCAGGCGCGGGAGCGTTAGCGGCCGCTCACGGCATCCCCCGCATGCGCTGTGGAGGGAGTCTCTTCCGCCTCCGCCATGGTGGGGACCGTGGCGAAGGCGGAAGGAAAAGATTGCCCCCACGGCACCGGCCCGCCCACGGATCGGTGGGCCCCGATCGCGGGTGAGGCCACCGTGGGGGCACCCCCCGGGGCCAGATTGTCCCGCACCCCCCGCAGGACCCCGGAGCCCGCCTGCGCCGCCTTGTCCAGCCGGTAAGAGAGGTGGTTTAATCCACGCCGGCGGGACAGGCATCCTAGCAGCGGGACTTCGGCCCACCGGGCCGGAGAATCGCGGGGGGGGGGGGGGCCCAGCAACTGGCGCGGCGCGATTCCCGCCCCCGCCAAATCCCCGGTGCCAGAGAATTCGGCAACCGGCGGGGCCGGGATTCACACCAGCCCCCGGCGATTCTCCGACCCAGCGGGGGGTCAGAAAATCTCGCCCAAGATGTTTAAAAAGACTACTCAGAATCCATGCTTCATCCTCATCGCCAGTGTAATAATTCCAGGAGGTGCGGGCTAAAACACAAAGCAGGTTTATTCTCCAACACAAATAATGCCGCAACCGCAGAGTACAAAACAAATGTCCCAGCCCAGGGCTATCGGGAACTACCAGCCTGGGGGTTGATATTTATGGTCCCGCTGGTGAACCCGTACCGGGTGGGCCTCCGCCCGCTCAACACAGGAACTCATATTCTACAAAGCCTACGGTGAGATCAATCAGCGATCCCCCATATAACATAGATACATAGAACATACAGTGCAGAAGGCACCCATTTGGCCCATCGAGTCTGCACCGACCCACTTGAGTCTTCACTTCCACCCTATCCCCGTAAGCCAATAACCCCATCTAACCTTTTTGGGCACTAAGGCCAATTTATCGTGGCCAATCCACCTAACCTGCAAGTCTTTGGACTGTGGGAGGAAACCGGAGCACCCGGAGGAAACCCACGCAGACTTGGGGAGAGCGTGCAGACTCCACACAGACAGTGACCCAGCGGGGAATCGAACCTAGGACACTGGCACTGTGAAGCCACAGTGCTATCCACTTGTGCTACCATGCTCCCCAAGTCACTTGTGCTACCGTGCTGCCAAGACATGGGGCGGGATTCTCCAATAATGGAGCTATGTCCTCACGCCGGTGTGGAAAGCGGTGCCAACCACTCCGGTGTCAATTGTCCCCGATAATGGGGAATGCTCCCCTTCCTAGGGGGCTAGGAGTGGTCCCCGCAGCTCCAGCCGGCGCGGAAGGGCTGGCGCGATTCTGCGCTTTTGCGGGGGTTCCCTTCTCTGCGCCGGCCCCCGGGCAATATGGCGGAGCCCTACAGGGGCCCGGCACGGAGGAACATAGGCCCCCACGGAACAAGCCCGCCCGCCGATCGGTAGACCCCGAACGCGGGCCAGGCAACCCCCCCGGGGTCAGATCCTCCCACACCCCCCTCCAGGAAGGCCCCCACAGACACACTGTCCAGGTGTAGGACCTGAGTAACCCACGCCGGCGGGACTCAGCCGAACTGGCGGCCACTCGACCCGTCGGGGCCCGGACAATCGCCGGGGGCGGGGGGGGGGGGGCGGCGCTTTCAACGGCCCCCGACCGGTGCGGCAGGAATTCCGCGGGTACCCGGGAATCGGTGGGGGCGAATCGGGAAGCCGGCGGCGGGGCGGCGGGGGGCGATTCACGTCCCCCGGGGATTCTCCGACCCCGCGTCGGGTCGGAGCCGGCCATGGTCTTAGTAAGGGTTGTAACACCAAGCAAGAAAGAATGAAAAGGGGCAGAGCTTAAAGCGCAGGATGTAATCAAGTCAGCAAATGCACTCACTTTTCCTGATCTAGCTGGGTCAATAAACTGCTTGCCACAGTGCACCCTAGACGTGGACATGAATCTGCTGCTGCCCACCTCCAACAATACCATCTTTCAAAAATTCCAGTGAATTCCAGTGAAGTATCATTATATCTGGATTCAGCTTTTTCTCTCTCCATCCTGAACAGCTTCAATTTCATTTGTTCTTTGTCCCTTTAAATACAGCTGAAATCCTGTGGGTGTACATTAAGCCCGCAGCACAGCTCAGAGTTGCAAAATTTGGAAATCAAAATTAATTAGCACAATGCAATTGAGATAACAAGCTCTGACCCATTCGATTGACTTCTGCTCCCCCCCCCCCCCCCCGCCCCCGCCCCCGCCCACACACACACATCCCACACCCCTTGAGGAAGCCACCTTCAGATTAATATTGGGCTCACTTTCTCTCTTTACTGCTTCCCCTTCTTTCCTTTTCTACTCGATGGTGCTTCATTCCCCTAATCCATTTTTCTTCTCTGTCCCTTTCTGGGTGCTGCCTCTAGTTTTTTCTCCATTTGTTGTGCGGGTAGTGTGAAATGGTATAGTGAGGAAACAAATTATGAAAAGCATTCAGGGTGGAAGTTTGGGGAAAATTGTGGCCTACAGAAGTTCCATTCAATGAATCACTTGCTTGCATTGTGATCCCTAACCATTTATTCCATTATAACCATTCATTTTCCTACCACAATTCACTCCCATCACTACCCTTACCGACTGCCCTTGGAATCGACAATTTAACCACTGTATCTTCCCCCATTTTCACTCCATAGTCACTCAAACTTAAATGTCATCCATTCTACCCCTCTCCCACTTACTTAGGAAGAGTCTAGAGAGGATAATTGCCTTTTCAACCTCAACCAGTTTTCTTCCCTTTCTTTCCTATTTGCTTACCTCAAAGACATTTCGCTCTGTTTTCAAGATTCTAAGAAAGAAATCAAATTAGAGTAAGGAAGAAAAGCCAACCCTTTGTTCATGTTTGTGTGTTTCTCTCTCTCGGTCAAAGGTAAATTAGAATATCTCAGGGGTATGTGAACAGTTCTATCAATAAATGGATCGAATGGATCATTTGTTCGCTTCAAAATCCACTTTTTAATTAAAGATAGAGGTAACATTAGATAAACAAAACAACTTCTCTTTCACCTCTTTCCTCTCTGACCCTAGTCTGACTCTTAAAAACCCATCTCTCTCTGACTCTTCTCCTTTAGGCTCGCGATTCCTTCTCTCACATCCACCTCTTTCTGATTCATCCATCTCCCCCTCATCCATATCTCCAATTCCAATATCTCTCTCTTTCTCTCAGGCCATTTCCCTATGACTCCAATCTACCTGATATCCACCACCCTCTGTACTATTTATTTTTTTCAAACCTTTTGACTCCTGTCCATCTATCTGTCTCTCTCACCACCCTTAAATAGGGATGGAACTTGTGGAAGAAATGGAGAGCTAGTAAGTGACCTCAAATGCTTCCTTTGGGGAAAGCCTCCTGAATCACAACCATCAGGCAGTTGAGAGGCCATGCACAGACCTCCTCCCGGGATCAAGGTCCTGAGGGCAGGTAATCCTAGAGGGCTGACAGCTAATCAGAAGCTGGCAGATCTTTTGCTCAGCAACTTCACGGAGACAGGGGACTGCAGCGGCTGTTGCTGGAATGGCATCCACTGGAGGCTCAGGATTATGGAGCGACCCAGACCAGATGTAGTAACTAATTGGAGGGGTTTCACGGGGTGGGGGTCACAGAGGAAGAGGATAAGGGTCAGCAACAAAGACAAGAAGCTAGCTGTCAGTGCCCACCATTCCCAATGCCAATCCCTCAATCAGGTATCTTCGAACGAGGGATACCCCCATCTGGACACCACAAGATGCTCTCACAGATTTGTAATTAATGCCCACTTACGGGCCTCAATAGGTAGCAGGGTGGGAAGGTTTCCCTTGAAGCATCCCACCACGGACACTGAGTCCATGCTGACTCTCTGAATCCGATCTCTCTCTCTTTTCAATTGACATGCCTCTTAAGGATAAAAACCGCAAAGCAAAAATGTGTAAGCAGAACATTTGCCATTTTTCTCTCTCTCACAGATTATCTGTATCATTTTTAGAATGAAACAGATTGTATAAATATTATGTTAGTAAAGTTTATGAGACATGTTCATTATTTTTCACATTTATTTCAATTAAAACTATTGGTCAGAAAGAGAAAGGTGCTTAAAACATCTCTTAGAGGTGGCAAAGTGGCACAATGGTTAGCACTGCTGCCTCACAGCTCCAGGGTCCGCGTTCAATTCTGACCTTGGGTGACTGTCTGTCTGGAGTTTGCACAATCTCCCGTGTCTGCATGGGTTTCCTCCGGATGCTCCAGTTTCCTCCCTCAGTCCAAAGATGTGCAGGTTAGGTGAATTGGCCATGCTAAATTGCCCCTTAGTGTCCAAAAGGTTAGGTGGGATTACTGGGTTACAAGGGCTCTTTCCAAGGGCTGGTGCAGACTCGATTGGCTGAATGGCCTACTTCTGCACTGTAAATTCTACGATTCTATGATTCTGCTTCTGTCTAAACTTTTTTGTGTTTCTCCCAATCTCTTTCTGTCCTTGAATTTTGGATGATACATGGTATGGTCTGGCCGTGTTTGACATTCGGTTATGGGGGAAAATGTCACCAACAGCGTCCTTTGTGCTTCCCCACATTCTTCACATCCAATGTATCTCAATCCCTTTCACATCTCCAATTTCTTCTCCCTTCCCTTTGCAAAAAGCTAATTTCATTCTCA
Organism: Scyliorhinus torazame; assembly: GCF_047496885.1. Taxonomy (NCBI): domain Eukaryota; kingdom Metazoa; phylum Chordata; class Chondrichthyes; order Carcharhiniformes; family Scyliorhinidae; genus Scyliorhinus; species Scyliorhinus torazame. The sequence goes on from NC_092719.1 coordinate 152,195,690, forward strand.
AACACACTGACACAGCTTCTTTGTGTTTTAACATCTATTTGAATTATGTTCTTTAAAAATAAAATTAATAACTGACTAAGTCATGATTCAATTTAAAGAAATATATTCAATCAGTACACTAATTGAATGCTGCTGATGTAGCCTGAAAATTAGGCCCATTGCATGCACACACTGTATAATTCAGAGAGACAAGTGTGCGCAAAAATATTAAGTTCAAACCCAGGCTTTTGGGAGAGGCAGAGACCTTGAAGTCAAAACTTTAATAAAGTCATCAAAAGACATAAAAGACAATTCAATGAATAAAAGTAACCATGCTATTGTGATACATGTATTTTATTAATCATTTATTTTGGACACTATAAATTTCGCTTACTGAGAAAAATGATAGATGAAAAAAAGTTCAGAGTGCATTTTGAGCAACTTGCGAGAAGCTGGTGGCCCAATTATGCTACCGCAGGATGATTGGTCTCTTAATATAAAATACCAGTTATCGTATGTCACACAACGGCACATATTAAACATTGAAAATGCTTGACATTGCTCCCCCTACAGGAGTGGCGTGTACTGCAGGTGTTTTCAATTAAATGTCAATTAATTAACTTCAATTAAATTCAAGAACTTAATATTTAATAGATAGAAGAAGCAAATGCCTCGGATGTGGCACAGATCTTATTGTATTCTTATAAATACAATGTCAAACATTTAACTGAAAAAAAATGATCTTGAAGGGGATGAAAAGTATTTAACTTTGCTAGAATGCTATGGAGAGTTCAGACCACTGCAAAACGATACTGTTTCAACAAGTATGCCTTCTGATGCTTTGCATTACAAATGTCACACAGGACGTCACCTTTCTATTAAGCTAAATAACTCTGGATGATGAATGTATTGGGTGAATAAAGCACCGTCAGCTCTCCCCACTTAAATCACTTCAATCATGCCCAAGTTGTTCTGATTTAGATTGACTCCCTCTGATGCGATTCAGTGAGTAGTGTATCATTTATTGCACATTCAAGCTTCAAGTTTAGGATAATTACTTTTTTAATTTCCCAATAAAAATGAGCAACCACCGTAAGAGTAAACAGTTTAATTTACTGTAGACCATACTAATAATACAAAGTAATCAGACATATGTACAGCTCTCTTGAATACAAAGAGAGAAACCCATGGATTACAATGACCACGCAAAGTAACTGGTACTGTCAATGCATATCAGTATCTTTTGGTTATAACCCTGCTGTTTCACATCTGGAAAAGCTGGAACAGGCTCTTTGTAACATCCCATGTGAATTCCAGAAGTGATTTTTGTGTAGTTGTTCATACTGTTGTACATTGGTCAGACAGGGTATATTGAGCAAAGCCAGCATGCTATTAGTGCTTGATGGAACTGAACCATATGGGAGTTATGTAAATAGCTGTAATTGATTGCAGAAACGAACCACATCTTCTATAGAAATAAAGCATTTGTTTTCCAAGTGCGTTGGATATTGTTTCCTATTTCAGCTTGCTTCTCTGTGATACATCTTTTGAAACAGAATTTAATATATTCAGTCAGCAACATATACCCGCTGAAGAGAGGAACTGTATCAACTCCATGGCAACTTGTATTTTTGAGTGTATAGTGACATAATGATGGTGGATCAGAGAGAAACCATTAATGATAGATGTAAAAATTGTATCATAGCGTAGAACTCCAAGGTAAAAGGTCAATATCCTTGACCATTGGATATTTGATCTTATTGTTGCTCACTGAAGAATAGTCGATTTTACATTGTCTAGGTAGGTACCATCATCAATAAGAGTGAAGATCAGTCAGTGTACAAGTACCATATCTAGCTGGTCCAGGAATGTTTCTGATGGTATTGCACTTTATATTGTAAATTCTGATGTGATTGCAGTGTTTCAATTAACTGTCCTTTATAATGGCTGTCTTCCATCATTGAGAATAGTCCGGAGTCTGGGTTTTAGGTTCTCGGATGGATCTAAATAATTAAATAGAAAAGAAAATTCATGAGCTTTTTATTAAGAGTAAGCACAGTTATTTATTTTACTCAATATAAGGTGAAAATATTTGTCAGCCTTATTTCATTACACACTAAAAAATGAGTTGCACATAGAAAAATATTAAGTATGACGAGTTAATGAGGTGATTTTAAGTGAAGCTTAAATGGAGCTTTCCAGAAATGTCCTCTTTCGATTAATATGTGCCTGATAACTAGCATTTTTATTGTGTTGCGCAGATATTTGTCAATTAAAGCTTTCTTAACCCTTTGAGAATCAAATACACTTTTAGCCTTTACAACATGCATGCTTGCTTTCATTTCTCTAAATTTCTAATATTGATTACCAAAGTAAACTTATGGAATATACAAGGTATAATTTTCAACTTACCACTGAAACATAAGACAGGTATTGTGGGTCGGGTGGCCATTATAAAACTACCTGATCTTCCTTTCCATTCAAATCAATAAAAAGAGAAATTGGGCTGTTTCTATAACAGGTATCCAAGCAGCATTGCTGGTAAGTTGAAAATGAACCCCACAGGCTAGTGAGAAATTCTGGCTTGAAGTATTTTGAGAAAACTAAAAATTATATTCTTGTATTGCTGAAATGCTGTTACTGCTATCAGATGAGTTGTATGTCATATCATTTTATTCTTGAAATTGCACTCTCTGACAAGTGTAAAATGCTTATTCCTCTGTCTGCTATTGTAATTGAATTAACAACCCGTTTACAAAATTTACAATCCTTTACTAAGTAGCAGACAAAGGAACTTTATGCAAAGGTATTGATGGCTGGGAAGTTTCTTGAAACTGGTCCCATTCCACCACTGTAACTTTGCTGGAAGTGTGGCAGAGATCCTGCATTTGAAAGGGAGAATGGTGCCACGCTGCCAGAGATGTGCAGATTAGGTGGATTGGCCATGATAAATTGCCCCTTAGTGCCCAAAAGGTTAGGTGGGATTACTGGGTTATGGGGATAGGATGGAGGTGTGGAGCTTAAGTAGGGGTCTCTTTTAATGGGTCGGTGCAGACCCAGTGGGCCGAATGGCCTCCTTCTGCACTGTAAATTCTGTGAGGGCCATTTAAGCAGCTGCCTACAATTTGCTAATGGCGTGATGACCACCACCACTTTAGGAGGTCACCAGCTGAATGGAGGTGGCCTCCTTGTAGCCTCAACAATATTCCTGGAAGGGTTCTCCCTCTGACCCTTGACCACTGGAATTTTTCACTTTTTAATTTACTTACTGGTCAGTGTCTTGAGGTCTCCTGTCTGACTCAGCAGTGACCCCTCTCCCAGTGGGGCATAGCTAAGGCTTCAAAGTTGCTGGCCCCTATGTTTGGGCCAGGAGCTTTCAGGAGCCTGCCCAACAGTCCTAATTAAATTGGAGGCCTGCAGGCAGCCTGCAAGGAGGTTGTCTGGGATATAATTACTGAGTCAGTCCTGCTGCTGGCAGGCTCAGGCTTGGGACCAGCTTTAGGCCCCGGTGTCAGAATCTCCAAGGCTATGGTGCAGTTCAGCTCCATGGTAGTGAAACAACTCTGAGGAATGTTCTGGTCATTGTGATTGCAGTTAACATCACACAGTGTGATGTAAACTCATTTGTTTGCAACCTTTGAATAATAAATACTAACTATTTATTGTGGAGAAAGTACCACAAATATTCCAGATTATTATTATTGTATCAAAAATTTGATGTATAATCATATAATCTTAATAACTCTTTCATCTATAAAGAGTGAGATGTTTGTGGTCCAGGCGAGGGGACAGGAGAGGCGACTGGGAGAGCTGCCGTTTAGGTTAGTAAAGGGAAGCTTTAGGTACCTAGCCATCCAAGTGGCACGGGAATGGGACCGGCAGCATAAATTGAATCTGGCCCGCCTGGTGGACCAAATGAAGGACGATTTTCGGAGATGGGACCCGCTTCCGTTGTCTCTGGCTGGGAGGGTGCAAACGGTGAAGATGACGGTCCTCCCGAGATTCCTATTTGTATTTCAGTGTCTCCCTTCTTTATTCCGCGGTCCTTTTTTAAGCGGGTCAACAGAGTGATCACGGGCTTCATCTGGGCGGGCAAGACCCCGCGAGTAAGGAAGGTAATGCTTGAGCGGAGTCGGGGAGAGGGTGGGCTGGCGCTGCAAAAATTTAGCAACTATTACTGGGCGGCTAATATAGCCATGATCAGGAAGTGGGTGGTGGGGGAGGGGTTGGCATGGGTGCATATGGAGGCGGCTTCATGTAAGGGCACCAGTTTGGGGGCGTTGGTAACTGCGCCTCTGACGTTCCCGCCGGCATGGTACTCCACCAGTCCAGTGGTGGTAGCGGCCCCTAGAGTTTGGGGCCAGTGGAGGCGGCATGTGGGAGCAGTGGGAGCATCGGTCTGGGACCCAATCTGTGATAATCACCGGTTTGTCCCGGGGAGTATTCACGGGGGGTTCCGGTTATGGTGGAGAGCTGGGATTAAGAGGATGGGGGATATGTTCATAGAGGAGATCTTTCCGAGTGTGACGGCATTGGAGGAGAAGTTTGGGTTGGCGAGGGGAAACAAATTCAGGTATCTGCAGGTGCGGGACTTCCTTTGTAAACAGGTGTCAACCTTCCCGCTCCTACCGCTAAGGGGGATTCAGGACAGGGTAGTTTCTAGAGGGTGGGGAGGAGAAGGGAGCGTCTCGGACATTTATAAGGAGCTTATGGGGTTGGAGGAGACGCAGACCGAGGAGCTGAAGAGCAAGTGGGAGGAGGAGCTGGGAGGAGAGATAGAGGATGGTCTCTGGGCAGACGCGTTGAGTAGAGTCAACACGTCTGCACCATGTGCCAGGCTCAGCCTGATACAATTCAAGGTCGTTCACCGGGCTCACATGACAGTGGCCCGGATGAGCAGATTCTTTGCGGTGGGGGACAGGTGGGCTAAATGTGCGGGAGGACCGGCGAACCATGTCCGCATGTTTTGTACATGTCCGAAGCTTTGGGGATTTTGACAGGGGTTTGCGGACGTCATGCCCACGGTGTTAAAAACAAATGTGGCGCTGAGTCCAGAGGTGGCGATTTTCGGGGTGTCAGAAGACCCGGGAATCCAGGAGGGGAAAGAGGCAGATGTTCTGGCCTTCGGTTCCCTGGTAGCCCGGAGACGGATACTATTAGCATGGAGGGACTCAAAGCCCCCGAAGTCGGAGACCTGGCTATCGGACATGGCTAGCTTTCTCTGTTTGGTGAAAATCAAGTTCGCCTTGAGAGGGTCACTGTTAGGGTTCACCCGGAAGTGGCAACCGTTCGTCGACTTCTTTGCGGGAAATTAACCATCAGCAGACGGGGGCGGGGGGGGGGGGGCGCAGTAGTTTAGATTTGAGTAGGGAGTCAATAAGGGTAGGACCTGTACGAGAGGTAGAGGCTTTTGCACTATGTTTATGGTTTCATGTATATTGTTTATTTTGTTGTCGCTATACCAAAAATACCTCAATAAAATGTTTATTAAAAAAAAACTCTTTCTCCTATTTAGGATGTCTCTGAGTCCTAGGTTTTGGAAATAATAATTTGCCAATAGTACAAATGGTTGAAAATAAGAAATAACCAAAGGCTATTTACTTGCTTGCTGCTTTCACTAATTGACACTGAGCTGTTCAAATCAAACTAAGAAAGTAGAGTATTGTCTTTTGTTTTAAATGTTAAACTTTTTGTTTGTGGAAGACAGGTTAACTTCCCTCAATAGAGATAAGGGACGGGATTCTCCGTTCCCCTACGACGATTTCATAATTGGCAATTGGGCTTAGAATCCTTCTTTACAACCGAATTGGGGGCGGCGCCTGTTTTCAGATGTTCTGACCCCTCCAAAGCGGTGTCATCGGGGAGTACACCCACCCGTCATTGAGACAGCCTCAGGACGTTACCTGAAGGTCCTCCCCTTATGCTCCGCCCCCGATGGGCCAAGTTCCAAACGGCATGGGCCACATGTGTTCTCAGTTTTCGTGAACCTGGTGTGGCGGCTGCGGACTGTGTCCAGCACCGCCACAGTCGGGGCGGGGGGGGGGGGGGGGGGGGGGGGAGTGGGGGGCGGGCGGGGCGTGCTGCTTGCCGGGGAGGGGCTTCGGCGAGGGCTGGGGGGGCTGGTGTGGTGTGGTCTGGGGGTGGGGAGGAGGTGTCCAGACAGCACTATCTCGCAGGTCGGGTCCGTGCACAACTGGCGCCATGTTGTATGGCGTGACCGCTGCAGGTCGTCGCTGTGCGCATGCGTGGCCGCAGACCCAGCAATTCTCCAGCTGTGTGTTTTACATGGTACAGCTGTTAGCCCCTCACCGGTCAGAGGATCGGTCCTGGGGCCTCTCATGATTTTTTTTATTGTAGAACTAGACACATTCTCCAGAGATAGCCTCAATATCGGAGAATCCAGCCCAAGGAAACTTAACACGTCTTCATGTATTACTATCAAAAACATCCATTTCCCAAGTCATCCTTGTACTCAGTCAGAATTAGCCTGATTCTTTACGCTGAGTTAGGAGCAGATTTGTACGATGGGCTGATGTTCACCAATCTTATTTCACTTAAGACCCTTATAGTTGGTAGAGTAAGACTTGCCTTGATACAGAGGCAAGCCTTAATGTGGTATGCTACTTTCTTTTGTTCATTTGTGTGTCACTGGCAAGGTCAACATTAATGTCTATGCCTAATTGCCCTTCAGAAAATGGTGATGAGCTGCCTTCTTGAACCACTGAAGTTCATGTGATGTAGGAACACCCAGAGTGCTGCTCAAGGGAGGGAGTTCCATTATTTTGGCCAAGGACAGCAAGGCAACAGTGATATATTTCCAATGGCGTGTGATATGGAGGGGCACTTGGAGGTGATATAGTTGTCATGCATCTGCTACCTTTGTCATTCCAGTTGGTAGAGGTCATGGAAGGTGCTAATCAAGGAGCTTTGGTGAGTTGCTGCAGTGCATCTTGTGGATTGTACACATTGCTGCCACTGTGCACTGGGGGTGGAGGGAATGAATGTCTAATGTGGGAGCTTTGGTGCTCATCATGTGGGCTGCTTTATCCTGGATGGTGTCAAGCTTCTGGAGTGTTGTTGGAGCTGTTTAATAAACCGTTTAATAAACAAAATATTCTCCTCGGTACACGTGCCATGTCTCAGATGAGGGTTATTGCCGAGCATTTCATTCAAATTGTGAGGCCTGAACCCTGGGGACGTCAACACCACAGAGGCAGCAGCCAAACGTAAACACCCAAGAGCTGGGTTTCAGCACTAGGGATATCCACGCAACCAGAGGGTCAGTGTGTGGATCAGGGAAGGTACGTGAGCACGGTCTCCCGAGTGTTTCTGGCAGGGATTCGCAGTTTGGGGGCTCCTGCAGTGTCTGGGGGTGAGTGTGTAGAGCAGGGTCCCGCAGAGGATGCCCTCGTGGTGCTGGTGGCAGCCCAGATGGCCAGATGCCGGAGATGGCGGCAGCAGCATTGACACTGACTGGACGCAGCACTCCATGTGCAGAGGACCACCGCTCATCCTACAGACCCAGCTGCCAGTCAGGCCACGGAGCGACCCAGTAGGGACGCCGATGACGGCCCAAGGTGTAAAGGCGTTGTTCATTGTACGAGGAGATGACATACAGCATGTGCCGCAGAAGGCGCTGTCTCAACAAGGAGACGGTGCGGCTGCTGTGTCACGTACTCGTGGACTTGGCACCCCATGGAGGGAGAGGATTCCCGCTCCCGGTGGCCGTGAAGGTCACTGCAGCCCTGAACTTCAATGCAATCCATTCATTCCAGGGCACGAGCAGGGACTTTTGCGGCATTTCCCAAGCTACAACTCACAAGTGCATCCGTGAGATCACGGATGCCCTGTATGCCCGGGCAGCTGACTTCATTAACTTGCAGCTGGACCAAGCCCATCAAGATGACCGAGAAGCAGGAGTCTCTGCCATCGCTGGGCTGCCCCAGGTCCAGAGGTGAATAGATGGCACCATGTGGCACTGGAGCATCATGGAGTGTCCTTAATTAACAGAAAGGGGTTCTACTCCCTGAATGTTCAACTTGTGTGCGTCCACCACCTCCGGAGAACGCATGTGTGTACACAATTCCCAGGGGGTGTATATGACAGCCACATCCTGGGACATTCTGAGATCCCCGGTGTTTTCGAGGACCACCTCAGAATGCTGGCTTGGCTGTTGGAGATAGGGGGTACCTGCTGAGGTCCTGGCGGATGAAGCCAGTGCGGAGGCCAGAGACTGAGGTGGAGACCTGATATAACCAGGCCCATGTTTCCACCCGTGCTGTCATTGAGCGGTGCATGGGCCTAATCAAAATGCGGTTCTGATGCCTGGACCACGAGTGGTGCACTGCAGTAAACCCCCCAGAGGGTCTCCTGCTTTGTGGTGGTCTGCCGTTCGCTACACAATCCGGCTTAGCATTGGGGCAGCGTGCTGCAGGAGGAGGAGAAAGGATATGCAAACTCGTTTGCGGAGGATGAGGCAGAGTCGGAGGACCCATGGGAGCAGCCGGAGGAAGGACGATTGGTGGCGGGGAGGGTCTGCTATGCCAGGAGCGCCAGGGAGGCATTAACCTTGCCCGCTTCTCATAGGACGAGGATATTTCTGTCAGCTCACCCCCTTCCACGCCCCCCCCCCAACTCCCCCAATTCACCCCTCCTCCCATTGGCCACACCCACCCCATTCCACTCCCTCCCACCCATTTCCCCCCTTCCTCCCCCACATTCCCATTCCACGAATCTCCCACACACTCACCCTCCCCGACTACCTTATTTCACTCTCCCATGGTCTGTGTAACATCACTCCAGGGTGATGACATTGTCAGCGGTCACGATACAAGACAGGAGAGCGATGATAATCTGCTGTGAGGTAAGCTCTGGTGCTCCTCAGCTTATGCCAAAGTCTGACTTCTGTTTTTCTGCTGCCAGCGCTCACACCCATCACCTGCACAGGGTCTGCATCGGGGGCTCTTGCTCTAGGATCACTGTGTGAAGGACAGCTGGGGGTGAGGGTCCAGGCAGGCCTGTCATGAAGAATATCATGATGGAGGCTGCACGTGTATCAGGTGTAACATGTTATAATTGTGAACATACGAACCATCCATTGTCCCTTGCTGCAGATGGTGCACCACCCCCACCTCCCCATTACTCCAGTGCCCGCTCAGTGATCCTTAACCTTCTTTGTCTTTCGTGCTCTGCCGCAACGTCTAGGTGTATCCCTAGAATGCCATCAGATGTGGAGGCAGTCTGCTGTTTCTCACGCCCTGTGGCCTTTGATGTCCTTGGCAGGTGTTCTCTGGGGGGCCCCGGCTAACTTACCTGTGTAACTGGCATCGCCATGACACCCTGCTCTGCCCACTGACCTTGAGGTGCACCAGTGTCAGGAGGGTGGATTCGGATGAGGTGGAGACCAGCGTCGTCTCTCTGGTGGCAGGCCCCGGGTCGGCCTCCAGCGCTCTCTCCTCTCGGACGATGCCTGTAAGGCTCTGGGGGTCGCCATGGGATGGAGGGGCAGCAGGACTGAGCTCCAGACTCCTCTGTGTCATCTGGCTCTGCTGGTCTTGGTGCCTCTCCATTGTCTGTACCATGATGTAGATGCCCCTCCTCCCCTTCCCCCGTGATGCTCCTGTGTGACTGGGACATGTTCCGGAGAGCCTTGGCCTACGTCTGGGAAATGTCTCACAGCGACTGAGACATGATGTCGAGACCCTAAGCCATGGTCATCTCAATGCCTTGGGCACCACTACTCATGACACTGACCTCGTGCTGCAGGCTTTTCACTGCGGTCGGCCCCCTAGTAGTGTTTGCCTCTGTGCCACGCATTGCCAGCGCCACCTCCTGCGCCCATAGCTTTTTGGACTCCTCCAGTCGGCTATGCACTCGCTGGAGTTCCGCTGACATCCCCTCCCAAATCTCACGGCTGGACCCTCACGTCTGCATCAGCTCCGGATAACCTTGTCCAGAGGCTTGGGGGCGGGGGGGCGACTCTGGAAGGTTCAACTCCATCAGATGGAGATTCTGTGAGAGAATGGGCATGAGGTCAGTGAGAGGGAGGCATCATGTTATCTGACATGAACAACTCACTTGAGGCAGGTCACCTGGGTGAGGGGGGCAGTGGATCCTCACCTCTGCGGCGCAGGCTACCCTCGCTTTCGGTGACTGCTCTCCTCGGTCAACCACGTCTCACCTCCATGGCATCCAGCAGCCTGGCAAGGTCAGCATCCCCAAAAGTAGAGCAGGTCTCCGTGGTGCCATGCCTGTGTATTGCCTGGCAGTGTTTCCAGAGGGAGCATTTATGAGCACCTCCCCCTTGTTAGCAGGGAGCTGCCGGGCGCGAGTCTGGTGAATCAGCTGTTGGGACAGACAGTTGCGCTGTGAAGCTCACAGGGGACCATTTCCAGCACTAATTGTCATTAAATACGGGCCACGTTCTCACTGGCTCGGCCTTTGGGAAGCACCCAGGAAGCAGCGTCCAATATGACACTTGGAACTTTTTCCATTAAATCATGCCCCAGGTCTTGCTTCATGTAGTTATGGACTGTTCCAGCATTTTCAGGGGCAATCATGCATTCTGTGCGATCATGGAGGGTTGGTGCAGACACAATGGGCCGAATGGTCCCCTTCTGCACTATAGGGATTCTATGATGAGTGAACATACCCTCTTCTGACCTTATGTCGGAGGGACGGTCTTTGCTCGAATCAACTGTACAGGGTTCTTTCAACGTTGTGATAAGCAAATTGATAAGAGGATGATTTCATACAAGAATGAACAATCTGCTCATTATGCAGATGCAAACGGTCTTGTCATTCCCATTCTGTACACAAACAATATGACATTAACTTGAGCACAGCTCCAGTGGCACAAAATAATACAATTTAAAGGAGAAATAACAGCATGACAAATTTTGTAAAAACAAAAATAAAATGAGATGAATCAATATTTCATGTGCCCTGTCGCTAACTGCCCAGTGTGACCGCCTGTGATTACCTACTTTCTGGTTTACTCATCAATTGCCACTTAATATATCTACCATAATTCTAAACAACAGATCACATTAGCCTTGTTGATATCATTCTAAATCCCATTTCTGTATCAATATAATAAAGTGAACTGCAGCACTTAATAATACACTCTGTGATCTGAGATGACGACAGCAAACTGTTTGATTACCATTCAGCTGCATTTTAAGAGGATACCACTGGAATGACACATTTTCAAAGGTTTCACCCCTAATTACAATGAAGTTGTAGTTGTATTTTGTCAGTGGCAGAGTTAGGAAAATGAATTGAACTGGTATTGGTCTGCTTGTGGTGGTGGAATGGAGGCGGTGCCCCCACTTTACTTGTGTCGCCTGCATCTTTGACTGCTCCCTGAGTGGCACACATGGCATTCATAGATTATCATAGAATTTACAGTGCAGAAGGAGGCCATTCGGCCCATCGAGTCTGCACCGGCTCTTGGAAAGAGCACCCTACCCAAGGTCAACACCTCCACTCTATCCCCATAACCCAGTAACCCCACCCAACACTAAGGGCAATTTTGGACACTAAGGGCAATTTATCATGACCAATCCACCTAACCTGCACATCTTTGGACTGTGGGAGGAAACCGGAGCACCCGGAGGAAACCCACGCACACACGGGGAGGATGTGTAGACTCCGCACAGACAGTGACCCAAGCCGGGAATCGAACCTGGGATCCTGGAGCTGTGAAGCAATTGTGCTATCCACAATGCTACCGTGCTGCCCGATAAGCATTCCTTGAGGGAGCACACTGATGTGGGTTCAGTGCTATCCTGATCTCTCACAGCCCAACTGGCTGACGAGATGCCGGAATCGCAAGCCTGTGCAATGAATGTTGGCATAGTGCCTGCGTAATTTACTCAGGGGGAACAAAAGCATGAAACTGCGAGAGGAGTCCTGCCGTAATTTTATTGAAATGGCACTTCTCCATTTGCACTGCATCGGCAGGGACTCTGGAGTGTTTTGGATGTGTTGTGGTAAGTTGCTCGATTTGACACATAGTAGTGCCTCATCGTCACAGTGAAAGGCTGGGAGGGGTTTTTGGGTGGCCGCATAGTCTGTGTGATCTGTGCATAAAAAGATTTTCCCGTGAGCATCGGGAACATTGGTTAGTTCCAAGCCTGCGCTTTTCAGCAATGCCCCCACCGATGCAAGTTCACCAGCAGCTTCTGTGTTTGGTAATTAAGGATGGCAAACAGAACAGGGGTGCGACTTGGCCCATGGGAGGGCTTGAAGGAGACGCGAGCGCTATTGAAGAACTGGAGACCTGGATACTTCCTCAAAATGGAGGCATTCTCAGAAAGTAAAGTGAGTACAATGAAAAACAAAACCCAGAGCTGTGGGGTTCCTCCCGTTTCGAGGTAGAACCACTCCACAAAAATGAATTTAGCTACAACTGCACCCCTTTAAGCACTGCATTTTCTAATACCAACATTCACAAGTGCCTCTGTTTGCCCTTTATCCTCTTGCTGAGTGGCCACCCCCAAAGCATTGCTGGGCTCCTGACACAAAAGGGCACATGTGACGCAGGCAAACTTACATCAGTCTCATAAAATGGCCCTTTATTGAGGCCTCAATTACCATAATTGCCTGTTGCCTCTGTTGGGCAGATTGCCGATTCCAGGAGCAGTTAGCCCCTGAGACATAAGTTCCCAGGGTGGATCACATCAGCGAGCCGTTCCAATGGGATTTTCTGCTACTTTCCCATTTCCTCCAAAGGCGCGTCCAAGGGGCTAGTAGAAATTCCCTCAAATGTTGCAACAGGTACAGGGGTGGGGCAACAGTGCCACTGTGTCTGCAGCAGTGGATTGGAGCAGGTATTGTGGGAAGGGTAAGCTCTGTCAAATTGGAGCCAGACTCCTCCAAGTCCCTTGACGCACCAACAAAGGGTAGCCAATGTACCCAACATCTCAGTCCTCAAACCCATTCAGATGTCCTGTATGCTGTCCCATTGAGGTCATCAGAGCCCTCTGCAGCATTATTTGTTTGTCACCTCACCCTTTGGTGAGATGGTGAATGAAACATCCTTTAGCCCTGGCCTCCTGCAGCCCGCTCATACCCAGTGACTCACCTTGTATTGATCCCAAATTTATACACATCTCCAAGTTAAATGCAGTGCCAGATTCTGAGCTGTTTGGAGAGATACTCTGGCCTCCCTGCCGCCTGTTTCCCAGCGGAGGGGAGCAGCTCGCTATTGGCCGGCAGCAGGATCTTCTGGTCTTGCTGCTGTCAATGGGATTTCCCATTGAATCCACCCCATGGCGCCTGGAAACCCACAGCTGGGGTGCGCTGCTGGTGTGAACTGCCGGAAGATCTCGCCCGATGCCTGCAAATGTCAGATCAAATGAGGCCTCTTAATTAGCGCTGCACTTCTGCTCTCTCTCCTCCTGGAATTCCTGAGGTCAGGCATGCAGCACTCCTTGGTTGTCTGAAAACAGGAACTCTGGAGGATGAACGTCAGAAAGTGGGATGTATGGGTAAGAAGCAAGAGGTCCATGTTCACAACATCAACAACTTGCTCATCACACTAGACAGCTGGGTGAATTGGAATTGAGAAGGGACATAAGGAAGGAACATACCATCATCCTTAATGCTTTCAGTGATGATGGATGCCACTGACCCCAGTGTATCCTGGCTCAATGATGCTGAGAGCCATCTCCTTCATATGGCTCAGGGGATACACATGTCCTTGTCTCCCACCAGTTCAGCTCAGCTTCCTTGTATTGTGCGCCACCATCTCCTGCAAGAGAGAAGGAGGAATGTCAGTGGTTGTGTAGAACGTGTAAAGTACTGCTAAATAGCAGGAGCTTTGTAGCAGAAGGGAGCGGGGTTTTTTGAGGAGAGTAGACTGTGTGAGGGTAAGGAGCAGTATCTGGATGATAGGCATGATTACTGAGTGCTCGGGAGTGTTGCTGGGTGAGTGATGGGAGTCGATACATTATGTAACACAAGAGTTTGGTGGTGTGGTGGGTGTGAAGATGCATTAACTGACCTTGACCACCCATGTGAGGTCATTCGGTCCTCAGGTCCAGGCTCCATGAGGTGTCCTTCCTGGGCACTTGTTCCCACCTCATTCTGAGCATGATCCTTCTGGGCCTCCCAGCCACCACTCCCCCACCCCTTCTTTGTGAGCCATGATGTCTCTCCCCCTGAACACCTGCACCACTAATGCTTCCAGTGCTGCCTCCATCACTATAGACCCCTCTCTCTTCCCATAAGAGCAAACAGACCCTTCTTACATTGCATCGACAAATGTTAAATATTGCAGCAATTGTTTTGGCAGCTTCCCTTTAGGTACAGCCTGCCTTTAAAAAGAGCAGGCTTGTTAGCCCATATTGCCTTCTCCGAACGCTGCCTTGCCTGCAGGTGCCTCAGGAGAAATGGCAGTTTACATTCCTTAATCTGAATGGGCTCAGACAGATCTCAAAACACAACTCCTGCACCAAAAACTCTGCTTATTTCACATCATTTCAATTTCCAGCTGAAAGTCAGAATGCCGCACACAAGACAATTCCAACAGAGCCATTTGATTTTAAATGTGAATATGTATTGCTTTTGCCCAAGTATTTGAATAGGACACAGAGCCAAACAGTTACTAGGCAAAGTTACCAAGGTGGAACACTGAGACAGAACTAAAACCTGGTCCAATTTAGTCATTAGGATTTTTGAGCTGCTGTAACATCAGAATGAGAATTTTTCTGAATACAGATTATTGGCCAGCTAACAAATTGCTGCCGACACCAAAGTTGAAGCAGCACAGATGGCTTTTTAGAACACAATAAAACATGGGCAAGCCTTTGAAATGTTCCCATCTGATTCTGTATATAAGGATGCCTATCTCTTCGTTTCACTTTGTCTCATTTGCCGCTCATGGTGTGGAGGATGGGGGGGTGGGACAGGATGTGTGAAAACTTGGGTGCCATGGAATGGGTGCTGTTACTGGCACCAATCCGCCTGACCCTGCTGCAATTCTACCAGCAGCAGGGGAGGAGCGCCAGTTCAGGCTCCCACTGGCATTTTACCCATGGTGGGTGAAGCCCATGTCAAGTGCGCAAACTGGCAAGTTTCACTGGTCAGAGGTGGCTGACCAAAGGTTGGGGTGCCTCTTCCATGGATCCACTGTGCTCATTAGTGAACACCCAAAAGAAACCTCAGCCCCCTCGGGCATCTCCATCCCGTCGCCTGTCTTGTCGACCCTCTCGCACCCTGCCACTGCCCTTACCCAAGTCCAAGCTCCACTGCAGAAAGTGAGTGTGACCAGGACAGGCTGTTATTTGACCAGTCTGTCAGGCAGCTCATCAAATTTTGGCACAAGCCCCCAGATATTAGTCAGGAGGACCTTAGAGGGTTGAGAAGGCTGGGTTTGCCCTTTTCATTTCTGGCGCCTAAATTGACGCCGAGTGGTTGGTCGGGCATCAATCCTTTTTGACGTTGTAGCAGTTTGATACAACTGAGTGGCTTGCTAAGCCATTGCAGAGTCAACCACATTGCTGTGGATCTGGATTCACGTGTAGGCTAGGCCAGCAGATTTCCTTCGCTAAAGGATGTGACATCTGTGAACCAGATTGTTTTTTATGACAATTGACTATGGTTTCAAGGTCACCATTACTGGTACTAGCTTTAAATTCTAGATTTTTATCAATTTAAATTCAATCGGTCGCAGCGACTCGGATTTGAACCCATATCCATAGAGCACAGGCCTGGGTCTCTAGATAACTAGTCCTGTGACCTTACTACTGTGTCACCAGCTGAAACTGCTGGGTTATTTAATTGGCTGGCAGCTTTCTGAGGCTGGATTTCAGACTCCATGTGGGTGGAAGGCCTGCCTCAAGCCAATTAACAACTGTTAAATGTCAGTAGTGAGGCTGGCCAAACGGAGGCAGACCAGCCTCTGACCTTTACACCTTAGTATAAAGGCCAGCCTCATGTACTTTTGTTTTTTTCACCATATCTGTCCCCAGCCTTATGTCAGTAATATTTCTGTAATACCATGGATGAGGTAAATTTAACTCCTGGCCCTTATTTGTACAGGGTAAAAGTAACATGCAGCCTTAAGACCCATAACGGGATGAAATGAGGCTAGGAAAAGCCTTAGTGCTCTGTCTAGGCTCAGCGAAGAAATACAACCCAATGCTAACATGTTAGCAGCCCCACTAGGCTTGCCCCACCACTCTAGGTCTTACCTGCCACCTGGTTCCGTGTAAGAACAAGTCAACCCCCCCCCCCCCCTCACTAATGGGAAAGCTGCTTTGGGTGCATTTGTTTGGCACATTAGGTCAACAAATGGCATCTGATTCCTGATGCTGACTTTTTTTAAAAAGCTGACAGTAATCACATACTCCTCAATGGGGTGCACTCTTGCAGTGTTTGTACTGTTTACCCATTATGCTTCCTATAAATAACAATGAAAAACTAAACTTTGCTTAGTCGGGAATTATAATTACTGATGAACAACCTGCCTAGCCCTGTAAAACTAATTTTACAATTGTGGAGTCTCATTCCCTTGGAAGAAAATTCAAAATGTAGCAGCTATTTTTAAATCAGTGAAAATGAAAATATATCTGTTTAAAGTTAATGTTTTACTATTTAAGTTTCTCCCATATGTAAGTCCCAAACTTTTTTTTATTTTCTGTACAATGATTTAAGTTGAATATATACTTTGTGATTTTTACATCCTTCTTGGCCATCTGTCAGAATTTTTCAGTTTGTTTTTATTGTTTGCTCATGGATGCAGATGCTATGATCAGGATGTCAGCTTCTGTAATTGTACTTGAAAAGGTAGTAGTGAGCTGTCTTCTTGAACCACTGTAGTGTGTGTGCTCTCGGTGCACCCATAGTGCTGTTAGGGATGCTGTTACGAGTTCCAGAATTTTGATTCAGCGATAGAATGAAGGGAAAATCATATATTTCTAAGCCAGCACGTGACTTGGAGGGGTAAATGCAGGTGCTGGTGTGCTCATGTGACTCATCCTTCTAAATGATAGAGATTATGGACTCATGTTGTATTGTTGCATTTTGTCTATGATCAACACTGCTGCCATTATGTGCCGGTGGTGGAGGGAGTGAAGTTTTAAGGTGGTGCATGGGATGCCAATCTAATTGGTTGATCAATCTATCTGCTACCTGCTCTGTTCAACCGTCCAACAGTTCCTCTGAGGATGACAGCAAATTCAAATAACATCGTGAAAGAGGAATTCTATGCGCCAGAGGCTGCTAAATCTTGTGGGGAGATTTATTCAAGCTGAAGGGTGAATGTCATTCCTTTACCGTTGATTGCTAAATATGCATTGTGATAAATATTCCCTCATCTTGTCTTATTATTGTATTAATAAGAATCGGTCTACACGTGCAAACATATTTCATTTATTATGAAGCAGATCTTTTTCTTCAAAAATGTATTTCCAACTTTTTTGACCTAAGTGAACCACCTTTTGCTTAGTTTGGCACTCAACCTGCAAAAGCAGCAGGACAAAATAAAATATTATCAGATAGCAAATGATTTGGATTACGAAGTAGACATACTTTTTTTTTTGTCTTGTCAAACATGCTTTTCTATTCTTGGATTTGATTTTGAAAGGTCACTAAACCTGAATATTTGGTGAATTGTTACTGAAGGAAGTAAAAGATCAGTGCTTGTGTCTGAGTAGATTAGGAGTTTCAGAATATAATCCATGTACCAAGCATACATAGTTCCTTAAATTGGAGCTATGCTGCCAACAAAAGAACAAGATCTTCCTGTGATGGATTAGAAAATAATACTTCGGATGTAGACATCGCTGGCGAAAGTGACATTTATTGCCCAGGCATACTTACAATTGCAACGTATGCTTGGTCACTTCAGAGGGCAGTCAAAAAAATTGGCGTGCGTCTGAAGTCACATATAGGCTGGACTAGGTAAATGTCATGATATGCAGACACGCAACCAATGAGTCATTAGATCAGGACACAACCAATGGGTAATCAGGACACCCAGAGGTGGCATTACCACAAGGGGGCACTACACGACCACTATAAAAAGGACAAGGCACACAGGTTCTGCCTCTTCCACCGGCAGAAACCTAGGGAGCAAGATAGGGTTGATTAACAACAACATCACACCCCAGCACGTAGTCTGGAGCAAGCTTGTATAGTTAGCAGAGTAGACTGAGTTACTAGAGTCAGATTAGCAGACTCATTTAGTCAATTAGTCAAACTCATTTAGGAGCATTGTTAATCGCTCAATAAATACATTGAACTTATTTCAGAGTCTGGAGTATCCTTCAGCAAAGCCTACATCAAGTAGCAGCTTATGTTACTCGAAGTAACATAACACAACAGTAAAGA
Organism: Scyliorhinus torazame; assembly: GCF_047496885.1. Classification (NCBI taxonomy): domain Eukaryota; kingdom Metazoa; phylum Chordata; class Chondrichthyes; order Carcharhiniformes; family Scyliorhinidae; genus Scyliorhinus; species Scyliorhinus torazame. The sequence goes on from NC_092719.1 coordinate 152,214,008, forward strand.
CAGTAAAAATCTTTCCCTAATGGGCATTCAGTGAATCTATTGGGTGTTTATGACATTACAACAGCTTCATGGGCACTTTTGCTGTCGGCAGTTCTTTTTCTAATTTACAGATTTCTGAAACTGATTTCAAATTCTAAACTACCCTGTGTGACCTGAGCTCACATTCTCTGGACTATTAGTCCAGGTCTCTGGACTACTCGTCTGAAGACCTCATGATAGACAGATTTTGCCATATTCATATTTTCCCATTTGTCAAAGACAAATTTTATTTATCCCACATGTACAAAACATTCAAAATGTTTCTTTGTGATCCATTTTCTTCAAAAATAACTCAATGAGTTGGCCTTGTGACATAAGCACATTGGGACCCTTTCACTGTCAGTCATCATCATCATGATTCACCTGTATTCAATCAAACAATTATTGTTACGTTAAATGTTATTTGAGCTGGCCCACACCAATCATCCTCCTCCCTCAGGTATCATATCCCAAGACGGCATTAGCGACCTCGGAATTTCACTAGATTGGTCCATGATTGAGTAAATTCCTGCAATGGTTTGACATTGTTTTTTGCAGTATGGCTGGCCAGAAAACTCTTATTCTTACCACCTGTCATCAGGTGTATTGAAAAGATTTTAAAATTGATTATCAACCTGTTTGGTCACATTATGCATGCACCATCCTTGACCATCAAGTCCTGGAGTGGTCCTTTGACCCAAAGGCAGGGACACTATCCACTATACCTTAACCCAGGTGGGAGGCGGGGGGGCGCAGTTTGGGAGGAAGGTCAGCCCGGGAGGAGGGGCCATCCACTCCAGTGGGGAGGGTCTCGGACTGAGTCATCCCAGGGTGGGAGTCAGGAGAGGGGTTGGAAATGGTTACACCGTAAGGGGTTTGGACCTGAGGGGTATCAGTCTGGAGGGGTGGATCAAATCGGGTCGCACCACATGTGAGGTCGGGGAGGAGGGGACGGGCCGGAGAGGGGGGAGTCGGCCCGTGAGGGTTGGGTTGGGCTGGGAGGAGGGGCGGGGTCAGACCGCAGAAGATCAGTCTGAGAGAGGGGGTTGTTAGACCTTGGAGAGGTGGGGGGGGGCAGTCCGGGAGGAGGGTACTCAGTTTCGGAGGAAGTTGTCAGTCCTGAAGTGGGGGCTGGGGGATGGGGGGAGTGGGGGTGTTAGAAGTGTTAGAAGTGACGTTTTTTTTCCCTCTAACTCTTTCCCAGTAACTCATCCTAAGTTTGCAATTTCAATTGCTTCTGTCAGAAGGTTCCCTGCTCAGAGCAATTGTCCAAAGTAGATTTGCAGTTCTGGGCAATTGCCATGTAAACCCTTATGTGGGAACTTCCGAAAGGGATTCCCAGTGCATCATAGGGGTATTCCCTAAATGCGATGCTGGGGAACCTGGAAGCTATAGGCTTATTTGCTTAGTCTTTCGATAGTCGCACAATTATGTGTGTTGTCATTTGGAGCAACAGTATACAAGGGGATGCTGTATGTAATTTACTGATGTTAGCTGTCATTTGTAGAATGGAGTCAAAAAAGCAAAGGCAATCAATTTCTGATGAAAAAAAATTTCAGCTAAAGAAGTTGCATTTCTAATATTAATCTGTCATCTATAGGGAACCTGGAAAGTACCAATTTTTGCAGGAAGACTGGTACACGAACAACGCAACAAAAACAATTTCATCAGAATGGGTGTGTTTTATCCCCATGTCCATGCCAGTTTCACTGTTTTGCTTTTCGTCTTATTCATGGCTTGAAGAAGGATTACACTTCAGGATAATTTAGTCACTTGTAACTTGTCTTTTACAAATGAACCAGTTTATAATGTGGCTGATCTCTAAATATTTATTGAGGAATTGCTCTGTGCCGGCCAGTTTCCAATGGCTGATCTTATTTTGCCCAGTACATGGTTCAAACTTGAAGCTTGCACTGAAAATAAACAAAGTGCGTAATGGTCAGCAAGTCAGATGCATAAAGCTATCCAGGAGCCAGGGCCCCAGATGCTCACCATTAGACCATCAGTGGATATAATGGAAACAGGCCATTAAGCTCCAAGAAAGTAAGAAATATGCCACAAAAATTGCCAGATAAAATCTCTAACATGAAAAGTCATAAAGATGTTTTTAGAAGAATACCAAATGCACCGGAAAGTGAAACATGCAAAACCCTGTACAGAACTCTGTATTGCTGTTGTTAACAAGGTTTCAAATATCTTGGAATATGTCTGTTCACTTCAAAGCAGGTTGGAGGGCGAAGGCAAGCAAATTAAATTCCAATTGAATTTCTAATTCTGTTGATGCTGGGAGTAAGTGCTGAATCGAAAATAAGACTGAGAGGTAATTTCACTTACTTGGTAACAATAGGCAGTTTCAATGCCTTATCTGTGTATTGTATTGACCAAGAAACATGCATTTCACCAGTGCAGTGAGCATATATTAGTTTATTGATTATACTGACACTTCACAAAATGTGCAACAGCCAGTATTGACTAAAATGCATTAGTATTCTGGGAATCTATTGTAACTTTGGTCAATAAACCATATTTAATACCTGCCATAGACTTCACACTACAGATTTTGTCAAATCTTTTCACAGCTTGGATTTTAGAATGAAACAATTAATCCATATAGTTAACAGTTTCATCAGCCTGAATTGCTCCTTCAATCAAATGTTAGTCCTAAACAATACTTAGCTTGAAAGTGGTCCTACAAACTGCTGAATAACATCTGTTAAATATGACAACTACTTACCGGCTGTGCAGACATGTATCTGACCAAGTGCATCAGGCTGTCAGGGCCGGACCATTTGAGGAGCTGACAAATTAATTAATAAACCCAAAGTGAAGAAACTGTTTTAAAGCCCTCCGGCAGCATTAAGAAGGTTTGGCAGGTGACCATCACACACAGAATATATCCCACAGTGAATACATGCAATTGTTTTCCAGCTCATTGTGTAGCCAGTGATGTGTTGGGTGTTCTGGATCACAAACAGGTCACCAACACTTGAAGTGGTGCAACTCTATTTTATTATAAGGTTAACTATGTTAACATACTTGAACTGTGGGTAAATGAAATACCAGCTTTAATTGTTGACCCTTGCCTAGTCCTAACCAGGTGATGCACTCAGCACATGGTGAATGTCTGTGTTGCAGGCTGCGAGCTCTGTGCTCCGAGCTGACTGATACTAGAAAGAGCGGGAACTCTCCTGTCACCTGTCTTTATAGTGCGTGTGCTCTCACTGGTGATTGGCTGCGGTGTTGTGTATGCTGATTGGACCCACTGCATGTCCATCAGTGTGTGTGTGTGTGTCTGCACTATGATATACTGGTGTATATTATGACAGCCAGGTCTTGATGGAATACACTCTATATTATAGATACATGTGGTCACTCATTGGCTATGGGCTGGATTCTCCATCGCCCGACGCCAAAATCGTGATCGACAATTGAACGGAGAATGGATTTGGACGCTGGAATAGCGGCCAGCGCTAGTTTGAAGCCGGTCCACCATGCTTCGCCACGTCCAAACTGGCGTCATCGTGACGCGCGCCATGCACTGCCTTCAATGCTGTTGGCGCATCATCGGCCGGTCCACCGCAATGTTCCACCCCCGATGGGCTGTGTTCCCAATGGCACAGGCCAGGTGTGGTCCTAAGCTTGCGGGAACCCATGTGCCGGCTGCGGACAGTGTCTAGCGCCGCCACACTCGGCCGTGAGGGACTGGTGATGGATGGCCAGGGGATGGGCTGTGGGGTCGCGGTTTGCGGGTTGTGTTCGCGCACGGCCGGCACCATGTTGTATGGCTTGACCGGGACCCGGCCATTCTCCGGCTGTGTTTGGACCAATCCGCGGGGGTTTCACTTGGCGCCGGTGCTCACGCACTGGTACTGGAAACGGTGAGGGTTTTGTGTGGATTTTTCTGTCATGAATGTCCACATGTGCTCCGCTGGCATCAACACTTGGTGTCAGAAATGGAGAATCCAGCCCGATACGTTTACACGCAATGGTGGGTAAAATGTACAGCCAATTGCTGAACCTTTTTAACTGAGTGGTAGAAGTGAAATGCACCCAATAAAGAATGGCGGCTCCTGATTGGGAAGAGAAGGATGAAAATTAAGGGCTAAAAGGAAGAACAAATGTATTTATTTTGACATTCAGCTCATGGTGATTGTGGTGGTGGTGGAAGAGAGGAGGGGGTGTTTTTTAATGCACCACCCAGGCAGTAACCAGGAGTGAATTTGCAGCGATGAGACCCACTCGATCTTAAATTAAAATAAATATGGGCCAGGTGGTAACAAAGGGAGTGGGGGAGTAGGGGCAAGAGGTGTGGAATTAGCTCCATTCTGACCCCAAAATGTGAATGTGATGGTCAATAGCTGTCAGTCGGGGAGCAACATGGGCCATTTCAAAGCCCATGCTATCTTTGGTTTCAAATACTGTTTTGATTGGGCATTATTATTTAGAGCTGTAGAAAAACTTACAACAATTTGGGAAGCAAAGTCATATAGTTAGTTAAAGCTGAGGAGTTTCTCTGCTGACTGTGCTGAGTAGCTGGTTGATGTTAAACAGAACGACTACAGAGCCATCACTAATAACATTGTGATGTGCTTATAATATAAATGTGGACACAGGAATTCACACTGGAGGCATCTACAGATGGAAGATGTTTTAATATATTGCAATGAGATGGCCCATGATATTACTCACAGTGAGTCATAAGATTTGTTGTTCGATAACAACAGAATTGTAGCATATAATACTGGAACTACTAATTTAAAGTGACTGAATTAGCCAAACACCATCTTTATTGAAATTTATTCAAGATTTTTAATGTGCTTTCAGGATTTAAATTCACAACCTCTGTCCACAACTGCATGAAAACTGCAAAGGATTGACACATATTTATACTCCCTCATAGAATCATGGAGCTGGGTTGTATGGCAGACTTCAGTAGTGCCACTGGAAGAGCAGGGTCAGGCAGGAAAACTCAAGCCTCCAAAAGTTAAAGGAGGAAATGAAAAGGGGGCCAAGGGTTGGAGGGAAACCCCTCCAAGGAGATGGTTGCTTTCTCTGACTTATGGCCCACTTTTTGGGACTTAGAGAATTAGGGTTGCTGCCTCCTTGAAGTGGATGACCTCCTTATGTGGCGGGGGCGGGGGGTTGGCGATTGGGAGGTAGTTGGGGAAGATGTTCCATCATCAGCTCCATAAAATGGTTCCATCAGGGCCTTCTCATAAGTAAATTAACTGCCCGCCTCCTTGGAATGGGCAGTCACTCCGCATCGATGCTCTGCCATTGGGAGATGCCCCAGCAGAGGGGCTGCCTCAAGGAGCTGTCCCAACGTGGCTGCTCACTATTTAGCACGCCCACTGACTGTCAAGCCACAACCCCGGGGCCAGTAAAATTCTGCTCGCAGAATCGTACAGCACAGGTGATTGTACCTTTTGCTGAAGCTTTGAAATAGCTATTCAGTTGGTTTTATCTTGTCTGCTGTTTCCCCGTAGCCCTAAAATGAAAATGATTACTTTTCACATTGATACCCAGATCCCTTCTGAAAGTCATTCTTGAATCTGCGAACATCACCCTTTTAGACATTGCATCCATACTGAGGCAAAGGGAATGGAAATTGAGAGACATGTGCATCAATATTGTTTGTTTTACATGTCACACAAAATCAAAATTCCCCCCATTTTGTGCCTTGTTAAATTTCATCCCCATGAGATTTGCAAGATTTATTTTGTTTAAACATTTATTTCAAACTTTAAGGATTTCCATTTAGACCATAAGACATAGGAGCAGAATTAGGCCATGCGGCCCATCGAGTCTGCTCCGTCATTCAATCGTGGCTGATATTTTTGACATCCCCATTCTCCTGCCTTTTCCCCATAACCTCTGATCCCGTTATTAATCAAGAACCTATCTATCTCTGTCTTAAAGACACTCAGTGATTTGGCCTCCACAGCCTTCTGCGGCAAGGAGTTCCACAGATTCACCACCCTCTGGCTGAAGAAATTCTTCCTCATCTCTGTTTTAAAGTATTGTCCCTTTGGTCTGAGATTGTGTCCTCTGCTTCTAGTTTTTCCTACAAGTGGAAATATCCTCTCCACGTCCACTCTATCCAGGCTTCGCAGTATCCTGTAAGTTTCAATAAGATCCCCCTCATCCTTCTAAACTCCCACGAGCACAGACCCAGAGTCCTCAACTGTTCCTCATGCGCCAAGTTCTTCATTCCAGGGATCATTCTTGTGAACCTCCTCTGGACCCTTTCCAAGGCCAGCACATCTTTCCTCAGATACGGGGCCCAAAACTGCTCACAATACTCCAAATGGGGTCTGGCCAGAGCCTTATACAGCCTCAGAAGTACATCCCTGGTCTTGTATTCTGACCCTCTCGACATGAATGCTAACATTGCATTTGCCTTCCTAACTGCTGACTGAACCTGCACGTTAACCTTAATTTCTGAAGTGAAGAAATCGCAGAAGATAACTTCTGCATAAAACAATTTGAGATTTTGTGGAATGTGATTGTTGGATCAGACAGATGATTTTACATGAACATAAACCCACAACTGCGGGCTTAGCTTGTCAAAAAATGATTGACAAAATTGTACAACGGGAAGTAAAGCTGGGCGAATTTTATCAAAAAATGGCAACAGTTTCAGTTCAGATGGGAAAAACGGTGCAAATTCCGCTGATGACATCGGCGGGATTTCTCGTGGAATTTTGAGCCCCTTAGAGAATTTTTTTCCCCCCACCCGAATCATGCCGCAATCTTGGCAGCCTCCCGCAGATACGCTCGCCCCACGGAAACGTAATCACCATCCCAGCAAATTTCTCCTTACCAGTCTCAACAACGCCACCAACCCCCCCCCCTCCCCCCTCCCCCTCATTTTAGGTGACAGGGCTATTGAATGGATGGACGGCCCCTGCAACTGCGTCCTCACAGGGCACCTTAAATAAGTCCCTTGTCATGACCTGTAACTGAGTGAATGATGATAGACTTCATAATGGAGCCTTGCACTGGGGCTCACATAAGTGTATCCTATGGGATGCAAACTTTTTTATCCGCATTGGGGTTCAATGCTTGGGACTCCACTATTTTGTGCAAACCAATTAAACTAAATCAAACAAACAGAGGGACAAAGTAAAAGGGACAGCCTCTTAAGGGGTACTGCCTTGAACAAAAACAAATCACGAATTAAACTTAAAACATCATCTAAAATGTGATCAATAAGCCACTATAACGGAAGGCCTCGATGATGCCTGTTGACACCTCCCTCTCCAGGAACACCCAACTGCGAATGTAGCCGTGGTACAGGACAGACAGTCGGGTCGGATGACACCCTTGGGGGTCCGTTGCTTGGACCTGCTAATGGCGATTTTGGCCAGGCCTAGGGGCAGATTCACGAGGAGATCCTCCTCCTTCCCTGTCTCTCTCCTCACCGGGTACCCATAGATCAGGAGCGTGGGGCTGAAGTGCAAACAAACCAGTAACAAAAGGTTTTTTAAATAACTAAAAAGGGAGTGCAGTTCAAAACAACTTATAGACACATGCTCCACAGACTCCACAAGGCTGCAAATAAGGTAGGCATCTTGGGAGTTCATGAACCTATGCAACCTAAGGTTGTTTGTGATTACTGCATGCAACACCCTCCACCCCAGGTCCCCGATGTTAAAGGGGGGGTCATCCATAGAGGGACCTCCATTGGGCACCTCGCCTCGGAACGGCAACAAGACTCACCAAGGAGTGTCTGGGTGAGAGATGAGAGCAAGGAAGTGAAGGATGGCAATAGGTGGTAGTGAATTTTAGCTCTGCACATTTCACTGCACAATTGACTTGTCAATGAAGGCTGAAATCGCACATCAAGTTAACTAATGCCTCTTGTGACTGACGAGGCACAGCTGATTAGTGTGAAGCCTGCAATTAGCATGGCCCACATATATTCAGAGGGCACCCTCATTCTCCCATTTAACAGCCCTACCTACTTATTCCTGAGAGACAAACGTCAGACAAGTGGAATTGATAGTCAAGAGGGCCCTCAGAGTTGAACCTGAGGATGACGTTTTACCCAGTTCAGTTGTGCTTCCCCAAGTGAGAGAGTCTTTATTCCTCATGAGGCAGGGATGCAATCCATTCCTGAGAACCCCACTCTGTCCTTGAAGCCTTGCCTCTCATGGGACCCCACCCAGGAACTCCACAGCCGCCCCAGTATTCACAAGCCCCCACCCACTTTCCAGCTCCCAGTAAGGATGGGGACCCACTCTGTGGTGATTTGCCCATAGCAAGCCCAGCAAGGAGGACACAGGAAGTGATGCCTTTAAAACACCCTTAAAACAAGGGGCACCCCGGTGAATGAAAGGTAAGACCTTCGAGTGACCACACCCTCCATGATTCAGTGACTGAACCCAGCCCCGGCTTACCTGTGTCTCCCAAATCCTCTCCTGAGCAGTGAAGAGCCTGGAGAACCATGGTTCCCTGAACGCTCACCTCTAATATCCCCCTCAGAGGTGAAGCCACCAGGTTCATGCTTTTGTAGACCTGTTGTAAATGACACCAGCGTGACATCATTCTGGTGCCCGGTGAATATTCTGTGAGGCGGGAGGAAAGTCTGGATAGCGTGCTTGCGAATGACATGCTACTGTTTGAAAATGAGTTTCCTGGACTTCCGAGGCATGGTTTGCAGTACTCCAGAGACGGAGCGTGAAAATGGAAAAACCCAAACGATTTTCTCCGTTTTTTGAGCTCTCCGTTTTCACGCTCTCACTATATATAGTATAATGTAAAAACAGAAAGTGCTATAAATATACAGCAGAACTGGAAGCATCTGCGGAGAGATGAACAGAGTTTCAGGTCAATGACCTGTCATGAGAATAAATAATTGTGCTGAAAGGGCACAGATCTGAAACATGGGGCTGGATTTAATGCTATCCTGCTCGCGGGTTTGCTTGCGTGTTTACAGGTGGTGGCGGAACACGTTAAACCCTGTGGGCAGGCTACTTGCCAGCTATCCACCTGCATCTGCCCCCACTGCAATTTTATCAGCAGTGGGAGAGGCCCACCCAGATCAGCCAGACTGCAGGTTTCCCTGCACAGGCAGATGGTGGGCAAGGGTTGGTTCCTCCTTAATTGATCGTGTGGTAGTCACCACTAGCTGTATTATATATATTACGGTAAGAAACGTATCCTAGAGGTACATGGGTAAATCCCTGCCTGCTGACTCCGCCCAGTAGGCGGCGTATAAATGTGTGTGCTCGCCAGTGCTGCAGCCATTCTGGTAGCAGCTACAGGAGGCACAACATCTTTGCTCAATAACGCCTCGATTATTCCACTACTCTTGTCTTTGTCGTAATTGGTAGTGCATCAGTGCGCTCATGGAATTTCCTCCCCATTCTGCCCCCCCCCCCCCAGGTTCCCCTCTCCCCATGGCCTGTCAAATCCCAGACCCCACCCCACCTTGCTGATCAGCACTCCCTGACACACAAACACACTCTCTGATTGGCTGGCAGGTCTCTGTGGCAGAACCTTCTACCCCTGAGGTATGGTAATCTGGCATTCGGCCTATTAAGAGTTAATTGCCCATTAAACGATTGCAGGGTAACCGTCTTTCACCTGGGTGTGCTTCCCCCTGACTTTTTAACAGGGCCGAGGGATGGGGGTGGAACAGGTACAATGGTGCCTCATATAGCTCAGCCCGTTAACTCAGTTTGTCTCTCCACGATGCTGCCTGATCTGCTGAATAGTTCCCACATTTTCTGTTTTAATTCCATACTTTCTGGAATTTCCTTTTTACCCTTTACATAGACTAATGCAGTAAGCATGTTTTTACTGTCTAAAGGTTTAATGTTCATTAATTATTTCTTGCAAAACCCATTTGTCTACTTGTTCTTTCCTGTTCCTCGTGCTTCTGTCCCCTTTATGCTGAATGGGATGACAGTCATATTTGTGACAAAAATTCTGGAGGCAGACACAAATCGTTTCACAGATATATTATTGGTCTCAAAGGTAGAATGTGAATCATTGGAATTGTTTATTTCATTGGTGAATGTAGATATATGTAACTTTCCTAATGTAACAGGGTGACTATTGTAGTCATTTTTTTTGCTGATGTAAAGTTGAGTTTGTTTACTGGTAAGTTCTTCTTAATGTACTGGACATGATAAATGGACTTTTTTTAACAAGTGATCCTAAAGTAAGTGTTAGCAATGAGAGAAGCAATCTCCTAGTGCTACATTTATGTTACTTAACTATGATAGTTGGTGACTCCAACTTCAATGGCAATGCTACAATGTAAATGAAAGAATTACAGTCACTGGAGGCATGGAGCAACATCTTGACATGCTTTCACTTGCGCCAATAGTGACATAGCTTCCTTAACAACCATTACTGGTGAATTACAACATGCCTTCTTTTTTAAATTATTTCACGGGATGTGGACGGCATTGCTAGTTCAGCATTTGTTGCCCATCCCTAATTGCCTACGAGAAGGTAGTGGTGAACTGTCCTCTTGAACTGCTGCAGTCCATGTGGTGTAGGAATGCCCACAGTGCTGTTAGGAAAGGAATTACAGAATTTTGACCCAGCCACAGTGAAGGAACGACAATATAGTTCCAAGTCAGGATGGTGTGTTCCCCTTGGAGGGGAACTTGCAGGTGGTGATGTTCCCATGAATTTGCTGCCCATGTCCTTCTAGGTTGTAGAGGTTGTGGATTTGGAAGGTGCTGCTTAAGGAACCGTGGTGAGTTGCTGCAGTGCATCTTGTAGATGATACACACGGTTGCCACTGTGATTCGGTGGTGGATGGACTGAATGTTTGTGGAAGGGGTGTCAATAAAGCAGTTGCTTTGTCCTGGATAGTGTCCAGCTTCCAGAGTGTTGTTAGAGCTGCACTCATCCAGCAAGTGGAGAGTACTCCATTACACTCCTCACTTGAATATTGTAGATTGTGGACAGGCTTTGGGGAGTCAGGAAGTAAGTTACTCACTGTAGAATTCCCAGCATCTGACCTGGTCTTGTAGCAACAATGTTGATATGAGTGGTCCAGTTCACTTTCTGATCAGTGGTAATTCCCAGGAATTTGATAGTCGAGGATTAAGCGATGGCAATGCCATTGAATGTCAAAGGGAAATGGTTCAATTCTCTAGTGTTGGTAAAAGTAAAGTAAAGTCACCATAGCCCTAGATGACCATAGGCTGCTTTCCCCTTTGAGAAGGAGAGCTGACTGGTGGTGATTTAACTTGATGATCATCACACCTCAGGCGAGGAACAACGTTGAGAAGTGGGGTCTTCATGAATAATCTCAGCCGGTACGGCAACCTTTGATGGAGGCGGTCATTGACTGGCCCTTATGTCTTAGATTTACTTGCTACTTATCAGCCAGGCCTGTATTGCCCAGTCTTGCTGTATATGGGCACTGGCTGCTTCAGTATCTGAGGAGTCACAAATGGTGCTGAACATCATTCAATCATCAGTGAACATCACCACTTCTGACTTTTTGATGCAGGGAAGGTCATTGATGAAACAGCTGAAGATGATTTGGCATAGGGCCCTGAGGAATTCTTGTAGTGATGTCCTGAGAATGAGATCATTGATCCCTGACAACCAACTTCTTTTCTGCCATGGAAAGATTTTCCAAACAATGGAAAGATTTTCCTCTTTATTCCCAATGACTCCAGTTTTGCCAGGGTTCCTTGATGTCACACTTGGTCAAATGTTGCCTTGATATCAAGGGCAATCACCCTCACCTCACCTTTTTAGTTCAACTCTTTCGTCTATGTTTAGAACAAGGCTGAAATGAGGTCAGTAGCTGAATGGCCCTGGTTGAACTCCAATTGAACATCAGTGTGCAGGTTATTGCTGACTTAGCATCACTTTACTGATTATTGAGAGTACACTGATGGGGTGTTCATTCACTGGGTTGGATTTGTCCTGCATTTTGAATACAGAACAAACCTAGATAATTTTCCACATTGCCAGGTAGACGCTGATGGGTTAGGCCGGTCGGTTCGGTGTGGACTGAACTTGATGCAGCGATGCGAGAAACAGACCTCTAACACTGTAGAAGATCCAACACGGTTTTATTGAACGATTGAACTAACATACATATTTAACTGTGGGTCGACACTATACTGAACTGACTGGAGACCTTGTACCAGCCTGACCAGACCTACTAGCAAACAGCATGGTGTTTGCACTGTGCTAGCACGTGGACTCTGACTGTCTCAGTGGCTGGGTCCCGAGAGAGCGGGAAACCTAGTGCCCTCTGGCTTTATAGTGGTGGTGTCCTGTCTGGTGATTGGCTGCACCATGCCGTGTGCTCACTGGTCCTCATGTGTGTCAATCACTGCCTGTCTGCACTTCATTATATACATGCGTGGATATTATGACATCTTCCACCCCTTTAAAAAATAAATAAATACTAAGGTGTGGATGCTTATAAATATATATATACATATATATTTTATATATATATATAAGCAACGCGGCAGGTTGTTACATGAAGACATGGGTTCAACGACAAGGAAAATTAGGAGAAAAGTTAAGAGGAAATGTAATTTAGGAGAGGTTACTGATCGAGGTGTTAAGATTCAGAACAGAGGTAAAAAAAAAAACAACATAAGTGTACATTACCTGAATGCCCGTAGTATTCGGAATAAGGTAAATGAGTTGATGGCGCAAATCATCGTGAATGACTACTATTTAGTGACCATTACTGAAACATGGTTAAAGGATGGTCACGACTGGGAGTTAACTATCCGAGGGTATCAAACTATTCGGAAGGACAGAGTGGATGGTAAGGGAGGTGGTGTAGCTCTGTTAATTAAGGATGACATCAGGGCAATAGTAAGGGATGACATCGGTGCTATGGAGGATAAGGTTGAATCCATTTGGGTGGAAATCAGGAATAGTAAGGCGAAAAAGTCACTGATAGGAGTAGTCTATAGGCCACCAAATAGTAACATTATGGAGGGGCAGGCAATAAACAAAGAAATAACTGATGCATGTAGAAATGGTACAGCAGTTATCATGGGAGATTTTAATCTACAGGTCGATTGGTTTAACCAGGTCGATCAAGGCAGCCTTGAGGAGAAGTTTATAGAATGTATCCGTGATAGTTTCCTAGAACAGTATGTAATGGAACCTACGAGGGAACAAGGGGTCCTAGATCTGGTCCTGTGTAATGAGACAGGATTGATTCAGGATCTCATAGTTAGGGATCCTCTCGGAAGGAGCGATCACAATATGGTGGAATTTAAAATACAGATGGAGGATGAGAAGGTAAAATCAAACACTAGTGTTTTGTGCTTAAACAATGGAGATTACAATGGGATGAGAGAGGAACTAGCTAAGGTAGACTGGGAGCAAAGACTTTATGGTGAAACAGTTGAGGAACAGTGGAGAACCTTCCAAGCGATTTTTCACAGTGCTCAGCAAAGGTTTATACCAACAAAAAGGAAGGACGGTAGAAGGAGGGGAAATCGACCGTGGATGTCTAAGGAGAAAAAGGGAGAGTATCAAATTGAAGGAAAAAGCGTACAAAGTAGCAAAGATTAGTGGAAGACTAGAGGACTGGGAAATCTTTAGGGGGCAACAGAAAGCTACCAAAAAAGCTATAAAGAAGTATAAGTTGGATTATGAGAGTAAACTTGCTCAGAATATAAAAACAGATGGTAAAAGTTTCTACAAATATATAAAACAAAAAAGAGTGGCTAAGGTAAATATTGGTACTTTAGAGGATGAGAAGGGAGATTTAATAATGGGGGATGAGGAAATGGCTGAGGAAGTGAACAGATTTTTTGGGTCGGTCTTCACAGTGGAAGACACAAATAACATGCCAGTGACTGATGGAAATGAGGCTATGACAGGTGAGGACCTTGAGAGGATTGTTATCACTAAGGAGGTAGTGATGGGCAAGCTAATGGGGCTAAAGGTAGACAAGTCAACTGGCCCTGATGGAATGCATCCCAGAGTGCTAAAAGAGATGGCTAGGGAAATTGCAAATGCACTAGTGATAATTTACCAAAATTCACTAGACTCTGGGTTGTCCCAGCGGATTGGAAATTAGCAAACGTGACACCACTGTTTAAAAAAGGAGGTAGGCAGAAAGCGGGTAATTATAGGCCAGTGAGCTTAACTTCGGTAGTAGGGAAGATGCTGGAATCTATCATCAAGGAGGAAATAGCGAGGCATCTGGATGGAAATTGTCCCATTGGGCAGATGCAGCATGGGTTCATAAAGGGCAGGTCGTGCCTAACTAATTTAGTGGAATTTTTTGAGGACATTAACAGTGCGGTAGATAACGGGGAGCAAATGGATGTGGTATATCTGGATTTCCAGAAAGCCTTTGACAAGGTGCCACACAAAAGGTTGCTGCATAAGATAAAGATGCATGGCATTAAGGGGAAAGTAGTAGCATGGATAGAGGATTGGTTAATTAATAGAAAGCAAAGAGTGGGGATTAACGGGTGTTTCTCTGGTTGGCAATCAGTAGCTAGTGGTGTCCCTCAGGGATCAGTGTTGGGCCCACAGTTGTTCACAATTTACATCGATGATTTGGAGTTGGGGACGAAGGGCAATGTGTCCAAGTTTGCAGATGACACTAAGATGAGTGGTAAAGCAAAAAGTGCAGAGGGATTTGGATAGGTTAAGTGAATGGGCTTGGGTCTGGCAAATGGAATACAATGTTGACAAATGTGAGGTTATCCATTTTGGTAGGATAACAGCAAAAGGGATTATTATTTAAATGATAAAATATTAAAACATGCTGCTGTGCAGAGAGACCTGGGTGTGCTAGTGTATGAGTCGCAGAAAGTTGGTTTACAGGTGCAACAGGTGATTAAGAAGGCAAATGGAGTTCTGTCCTTCATTGCTAGAGGGATGGAGTTTAAGACTAGGGAGATTATGCTGCAATTGTATAAGGTGTTAGTGAGGCCACACCTGGAGTATTATGTTCAGTTTTGGTCTCCTTACTTGAGAAAGGACATACTGGCACTGGAGGGTGTGCAGAGGAGATTCACTAGGTTAATCCTAGAGCTGAAGGGGTTGGATTACGAGGAGAGGTTGAGTAGACTGGGACTGTACTCGTTGGAATTTAGAAGGATGAGGGGGGGATCTTATGGAAACATATACAATTATGAAGGGAATACATAGGATAGATGCAGGCAGGTTGTTTCCACTGGCGGGTGAAAGCAGAACTAGGGGGCATAGCCTCAAAATAAGGGGAAGTAGATTTAGGACTGAGTTTAGGAGGAACTTCTTCACCCAAAGGGTTGTGAATCTATGGAATTCCTTGCCCAGTGAAGCAGTAGAGGTTCCTTCATTAAATGTTTTTATGATAAAGACAGATAGCTTTTTTTAAGAATAAAGGGATTAAGGGTTCTGGTGTTCGGGCCGGAAAGTGGAGCTGAGTCCACAAAAGATCAGCCATGATCTCATTGAATGGTGGAGCAGGCTCGAGGGGCCAGATGGCCTACTCCTGCTCCTAGTTCTTATGTTCTTATATGTGCCTGACTATATACAGAAAGATGTCTAAACGAATGTATGTACATAGGAAGGTTGCGATACATGGCAAACAAAACAATATTTACAGACGTCCAATTGGTGAAGTCACAAAAATGTACAAAACGTCAGTCTATAGATTTAGTCTTTGTGGTGGGTGACGAATTCTTGTTGATCGCCGCAGAGGCGGATTAGGAGCCGCCTGCGCTTGGAGAGGCGGGATCGCTGGCATCGCGGTGGGCGCGAGGACCGGCAGGATTGCTGGTAGATCGGTGGCCTCGTGGTCGGGTGCGTCCGGAGGAGGCATCGCAGGCGGCGGGGCACAACAGTCAGGTACCGGGTGTGGAACTCTTCGCAGTGCCCGTCTGTTGCGCCGTAGCAGGGAGCCATCAGCCATGCGGACCAGGAATGATCTTGGGGCCACTTGTTTGAGCACAACAGCTGTGGCTGACCAGCCGCCCTCAGGCAACTGTACGCGAACATGATCAGTTGGGACCAGCTCGGGCAGATCCGTGGCATGGGCATCGTACGTGGCTTTCTGTTGGGCCCGTGACTGCTGCATTTTCTGTAGGACCGTGAGGTGGTCAAGGTCGCGAACGTGGATGGCTGGAACTGTGGTCCTCAGAGTGCGATTCATGAACATCTGGGCTGGAGACAATCCCGTGGACAGTGCGGTCGCCCTGTATGCCAGCATCGCCAGGTTAAAATCGGAGCTTGAATCTGCAGCTTTGCACAGCAGCCGCTTTACAATGTGGACTCCTTTTTCGGCCTTCCCGTTTGACTGCGGGTAGTGGGGACTGGAGGTAACGTGACGGAAGTTGTAGGACTGTGCAAAGTCAGACCATTCCTGGCTGTAAAAGCAAGGACCATTGTCGCTCATTACCGTGAGCGGTATCCCATGCCTGGCGAACATTTCTTTGCAGGCTTTGATTACCGCATTCGACGTGAGGTCGGACGGTTTCACTATTTCTGGGTAACTGGAGTAGTCGACCAGGAGTACGTAGTCACGCCCCTTGGCGTGGAAAAGGTCTACGCCTGCTTTGGACCATGGAGAGGTCACAATCTCGTGCTGCTGCAACGTTTCTTTGGGTTGAGCTGGCTGAAACATCTGACAGGTAGGGCAGTTGAGGACTGTGTCGGCAATGTCCTGGCTGATGCCCGGCCAATAGACCGCCACGGAGCTCTGCGTCGGCATTTCTCGACCCCAAGGTGATCCTCATGGAGTTGGCCCAGCACCATAGCGCGCATACTCTGAGGAATTACGATTCTGTCGAGTTTCAGAAGGATTCCCTCCACCACCGTCAGGTCGTCTTTTACGTTATAGAACTGGGGACATTGTCCCTTCTGCCAGCCATTGCTGAGGTGCTGCATCACTCACTGCAGCAGAGGATCCTTGGCTGTCTCCTCACGAATTTGGACCACCCGTTCATCGGAGGCCGGAAGGTTCGAGGCACACAACTGCACTTGGGCTTCTATGTGGCAGATGAATTCACTTTGTCCATGCGGTGTGGTAATGGACTTGGGCAGGGCATCTGCAACGATCAGCTCTTTACCTGGCATGTAGACCAGGTAGAAGTTGTAGCGGCGTAGCTTAAGAAGAATAAGCTGTAACCGAGGTGTCATGTCGTTTAAATCCTTCTGGATTATGTGGACTAGAGGCCTGTGGTCTGTTTCTACCGTGAATTTCGGCAGGCCATAAACATAGTCGTGGAACTTGACTATCCCTGTTAGGAGGCCCAGACACTCCTTCTCAATTTGAGCATACCGTTGCTCAGTGGGCGTCATGGCCCTGGAGGCATACGCCACTGGAGCCCAGGACGCGGAGTCATCCCGCTGAAGGAGCACCGCCCCAATGCCGTCCTGGCTTGCATCAGTTGATATCTTGGTTTCCTTGGTTGGGTCGAAGAACACTAGGACCGGGGCTGTCGTGAGTTTTGCTTTTAGCTTGCGCCATTCCTCTTTATGTGTGGGCAGCCACTGGAATTCCGTCGATTTTTTGACGAGGTGGCGGAGGACCGTGGTGTGGGATCCCATATTGGGAATGAATTTCCCGAGGAAGTTGACCATTCTGAGAAAGTGGAGGGCCGCATTTTTGTCCTCCGGGGTCTTCATGGCGTTGATCGCCGAGACCTTGTCGGCGTCTGGCCGTACGCCCTGCTGCGAGATGTGGTCATCTAGGAATTTGATCTCCGATTGACCAAATGAGCACTTGGCCCTGTTGA
This sequence comes from Scyliorhinus torazame, assembly GCF_047496885.1. Classification (NCBI taxonomy): domain Eukaryota; kingdom Metazoa; phylum Chordata; class Chondrichthyes; order Carcharhiniformes; family Scyliorhinidae; genus Scyliorhinus; species Scyliorhinus torazame. Next base: position 152,231,725 of record NC_092719.1, read on the forward strand.
GCTGAAGACCATGTTTATGGATTCTTTGGAATACCTGCTTGAGGTGAGCGATGTGTTCCTGGTGCGATGTGGATCAGATAATGACATCGTCAACGTACACTTGCACCCTCTCGATGCCCTCCATCATCTGTTCCATGATGCGATGAAATACTTCGGAGGCAGCTATGATGCCAAAAGGCATCCGGTTGTAGCAGTAACGACCAAACGGGGTGTTGAACGTGCACAAGTTGCGACTGGACGCATCCAGTTATATTTGCCAAAAACCCTTGGAGGCGTCGAGCTTCGTAAAGAATTTGGCATGAGCCATCTCACTGGTCAACTCTTCTCGTTTTGGTATCGGGCAATGCTCCCTCATGATATTTCGGTTCAGATCCTTAGGGTCAATGCAAATGCGAAGATCCCCTGACGGCTTCTTGACGCAGACCATGGAGCTGACCCAGTCTGTTGGCTCTGTGACCTTCGATATGATGCCCTTTTCGTGGAGGTCCTGTAATTGCTTCTTCAGACGATCCTTGAGGGGCGCTGGCACCCGGTGAGGTGCATGAATTGCAGGGGTGGCGTTCGGCTTGAGCAGGATTTTGTATCGGTATGGGAGCGTGCCCATTCCGTCGAATACACTGTGGTACAGCGTGATGATGTCATCTATGTTGGCTTGCAAGTTTCCATCGGGCGAGGCCATCGCCGGTGGTGATGACATGCTGTGGACACGTTGAACAAGGTTCAGGAGCTTGCAGGCACGAGCACCGAGCAGAAACGCTCTGTCAGGCCCGACGATTTCAAGCCGCAGCGTCGCCTTGATCGCCATATTGGATACCCCCAGTTGACACAAGCCACTGGCAGCTATGGCGTTGCCATTGTAGTCAAGGAGCTGTCAGGCCGGTGGAAGAAAGCTTGGTTTGGCGCGGATGGTGTAGGGTCGGATTTTGAGATGAGGTTCGCCGATGCGCCGGTGTCCAGTCTGAACCAGATGCGGGCCTTGTTCACTGTGAGGACAGCAGATTACTCATCGTTGGGATCCACACTGAGGATCGAGAGGCGTTTCGCCGTTGTGGTGGAAGGCAGCGCATGTGTAGTTATGCTGCCCACCCGGTATGGGGACTTGAGGCACTCAGCATCAGGGTCCATTGGGCTGTCGGGATCGTAATAACAAAGAACAAAGAAATGTACAGCACAGGAACAGGCCCTTCGGCCCTCCAAGCCCGTGCCGACCATACTACCCGACTAAACTACAATCTTCTACACTTCCTGGGTCCGTATCCTTCTAATCTGTAATCTGGCATGCCTTGTTGTATTGAGTGGACACTTCTGCACCGCAGCTGGGATCGCTGGCTGCTGAGCGGGGGAGCAGATCTGCAAAGGGCTGCGTAGTGGCCAAGCTTGCCACGCTGTAGACACCGGCGTCCTTTTGCCGGACATTGCCACTTTAAATGGGCGGAGCCACAATTTGGACACGTCATGACGCTGGCGTCAGTGCGTTCCGTGCGCCATCGCGCATGCGCAGTGCGGTCGGTCGACGTACGCACCTGCACAGTCGGGTTGTCGGGCTCGTCGTCCACGTGGTCGTGGCGAGCATGTGCAGGGACCAGGGAAAAGCGCACAAAACGGTCATTCTCCTCGATGCTCAGGCCCTGCATTTGTGCAATGGCCTGCACCCGTTCCGCCTCGTGGGAGGCCAGCTTTGCAGTTTCTGCCGCCCTGATGTGGGAGTAACGATTCTTAGCATGCTCATGGACAACACACGTCTCGATAGCGACAGAGTGGGTCAACTGTTTGACTTTCAGGAGCTGTTGCCAAAGGGAGTCGGAGTGGACCCCGAAAACGATCTGATCCCGGATCATGGAATCAGCCGTCGAGTCATAGTTACATGACAGCGCTAGGATGCGGAGATGGGTGACGAAGGACTGAAAAGGTTCATCCTTACCCTGAAGCCTCTGCTGGAAAACGTGCCGTTCAAAGCTCTCATTCACCTCACTGTCGCAGTGGCTGTCAAACTTCAGCAGGACTGTTTTGAATTTTTTGTCTTCGCCATCAGCGAATGTGAGGGAGTTGTAGATGTGGATGATGTGGTCCCCCACAGTGGAGAGAAATAGCGCGATCGTCCTGGCATCCGATGTTGCTTCGAGGTCGGTGGCCTCGATGTACCAGAGAAACTTTTGCTTGAAGAGCTTCCAATTTGCGCCGAAGGTGCTGGAGATGCGAAGCTGCGGAGGAGGCTGGATGTTTTCCATGTCACCGAATGGCTGCTTGCTGGTCAATGCTGATTCACTCGAGGTAGGTCCGTCAATTTTCAGTATCACTCTGTGGTACCATGATGTGTTAGGCAGGTCGGTTCGGTGTGGACTGCACTTGATGCTTCGATGCGAGAATCAGACCTCTAACACTGTAGAAGATCCAACACGGTTTTATTGAACGATAGAACATACATATTTAACTGTGGGTTGACACTATACTGAACTGATTGGAGACCTTGTACTAGCCTGACCAGACTTACTAGCTACCGGAAGGTGTTTGCACTGTGCTAGCTCGTGGACTCTGACTGTCTCAGTGGCTGGGACCAGAGAGCACGGGAAACCTAGTGCCCTCTGGCTTTATAGTGGTGGTGTCCTGTCTGGTGATTGGCTGCACCATGCCGTGTGCTCACTGGTCCTCCTGTGTGTCAATCACTGCCTGTCTGCACTTCATTATATACATGCGTGGATATTATGACATCTTCCCCCCCCTTTAAAAAATAAATAAATACTAAGGTGTGGATGCTTATAAATATATATATACATATATATTTTATATATATATATATAAGCAACGCGGCAGGTTGTTACATGAAGACATGGGTTCAACGACAAGGAAAATTAGGAGAAAAGTTAAGAGGAAATGTAATTTAGGAGAGGTTACTGATCGAGGTGTTAAGATTCAGAACAGAGGTAAAAAAAAAAACAACATAAGTGTACATTACCTGAATGCCCGTAGTATTCTGGTGATTGGCTGCACCGTGCCGTGTGCTCCTGTGTGTCAATGACTGCCTGTCTGCACTTCATTATATACATGCGTGGATATTATGACAGACTCTAGGGTTGAGGCTGTACTAGAACAGCTTGGGTAGGGGCGTGGCCAGTTATGAAGCACAAAACTTTATTATTGCTAAATGTTGTCAGAGCCCAGCACCTTTGCAATACTCAGTACCTTCAGCTGTTTCTTGATATTACGTAGCATGAATTAAATTTGATGAAGGCTGGCATCTGCAATGCTGTGGTCATCCACTCAGCACTTCTGGCTGAAAATGGTTTCAAACGCTTCAGTCTTGTCTTTGGCACTGAAGGGTTGGGCTTCATTGTGGATGAAGATATTTGTGAAGTCTCCTCCACCATTTTCGTGGTTTTATTGTCCACCATCATTCATGACTGGATGTGTTAGGACTCCAGATCCTAATCTGATGGTTGTTAGGGTTGCCTTTCCCTGCCTATTGATGCTTTTGCTTTTTGGCATGCAAGTACCCCTGTGCTGTAGCTTCACCAGTTTGACACCTCATTATTTGGTATACCTGGTGCTGCTCCTGGTATGCCCTCCTGCACTCTTCATTGAACCACTGTGGACCCCCCAGTCTGTGCCAAAATTTTGAGCTGTCCCACAGACTAGTGATGCAACAGCCTGATATAGTGATACTCATGCGGGATATGCAAGGCCATGTTGTGGCTGAGTACAATTCTGCTGCTGCTGCTGACCCACAGCATCACATTGGATGTCCAGTTTTGAGTTTCTGGATCTGTTCAAAGTCTATCCTATTTAGCAGGGTGGGAAGTGCAACACAACACAACAGAAGGTAACATCAATGTGAAGATGGGACTGTTCACAAGGACTGTGTGGTGGTTACTTCTGGCTGGACTATAGAGGTGAGATGAGAATTGTTGCCCTTGACATCGAGGTAGCATTTGACCAAGTGTGGCATCAAGGAGCCCGAGCAAAACTGGAGTGAATGGGGCGGATGATTTCCAACAGGTAGATTGATGAGAATGAGGTTCCCTTCACGGCTATGTCCTTTAGGACCATGCCAGCTTGGTCAGCCGTGGTGCTATTGACCCACGCTTGTCGATTGTTGTGTCTTCATTGTATTTCCAGTGCTTCCTCACTAGCAGTCTTGCAGTGGAACAAGAACACTTTAAGAGGCAGATCATCAGTGTATGCGCAAACGGTCAGTGTAACATAGCAGCATGTAGTGTTAATATCTTCTGAATAAAGCTCTTTGTTTGTTTAAAACTGAGGCCTGCAGGCTTCATTTTAAAACCATCACAGAGATGGACATTAAAATCCGCACCCAGAGTACATTCTGTGCCCTTTCCACCCTCAGTGTTTCTTCCAATTGGTGTTCAACATGGAGGAGTACTGATTCATCAACTGAGGGCTTCATGGGGTCCAGAGTAAATGTTGAGGACTCCCAGGGTCACACGATCCCGACTACAAGCCTCTGTGCTGTCACCTCTGGTGGTGATAATGTATGGGACATTGTAAGCTATGATTCCATGAGTATCACTATGTCAGGCTGTTGACTGGCTAGAATATGAGACAGCTCTAATTTTAGCACAAGCCCCCAAATGTTATAGTAAGGAGGATTTGGCAGGATTGACAGGGCTGGGTGTATTTTGTTGTTGTTTCTGATGCTGAAGTCGATGCCAGGTGCTCCATCCAGTTTCATATCTTTTAGACTTTGTAGCAGTTCGATATAACTGAGTGGCTTGTTAGGCCATTTCAGAAGGCATTTAAGAGTCAAAAGCATTGATGTGGGTCTCCGTTCAGATGTAGACCAGACCAGGCATAAATAGAACACAGAACATACAGTGCAGTAGGAGGCCATTCAGCCCATCGAGTCTGCACCAACTCACTTAAGCCCTCACTTCCACCCTATCCCCGTAACCCAATAACCCCTCGGACACGAAGGGCAATTTATCATGGCCAATCCACCTAATCTTTGGACTGTGTGAGGAAACCGGAGCACCCGGAGGAAACCCACGCAGACACGGGGAGAATGTGCAGACACCTCACAGACAGTGACCCAGCAGGGAATCGAACCTGGGACCCTGGCGCTGTGAAGCCACAGTGCTAGCCACTTGTGCTACCGTGCTGCCAGATTTCTTTCCCTAAAGGGTGTGAGTGAACCAGATGGGTTTTTATGACAATTGGCGATGGTTTCATGGTCATCATTAGACTTTAAGTCCAGGCTTTTTAAAATTTAATTTTTATATTGAATTCAAATTTCAGTATCTGCCATGGTGGGATTCGAACCTGGATCTCAGAGCATTACCCTGGGTCTCTGGATTACGAGCTCAGTCCTAGTCCTCTGGCACTCAAGACACAGGCCTAACATCCAGATAGCCCGCCTAACCCTGACAAACCTTCAAATGATGCTATCAGTGATTCCAGGATGCTAGCCTCACATCCGTTCCTTGCTGGGTCCTGCAGCTATTCATCTGTGCCAGGCACACCAAACAAGTCCAGTGACTGACACTCTGCTCTCTCTCTAGCAGAACAAGGTTGTCAGGGCCAGTTTAGTTCAGTTGGCTGGACAGCTGGTTTGTGATGTAGAGCAAGGTTAAAGGCGTGGTTTCAATTCCTGTACCTGTCTATATCTTCTATGGTCTCACAGCGCCAGGGACCCGGGTTCAATTATAGCCTTGGGTGACTGTGTGGAGTTTTCACTTTCTCTCTCTGACTGCGTGCTCTGCTTTCCTCCCACAGTCCAAAGATGTGCAGGTTAGGTGGATTGGCCATGATAAACTGTCCCTTAGTGTCCAAAGATGCGCAGGTAAGATAGGGTTATGGGATTACGGGGATAGGGCAGGGGAGTGGGCCTAGGTAGGATGCTCTTTCCAAGGGTCGGTGCAGACTCGATAGGCTGAATGACCACCTTCTGCACCATAGGAACATAGACCATTACAGCGCAGTACAGGCCCTTCGGCCTCCGATGTTGCGCCGACCTGTGAAAACAATCTAAAGCCCATCTACACTATTCCATTATCATCCATATGTTTATCCAATGACCATTTAAATGCCCTTAATCTTGGCGAGTCCACTACTGTTGCAGGCAGGGCATTCCACACCCTTACTACTCTCTGAGTAAAGAACCTACCTCTGACATCTGTCCTATTTCTATCTCCCCTCAATTTAAAGCTATGTCCCCTCGTGCCATCACCATCCGAGGAAAAAGACTCTCACTATCCACTCTATCTAATCCTCTGATCATCTTGTATGCCTCTATTAAGTCACCTCTTAACCTTCTTCTCTCTAACGAAAACAGCCTCAAGTCCCTCAGCCTTTCCTCATAAGATCTTCCCTCCATATCAGGCAACATCCTGGTAAATCTCCTCTGCACCCTTTCCAATGTTTCCACATCCTTCCTATAATGCGGCGACCAGAACTGCACGCAATACTCCAAATGCGGCCGCACCAAAGTTTTGTACAGCTGCAACATGACCTCATGGCTCCGAAACTCAATCCCTCTACTAATAAAAGCTAACACACCGTACAATTCTATGATATTTTGTGGAAGCAGGGCAGGACTATGAGGACGATGGACGATGAGGACGATGGTTCTCCACATCATGGTGCCAACTGCGACAAAGCCAGTGGCTTCCGACAGTGCAGAGAACATTGAGGATGACAGTATTGTTGTGACCTTATGTCTCTCCTCAGCTGCCAGCACACCCTCATTTTGCTGTTTGGCATCAGGTGATGGTGTCAATATGGCTTGTTTTGTACCCCACCCTGCTTCCCTCACATCAGCCTTCACATTTTGGACTTTCTGTTTGCAGACACATGCCACCTGTCCATCCAGGGATAGAGAGTGAGAGAGAGAGAACAACACAATAGGACCGATGATCCGACTTGATCAGATATTTTCAGCCAACTGTTCAGATACTGGCATTGCAAACACCATAGTTCAATGAGGACACGGGAAGTCCACACAGAGTAAAATAAAGGAACAAAGTTTTTATTTACAGCGCAATATATACACAGCCTGGTAGATCCCTACCGGGTTCCTTTTGTGGTCGGTGCAGTACTGGCTGACCTTTTATACAGAGATCAATAGCGATCCCCTGTCCCTAGCGGGGGAGCTCGTACTCCGCAAGGGTCAGGGGAAGATAATGATTCCTACCCCGTAGGCCCCGTGCAGGCTCTCTTAATAGAGGCTGGCACAGAGTTGGGATCTGCATATGGGGAGTTTCCGGACAGCAACGGGCTGCAGCCAGGCTAGAGTTAAAGGATAATTTGTACCCACAACACATAAGAGGGCAAGCTTGCAGATGAGGACTCTGTTAGGGTGGCATACAGGAAAACACTGATAAGGGCACACACACAGATGCTGGATGCATTCACCGGCCTACCAGAGAGCTGCCTGTTTCTGTCCAGGAACCGACTGTTCCTGTCACCACCAACTTGGCAAAGTCTGTCCTCCCCACCACCGATAAATCTGGTGGGAAACACATTCTGGCTAATGTCAGCTGCCCCACAGCCACTTAATCTTCCGTGGAGTCTTAATTGTCTGGTAGTGGGACTACTGCCTCTCACTCGGGAGAAGTCCTGCCTCACAGAACTGCCGGCCAATCTGATTGGCTGGCAGCTCTGTAGTTACAGCAGTACCACCCGGAGTGATATCATCTAGTCCCACAAGTCTGTGTGGTGAGAGCCCAGGACAAAGAAAGTATGGGGAGTTGAAAGTGTGGACAGGATGGGAGGCCCTGGTAGCGGAGGGCATTGCCACGAAATGGAACCCACCCCCAGCATGAGGCCTGAGCAGGCTAATCTGCTAGTCTTCCCCTTCACCCCTGGTCTCTTCCTGCCTGCCTACAACTTGCAGCCAGATAGGAAGTGGCTCTTAAGTGGCTAATTGTTGGCCAATTAAGGGCCTCGACTCAATGACTCTGTGTAAAATATTTGAGAGGTTGGAGGTGGGCGGGTGGGTCACAGGAAGACCACACAGGGAATTTTATGGCCCCACCCTCAATCTGCAAACCCACTGGCAGGGGTTGTAAAATTCTGCTCTTTTGTCTGTTGCGACGATTGCGTGGAGGCAATGCAAGTTCAGTCCCCATACCTGTCCTAGTCTTTCTGTAGACAGGTCACCTACTCCTCTGCCCTTGCTGTGAGGATGCAGCAATACTCTCTGTCAAATCAAATAACTCCCTACAACACGTCCAAAAACAGTCCATGTACTTCCACAATCTTTACAATAGCAGAAGTTAGTCTAAATCTCCTTACCAGCAAACTGGATAGCTGGCCCTTTGAATAACACTGGTGGTTGGTCTCTCTTTCAGTTGCATGAATGTCCTTTGGTGAGTAACAGTGGGTACGTTGCTTGGATTTGTGTGGTCCAAGTTTGTAAATCTTGGGCCATAGTTGGGAAGCTTCCGGCACACACTCGGAATGCCCATTGGAGCACAATTCCCAACATGGGACCTCATGTGGGTTGTACCAGAAGTGGAATCGGAGGCACTGTGCACCCCACTTGGAGAGCATCTGACATCCATAGCACTGGTTGTACTCGTGATACACAGCCCAATTTTATGCACTAGGTTCCTACCCATAAAGACCAAAACTAGATTTTCCAGTTGCTAGCCTGCACATGCATCTGCAGGGACTGGGAGCTGTGATATAAATCTTTTGGTTGAAATTCACCCAGTGTAAATGCAGATTACCAAGAGTAAAGACACACAGCATTGTTTCTATCTGAACAGCTCTGTACAATGCAAAAGCACTTTAAAGCATGACCTTTTGACTATAGAACATAGTGATATTTTAGCTCAAATCTTTAGCGAAAGAAAGAAGAAACAACTTGCATTTATCTGATGCTTTTCATGACCTTGGGACACTTCGCAGCCAATGAAGTATTTTTGAAGTGTTGTAAGCCATGAATATATTCCAAAAGCTGTGGCTATTCCCCAAAGAGACACGATACTAGAGGAACTAATATGGACGACAGGACATAGGATTTTAAAATACCATCAGAGTACCTGAACCTTTACAAATCCACTCCCTTGAGGAAGGTGATCTAAGATAGGGGTGGAACAAAGGCTTTTCAATGCCTGCAGCTAAAGACTATAGGATGGGATTTAGAACAGCACAAATATTTTAATTGCCATTTAAATACAAGAATAGTAATACCTTCTTGCCAGGTGTTCTAAACATAAAAATATGTTAAACTTTTATTCAATTAGTCAATCTTAATCTGTAAACAGATGTGGTTCCACTTTCAAAAGCAAATAGATAATTGCAGATTAATAACAAAAGGAATGGGGGAATGGAAAATTATAACTTGCAGGGCAAATAGTTCAATTGGAGCACATCAATCTTATTGACGGATAAAGATGTTGTCAGAATGGTGAAAAGTCTCATAGATGAATATAAAGCATATCACGTACTTTCCTTTTCCTGCACACATGTATGTAGATATGCACACAGTTACACAGAGATGCAGAGACACAGACACTATGAATTAACCTGATTCCATGGGTTTGTGATAGAACTGTGGTAAGGTTTTCCTGATTACAGTATTTCCTCCTGTTAGAAAGTGAGGAACAGCAGGGAACTGACAAGTCTTGTCAGCAGCAAACCTGATCTGAGTATTAATGAGGAGGCTTGGCACTGATCAGCGCTCCCAAATTGTCATTCAAAGGTTGGAAATCCAGGCAAACCTCTCATCAGAATATACTTCTGGTCAGGAGATCATTTTGACGACTGTGAAGAACCTCCAAGGGATTGGATTGAGGGGGAAAAAGAGTTCTACAGAGCAGTCAGTGCTGGTTGAAGCTTTTTGCAGTTTGGAGAAATTAGTTTATTTTAGAAATGTACTGAATTGAATATTCAGCAGGCGCCAATGAAAGGTAACAACCAAACTTTAGGCAACATATAAGTAGCATACAAAATATTCATTCCTAGCACTCATCTTTTTCAACATTTTAACTACACAGTGTAGCAAGGTTTTAAAGGAATGTTTGTCACTTAACTTCATAACACCATTAACTACTTTTTGAGGAACAATTAGCATATTGCCCTTTTGCTGTTGGATGATGATGTGACAGTAGTTCAAGCCACAGACAGGATATTAAATAGGATTTGGAAGTCTGAGATTTTCTTTAATGGTACCTACCATGCTTTATATGCTTCTCACCCACAATAACAGATGGGGAGCAGATGCCTAATAACCTCAGATCCATTAGCTTTCTACAGAGCAAATTAAGAAAGGCAGATTGCTAATATAATTTTGAGACTATGTTGTTATGTCACTGTTTCATTTTCTGCTAATCCTTTCTGTAGATTTGTAGCTGTTGCATGTCTTATTATCCCAAACCTCCAAATAACATCTCATTTCATAAAGACTAAGATGGACATGTTTTCGATCATGAAACATTTCTGAAGTGTGATCTCATGTATGAACATCAATATAAGGAATTAATATTTTTTTTGAGCGTTTATTGAGGTTCCATATGAAAGAAGAGCACAAATTTCATTGATTAGGTTACAATATCTCGCAGTAAACTGAAGAATTGGTTGTTGGTGCACACGCGTTACTAATTTGTCTTTTGTGAGAAAGAATTTACATCTTTGTATTGAACACTGTCAATCCACATGGCACCTAAAATGAAGAACCAATTTATTTATTCGTTCTCATGTAATTACACAATTCTTTCTCATATATACAATTTTTGAGAATCTTAGATTTTTTATTTATAATTTCTATAAATCACAAATTTCACTACTTTTACTGCAGAATTTACCATTCTATGCTTCAGTGAAAAATGACTTTGCAGTGAGGCAGTATATAAATATTTAAATGATGTGTCAATATAGTTTCAAATGCATTCAGAAACTGCAGCACTGCAGTGATATAGCCATGTCGAGTGCCAGCAAATCCCAGCATCAAGTCCTTTGCATACTATTTCTTTCAAATTACTCTCTTGGATAAAAGTAGGATACTTGTTCCTTCAGGGATGGAAGGTTTTTTTTGTCATAATTTGACTTTATAATGCTGGATGATTAATATCACTTGGTGTCGTTACAAATCCGTAGAAATACATAAGAATGTAAGAGTAAAGTGAAGTCGGCCATTTAATCCCTCGAGCCTACTCCACCATTCAAAAAGATCAACAATGATCTTTGACCTCATCCTCTTTTCCACGTTTGAACAAATAATTTGTTTCTGACTTCATGGTAGAAGGCACTAAATAAATCCCAATAATCATTGAAAAAGGAGAATAAGGGAGGGAGGATTTTAAAACTATTATTATCACAAGAAAAAAAGGAAGGGTAAACTTAAGGCTGGGAAGGCCCCTGGACCTGATAGCCTTCAGCTTAAGGTTTTAAAAAAGTGGCTGCCTTGGTTGCAATTTTCCAAAATTCTCCAGCTTCTGGAAAGGTCTCAAGGACTGAAAAACTTCATATGCAAGCAGAGAATATAGGTCCATTAGCCTCATATCTGTCATTGGGAAAATGCTTGAATCCATTATTAAGGAAGTAATAACAGGACATTTGGAAAATCAGAATTCAATCAAGCATGTTTTTGCAAAAGGGAAATTGTGTTTTGACAAATTTATTAGAGTTCTTTGAAAATGTAACAGCAAGGTGGATAAAGTAGGAACCTTCCAATTTTAAAATTACCTTTTTAGTCCTCTTTGTTTTCTTTGCTGACTTCTTTCCATTGCTGACTTACTACCCCCAACTCTGAACTTTTATGGTCTTCAACAACGCTTCATGTAGCACTTTATCCTATCTGAGAAACCCAATATACTGCATTCCATGGTTCCCAGTTAACTAACATTCGGCCTCAAAAACTCTGATTGATTGGCCATAAAATCATGTTGACTCTGACTAATCATTATGGCTCGTAACGTCCAACTACTAGAGCAGCATATCTAGCGTACCCGCTCTGGGGGTACCTGAAGTTCCAAATAATTTGGTGCCAATTATGTAAAGAAGGCGACTTGTCATTATTCCAAGAATATAAAATATTTTTCTGTGCTGCAAATGTTAAAAGATTATACAACCTTTTCTCGTTATCACCAATTATGCATTTATCTGAAAGTCCCAGAATCAAAAACACAGGGTCCATCTTCAAGGCCATAGCAAATAATTTCTCCAGCTCTTTTTGTATTTTGACACAAGACTAAAGTGGGTGAGATCTACCGGCTACGCTGCGCCTGAAAACCAGCGCGGTTGGTATATGGCAGGAGACCCCACTTCCAATAACACGATCTTGCGTTATGGGAACCAAATGGAATGACACTTGTAGGGGTCTGCCAAGGATTGGAGGCCCCCAGATGCTTGCCCTCTGGGCAAGGTGGCATCCTGGCACTGCTGGTGCCACCTGGACAACTTAGTACTGCCAGCCTGGCACCCTGCCAGTGCCACCTTGGTGCCAGTCTGTCTCTGCCAAGGTCCAACATGGCACTGGCCGCTCGCGGAGCTTGCCTGCGAAATAGTGCCCCTCATTTGGCCGGCTTGCGCACCCCAGACCACCCCTAATGGTGCCCCCAGCCCCTGGCAAAGTTTCCCCTGCCTGCAGATCGACCCTCCCCTGACTGGGACAGCGCTGAACTGAGTCCACAGCCACCACGCCGAATTCCCGACGGATGAGACCACACACGACCAACGCCGTCGGGAACTCGACCGGTCCGGGGCGGAATATTGGGGGGCGGGCCTCAGGCAATGTCCTGAGGCCATCGATACGGCATGCAGTGTACTCTCCAAGTACACTGTTTTAGAGGGGGTGTAGCATCGCGAAACAGCGGCGCCCCCGATTCGGTTGTGAACGGGGATTCCCCGGCTGATCGCCGACAGTGATTTTGGCGTCACCGACTGGAGGATCCCACCCTTTGTTTCATGTCTCTGTCATTTCCTTATTCACCGTTATAATTTCTCCTACTTCAGCCTCTTAGTGACCCATTTTGACTTTCACCACTCTTCCTTTTTGGATTGGATTTGGTTTATTGTCACGTGTACTGAGGTACAGTGAAAAATATTGTTCTGCGTACAGTCCAGACAGATCATTCCTTTCTTGGTCGTAGCATCGACATGGGTGGACCAGGACAGATTGTTGGTGATGTGTACACCTACGAATTTGAAGCTGTCAACCATCTCCACCTCGGCACCATTGATGCAGACAAGGGTGCGTGCGATACTTCAGTACCTGAAGTCAATGACCAGTCCTTAGTTTTGCTGATGTTGAGGGAGAGATTGTTGTTGTTACACCACGCCACTAGGTTCTCTATCTCCCTCCAGTACTCTGACTCATTGTGGTTTGAGATCCGACCTACTACGGACATGTCATCAGCAAACTTGTAGATGGAGTTGGAGCCAGATTTTGCCACAGTCATGTGTGTATAGGCTGTTAAGTACACAGCCTTGCTGATTGTGGTCTATGGGTCAGGAAGTCGAGGGTCAAGTTGCAGAGGAAGAAGCCAAGTCCTAGGTTTTGGAGTTTTGATATGAGCTTGGCTGGTATTATGGTGTTGCAGGTGGAGCTGTAGTCAATGAATAGGAGTCTGACGTAGGAGTCCTTGTTGTCGAGATGCGCTAGGGATGAGTGTACGGCCCGGGAAATGGTGTTTGCTGTGAACCGGTTGTGGCAGTGTGTGAATTGCAGTGGATCAAGGCAGTCTGAGAGTATGGAGATAGTGGGCGCGATTCTCCGCTCCCGCGCTGATTGGGAGAATCGCCTGGCGCGCCACTTATCCCCTCGACGCCCGTCCGACGCCCTCCCGCGATTCACCCAAGAGGCGAGAACGGCCCCGTCGAGTTCTGCGCGGCGCAGGCCGGAGAATCGCCCGGGATACCCAAAATGGCGATTCTCCGCTATCCCCGCTATTCTCCGGCTCGGATGGGCCGAGCGGCCTGCCCAAAACGACGGCTTCCCGCCGGCGCCATCCACATCTGATGGCTGCCGGCGTGAACAGCGTGGGAACGCTGGGGGGGGAAGGGGGGAGGGCGAGGGGGGTTCTTTCACCAGGGTAGGTCTCAAAAGGGGTCTGGCCTGCATCGGTGGCCACCGATCGGCGGGCAGGCCTCTCTGAAGGTGGAACTCCTTTCCTCCGCGCCCCACAAGATCCATCCAACATCTTCTTGCGGGGCGGCCTCGGGGAGGACGGCAACCACGCATGCGCGGGTGACGCCAGTTACGCAGCGCCGGCCGCGTCATTTACGCGGCGCCAATGCCCGGCACGTGCTGACGATGCTGCTTTCGCGACACACCCCCGAGATTCTCGTAGCCCCGATCCTAGCCCATTTTCGGGCCCTGAATCGGTCGAGATCGGGGCCGTTTCGTGCTGTCGTGAACCTCGACGGCGTTCACGACGGCGTGCGCACTTAGTCACGGGAATGGAGAATCGCGCCCGATGTGTCTCATGACCAACCTCTCAAAGCACTTCATAATGACAGATGTTAAGGTTACCGGACGGTAGTCGTGGAGGCACGTTGCCTGATTCTTCTTTTACATACCTGCAGCAGCTCTTATGTGTCTTTATGCTTATTGCTAGTTTAAATACATAGCCTATTCTTCAGGCTTATCACTTCCCATGGCAATATTATAAACTACTTCCTTTAATCTAATATTATTCTTAACCTGCTTAATTAGCCACAGGTGGATCACATTTCCTCTGGAGATTTCATCTCTCAATTAAATATATATCTCAGACCCGTGTCATGCTCCTCGTGTGCGATGCGGGAGCTCAGGGACACGTCCACTGTCCCTGGCTCCTTCACGTGCAAGAAGTGTGTCCAGTTACAGCTCCTGTTAGACCGCTTGACGGCTCTGGAGCTGCGGATGGACTCACTTTGGAGCATCCACGATGCTGAGGACGTCGTGGATAGCACGTTTAGCGAGTTGGTCACACCGCAGGTGAAAGGTACTGAGGGAGATAGAAAATGGGTGACCAAAAGACAGAGCAAGAGTAGGAAGGCAGTGCAGGTATCCTCTGCAGTCATCTCCCTGCAAAACAGATATACTGCTTTGGATACTGTTGAGGGAGATGGCTCACCAGGGGAAGGCAGCAGCAGCCAGGTTTATGGCACCGTGGCTGGCTCTGCTGCGCAGCTGGGCAGGAAGAAGAATGGCAGGGCTATAGTGATAGGGGACTCAATTGTAAGGGGAATAGACAGGCGGTTCTGCGGACACAATCGAGACTCCAGGATGGTATGTTGCCTCCCTGGTGCAAGGGTCAAGGATGTCTCGGAGCGGCTGCAGGACATTCTGGGGAGGGAGGGTGAACAGCCAGCTGTTGTGGTGCACATGGGCACCAACGATATAGGTAAAAAACGGGACAAGGTCCTACAAGCTGAATTTAGGGAGCTAGGAGTTAAACTAAAAAGTAGGACCACAAAGGTAGTAGTCTAAGGATTGCTACCAGTGCCATGAGCTAGTCAGAGTAGGAATGTCAGGATAGAGAGGATGAACGCGTGGCTCGAGAGATGAATTCAAGAGGGAGGGATTCAAATGTCCTGGGACATTGGAACCGGTTCTGGGGGAGGTGGGACCAGTACAAACCAGACGTTCTGCACCTAGGCAGGACTGGAACCGATGTCCTGGGGGGGGGGGTTTGCTAGAGCTGTTAGGGAGAGTTTAAACTAATGTGGCAGGGGGGTGGGAACCGATGAAGGAAGTTGGAAGATAGTAAAACAGGGACAGAAATAAAAGGCAGTAAGGGGGAAAGTGTAAGGCAGAGAAGCCATAGTCAAAAATCAAAAAGGGCGACAGTACAAGGTACAGTGACTGAGGGGAGCTCAGTGAATAGGACCAGGAATACTAAAAGAAATAAAACGGGAAGTGAAAACATCAATGGTAAGCGACGCGGCAGGTTGTTACATGAAGATATGGGTTCAACGACAAGGAAAATTAGGAGAAAGGTTAAGAGGAAATATAACTTAGGAGAGGTTACTGATCGAGGTGTTAAGATTCAGAACAGAGGTAAAAAAGCCAACATAAGTGTACTTTACCTGAATGTTCGTAGTATTCGGAATAAGGTAAATGAGTTGATGGCGCAAATCATCGTGAATGACTATGATTTAGTGGCCATTACTGAAACATGGTTAAAGGATGGTCACGACTGGGAGTTGAATATCCGAGTGTATCAAATTTGTCGGAAGGACAGAGTGGATGGTAAGGGAGGTGGTGTAGCTCTGTTATTTAAGAATGACATCCGGGCAACAGTAAGGGATGACATCGG
The DNA here is from genome assembly GCF_047496885.1 of Scyliorhinus torazame. NCBI lineage: Eukaryota > Metazoa > Chordata > Chondrichthyes > Carcharhiniformes > Scyliorhinidae > Scyliorhinus > Scyliorhinus torazame. The sequence goes on from NC_092719.1 coordinate 152,247,927, forward strand.
TGCTATGGAGGATAAGGTTGAATCCACTTGGGTGGAAATCAGGAATAGTAAGACGAAAAAGTCACGGATAGGAGTAATCTATAGGCCACCAAATAGTAACATTATGGTGGGGCAGGCAATAAACAAAGAAATAACTGATGCATGTAGAAATGGTACAGCAGTTATCATGCAGGATTTTAATCTCCATGTCGATTGGTTTAACCAGGTCGGTCAAGGCAGCTTTGCGGAGGAGTTTATAGAATGTATCCGCGATAGTTTCCTAGAACAGTATGTAATGGAACCTGCGAGGGAACAAGCGGTCCTAGATCTGGTCCTGTGTAATGAGACAGGATTGATTCAGGATCTCATAGTTAGGGATCCTCTCGGATGGAGCGATCACAATATGGTGGAATTTAAAATACAGATGGAGGGTGAGAAGGTAAAATCAAGCACTTGTGTTTTGTGCATAAACAAAGGAGATTACAATGGGATGAGAGAAGAACTTGCTAAGGTAGACTGGGAGCAAAGACTTTATGGTGAAACAGTTGAGGAAGAGTGGAGAACCTTCCAAGTGATTTTTCACAGTGCTCAGCAAAGGTTTATACCAACAAAAAGGAAGGACGGTAAAAAGAGGGAAAATCGACCGTGGATATTTAAGGAAATAAGGGAGAGTATCAAATTGAAGGAAAAAACATACAAAGTAGCAAAGATCAGTGGGAGACTAGAGGACTGGGAAATCTTTAGGGGGCAACAGAAAGCTACTAAAAAAGCTATAAAGAAGAGTAAGATAGATTATGAGAGTAAACTTGCTCAGAATATAAAAACAAATAGTAAATGTTTCTACAAATACATTAAACAAAAAAGAGTGGCTAAGGTAACTATTGGTCCTTTAGAAGATGAGAAGGGAGATTTAATAATGGGAGATGAGGAAATGGCTGAGGAACTGAACAGGCTTTTTGGGTCGGTCTTCACAGTGGAAGACACAAATAACATGCCAGTGACTGATGGAAATGAGGCCTTGACAGGTGAGGACCTTGAGAGGGTTGTTGTCATCAAGGAGGTAGGGATGGGCAAGCTAATGGGGCTAAAGGTCGACAAGTCTCCTGGCCCTGATGGAATGCATCCCCGAATGCTAAAAGAGATGGCTAGGGAAATTGCAAATGCACTAGTGATAATTTACCAAAATTCACTAGACTCTGGGGTGGTCCCGGCGGATTGGAAATTAGCAAACGTGACACCACTGTTTAAAAAAGGAGGTAGGCAGAACGCGGGTAATTATAGGCCAGTGAGCTTAACTTCGGTAGTAGGGAAGATGCTGGAATCTATCATCAAGGAAGAAATAGCGAGGCATCCGGATGGAAATTGTCCCATTGGGCAGATGCAGCATGGGTTCATAAAGGGCAGGTCGTGCCTAACTAATTTAGTGGAATTTTTTGAGGACATTAACAGTGCGGTAGATAACGGGGAGCCAATGGATGTGGTATATCTGGATTTCCAGAAAGCTTTTGACAAGGTGCCACACAAAAGGTTGCTGCATAAGGTAAAGATGCATGGCATTAAGGGGAACGTAGTAGCGTGGATAGAGGATTGGTTAATTAATAGAAAGCAAAGAGTGGGGATTAATGGGTGTTTCTCTGGTCTTCAGAGGGATTTGGATAGGTTAAGTGAATGGGCTAGGGTCTGGCAGATGGAATACAATGTTGACAAATGTGAGGTTATCCATTTTGGTAGGAATAACAGCAAAACGGATTATTATTTCAATGATAAAATATTAAAACATGCTGCTCTGCAGAGATACCTGGGTGTGCTAGTGCATGAGTCGCAAAATGTTGGTTTACAGGTGCAACAGGTGATTAAGAAGGCAAATGGAGTTTTGTCCTTCATTGCTAGAGGGATGGAGTTTCAGACTAAAGAGGTTATGCTGCAATTGTATAAGGTGTAAGTGAGGCCACACCTGGAGTATTGTGTTCAGTTTTGGTCTCCTTACCTGAGAAAGGACGTACTGGCGCTGGTGGGTGTGCAGAGGAGATTCACTAGGTTAATCCCAGAGCTGAAGGGGTTGGATTGCGAGGAGAGGTTGAGTAGACTGGGACTGTACTCGTTGGAATTTAGAAGGATGCGGGGGGGATCTTACAGAAACATATAAAATTATGAAGGAAACAGATAGGATAGATGCGGGCAAGTTGTTTCCACTGGCAGGTGAAAGCAGAACTAGGGGGCATAGCCTCAAAATAAGGGGAAGTAGATTTAAGACTGAGCTTAGGAGGAACTTCTTCACCAAAAGGGTTGTGAATCGATGGAATTCCTTGCCCAGTGAAGCAGTTGAGGCTCCTCCATTAAATGTTTTTAAGATAAAGATAGATAGTTTTTTGAAGAATTAATGGATTAAGGGTTATGGTGTTCGGGCCGGAAAGTGGAGCTGAGTCCACAAAAGATCAGTCATGATCTCATTGAATGGCGGAGCAGGCTCGAGGGGCCAGATGGCCTGCTCCTGCTTCTAGTTCTTGTTCTTATGTTACTCTTGAAATTAATATGAAAGCCATGTTATGATCACTCTTCCTTAGAGGATCACTTATTATAGGATTACTAATAAAACCTGTCTCATTCCGCAGGATTTCGTTATATTTTAATCTGGGAAACTGTCCTAAATACATGCCTTGAACTCATCAGCCATAATAATAATAATCACTTATTGTCACAAGTAGGCTTCAATGAAGTTACTATGAAGAGCCCCTAATCGCCACATTCCGGCACCTGTTCGGGGAGGCTGGTACGGGAATTGAACCCACACTACTGGCCTTGATCTGCACTACAAGCCAGCTGTTTAGCCCACTGTGCTAAACCAGCTCCAAACTAGTTTTGCCAATTTGATTTGTCCAGTCTATTTACAGATTAAAGTCCCCCACAATGTTTGCATTACCTTTGTTACTGGCTCCTCTTGTTTTTTTTATTAATGCTCCATTCAACAGTGTAGTTTCTGTGAAGGAGCCTATCAGTTACTCCCACTAGTGTTCTTTGCCCCTTGCTATTTCGTATTTCTACCCATATTGATTCTACATACGTTCTTCCAGTCCAAGATCCTTCCTCATTGCTTCTGTCATCTTTTATTACCAGAACTAATGAACCAATACTTTTCAATTTTGCTTGTCTTTTTGAAACATTCCAAGTACCTTTGGAATATCTTGTTCCCATTCTTGAACACTATGCAACATTTTTCTACAATGGCTAATAGATCACACTTGATAATGTACATGACATTCTTACATTTGGTTGGCTGAACTTTCAGAACTGCAACAAAACACAACTGGGAGGAAGCAGCAATTTACTAAATTAGACAGTCTGCAAGACAACACCATTGGTGCTATCCTTTCAGAAATTGCCTGCTTCCAAACTGTTAAGATGTCCTTCTCTTGGCATCTGAGTATGTTTGCAGAACTAATTCCCATTTCTTAAAAAGCCGCTTGCAAATGGGAAAATGCATTTATTTCAGTATCACATAACCATAGGTCAAGGAGCAAAGTGAAAATATCAAACAGAGTTCTCCATTTTCTTGTTTTTCATCAATTTAGAGTACCCGATTAATTTCTTTTCCAATTAAGGGGCAATTTAGTGTGGCCAATCCACCTAGCCTGCACATCTTTGGGTTGTGAGGGCGGAACCCATGCAAACACGGGGAGAATGTGCAAACTCCACACAGACAGTGACCCGGGACCGGGATTGAACCTGGGACCTTGGTGCCGTGAGGCAGCAAGGCTAACCCTCTGCGCCACCGTGCTGCCCCTCCATTTTCAATCACATGCAGGAAAGTGCTTTTTTATTATGTGTGAAGCTGATACATTCTTTCTCAATGAATGGTTTACTTTTTAATAAGTTAACCAATCTCCATTGGTGTTTTTTTGTGGAGAGAATTGAGGTGGCATTGATGTTACAGAGATCAGAATAGGTGGTCTTTGGTGAATACACAGGTCTGTGGTCAGATGCTCATCTGAGCGTCTAATATTACACCAAGGTTGCAAGCAGTCTGGTTCACTCCCAGATAATTGCCAGATAGAGGGATAGAGTCAGAAGGTATGGAGCAGCGACTGACTACAATGACTTTGATTTTTCCTGCCTCCGCAGGGCATGTTTTTAGTAATATTAGCACATAAAATAAGTCAGTCCAGCACATTCCCGCGTGCCCCCGAGCTCGCCCCCATAATACGCTTGGTGGGCAGGCACTAAGGTCGACAACATGGCTGCCTTATTCAAATAAATAATTTAGGGTCACTTAAGCTCAAAGCCTATTAACCATATTGTCCTGCATAATATGCTGTCCATGCCAACACACTGTTTGAGAGGGCAATTGGGCAAAAATGTGGAGGCTGATTTTAAAGGCCTATACGAACAAAGGGGAGAAGGAAGAGAAATGAAGCATCATTCAGGGAGTGCCTTGTGCACTCCAGCCAAACCCCCCCCCCCCCCCCCCCAATATGTTACCCCTTTTATGCTCTGCCAACTGGCCAACAGAATCCACAACTCCACCCCCGCACCCCCCCCACCCCCTTCCCGGGCACTGGGATTCCTCCTTGCCCTAAAGCCTGCAATCTTTCTCAGGCTGTCTTCCTGCAGTCTTGGCAGCACCTACTACTCAGCTCTGACACTGCCAGGATTGTTGGAGCTGCCAACCAATTCAATTAGCTGGTAGATCCCAAAGGCAGCACTTCCTGCCAAGTGAGGGTCGGAAGCCCCACTCCCCACCAATTTAGCCCCCCGCATAGCACATTATGGCTGCGTCGGAGGCTGTGCAGCAAACGCTGGCACACAGCGAGTCAGCTTTCTTTAGTTCGAGTGGGGAGCTTGGTAAAATGCAGCACAGTGACCACAATATTTTATCAAAGGAAATTTCCCCTCATTGATATTGGGTAAGCAGGCTGACAATTTATCAACAGTGGAGAAGTTGAGAGAGGCGTTCATGAGCTTGAGCTGGGTGTCATCACTGTACATGTGAAGACCAATATTGATCAAAAGGCCAATGTCCAGTTTCCTGGCAGCAGGCATTATATTTCATTTTGTGTCAGTCTGCTGTGTCAGCTGCAGCTGAGTCATCACAGCCAACCAAATGGCGGCTATTGGGCGACAATGGCTAGCCACTGACGACATAGCAGATGATTTTGATGTGCAGTCATGAAAGTCATACTGCCATGTGAAATGTCATAGAGCAGACCATTGGCATGCTGAAACAGCACATCCTTTACTTGGGCAGACCTGGAGGAAGCCTGCAGTACTTGGCAGGGCTGACATCAAAATTTTCAGTGGTCTGCTGCAACCTGCATATTGACTGCCATGAGGGAACAATCCTTTCCACCAGCTATAAGGCAAGCATCTTCTTTATGTTCACCTATGGGACGTGGGTGTTGCTGACAAGCCAAAAGTTATTGCTTGTCCCTAATTTCTCTTTGGAATATGATGGTGAGGTGCCTCAGTGAATCACTGCAGTCCATGTAGTCTATGTGTCCTCACAGTATTGTTTTGCAAGGAATTTGACCCAGCAATGATGAATAAAAACTGTTACGTAACATGTCAAGATGGTGAGAATCTTGAAGGTGGTGTTTTTTCTATGAACATCTTGCCCTAGTCCTTCCCGGCAATAGAGATCACAGGGTTGGGCAGAGCTTTGAAAGAAGCCTTGGTTGTGTCAGGGTCCTTCTTGTTTGTTCCCTTCTTTCCCCTTTCTTTTTTTTTTTTTGCTGAGACCATTTTGATCCATGGATGAGAAATAGACCCATGACTTTAATGAAGCATGTATCTTTAACTCAAGCAGAAGCCATGGCCTGTACCTTTAAATCAAGCAGAGAATTGCAGCAGCAGGAAAGCATAAGTGATCACTCACATAAATTGACCTGTCTGGTGGCCAATGATTGGCACAGGTGTCTGTGCCCTGCCCAGTGGCCAGTGGTGATTGGTTTTGGGCCTACTGTCATGTTTCTCAGAGTCACAGGTTGGTTTTTGGTTTCATTTTGGTTCTGAAACCTGGATGGAGGAATTCTAACTCACTCACTCAAAGATTTGATGAATTATCTCCAGAAATCCAGTGCAACAGATTGCTCTCTCTCCAAAAAAGGCTGATGTGAAGTAGAGACCTGAATCTGATAACTCTCTCTGCAAGAAAGAGGCTGATGTGCAAGCAGAGACCAAAATCTGATAGCTCTCTTTAAGAACAGGCTGAGGTGAAAGCAGAGGCCTCTGCTGGAAAAGCTGCTAGATATACTGCTGGGCTGCAAAGAAGATCATTACTTGCTGTATTCCAGAGACTTAAATCTGCACTCATACTGTAAAGGACTCATCATCAGGAGCAAGGGCTGTTATCTTTCCACTTTAATCCTTATTATGTTTCCACTTTTTCTCTCTTCTGTGTTTGTCTGCCTTGTGTGTGTGGGTAGAGGGTGGGGTAGTTAAAGGGGAGTCAGGTCTTAGCTCAACATTAAGCAGCTGTGCTTAATGTATATTTCATATTTGCTCCAGTGATAAATAAACATTAATTGTGTTTCAACGTACAAACCTGGTGACTATAATTACTGGGCAGCTAAGGGCCAAAGATTTCAGGAATCTTTATAAGAATTATTGGTTAATTCACTTGTGTTATGATTCTGGGGCATGTGGGGTTGGAATTGACCGTGCACTTGCCCTGGGTGGCGTAACATAAATTGGCGTCTCGGGTCCGGCATTTATTGGAATGGGAGATGGCGAATTTGGGTTACAGTATAAATTAAAAAGAGGCACCAGATTCTTAGTGATGTAACAGGATGAATGGGGAGGCTGCTAAGCATTTTCTTAAGGTGGAAGATTTAACTCTGGTTTATTTAAAAGAGCTTCGCAAACATAAGCTAGTCGAACTGGTAGGTGAATTAAAAATAGAGGTACCAGTTAGAGCTAGGAAGGCAGAGATATTTGAAGCAATCGTTCAACATTTAAATTTGAAGGAGCTGCTAGGAACACAGGGGAGCCCACAAGGTAGTATAGGGACATTTTTTGGTGGGAAAATTGAGTTGAAGAGAGTCCAGTTGCAGTAAGAGCATGTGAGAAAATTAAAAGGAATAGAAATGGTGCTGACGTAAAAAGAAAAAGAGATAGAGATGCAGCAATAGGAAATGGAGCTGTGGCAAAAAGGGGTAAAAGAAATGGAGATGAAGCAAAAAGAAATGGAGATGGAAATGAGGAGAGAGATTAAAGAAAAAGAGAGTGAGGAGAGAGCGGAAAAAGAGAGCAGAATAGGAATAACAATGAGACTTCCAGCTTAATGCACTAGAAATGTGTGGGAAGCTGCCAGAAAGTAGAGAACAGATCCCAGTGGTGATATGTTCAAATTTATGCAGGGCCTTCCAATAATTCGATGAGAAGGAGGTAGAAACCATTTTTAGGCCACTTGAGAAAATAGCAACCCAAATAGAGTGGCCAAGAGAAAAGTGGACACGACCAATGCAGAGTAAAATGACGGGGCGGGCACAGGAAGTTTATGCTTCCCTGTCAGAGCGGAAGTCTAAGAATCATGACACGGTAAAAAAGGCTATTCTGGATGCATATGCATTGGTTCCCGAAGCAAATGTGAGGTATGAATCTTGATTGTTAGAGATTGTTGGTAACAAGTTACAGGGATGTACTAACATGAGCAGGAGCTGAGGTTAGTGGTGTAATAGCTGCTCTGTCATTTGAAGATGTGTTCACTCATTCATATGAGATCATTGAACATCTTGTGGCACTGTAGCCAGGTCCCTGGTGCTTGAATCCTGGCCTCCATGGTTATCTGCTTCCGCTGCCTTTTGGCTATTTTTCTGGAGTACCTCCATCTCCCAACAGACGAGGCTTGATTATCAATTTGAAGTCAGAGGAAACCGATGCGCATTTATGGGTGGATGCGCATTTATCATGCACAATTGTGACCTAACAGCCAAAGTGCACCTCCCCTATTAAGAGGTGCTGGCAAGCTTTACGTGAAACACAAGGCAAAATGCTGCAGGAACTATTGAGTGCAAAATAGTGAGTTATGATGAAAGGACCTGGAGCATTAACTTTATTTCTCTCTTCACAAATGCTGCCTGACTTGCTGAGTATTTCCAACATTTGCTCTTTTTATGTTAGTGGTGCTAATCACTCAAAATCTTGGCCCCTGGTGATGTATCCAGCCAATGAACTGCGTAATGTTATGCCAACTGGATGCCGAGGTCATGGAGATGGGCAGGCAGTGTGAAGTGGGCCTTTCTGCTGAATGGCAGTCGGCTGATGTGGGCTAATCACAAATCACTACCCTATCCCTGTTTTCAGCTTCTCTCAATTTAGCCCCCTAAGTTATTTTACAATGATCAATGTTTAACTCAAACTGACACAGATGCTGTGGTGCATTATTTTGAAACTATATTGGTACAAAACTTAAATAGATGTTTGGAAAAAGACAAAGTTGCATTCAAGATTCTAGCATTCTTTATTTGTGTTTTTGTATCCTATTCTTCTCCAGAGTAGTTTATCATCACTAATTCTTCAAACCCTAATTAGTAATTTGTATATCCGATATAAAGGACAACTCATTTAACCTGATACCCAGCAGTTGCTCAAAATGAAAAATTCAGCTGAGCGTTCCAGCATCTGGAGTTCAATAATTAAATGCAGCAACCATAAGTAATACAGGATATTTAATGCATACCAATTATGCTGCATATTGCTCTCAATTTGTTTTTCTGCTGTTCTTCCTTCACATTCACGCAACAGCCTATAAAGTATACCTGCTACACTTTATATACTTTATTAATTGTCAAACTGTGCAGTGAAAATACCAAGGCCGGGAATCTTCGCTATCCGGCGGGGTGGGCTGTACCGGCGCCGAGGAGTGGCGTGAACCACTCTGGCGTTGGGCTGCCCGGAATGTGCGGAATCCTCTGCACCTTCAGGGGCTAGGCCGGGCGTCGGCGGGGTTGGCGCTGCGTCAGCTGGCGCCGAAAGGCCTCCGCCGGCCGGCGCGGTTTGGCGCATGCGCGGGAGCGCCAGCATGTTCTGGCGTGATCCCAGCGCATGTGCAGGAGGGTTCTTCTCCGCGCCGGCCATGGCGGACCGTTACAGTGGCCGGCGCAGAGGGAAAGAGTGCCCCATGGCACAGATCCGCCCGCAGATCGGTGGGCCCCGATCGCGGGCCAGGCCCCCCCCCCGGGGCCAGAACCACCATGCCACCCCGCGGACTCCGCAGGCCGCCTGCACAGCCAGGTCCCGCTGGTTGTTTGATTTACGCCGGCAGGACTGGCCGAAAACGGACGGCCACTCGGCCCATCGTGGAGCGGAGAATCGCCGGGGGGGGGCCACTGCCAACGGCCCCTGACCGGCGCGGCACGATTCCCGCCCCCGCCGAAAAACCGGCGGCGGAGAATCCGGCAGCTGGCGCCGGGGCGGGATTCACGCCGCCCCTCCCGGCGATTCTCCGGCCCGGCGGGGTGTCGGGGAATCCCGCCCATGAATGTATATAAAATGGTAACTGAAGAATTTCTATCAATCAACTAGGAAAATATATACTTTAATTTTTCACAAATAAATATTTTCTTTGAATAGTCGGATGACAGATATACTGTTCACCCTACAGTACCTTGGTCCCCATTGGACCACAGCATACTATTAGATGAAATCATGATAGGTAAACTAATGTCTGTGATGATGGCAATCGCTGCAACCACCTCGGAGGGCTGGGATTCTCCGACCTCCCGCCGGGTCGGAGAATCCCCAGAGGGAGGTGCGAATCTCACCCCGCTGCACCAACGCCGGCTGCCGTATTCTCCGACGCCGTTTTTCGGGTGGCGGCGGGATTTCTGCCACACGAGCGACCCCCACCGGCGATTCTCCGGGCCCTGATGGGCTGAGCGGCCGTCCATTTTTGGCAAGTCCCGCCGGCGTGAATTACTCACCTCACGCACAGCGGGACCTGACAGGTGAGCATGCGTGGACGGTCCTCGGGGGGGGGGGGGGGGGGGGCGCGGGGGGATCTGACCCTGGGGGGGGGCCACGGTGGTTTGGCCCGCGATCGGGGGCCACTGATCTGCAGGAGTGCTTGTTCCGTGGGGGCACTTCTTCCTTCCGCGCCGGGCCCGTGTAGGGCTCCGCCATATTGCCCGGGGGCCGGCGCGGAGTAGCGAACCCCCCGCACATGCGCAAAAATACGCCGGACATTCTGCACAGGCACGAACTCGCGCCGTCCCTTTGCCGCCGGCTGGAGCGGCGCCAACCCCTCCGGCGTCAACCTAGCCCCATAGAAAGGTGAGAATTCCTCACCTTGGGGGGCCGTTGACACCGGAGTCGTGGGTGCCGGTTTTCCCGCCGACGTGAGGACCTATTCCCCAGAAGGGGGAATCCCGGTTACCCTTTCCATAATGTGGTTCTTTGCAATCAAATTAATTCATAGAATCATAGAATTTACAGTGCAGAAGGAGGCTATTTGGCCCATCGGGTCTGCACCGTCCCTTGGAAAGAGCACCCTACCCAAGCCCACAACCCCATCCAATCCCCGTAACCCAGTGACCCTACCCAACCTTTTTGGGCACTGAGGGCAATTTAGCATGGCCAATCGACCTAACCTGCACATCTTTGGACTGTGGGAGAAAACCGGAGCACCCGGAGGATCCCCACGCAGACAGTGACCCAAGTCGGGAATCGAACCTAGGACCCTGGAGCTGTGAAGCAACTGTGCTAACCACTGTGCTACCATGCCCCTCTGAATTGCAAAATTCATGACATCCGCTAGACACTAAATTGGATCAGAGTGTTCCTTTGATACTCACGAATATAGATGTGGCGTTCCTGACTCCACAAAAAGACAATGTCATAATATCCACTCATGTATATAATGAGATGCAGACAGGCAGTGATTGACACACAGGATAACCAATGAACACACACGACACAGAACAACCAATCACCAGACAGGACATCACCACTATAAAGCCCACAGGGCATTAAGACTCTCTCTCTCTCACAGGACACAGCTACTGAGATAGTTAGAGTGCACAAGCCAGTGAGCACCATCTCCATGTGGTAGAGAGCTAGTCTGGTCAAGCCAGTAGGAGGTTATCAGTTAGATTAATAGAGTGTCAACCCACAGCAGATTATGTACAGCAATCAGCAAGTTCAATAAAACAGTGTTGGACCATCTCCTGTGTCGGATGCCTGTTTCCAGTTTCACTGCATCCAGTTGCAGTCAACGTTGAACCAACTCACTTAACACATCATGGTACCAGGGAGCTATTAATTCTAATGAACCTACCTCGAGTGAATCTGCAACAACCAGCAAGCAGCCATCCAGCGGCATGGAAAGGACCCAGCCTCCTCCGCAACTCCGGATCTCCGGCAACCTCGGCGCCAACTGGAAAGTCTTCAAACAGAAGTTCATCCTGTACATCGAGGCCTCCGACTTCGAGGCAGCATCGGATGCCAGAAAGATCGTGCTGTTCCTGTCGACTGCGGGGGATCAAGCCATCCACATCTATAACTCGCTCACGTTTGCCGATGGCGAAGACAAGACGAAGTTCAAGACAGTTCTGCTGAAATTCAACAGCCACTGTGAAATTGAGGTGAATGCGAGCTTTGAACACGACATCTTCCAACAGAGGCTTCAGGGTAAGGATGAACCTTTTCAGTCCTTCTTGACCCATCTCCACATCCTAGCGCAGTCATGTAATTATGACTCGACGGCTGATTCCATGATCGGGATCAGATCGTTTTCAGGGTCCAGTCCGACTCCCTGCGGGAGCAGCTTCTCAAATTCAAACAGTTGGCCCTCTCCGTCGCCATCGAAACGTGCGTTGTCCATGAGCATGCCAGAAATCGTTACTCCCGCATCAGGGCGGCAGAAACTGCAAAACTGGCCTCCCACGAGGCAGAAAGGGTGCAGGCTATCGCAAAAATGCAAGGCCTGAGCATCGAGGGGAATGGCCGTTTCACGCGCTTTTCCCGGGTCCCTACGCATGCGCGCCACGACCGGGTGGACGATGAGGCCAAAGACCCTAATGCGTACGTACGAACATCGGACGACCGCACTGCGCATGCGCGATGGCGCACAGAACGCGCTGACGTCAGCGGCATGATGTGTCCAAATTCTGGCTCCGCCCATTTAAAGCGGCAATGTCCAGCCAAAGGAAGGCGATGTCTACAGTGTGGAAAGCCTGGGCATTACACGGCCTTCTGCAGGTCCGCTCCACCGAGCAACAGCCAGCGATTCCAGCGCAGACATGTCCACTGCGTACAACAAGGCATGCGGGATTCTGATCCCGACAGCCCAAAGGACCCCGATGCTGACTGCCTCGAGTCTCCATATCGGGTGGGCATCATCACCACACGCGAGCTGGTCTCCACCGCGCCTGCAAACCGCCTTTCAATCCTGAGTGTGGATCCTGACGACGAGTGGTGTGCTGTCATCACGGTCAACCAGTCTCGCATCGGATTTAAATTGGACACTGGCGCATCTGCATACCTCATATCACAGTCGGACCTTGACAGCATCCAAGACCAACCTAGAATTCTTCCACCAGCCTGCCAGCTCCTTGACTACAATGGTAATGCCATAGCTTCCAGTGGATCGTGTCAGCTAGGTGTATCTCTCAAGGCGACGTTAAGATTCGTGATCGTCCGGCCTGACAAGGCATCCCTGCTGGATGCACGCGCATGCAAACTCCTAAATCTGGTCCAGCGAGTCCATGCCATGTCCTCGACACTGCCGACGGCCTCGCGCAATGAGAATCTCCAGGCTGAGATAGATGACATTCTCACGCAATACCACAGTGTGTTTGAAGGGATGGGCACGCTCCCATATCGCTACAAGATATTGCTCAAGCCGAATGCCACCCCAGTCATCCTTGCACCACGCCGTGTACTGGCTCCCCTCAAGGATCGTCTGAAAATGCAGCTGCGAGAGCTCCAAGACCAGGGCATCATCTCAAAGGTCACGGAACCCACAGACTGGGTCAGCTCCATGATCTGCGTCAAGAAACCCTCTGGTGAACTCCGCATTTGCATTGATCCCAAAGACCTGAATCGCAACATAATGCGAGAGCACTACCCGATCCCGAAGCGGGAAGAATTAACCTGTGAGATGGTTCATGCCAAATACTTTACCAAGCTGGACGCCTCCCGCGGTTTCTGGCAGATACAACTGGACGAGTCCAGTCGGAAGCTGTGCACATTTAACACTCCGTTCGGCAGGTATTGTTACAACATCATGCCTTTTGGTATCATCTCAGCTCCGAAGTATTTTATCGCATATTGGAGCAAATGATGGAGGGCATCGAGGGGGTGCGAGTCTATGTGGACGACGTGGTCATCTGGTCCACTATGCCTGAGGATCGCTCGCCTCAAACAGGTCTTCCAGAGGATTCATGAAAATGGCCTCCAGCTCAACAGGGTCAAATGCTAATTTGGTCGGTCCGCTGTCAAGTTCCTGGGTGACCACATTTCACAGCATGGTGTGCAACCTGACGCCGACAAGGTGCTGGCAATCAATGCCATGAAGACCCCAGAGGACAAAAAGGCGGTCCTCCGTTTCCTCGGAATGGTAAATTTTCTCTGAAAATTCATTCCCAACAAGGCATCCCACACCACGGCCCTCCGGCATCTCGTTAAAAAGTCGACAGTGTTCCAGTGGCTTCCCGCACATCAAGCGGAGTGGCTTGAGCTGAAGGCGAAGCTCACCACAGCCCCAGTACTGGTGTTCTTTAACCTAACCAAGGATACCAAGATATCCACAGACGCAAGCCAGGACGGGCGGTGCTCCTCCAGCGAGACGACTCCTCGTCCTGTGCTCCAGTGGCATATTTATCCAGGGCCATGACTCCGACCGAACAACGGTATGCCCAGATCGAAAAGGAGTGCTTGGGTCTCCTGACAGGAATAGTGAAGTTTCATGACTACGTATACGGTCTGCCAAAGTTCACGATGGAAACCGACCACAGGCCTTTAGTCCACATAATCCAAAAGGATTTAAATGATATGACACCTCGGCTGCAGCGAATTCTTCTTCGTCTCCGCCGATATGACTTCGAACTCGTCTACACACCGGGTAAGGGGCTGATCATCGCGGATACCCTATCCCGATCCATCACCACGCCGTGTGAACAGGGCGACTTCATTCGCCACATTGAGGCACAGGTGTAGTTGTGTGCCAGCAACCTCCCAGCCACTGATGAACGAGTTGTCCAAATTCGCGAAGAAACTGCCAAAGATCCTCTACTGCAGCACGTGATGCAACACCTCGCCCATGGCTGGCAAAAGGGGCAATACCCCCAGTTCTTCAACGTTAAGGACGAGTTAACGGTTGTTGAGGGGATCCTTCTTAAACTAGATAGAATCGTCATTCTCCAAAGCATGCAAACCTTGGTGCTCAAACAGATCCATGAGGGTCATCTTGGGGTTGAGAAATGTCGATGCAGAGCTCGCAGGCAGTTTACTGGCCTGGCATCAGCCAGGACATTGCCAACACGGTCCTCAACTGCACAACATGCCAGAAATTTCAACCTACTCAGCCCAAGGAAACACTGCAATAGCATGAGATCGTGACTTCTCCATGGTCCAAGGTGGGGATAGACCTCTTTCACGCAAATGGGCATGATTACATGCTCTTGGTCGACTACTTCTCCAGCAACCCGGAAGTGCTGAAACTGTCGGACCTCACATCCAAGTCAGTGATTAAAGCCTGCAAAGAGACGTTTGCCAGGCACGGGATACCACTCACAGTAATGAGTGACAACGGTCCATGTTTCTACAGCCAAGAGTGGTCCGACTTTGCACGATCCTACCACTTCCGGCATATCACATCCTGTCCCCATTACCCGCAATCAAACGGGAAGGTCGAAAAAGGGGTCTATATTGTCAAGCGGTTACTGTGCAAGGCTGCAGACATAGCCTCTGATTTCAACCTGGCGCTGTTGGCGTTCAGGGCAACCCCTCTGTCGACTGGTTTGTCTCCGGAGCAGCTGCTCATGAACCGCAACTTGAGGACGACTGTTCCAGCCATCCATGTTCCAGACCTCGACCACCTCACGGTGCTACAGAAAGTGCAGCGATCCAGGGACCAGCAGATCATGTATGATGCTCATGCCACGGATCTACCTGCGCTGGCTGCAGAAGATGTTGTTCGCATCCAGTTGCCTGAGGGAGGCTGGTCAGCCCCAGCTGTTGTCATCAGACAGGCTGCCCCCAGGTCTTTCATTGTTCAAATGGCTGATGGCTCCATTCTACGGCGTAACAGGAGGGCGCTGCGCAAAGTTCCCTGCCCACCACCTGACCACACTTCTCTGCATGTCATCATGCCGCCTCAGGAAATCTTGCCCCACGTGGCCACCGATCTGGCAGTGATCCCACCTGTCCACGAGGCCACCGAAATGGCAGCAATCCCGCCTGTCCAGGTGCCGGCGTTCCCCCCCCTCCACCTCTGAGGCGATTGACAAGAATTCGTCGCCCGCCACAAAGACTGAATCTATAGACTTAAATCTTGTACATTTTGTTCAGTTTCTCTGTATCTGCACGACAGACACCTTCCCATGTACATATGTTCATAGTCATGCATGTATATACCACCACGTTCCAAAATTTATTTTAAAAAGGGGAGATGTCATAATATCCACTCATGTATATAATGAGATGCAGACAGGCAGTGATTGACACACAGGATAACCAATGAACACACACGACACAGAACAACCAATCACCAGACAGGACACCGCCACTATAAAGCCCACAGGGCATTAAGACTCTCTCTCTCTCACAGGACACAGCTACTGAGATAGTTAGAGTGCACAAGCCAGTGAGCACCATCTCCATGTGGTAGAGAGCTAGTCTGGTCAAGCCAGTAGGAGGTTATCAGTTAGATTAATAGAGTGTCAACCCACAGCAGATTATGTACAGCAATCAGCAAGTTCAATAAAACAGTGTTGGACCATCTCCTGTGTCAGAAGCCTGTTTCTAGTTTCACTGCATCCAGTTGCAGTCAACGTTGAACCAACTTACTTAACACATCAGACAATACATCTCTTAACAGTAGGTCTTGCAGAATCCAGGAGAGAGATTAAACCATGATCCTGGTGAAGTTCAATGAGTCAACAGGCTTTTAGTTTTGGGTAACAATGCTAAGTAGGGCACCTCAAAGAATACAACTTGAACAAAAACTGACATGCCTTGAACCTCTCAGTGAATTATTATGAATGATGTTTAAAGATTCTGCAATCCCAACAGAACCTTTCTCTTTCATTTTTTGCAATTCCCTGATACATTCACTTCTACCATTTCTCAGTGAACAGGACAAAAAGGTGTTCAGAGGGGAATCTATGGGGATGGACTGTGACCTTCTGTCACATGTCCACAGTCACATCTCACGGAAGAGCCAGAATGGGAAGAAAAAATTAAAGTTTGAAATCGTAGATAGAGTAGACAGTCAGAGACTTTGTCCCCAGGTGGAACAAACCATTACAAGGGGACATAAATTTAAGGTGAATGGTGGAAGATATAGGGGGGGATGTCAGAGGTAGGTTCTTTACCCAGAGAGTAGTGGGGGCATGGAATGCACTGCCTGTGGAAGTAGTTGAGTCGGAAACATTAGGGACCTTCAAGCAGCTATTGGATAGGTACATGGATTACGGTATTACGGTAGAATGATATAGTGTAGATTAATTTGTTCTTAATGGCAGCACGGTAGCATTGTGGATAGCACAATTGCTTCACAGCTCCAGGGTCCCAGGTTCGATTCCGGCTTGGGTCACTGTCTGTGCGGAGTCTGCACATCCTCCCCGTGTGTGCGTGGGTTTCCTCCGGGTGCTCCGGTTTCCTCCCACAGTCCAAAGATGTGCACGTTAGGTGGATTGGCCAGGATAAATTGCCCTTAGTGTCCAAAATTGCCCTTAGTGTTGGGTGGAGGTGTTGACCTTGGGTGGGGTGCTCTTTCCAAGAGCCGGTGCAGACTCAATGGGCTGAATGGCCTCCTTCTGCACTGTAAATTCTATGATAATGTATAAGTAATCTAGGACAAAGGTTCGGCACAACATCGTGGGCTGAAGGGCCTGTTCTGTGCTGTATTTTCTATGTTCTATGTAACAAGGCACTGAAAGTGCTTACAGATTTGTCAGCGTCTAAAAATATATCAGTTAACATTTGATTGAGAGAGACTCTGAATGGTAACTAATCTGTGCCTGTGCAAGTTTTTCCTTTTATTTGCACATAGACCTGCTGTGATTTTCCAGAATATAATGTTTTATTGCGGAGAAGCAGGCTTCGTGACGCATTAAGGCCCAGATATGTTTTGGCAAATCCGACTTTTAAAAACGTCTGCTTGCAGGTCAGATTTTGGGTCCGGGGCAGGGGGGGAGATGGTTTTGGGCTGACATACCAATTGTAGTTGACATCTGCAGAAGTGGAGGGGGTTTGGAGGTGGGCCCGGTGCAGGTGGGGTACCTTGGGTGCTTCACAGATCAGGCACATCAAAAGGGATCAGGCCCAAACAAGAAGCATGAGTACAGATTGGGAAGGCAGTGAGATCCACTTGTGGATTCAGTGCAGCAAAGTGTTGAGTGACCTTTTGTGCTCTGGCAAGGTGAGTAGCCGGGTTCATAGACATAGAAGTCCAAGGGAAGGGTCACGTCTGCATGCTGCAGATAAGATACGAGACATGGCACATATAATCCTCAATGCTGAAGCAGAGGATTATATAAGCAACTTGTATAGATGCAGGCAAACAGATATGAATGCGTACTATGATGCACAGACACATTCAAGAGTAGTATTTCCACATGCACTATATAGGAGAGTGACATAAAATCATGTTGTGCTTGCAGCAGCATAGGGCACAGATAGCACAGGCGGCCGCCGCGCGCATGGGCGGACCTGCGGCCGGAAGTGCAGGGCCCCGTATCGGCAGCCAGAGCTCCGAGGAGCACTCCGGGGCCCTGCTAGCCTCCGGCAAAATGGAGAATCACTCAGGAAAGTCTAGAGTGA
This sequence comes from Scyliorhinus torazame, assembly GCF_047496885.1. Taxonomy (NCBI): domain Eukaryota; kingdom Metazoa; phylum Chordata; class Chondrichthyes; order Carcharhiniformes; family Scyliorhinidae; genus Scyliorhinus; species Scyliorhinus torazame. Next base: position 152,265,885 of record NC_092719.1, read on the forward strand.
TTCGCGCCCATTTTCACGCGGGCATGGGGGACACAGCCCCATTATCAGGGAATTCCGGTCACAATCTTTAATAATAATAATAATCTTTTATTGTCACAAGTATGAAGTGACTGTGAAAAGCCGCTAGATGCCCCATTCCAGCGCCTGTTCGGCTAAGCCGGTAGTGGGATTGAACCCGCGCTGCTGGCCTTGTCTGCATTACAAACCAGCTGTCTAGCCCACTGAGCTAAACCGGCCATAAGTGTCATGGAAAGGGTTGACGTGGGACTGGGTACAGTACCGCCCACAGTGTGATGCAACAAAATGTGGTAAACCCCTGTTACATCTTTATTAGGTGATGTAAGGTAGGACCTGTACTACAGGTTCGCCGGTAGTCCCTGCCGGCTGGCTCCACCCAGTAGGCGGAGTATAAATATGCGTGTCCTCCATTCAGCAGCCATTTCGCCAGCTGCTGTGGGAGGCCACACATCTTAGAGCAATAAAGCCTCAGTTGTATCCAACTCTAGTCTTTGTTCAATTGATCCAATTGAGTCCGGCGGGGGTGGTGGAGAACTATATACAGCAATGAATCTATATTTACAGTATTTGAGCAGAATAAAAATGTCTTTTGAAGTCCGGTGGACCAGTTAGAGGCTTAACCAGTCCGGTGCCTTAATGTTCTACTGGGGTGGCCGTCTGTGGGGTCCACGATGCGTAGGAGGGGTGGGCCGTGTGGCTGGGGGGGGGGGGGGGTAGGCCTGGTTGTTGCGCGAGGCGACCGTCATAGAGAGCACTATCTTCTTTGTCTCAGCTAGATCGAGTGTGGCCCCTTCTAACAGTCTTTGGCATATGAGGTCTGACCCAATCCCCGTAACGAACGCGTCCTGCATAAGGAGGTTTGAATGTTCAGTGGCCGTAACGGCCTGACAGTCACAGTCCCGGACTAGTGGGATTAGGGCCCGCCAGAAGTCTTCTATGGACTCACCAGGGATTGAGAGCGAGTGGCGAGTACGTGCCTGGCGAAGAGCGTGCTCGCCTTCTGTGCGTAGTTTTCTTTGAGAAGCGCCATGGCATCGGCGTAGTTCGGGGCGTCCTGGATCAGCGGAAACACGCTGGAGCTCAACCTTGAGTACAGGATCTGTATCTTCTGAGCCTCCGGAACAGGGATGGTCGCTGAGTTGATATACGCCTCGAAGCAAACTAGCCGGTGATTAAAGTCGTTTGGTGTCGCTTGATTGAGGATCCTGCTGTAGGCGATCTGGCTTGATATGGAGGTCGGGCTTGATATGGAGGTCGATCTTTTAGAACATCTTAGAGCAATAAATTGATGCACGATTAGTTGAACAAAGATTAGAGTTGGATACAACTGAGGCTTTATTGCTCTAAGATGTGTGGCCTCCCACAGCAGCTGGCAAAATGGCTGCTGAATGGAGGACACACATCTTAGAGCAATAAAGCCTCAGTTGTATCCAACTCTAGTCTTTGTTCAATTGTTCGTGCATCAAGAAATAATCTAGAGAGCAGTCTTGTGCTGGACAGAGGGACAAGAATGGAGACAGCTCTGAGCTTAGACCTTATACATATAGAACTTATTCATGAAGGCCCAGCCTTCTCAACCTTGTCCCTTGCCTGAGGAGTGGTGACCCTCAGGTTAAATCACCACCCCTCAGCTTTCAAAGGGTAGAGCAGTCTTTGGGGCCGTGGTAACAATTACTATTTCATTTTATATGTATATAGTTACAATTAGTTAATAACACTGACTGTTAAACGATCCAACCTCAGAACATCTTCATGAGACCTACTGAACTGTACACAACTTCCAAAGGTTCTGGAGTTGCTGGCTGTTGATGGTGGTGAATCTCCAATAGTAGGTGATAAAGGAGGTGTTACCTTGGCACATGGAGGTAATAGTGGAGGACATACTGTCACTTTGCTGAGCAGAATGGGATTTTGGCATTAGAGGGAGTGCAATAATAGAGTTGTGTCATAAGGGCAGTGGAAGGATGGCTAAGGCAGAAGTGTGCATCAGAACATGCTTTCACAATGAGAAGGCCTATGTCTAAGTATTTCATTTTGTGTTTTCCCCAGGTTCATTCATCCATCAGTCAACAAGAGGAGGAAGAGATATGCAGGAGGCTGCATCACATCATACTAACCCAAAAGCCGCCAACTCAGACAGAGGCACTTCAGATGGATATAGCGAGTGTTTAGAGTCAGTGGAACAAGGTGTAAGTCACTGCATCAGAGTGCTGGGGGAGGTGTCTGAATCAGAGATTTCTGTGCACAGATCCCAGCGTTCCCGTGCTGTTCCCGCCGCCAGCGACCAGGTGTAGATGGCGCCGGCGGGAAGCTGTCGTTTTGGGCAGGCCACTCGGCCCATCCGAGCCTGAGAATAGCGGGGGTGGCAGAGAATCGCCATTTTGGGTGTCTCGGGCGATTCACCGGACTGTGCCGCGCAGAACTAGATAGTGCCGATCTCGCCGTTTGGGTGCATCGCGGAAGGGCGTCGGACCGGCGTCGCGTGAAAAAATGGCGCCCCAGGCGATTCTCCCAAACGGCGCGGCATCGGAGAATCGTGCCCATTATGTTTGAAAACTTGTCCAATACATTTCTAGTCACTCCTGTATGCCTGTGTGTACATGTACAATAGAGAAATCAAAGGGAATGGTAAAAATGTGAGTTAGCTTCTTACCAGTACTATTGAAGGCAGCATGCTAAGTTGTATCTCAAAGTGGCTTCAGCAGGAGTAATGAGTGGTCTGATTAGTGAGATATATGAGAGCTTCTGCCTTCGCTATTGCATCGCACAAGGGTCCAGGTTTAAATGCTCAGGCACTAAGATGCTCCTTGTACCTTTCATCTAAGTGTGACTGTAAGTGAGGCTTAATAATCTTACTCAATGACCAGATCCATGGGGAAATTAAAGTAATCCCCCACATGAGCAAAAAGGGAATTAGTCACTTCCTCAATGCATCTGTGTGTTGCTGACCGGAACATACTTGCCAGGTCTCCTACTGAGCCCTGGAAAAAGCCTGAGGCAAAGAGGTTCCATTTGACAGTTACCTTCACAGCCACTGGCAGGGCATGGGAGTCAATGGATTGTGGCCCCAGTTGCTGCCGCACCATGGGATAAACATTTGCCACAACATCACGGCTCAACCGGAGTCTTTTTTGGCACTGGTTTTCCATCATGTTGAGTAATGATGTTACGGTGAATGCCACTTTAAGTCCAGCCTTGCTGAGTAAGGGTCGCGTGGTCTGAACAACCAATCAACAGCTAGAGTGGGGAATCTCTCTGAGGGAAAAAGTCTTCCTAGTTGGAAAGAGTGTACCATGGACTAACTCAAAGCATGCAGCTAATGAGACAACCGTGTAAATAAAGTTTGTTGTTCAACTTAAGAAGCTTCCAGGAGTAAATCTTCACATCTGGTGATGAGGATAAGCAATCCGGCCTCTAGCCCTATATCTGTGAGTATCACATTTTGACCAAAGCCTAAAGGGAAAAATATATACTCACCAGAATGTCTCTCTTCAGTGAATAGACCCATCTGACTTGTCTATAGAGGACTGCAGTCAATACATTGAGCAATTCAGGTTTTATTTTCAGGCAAACAAAATAGGGGAGGGGGCAAAATGCAAAGCAATTCTCCTGAGCATCTGTTTAAGTCAGACCTACAATCTTATTCTCAGTCTCAAAGCCCCAAGCATGCCCGACTCCAAATCATTCAGTAAGCTCATGGATTTAATGAAATATCATTTTCAACCCAAGCCATCAGTCATAATCCAGAGATTCAAATTTAATTTGAGGGTGAGAGCCCCAGGCGAATTGATCGCGACTTACATTGTTAAATGAAAGCACATTGTTAAAGTAAAGCAATTATTGGAGCATCGTGGTTTTGGAGCGACTCAAAATTAAACGCTGTGGGAACGGTTAGTTTGTGACTTGAGCTACAATGCAATACAGCGCAATTTGTTAGCAGGAGTTAACATAGATTTTCAACAGGCAACGGAGATAGTGCTGGCCATCAAAAGTGAGGAAAAAGTTTAAAAATAGCTGCAAAACACTCAAAATATTGCTAGGTATCAATTATGATGTGGAGGTGGGCATAGTAAGAAGTCTCACAACACCAGGTTAAAGTCCAATGGTTTATTTGAAATCACAAGCTTTCAGAGCACTGCTCCTTCATCAGGTGAAGTGGAGGCAGGTTCACAATCACAGCATATATAGGAGACACAATTGCAAGATAATTACAGATTAGAATGTAAAGAATGGTGGAATGTGAGTCTTTACAGGTGAACAAGTCTTTACAGGAATAAACAGTGTGAGTGAAGTGAGGGATAATCACAGGTAATCGAGGTGTGAATTGTCTCAAGCCAAGACAATTAGTAAGATTCTGCAAACCCAGGCAGAATGTTGGGGGTTACGTGTAATGTGACATAAACCCGAGATCCCGGTTGAGGCCGTCCATCATGCATGCGAAACCTGGCTGCCAGTTTCTGCTTGGCAATTCTGCGTTGATCTGTGTCTTGAAAGCTGCCTTGGAGAATGTTTACCCAAAGATCGGAGGCTGAATGTCCTTGACTGCGAAAGTGTTCCCCGACTGGAAGGGAACACTTCTGCCTGGCGATTGTTGCACGGTGTTCGTTCATCCGTTGTCATAGCATCTGCAAGGGCTCGCCAATGTACCACGCCTCGGGACATCCTTTCCTGCAGCATATGAGTTAGACAACGTTGGCCAAGTCGCATGAGTATGTACCGCATACCTGGTGGGTGGTCTTCTCACGTGTGATGGTAGTATCCATGTTGATGTTCCGACATGTCTTGCAGAGGTTGCCGTGACAGTGTTATGTGGTGTCGTGCTCGCTGTTCTCCTGAAGGCTATGTAGTTTGCTGCAAAAAATGGTCTGTTTGAGGTTAGGTGGTTGTTTGAAAGCAAGTAGTGGGGGGGGGGGGGTGAGGATGGTCTTGGCGGGATGTTCATTGTCATCGATGACCTGTTGAAAGCTCCAAAGAAGATGTCGTAGCTTCTCCACACTGGAGAAGCACTGAATGATGAAGGGCACTCTGTCGGTCGTGTCCTTTGTTCGTCTTCTGAGGAGGTCAGTGTGGTTTTTCGCTGAGGCTCGTCGGAACTGTCAAATAATGAGTCGAGCGTCATAATTATGTACCAGCCTCCACTTCACCTGATGAAGGAGCAGCACTCCGAAAGCTTGTGATTTCAAATAAACCGTTAAGGTATCAATTAGGGTAGGAACCTGCAGCCAACCATGGTACCAAAACTATTGAATCAACCGCAAAGTGGGAAACAATTCCAGTCAACTGCAAAACCAAAAGATATAGCGGAGGCAATCAGACAATGCTTGTTAAGGGGAAATGTTACCAAGCCTCAGAATCATGCAGGTTTAAGGTGACTGAGTGTCATTATTGTCACAGAAGAGGACATTTGATAAAACAGTGCAGAGCTAAGTCAACACTGTCATGTAATCGATCAGCCAAGATGTTACATGTACACAAAGTGAAAGAACCTGACATCATTGATTCTGATATTTACTTTATTATTAATCTTAAAGCAGTCAAGCCAGATCCTATTACTGTAATACTCTGTGAAAATGTGAAACCGCTAAGTATGAAAGTAGATACATCGGCCACCTTGATGGGTGAGCACACATTTCAGTACCTGAGAGAGGGTGCTCAACCATTGGATTTGGAGGACATAGGAGAAGTAATAAAAAGTAAAAGACACCACAATATTATCTGTGAACTATAGACAGCAGTTTGTCCAGCTTTCGGTAATAATAGTAAGAAGTCTTATAACACCAGGTTAAAGCCCACCAGGTTTGTTTCAAATCACTAGCTTTCAGAGCACTGCTCTTTCCTCAGGTGAGGAAGCTAGTCACTAGCTAGAAAGCTAGTGATTTGAAACAAACCTGTTGGACTTTAACCTGGTGTTGTAAGACTTCTTACTGTGCTCACCCCAGTCCAACGCCGGCATCTCCATATCTTCGGTAATAATAGTAACGAGTGAAGTAACAAGCCTTCTGTGATGAGACTGGCTTAAATAAATCAAGTTGAACTGGGCTGAGAATTTTCAAGTACAGGCAGGGGGAACTACCAGAATTATTTTACAAAATACAAACAGTCTTCCATGACCAGTTAGGCAAAATCAAAGGCTTGCAAGCCAAGATTTACTTTGATCCAGAGGAAGCTCCTTAATTCTTGAGGGCAAGACTAGTATCATATACCATATGAGAAAAAGTGGATGCTGAGTTAAACAGGTTGGAAGAACTGGAAATCAACCTGCTGGTTCAGTTTGCGGAATGAGCAGCACCCAGTGTTCCCCTATTGAACCCAGATAAGGCTGTCCGCATTTGCAGCGATTGTAAACAAACAGTTAATCAGGCCACCAAGCTGGTGTTAGCGGGAATGAATCCGGAAAAATCGCTCAACATTCGGATCTGTTCCAAACGTCAAACAGTTTATTGATTACGCCAGCAGGGAGCAAGCCGCACCATGCTCTTCTTCACGCAACAATAGAAATCATCATCAGCAATACTTATACAGTTTCCAAACAGTTACTCAGCCATCCTGGCTGGGCACAAGCCAATCATATAGATTATAGATTCCATACGGAATGGACTGGTTGCTAGACATGATGATGCTGCGTGATGTTTACCAAACCCTTATGGACTGTCCTTGGATCTTCACAGCAACTCACAGGTTTGAGACTCCCTTATCCTGACTTTGTTAGCTCGCTCCATTATTCAGAGACAGCTTCCTGATAAGGGGTGATAGGCTGAACCAGCTATCTACTGTGTGAGCCGACCCTCTTCAAGAATGGCTCAGCTAAGCCCCATGGTGCCTTTGCAAATTGTTAAGCTCCATTCTAATTAGGATTTATGCATTCTCAGTGTAATAGCATATCTTGGGCGGGATTCTCCGCTCCCGCGCCGGTTGGGAGAATCGCCTGGGTCACCGAATTTTCCCGCGACGCCGGTCCAACGCCATCCCACGATTCTCCCAAGCGGCGAGAGCGGCCCAGTCGAATTCCACGCGGCGCAGGCCGGAGAATCGCCCGAGACACCCAAAATGGCGATTCTCCGGCACCCCTGCCAAAACGGCGGGTTCCCCCGGCGCCGTCCACACCTGGTCGCTGCCGGCAGGAACAGCGCGGGAACGCTGGGGGAGCGGCCTGCGGGGGGTGGGGTGGGGGAGGGGGGATCCTGCACCGGGGGGGGGGGCTCAAATGGGGTCTGGCCCGCGATCGGTGCCCACCGATCGTCGGGCTGTCCTCTCTGAAGGAGGACCTCCTTTCTTCCGCAGCCCCGCAAGATCCGTCTGACATCTTCTTGCGGGGCAGACTCGGAGAGGACGGCAACAACGCATGCGCGGGTTGGCGCCGGCCAACCCGTGCATGCGCGGGTGACGCCAGTTATGCGGCGCCAGCCGCGTCATGTATGCGGCGCCGCCTTTACGTGGCGACAAGGCCTGGCGCGTGTAAATGACGCGACCCCGCTTCTTACCCATTATCGGGCCCTGAATCGGTCGGGATAGGGGCCGTTTCGCGCCGTCGTGAACCTCAACGGCGTTCACGACGGCGTGGGCACTTCGACACGGGAGCGGAGAATCGCGCCCAATGTATATTTAATATACATATGATATATACTGCAGGTGCCCCTGCCCTTGGAACTGACTTCTACACTTGATGAGTTAAATTCCAAGAATTGAAGACCTGTGAGCAAAGCTGGAAGGAGGCCAATCATATACAAAGCTGAATGTGAGTCATGCGTACCAGCAACTCAAATTAGATAACATTTCCTGGGGTTATGTCACACTAAACACACAAGGGCCTATTCCAGTATACACACTTGTGTTTTGCCATGTCTTCAGCATGTGCAATACTTCAAAAGACGATGGAGAGTACTACGGGGACTACCATGGGTCGTAGTATACCTGGATTATGTCTTAATAACTGGACAAACAACAGGCTGAATATCTAGCAAATTTAGAAGAGGTGTTAAAGAGATTTTAGGAGGCTGGAGTGTGCCTCAAGAAAGAGATGTGCACCTGTCAAACCACCAAGGTGACCTATCTGCGGCAACATGTAGACATGCTAGGATACACCCCATGGAAGAAAAGGTCAAGGTGATCATGGTGGTGCCTCGACCACAAACATAACTGAGCTCAAATCGTTTTGGGGAATGGATGGTGTTTACCCAATTTATCGACTGTACTGGCCCCTTGAATGTCCTGTTAAAGAAGCACCATTGTTGGTCTTTGAAGGCTTCTAAGGAGGAAACTTTAAATAAAGTGAAGGAATTGCTACATTCCTCAAACCTGTTAGTACCCTTCATCCCATCTAAAGAATTGGGATTGTCCTGTGACTCCTCTCCATATGGTATTGGTGCAGTGTTGTCTGATGAGATGGGCGACAGCTCTGAGAGGCTGACAGGACATGTGTCAAGAACCATTTCAGTGGCCAGAACAGAACACTATTGTGAAGGAAGGACATCCATATTCCTCAGCATCAAGAAATTCCACCAGTGCTTGCAGGGTAGACACTTAGCCATTTCTGACCAGAAACTGCTTTTGGGTCTCTTCAAAGAGGACAAGGCTCCCGCCGATAACCTCGGAAAGAATTCAGCGATGGGAATTCATTCTGTTCGCCTGCGAATATATTTTCAAACACTGACCTAGGATGCACATGGTGAATGTGGACCAATCGAGATCCACTTCAGGACAAAGTGGGAGACAAGGGGCAGAATTCTCCGACCCCCCCCCGCCGGGTCGGAGAATCGACAGGGGGCAGCGTGAATTCCGCCCTGACGCCGGCTGCTGGATTCTCCGGCGCCGATTTTTCGGCGGGGGCGGTAATCGCGTCGCGCCGGTCGGGGGGCATTGGCAGCGCCCCCCCCCCGGCGATTCTCCGCCCCGCAATGGGCCGAGTGGCCGCCCCTTTTCGGCTAGTCCCGCCGGCGTATGTTACACCAGGCCCATACCGGCGGGACCTGGCTCTGCGGGTGGCCAGCGGAATCCTCGGGGGGGATCTGGCCCCGGTGGGGGGGGCCCACGGTGGCCTGGCCCACGATCGGGACCCACCGATCCGCGGGTGGGCCTGTGCCATGGGGGCACCCTTTCCCTCCGCTCCGGCCGGTGCAACAGTCCGTCATGGCCGGCACGGAGAAGAACCCCCCTGCGCATGCACTGGGATGACACCAGTACACGCTGGCACTCCTGCGCATGCGCCAACACGCGCCGGCCGGCGGAGACCCTTCGGCGCCGGCTAGCGCGGCGCCAATCCCGCTGCCGCCGGCCTAGCCCCTGAAGGTGCGGAGGATTCTGCACCTTCCGGGCGACCCAATGCCGGAGTGGTTCACGCCACTCCACGCCGCCGGTACGGCCCGCCCCACCGGATAGCGGAGAATCCCACCCAAGATGCTTACAGAATGGGTAAACATGCCAGTTTCTGAGGAAATGAAACCATTCTTTACCAGCAGAAGTGAACTGAGTTTTCGGAATGCCATCGTGCTTTGGGGATCAAGAGTAGTTGTTCCTGCACAAGGCAGAGATTTGCTCCAAACTGAATGACACAGTGCTCATCCTGGCATCTCTAAGGTGAAGGTTCTTGCCAGGGGTTATGTTTGGGGCCTGGCATTGAAGCTGATATCAAAAAGCTAATCAACATTGTCAGCAGGTTTCCAGCTGCAGCCTCACTAAACTCTTAGGAATGGCATGGCCAATCATCGATACAAATCAATATCGACCATCTTGGTCTATTCTTGGGTACAATGTTTTGCTTGTGATTGACATTCACATGAAATGGATGGAGATTTTTGAGGACAAGTCAACTTAATCACATGCTACAATCAAAAGGCTATGCCAATGTTTTTCCACCCACAGATTACCCAAAGTCATGGGGCAGGATTCTCCATTTGCCGACGTTGAAATTGTAAAATGCGACTGGGCGGAGAATAGGTTCCGATGCCAAAATTGCGGCGGGCGCCGATTTGACACCAAATCGCAATTCTCTGTCACCTCGACAGTGGCATCAATGCGCACCGGAATGCACGTACAGCAAACACCATTTGCCTTTCATTAGCAGGCCCACCCAGTATTCTCCGGGGCCTCCATGATTCTTCTCCGATGGTCCGAGTTCTCGATCGCCCGGTTCACTTGTGCTTTTAAAAATCGTGAAACCAGCGGGGTGGCTGATGAAGGAGGGAGAGAGGAGATAGGGCACAGGGGAGCGATTGCGGGCTGCCGGGCTGGACACTGGTTGGGCTTGCTGGGATGGGGGAGGCCCTGCGAGGGCCGGGGTAGGGGGGTGGCGGGGGAACGGACTGAGCAGACGGGATGGTCCCCCACGGGACTGGGGGATATCCAGTCCCAGACCACCATAACCGTGGCCATCTTGCTGTGCACCCACTGACCACCCACCTTGGCCCCTGGATCTGCAGAGTGGCACCGGCTGTATGGGTGGCTCCACACCTCCACCCTCGCACCTCACCGTTCTTGTGTCTTACAGGACCTGCTGGGGATGGAGCAGACGTGTATGATGGTCACATATCAACTGCACCTTTTGGTTTGGGTAGATCGGACTGTTACCTGTAGGAGCTCGTTGGGAGACATGCATCCCATCGATCACCTCCCGGACCCGGGGATCCAGGCGACGGCGGCAAACCTCGCTGCCCGGGCATCCTGATGGGCTCGTTTCACATCAAAGTGGATGTATTGGGCTGCCAGGGCATATAGGGCCTCCGTGATGACACAGATGCACCTGTGCACCGAGATCTGTGAGATCCCAGACAGGTCCCCATTTGGCACCTGGATGGACCCCGTGGTGTAGACATTCAGGTCCATGATAGCACTAGACAGTGTCCCAGGAATCTCTTCACCAACATGCCCAATTGAGGTGAGTGCCTCTGGGAGGTGGCGGGTGTTGGAGACAGCTGTGACGGAAAATCCCTGTCATCCTCCGACCTGAGCTCGGGGGTCTCCAGTTTACAGGTATGTGGTGTCTGAGCTGCTCTCCTCGTCATTGCTGGGCTCACGGTGGGGCACTGGCTGTGGCACTGGCTAGGGGCAGGGGACGACAGATGGACCCACTCCATCCCCAGCAGGTCCTGTAAGACACAAGACAAGATGCATGATTAGACCATGGACCGGGGGGGAGTTGGGGTTGTTGTGTTCTGTGGCTCCCCTGATTACGAACACACGCATAGAACATGGGTGTGGTTGCAATAAGTATTTATTCTTGACACACAGAAAGGTAATCATGCAATTCAATATACAGACAATTATATTTAAGTTAATGTGGAGCTACGGTGAGATGCGACTGTCTCATTGTCCATCCTGCTACCAAGTGCTGTCGTCTTGTCCGTCCCCTGTGTCTTCATGGGTGTCTGGTTCCACCTACTGGCAGGAGGTCATGACTGTCACTACATGTATTGATCATCAGCTATATACTCTGGTACTGTTATATACAGATATATACATTGGTGCAACTATCTACAATTATATACAGATATGCATATCACCACAGAGGTCGGCGTGTGGGTGGGGGTGCAGGATGGTGGTGTGCGAGTGAGGCTGGTGTGGGGGCGAGGGTGATGTGGGGGTGAAGGTGGTATTGGGGTGAGGGTGATGTGGCAGTGAGGGTGGTGTTGGGGTGAGGGTGGTGTTGGGGGGTGGGTTTGACACATGTGTCATGGGGAACTGTAACTAAGTGGGGTCTCACTTCCTTGCCCGAGGCCGAGCACCACCTCACCAACCTCCCTTCCCACCCGGCCACCAACCATGTCCAGGGTCCTCGGTTCGGCCACAGTCAGGGGCTGCAGGTCCAGTGGTCCCCCTCTGGTCTTCTCCTACTCCCAGCGGTTGTGCGTGGCCTTCCCCTGGGGGTGGGGGGCAGGGAACAGAAAACGACAGTGTTAGACAGTCTGACTCATGCAGCCTATGCAGCTGGTGGCCTCGGTGACCAGGGCTCCTGGCCGTGGAGGCCAGCATGGGTGTCGGCATGTGGGGCAGGGTGGGGGTACGGCCGCCCTCCGGGTTGGGGGAGGGGTTAGTTTACAGGTATGTGGGACACAGGTTGGTGCCAGGGGCAGAGTGCTGCCTACTCACCCTGGCCACCCTGAGGAGGTGGTGCAGTTTTTGTCAGCAGTGCAGGCCGGTCCGGACTATTTTGCCTACGGTGCTGACCGCCTCTGCCACCTGCACCCAGGCACGATGAAGGGCAGTCTCCTTCCCGAGTCGGTGTACAGGGTCAACCGCCTCTCCTCCACCACATCCAGAAGGGTCTCCAACCCGCCGTTGGTGAAGCTTGGAGTTGCTCTTCTTGCTGCCATCTTGTTGACTGGAATGGTGTGTGTGGGGAGTAAAATGTGTACAGGCAGCTGCAGCTTGTCAGCTTCCTGAGCATCAATTGCAGATCTGTCGAATCCAATACTGTTTCTCATTAGAATCCATTGTGTTCCACGTGGCGCCGGTGCTAGCCCCTTAACAGTATCAGAATTGGTCCAGGTGTGGCGGCAGTTTTGCTTTCGTGAAAGTCCACAAATTTTGCGTTGGCGTCAACATAGTGGGCTGGATTCTCCGGTTGCCGACGCTGAAATTGCGTTTGGCGATTGGCCAGAGAATACGCTTTTATGCCGAAATCGAGGGCGGCTCCATTTTTCAGATGCTCCGCCCCCTCAAAAATGTCGTAATCGCTGAGTACGTCGCATACCGTTGGGACGGCCTCAGGACATCACATGAGGCTCCCCCCCGATGCTCCGCCTCTTATGAGCCAACTTCCCATGGCATCGGTCGTGTGTGCTCAGTTTTCAGGGACCTCACGTGGCGGCTGCGGACTGTGTCAACGCCGCTGCAGTTGGGGAGGAGCTGTTCCACTGGCTTGGGGGGGGGGGGGGCTTTGGGGGTGGGCTGGGGGGATTGGTGGTGGGTGGTCCAGGAGTGGCGAGGTAGGTTACAGGGGGGCACATCTGGCAGGCCGGGTCCGCATGCGGCTGGCGTCATGGTGTACGGCGCGGCTGCTGCAGGTTGCCGCCACGTGCATGCACAGCCACGGACCAGGCAATTCTCCATCCATATCTGCAGGTGAAGCTGGGGGCTTTACGTGGCGCGGCTGCTAGCCCCCCACTGGGCAGAGCATCGGTGCAGGGGTGGCACCGACGTTCTGGTCGTAAGACTAGACACATGTCCTTAGTCTCAGAATCGGAGAATCCTGCTGATGGTATCAGACAATGGAAACATATTCCCAAGTGCTAAATTTCAAAACTTTACCAGTCTCAATGGTATAAAACACGTCAGAACTGAGCTTTACAATCCAGCATCAAATGCCTAGAGAGCCATCCAAACTTTTGATTCTGGCCTAAGGAACCTTGGAAACCAAAGCTTCATGCTTCCTTCTTCGTTACCGTACCCCTCCATATGCAACAACTTGAGTTCCACTAGCAGATTTGCTAATGAACCGTCATCTCAGAATGAAATGGAGTCTCATGTTTACAAATTTACCAGCGATGGTAGAGGCCAGCCAAGGTAATCAGAAAACAAGCCATGATTCGCATAGTGAAGCTTTAAATTTATTGTAGATGAAACCTTGTATGTGAAAAACCTTGGGAGTAAACCAAATTGGATTCAAGGAATTGTCTCTGACATGGGGCCCTTTCATACAAAATAGACATGGAGGGACGGATTGTTCATAAACGCATGGACCATTTGCGGAGTAAACATTCTGGCAGTCAGTTTTGCCATCAAGAAATTATTTCGAACCCATAAGCACTAAAGTACCTGAGCGACCTGTTATAGACATAACTGATGTCTTCATTGACACCGATTAGTACAGTTCCTGTTAATGTCGATCCTGTGGAAGCAGCTCAAACAACAGAATTTTGCTGCTCTACCAGGAACAGGAAACCTCCTCAAAGACTTGATTTACAATTGTCAAATCTATGCATATAGTGTGTAATTAAAATTCATGACTAAGTACAAAAGTAATTATTTCTCAGATTTAGATAGTGTTTTCTCTTCACCTGTATAAAGTAATTTGGTAAATAAAGATAGAAAAAGGAGTTAAAGGGGAGGAACATGTTGATTGTCACTTTAAGACCAGCCTTACTGAGTAAGGGTCACTAGGGTCACCTAGTGTTGCTGGGCTGGGACTTGTACTATGCCTTTTTTATTAGTCTTTACGGGATTAGTTTTTTTTATTGTATGAGATATTGAACAGGAGGTTTTATGGCACAGTGTAGCATGCCTATCTCTGGGCCAGAGGCTCCATGTTCAAGTCCCACTTCAGGACTTTGTGACCACGGAAGGTGCATGTATAAATGTGGCCACACAGGTTGATTATCAGCCTGTAAATATACCTGATGATAGGGAGATTTTCCTGGTCAGCCATATTGTAGAATGGCAAATTGCTGCATCACTTTACCAAGCACAAGCACGGACCAATTTAATGGAAATCCATGGTCACCAACACCCTCTTGGGGCATGGAACCTGAAGGAGGAGGAGGAGATACTAGCCTGACTTTCATTGTTTGCACTTTTTCAGCAACTTTGCCCAAATCGTTGTCATATTAAAATCAACTTGCAAATATTTCCTTTTGCAAACTTCTGTTGTTCTCCTGGACAATGTTCCAGGGCATACTTTAAAATTGAATGACTACATAACACTAAAAAGAAACACTACATAAAACATATTTATTTACAGGAATGACAATTATCGTTTGCACCTTGTAGTGAGATGGTTATCCTGATGTTACAATTGTGGGTGTAGCATAATTCAGTTACAATGATAAATTCTCCAATAAACCATCCATTTCAATATTGGTCGACATTGATATTCCAAATAAAATGTCTTATAAATAATACATCATATCATTCAAAAACCAATCAATACTAACTTGAATTTAGAATATTATTTTTGTTGGACCAGGGAATCGAGAGATATGGAACTAAGGCAGGTAAATAGAATTGAGATCCATATTAGCCATTATCCAATTAACTGAATGCCAAACAGGCTTGAGGAGCTAAATACTGTACTCCTGTTTTCTATACTCCATCATCAACATGTTTTTTTGGATAAAGGGACCATGACAGATGAACTGTTATACTGCAAAGTTTTCACACCAATGTTACAATTCAAAACCATTCTCAAAATTAATTTGTCAATAATAATCTTGCCTCCTTCAAAATAAGAAACTAGAAATTGGTTTAAAAGTCTATCTTAGATTACCATGTTATACTGCTTAAGTGATATGTAATTACCATCAAGGAATTTTCACAAGTTGGGCAAAATCCTAGGGAAGTCTTGGTACTTAAAAATTTGATTTTCACTATTGTAATATTTCAGAAAAACTTCAACTTTCCAATTTATGCCATTATTTTTTCTTGATGATTATTCTCAATAAATAGGACAATTATTTTCATGCAACACTCATATAAATTCAACACCATTCTTCCCATTGTACAGTGCACAAATCTCCAGGACCTGATGGTTTCCGCCCGAGCTTATTAAAATAAGTAGGTGAGGAAACTGCAGACACATTAATCATGATCTTGCAGAATTCTCTAGATTCATGAATGTTCCCCATTGGATTGGAAAATAATCAGTGTCACTTCATTATTTAAGAAGGGTGGGAGAGGGAAACCAAGAAATTAAATATCAATTACAAAAAAAAAAGATTTGTATTCAGATTTGCCTTCCAAATCCTCATGACGTGCTCACAGAATATTAATGCAGGGTGCACACATTTCATGTTTGGTGCCGCATTGACTTTAACTAAATTATTCTACTCATAACCACTCTCTTACTGATATAGTGCAATTGATGCGCCAGCTCCCTCCATTATCCAATTTTAGGGCAACATTCTCCATAATGACTGTACATTTGTGCCATTTGAAGAAGTTGATATGTGATTGTTTGGGGACAAAACTGTGGGTGATGGAGTATTGTATTTAAATGGTAACTAATATAACTGATTCTATTTAATACATGATGTGTTAAGAAATAGATTTTTTTAAACTTCAAATTGCACATTATGTCTAACATCAGTGTGATCATCGAATTTTTCTCATAAGGATGATCTCACCATCTAACTGGTTGTAAAACTGTAGGGCCCATTCCACTGGTTGGTGTAAGTTTTGTCCAAATGGGCAAGGATAGGGCTCTGTCGGAATTGGCGTTTCTTTATTTTTAACTATTCTGAATGGTAGCACAGCACTGTTGCGTCTGAAAGATTACAGTGCAGGTCAATCCTGTTTACTCCTAATCAACTCCTGCTCCCTGTGCTTAATCTCCGAGAAGGAACTACCCTCATCTTGATAATCTGTGAAATGGAAGGTCATTGATGAAGCAGTTGAAAATGGTTGGGCCTGGAACGCTACCCTGAGGAACTCCTGCAGTGATGTCCTGGAGTTGAGATAATTGACGTCCAATCACCACCACAATCAAAGAAAGTCCTTCCTTTGTGTCAGGTAGGACTCCAACCAGCAGAGAATTCCCCCCCAGATTCCCATTGACTCCAGTTTAGCTCGGGCTCCTTGATGCCATACTCAGGCAAATGCTGCCTTGATGTCAAGGGCAGTCACTCCACCCGGTCACAAGCAGCCACAAATACCCCAGGGTCACTCTCTCTGCTTGCTTCTCTGTTGAAACTGTAACGTTTAGGTTGCATTTTCTTGCCTTATTTTTTTTAACAAAATGTATCACCTCATACTTTCCTTTAAGGAATTTCAACTGCCTTGTGTCCATCAGTGTCATCAGCCTACCTATGTCCTCTTGAAATTCATTATTATCCTCTTCACTGTTTAAAATTAAAGTCAATGGGAATCAAGGAGAAAAGTCTCCTTTGTCATACCTAGCACAGAGGAGAGTGGTTATGGTTGTTGGAGACCAATCATCTGAGTCCCAGGACATCACTGCAGGAGCTCCAAAGTGTAGTGTCCTGGGCTCAACTATCTTCATTTGCTTCATCAATGACCTTTCCTCCAACATAAGATCAAAGATGGAAATGTTCGCTGGTAATGTTCAATGCCATTCATGACTCCTCAAATACTGAAGCAGCCCATGTCCATATGCAATAAGACTTGGAAAGTATTCAGGCTTGGGCTGATAAGTGGCAAGTAACATGTGCACTACACAAAGTGCCAGGAAATGACCATGTCCAACATCCCCTAGTCAAAAAGAAAAAGGAAGCATTTGTCAAGGACAGGAGGCTGGGAACACACAAAGCAAGTGTGGAATACAAGGAAAGTAGGAAGAAACTTAAGCAAGGAGTCAGGAGGGCTAAAAGGGGTCAAAAAAAGTCATTGGCCAGTCGGATTAAGGAAAATCCCATGGCTTTTTATACATATATAAAGAGCAAGAGGGTAGCCAGGTAGAGGGTTGGCTCATTCAAGGACGGGGAGGGAATACATGCGTGGAGCCAGAGGAATTGGGCGAGGTATTAAATGAGTACTTCGAGACAGAATTTAAAATAAGTGGATGTATTAGTAAGAGGCAACATGGTTTTGTAAAGGGGAGGTCGTGTCTTACTAACTTGATTGAGTTTTTCAAGGAAGTGACGAAGATGATTGAGGGTAGGGCAGTGGATGTTGTCTACATGGACTTCAGTAAGGCCTTTGACAAGGCCCCTCATGGCAGACTGGTACAGAAGATGAAGTCGCACAGGATCAGAGGTCAGCTGGCAAGATGGATACAGAACTGGCTCTGTCATGAAAGACAGAGAATAGCAGCGGAAGTGTGCATTTCTGAATGGAGGGCTGTGACTAGTAGCGTTCCTCAGGGACCAGTGATGGGACCCTTGCTGTTTGTAATATATATAAAGGGCTGGATTCTCCCAAAATGCCAATTTTCAGGGTCATGCCAATTTTCAGGGCCCGGAGAATCGCCGGCATGGTGCCAGGCCTGATTACACCGTGAAAGTGGATTCTCCGCCCCTGCGCCAGCCGCAATTTCGACACGTGGCTGCGGAGAATCCAGCCCAAAAGATTTGGAGGAAAATGTAACTGGTTTGACTGGCAAGTTTACGGATGACACAAAGGTTAGTGGAATTGTGGATAACAATGAGGACCGTCAGAGGATACAGCAGGATATTGATCGGTTGGAAACTTGGGTGGAGTGATGATAGGTGGAGTTTAATCTGGACAAATGTGAGGTAATGCATTTTGGAAGGTCTAATTCAGATGGGAAATATACAGCAAATGGCAGAACCCTTAAGAGTATTGATAGGCAGAAGGATTTGGGTGTACAGGTACACAGGTCACTGAAAGTGGCAAGGCAGGTGGAGAAGGTAGTCAAGAAGACATATGACATGCTTGTCTTCATCGGCTGGGGCATTGAGTTTAAAAATTAGCAAGACATGTTGAAGCTGTAGAGAACCTTAGTCAGGGCACACTTGGAATCTAGTGTTCAAATCTAGTCGCCACACTACCAGAAGGATGTGGAGGTTTTGGAGAGGGTACAGAAAAGATCTACCAGGATGTTGCCTGGTATGGACGGCATTAGCTATGAGGAAAGGTTGGAGAAACTTAGTTTGTTCTCACTGGAACAACGGAGGTTGAGAACGACCTGATCGAGGTCTGTATCCACCTTGCCAGCTGACCTCTGATCTTGTGCGACTTCATCTTCTGTACCAGTCTGCCATGAGGGGCCTTGGCATGGGTAGAGTGGACCTCAGAAGCTTTTTCCCAGGATGGAAGAGTCAATTACTAGGTGGCATAGGTCTAAGGTGCGAGGGGCAACGTTTAACGGGGATGTACGAGGCAAGTTTTTAAGGGTGAGGGTGGTGGGAGCCTGAAACTTGCTGCCGGGGGAGGTGGTGGAAGCAGATACGATAGAGACATTTTAAGGGACGTCTTGACAAATACATGAATAGGATGGGAATAGAGGGATATGGTACCCGGAAGGGTTGGGGGTTTTAGTTCAGAGGGGCAGCATGGTCGGTGCAGGCTTAGAGGGCCGAAGGGCCTCTTCCTGTGCTGTAAATTTCTTTGTTCATTGTTCTAAGTGTAAATCTAACCATCTCCCCTTGGCATTCAGCGCCATTGCCATTGCTGAAGCCCCCATCATCAACATCCTGGGAGTTAGCATAGGTCAAAATCTGAACTGGACCGGACTTCCGGTGACGGCCATGGAGTGGGTGGTCGCACATTTGGCAGCTCCCGCTCGAGGCAGTTTTTTTGGGCCTTTTCCCCGTTTATCGGATGGATGTTTTAGTGGAAAAGGGGTAGAGGTGGTTGAGAGAAGTTAACTTCACTGGTTGTGCTGGTGGATGGATCCACGGACAAGAAGTGGGTCGAGAAGAAGAGAGCTGTTGGAGTAAGAAATTCTTTGTGCTCTACAGGTGAAGATGGAAGAGGGTAAAGGGCCAGCCGTACCAGCCTCGATGCCAACAGAGCAGCTGGTGGACTTCTTAAATGAGAAGTTCAGCTGGCAGAGGAGGTAAGCCCACAAGACCTAGTCAAGACGGTGGAACCACTAACAGCTGGAATTGATCAGGTGGAACAGTGGCTGGAGTCCAAGGGCCAGGCTATTCAGAAGATGGAGGAGGTAGTGGGGGAGCACGAGGGGCATCGAGGAAGCAGATGCTGGCTCATATGTAGGCAAGATGTTGCAGACGCTGATGGGGGAGGGGGCCTTTGACCGGCCCCTGGAGGTCGACCGAGTGAGTAGTGCACTGATGAGGAACCCACAGGCGAACGCGCCGTCGATGGCAATATTGGTGTAGCTCCACCGATTCCTCAACAAGGAGAAGACAATGCAATGGAAAAGACAGACGAGGAGGTGCTCCTGAGAAGGTAATGAGCTCCAGGTGTACCAGGAGTTGGGTGCGGAACTGACTAAGAGGAGAGCCGGGTTAATTGAGTGAAGGTTGCCCTCTTTAAGAAGGGGGTGAAGTTTGGGATGCTGTACCCGGCCCACCTCTGGGTGACTCACAACGGCCGAGAACATTATTTTGGGACACAGAGGAGACTATAGATTATTTGATGGACTGGCAGGAGAAGGTGGACATTGAACTGTGGAGGAGGTGTGAGGGGATGTTGGTTTTTTTCTGCCTTTTTCGTTTTTGTTGCCTTTTGTTTGTTGATTATGGGAAAACCTCTCTTTTTTGGAGAGACCTTGTTGGGATCTGTGGCGGGTATTTGGGAAACATGGAGGGTGAGCGCACCTTTTTCTTATTTCATTGTTGTTTTCGATATGGAAGTGTGCGAGCGAGGGGGAGGGGTATCAGTGGGGGTAGGCGGTTTGGCGCCATGGGTGGGCTGCCAGGGCTAGCTGGGTGTGCTAGTTAACGGAAGTGCAGTGGGGGGTGACCGGGTGGTTAGTGTAGCAGAGGGGGATGGGTTTGTTGTTTTGCTTGGGGGAGGTGAGGGGAAGCGAGGGGGGAGTGCGGGGGGGGGGGGGGGGGGGTGCTGCTGACAAAGCGTTGGTTGCTGTGCCACAGCAAGAAAGGAGGTGGTGACGGTGGATGCCCGAGGGTGGGGGGTGGGCCTGGAGGGTTGCGTGACACAAGCCGAGGATTGGTCCAAGAAGTGATATGATTGATTGGCCCGGGGAGAGGTGGTGGTGGTGGGGGGGGGGGATTAGGTTGGTCATTTTGAATGTGAGAAGGCTGAACAGGCCAGTCAAACGGTCACGTGTGTTAGCACACTTGAGGAACTTGAAGGGGGACGCGGCATTTCTGCAAGAAGCACACTTGAAGATCGGGGTCCCGACTAGGCTAAGGAAAGGATAGGTAGGACAAGTCTTTCATTCAGGATTAGATATGTAGACGCGGGGAGGTGGCGGTGCTGGTAAACAAGCGGGTGGCTTTTGAGGTGGGGAATATTGTGCCAGATTCGGGAGGGAAGTTTTGTGATGGTGAGTGGGAAGCTGGAGGGGATGCCAGTGGTCTTGGTGAATGTCTATGGAGTTCATGAGGCGTGCACTAGAGAAGATCCCAGACCTGGACTCGCACTAGGAGGTATTCGGAGGCCGCAGAGGTGGGATTGTTGAAGGAGAGGCAGAAGCTTCAGATGGAGTTCGGGTTGGTAGGGGAAGTCAGTAGAGTAGTTGTGGAGGGCCAGAGGGGCAGTGTATGAGCACGGGGAGAAGGTGAGCAGAATGCTGGCCCACTAAAGCGGCAGACTGGAAGCGTGAAGGACGGGAGGGGAAGGGTGGTGCTGGACCCGGTGGGGTGAATAGGGCTTTTGAGGAGTTCTATAGGAGGCTCAATGAATCAGCCGAGGGGGAGGGAATGCGTCGATTTCTGGATGGGTTGGAGTTTCCCAGGGTGGAGGAGCACTTGGTGGAGGGGTTAAGAAGTGCCCATTGGACTGGTTGAGGTGATGGAGGGCATGGGGTGAAGCAGGCAGGGAAGGCCCCGGGCCAGGATGAGTTCCCTGTCGAATTTTATAAGACATTTGCTGGGGATATGGGGCCCCTGCTGGTGAGAGCATATAATGAGGTGATGGATAAGGGGAGCTCCCCCCTACATTTTCGCAGGTGTCCGTATCCCTCATATCAAAGAAGGATAAAGATCCAGAGCAGTGTGTGTCTTATCGGCTAATTTTGTTGTTAAATGCGGACGCCAAATTGTTGGCAAAGATCTTGGCCTCGCGGATTAAGGACTGTGTGCCGGGGGTGATAGGGGAAGACCAGATGGGGTTTGTAAAGGGGAGATAACTGTTGGCGAATGTCAGGAGATTACTGAACATAGTAGTGATGCTTTTATTTGTTTTTCAGAACTTCCTGATCTTCGTCCCATAATCATTCTTTCGGAAAGTTAATTTGTTGATCTCGGGGTTTGTGTGGGTGGGTAAACCCCACGGGTTAAAAAGGTCCTGTTGGAACGGGGGCACGGGCTGGCCTTGCCAAACATAATGACTTCTTATTGGGCAGCAAACATCGCTACGGTAAGGAAATGGGTAGTGGGGGAGGGGTCGGCGTGGGGGCGGATGGAGGGTGCCTCTTGAAGGCATTTGTGTCTGGGGGCATTGTTGACGGTGCCTCACCGGCCAAGGTGGTAGTGGCGGCCCTGTGGGTGTGGGGACAGTGGCGACAGCATTTGATGTTGGAAGGTGCCTTGGTGTGGGCACCGATTTGCGGTAATCATAGATTTGCACGGGGGGGGGTTAGATGCGAGATTACGGGGTAAGGATCGAGCGGTTTGGAGACCTGGTTTATATTTTTTTGTAAATTTAGAGTTTCCAATTCATTTTTTCCAATTAAGGGACAATTTAGCATGGCCAATCTTCTTACCCTGCACATTTTTGGGTTGTGGGGGCAAAACCCATGCAAACACGGGGGAGAATGTGCAAACTCCACGCGGACAGTGACCCTAGTTCGATTCCCGGCTTGGGTCACTGTCTGCACGTTCTCCCCATGTCTGAGTGGGTTTTCTCTGGGGAGGCTGGTACTGGAATTGAACCAGTGCTGCTGGCATTGTTCTGCATTACAAGACAGCTGTTTAGCCCACTGTGCTGAGGTCCTGCGGGACATGCTGTGCAATGTCTCAGCCATGTCCAGCTGCAACAAGGACAGGCTCCACAGCACCTCGGCCATGCCCATCTGAGAGCGGGACATAATCATAATAATAATCTTTATTATTGTCACAAGTAGGCTTACATCAACACTGCAGTGAAGTTACTGTGAAAGTTCCATAGTCGCCACATTTCGGAGCCTGTTCGGTACACTAGTGTCAAAAAACCAGTACATTTTTTTTCACTTGTTCATCATAACGTAAATCTAAATTGCCGAAAATGCAGCAAATGAAGTGTTAAAAATCTTTTTTTTCTGTGAGCATACCTCTTGCAACCACCTAAATTTCATTAGACTAGACTATTTCATAACTGGGAAATGGAGATAGATGTCAACCTAACTACTTAATTAAAAGGCCAATTCCACATAATATATATGTATATCTCATACGAGGTGTACATGACTGTGTTGGAAGCAGTGGGGTACAGGATAATAAAATTGTTTTCTAATATTAGAATGTATTGAATCCATTGCTTATCTGTTCTCAATATTAATCAGTGAATTATTTTTATTCACCCACAACAACCAATTTTTTGTTAATGTTCTGTGCCTCGCATATTCCACAGCTCCATGTGCTGACAAAGCAGATGTGTTGGCAGAAGGCTATAGTGTGAAAAGCTGACAAGAGGAGACTTTGAGAGACAGAATTTTTACACAACGTTAGATGTTTAAAAAAAAAGAAATGACAGCCAAATTACCTGACTGGATTGGAAAACGGCAGGCACCTTCAATTATTTCATCTTTTTATTCAATTGTTTAAGATTTTCAGTTTGTCTTTAAAATGCCAGAGCAATTTCCATGTGATCTAAATACATCTAAATACAATCTTACCTTTGTGGTCTTAACTCTATTGCCAGAAGCACACATCCATCCTGAATTATCTGGTAATGTCTTGCACTCCTCTCCCTCTACACAGGGTTCCATCTCGCACCACCATTTTCCAATAACAATGGAAGCTTTAGAAGGTAATGGAACAGATAAAAGAAATGGCGAATGAATCATTGTTCAAGTAAATGTTTAGTTCATTATATTCTGTTCTATACTCTTTCTAAACTGTCTTTGTGATAACATAAAACTAAACGTAACAATGTGTAAAATGTAAACACCGATTTTTAAAGCATTGTGAATGATTTGATATTTTCACATTTACTAAGCTGTGCATCTGCCATGTTGCTAGGGCAGAGAAATATTCAATGTATATATTTTACTTTAATCTGGTCCCACCAGAGTCCCACAATGTGATCATGTGTGCATATGCACGGTCTCAAGTATACGCTATGTAATCAATTTCAAATGTCCACCATGTAATCAATTTCAACAGTCATGGTCATTTCCATGCTTTAAATCCACTAATATAAAGTAGTTCAGCTTATTTTCTCTTGTTGTGGATCAACAGAACTTTGTTTTGTATTCGGTAGAATTGCAGGACATCACTTTCTCAGGAAGCATGTTGATATGGTGCATTCATACAATGTTATTGAATGGTAAAATATGGTTTTGCACACAACTTCAGTTTGTTTTTGCCCAGAGAAGCAAGAAAGGTTGTAGGGGGTCACAGGTTGGGGTGAGGGGGGGAAGGCAGGGTGTGGTGATGGGGTATGTTGGGGGGTGGGGGGCGGAGATAGTGGAGGAGTACAGGCTTTTCCAATTAAGGGGCAATTTAGCGTGGCCAATCCACCTACCCTGCACATTTGTAGTTTGTGGGGGTGAGACTCACGCAGACATGGGGAGAATGTGAAAACACCACACGGACAGTGAGCCGGGATCGAACCCAGGTCCTCGGTGCCGTGAGGTAGCAGTGCTAACCACTGCACCATCGTACTGTCCTGAGTGCAGGGTTTAACATAGGCCATGATTGCTCATTGCATTTTAAGCAATATTACTGGTGGTCTATGACGACGCTGCCAGGTTACATATCTCCCCTTCAGCTGGGGTAATAGTACAAAGTAGAAGAGAAGTGTTTTAAATTTAGATTTACAATTTCCATCCACCCTCGACTTACTTTTCAGATTTAAATTACGAGCCTTAAACTGCTCCAAACTTTGCTTAGTAAATTCCACACACCCCTACAAATCTGTACCTGTTGTGATAGAATATTCAAGTTACTTTGTTTTTCTCCAGTTAACAGACAAAAATCAAAAGATAATCTTATTTCCATTAAATATTGCAATTACTTGTACTTAAGCAAGAATGTCAAAAATATTTGTCATACTCTTCTGATAGTTTGTGTGGGTCAGCATCTCAAAAGGCAAATAAAATGAGCTTCAATTGGATTTTTGTTTTAGAAAGTGCTTCTATAACTTAATTACTGCAAGATGATTGTGGTCCATTGGCCAACACCACTAACACCTTATTTGAATAAACCACAGCAGACTGAAGTGCAGGTTTACTTTAAAAGGCATTATTTTCTCCATCCTTTCAAAACAGGATACAAAGACCATTATAGATCTAGCATCTGTTCATATTAGTGACTTACCTTGAGGGGCTGGTTTAGCACACTGGGCTAAATCGCTGGCTTTTAAAGCAGACCAAGGCAGGCCAGCAGCACGGTTCAATTCCCGTACCAGCCTCCCCGAACAGGCGCCGGAATGTGGTGACTAGGGGCTTTTCACAGTAACTTCATTTGAAGCCTACTTGTGACAATAAGTGATTTTCATTTCATTTCATTTCATCTGTTCTGCTAGCTTCAGCAACATGCCTGGAATAAAGCTGAAGGGCTGTATCCATGTCACCAGCCGTCTCCAAACGGCAATGAGAATAGGAAATTATATCTTTCACGATCATGCTGGCACATTTAGAACTCAAAAGAGGGAGCGAAATTATTTTCAGCCAGCAGCCCCTCATTAAATTGCAATTGCCCATTTTCTACAAATGTCATTGGAAAATGGAGTCCACCAGGATGGTGGTGTAAAGTCACGACACTTAAGAGTCGGGAGCAGCTGCTGCAATGGCCAAAATAGCCCTGTCTGGTTCATTACGAATTCCATGAAACAAGATTGAACTAGATCCAAATGTAATAGGTCTGTCCTATTAATAGTGTAGAATTGAAGCAAACAGGACAAAACAAAAAGGCTGTATTTCGGAGTTACTTTTTACACTAAGATTTATTCAGATACTCCTTACTTCTGAACACTTAATGTATCATCATAGATAATAATGTGGAAAAAATATAGCCCATCAATAATGTGTTTTTAAATCTATCATGAGGATATGAATAAGCCATTATTCATTGTTAAAGAGAGAGATGCTAACAAAATGACACACAAAAGATATTCATAATGCAAATATATTGCTGTTAATTTCAATATGCAGTAAACATTTATTAGTCTTAAAAATGTCTGAAAAATTGGCTTTTACACAATCCTTCAAGTACAATGTTATAATTTATTGTGGTTTGTTCAGTTATGGTGTTCAAAAACTGGGAGCACTGTTCAGTATTTCCCCTTACAAATGTGCTTAAACACGCTTTTGGCATCTAACATATGGTTTATATAAGCTATGAGAATAGAGAAATTGTAATTTTATTCCTGATTTGTTCTATAACAGAAGTTCCCTGGCTCAGCAATTGCAGTCTGTAATAGCTTTTTTTTATTGTCTTGCTCCACTTGCCACAACAGAAAATTGCCATGCTGAAATACAATGTAAATAAAGAACCAGAATTCCAGGCAGTAGTGGGGAGACAGTTAAGTATGGCTTATGAAAAGATTATGAGACAGGATCATTTTTTCAGCCTTTCTGTGATAAAAATGTAATTAATTTGGCAATCCCTTCAATTAAGGGGACGCGGTTCTCACAAGTCTCGTTAAGATGCTTGTGGGTTGGCCAGAGGAATTTTAAGTGACAACGCAGCATTAAATAATTTTGCACCCAGAGAAAATAAATGTGAAACTGCGCAGCGTATGCAGTATGTGACCCTTAGATTACCTATTAGCTCGAAGCCCATTCATGCTGAATAAAGTGAGACACTGCACTTCCTCTTTTTATCAGGCTGAATTTGGCTGCTTGTCAACGAGATTCTGAACTTGGGAATTTCAGAGGCCATATGACCTGTCGAATTAGTTGGTATCAACACCATGGTCGTGTGCTTACTACAGTTTGAAGCATACGTCTATGTAAGAGTTTCATATGATAGAAAGTAGGCTTAGTTTTCAGAATCCAACATTTAGAGATAGTGCATGGGGTTTACATTCTGCGATCAGGAACCTGACGTTGGGGTCTGGTCTGGGACCTGACCGCGCAATGCATGTTCTGAAAACATTCACCTCGATTTTTGAAGTGCCAGCCCATTAATGGTCAGGAAGCAGGCTTGCTGTCTAATTGAGGGTGACGTGCAAGCTCCTGAGGCCAGAGGACCACTGGGAGGCTCTCTAACATTGATAAAGTATTCCTCCCTAACAGCACAGTAGGTGTACCTACATCTCATGACTGCAGCGGATAAGGAAGGCAACTCACCACCAACCTTTTGAAGGGCAACTAGAGATGGGCAATAAATGCTGGCCTATCCAGCAATGCCCATATCTGTAAATTAATTTTTTTAAAATTGGCCACTGGCTAAGGTGGGAGAGATTGATTTGCAATGGAGAAAAGAGAGATTGTCTCAGTGCGGAGGTGCTCTCTGAAGCAGCTGAACTGTGACCATAGAGGTACAAACCCTCCTGGCAGAATTAGTTCTTCTGAAAGGTTATGGTATTGTACATGTGGGGCGTGATTCTCCACTCCCACGCCGGTGGGGAGAATCGCCTGGGTCGCCATAATTTCCGGGGACGCCGGTCCGACGCCCTCCGGCCATTCTCCCAAGCGGCGGGAACGGCCTGGTCGAGTTTCGCGGGCTGCAGGCCGGAGAATCGCCGGAGACACCGAAAATGGCAATTCTCCGGCACCCCCGCTATTCTCCGGCCCGGATGGGCCGAGCGGCCAGGCCAAAACGACGGGTTCCCCCCGGCGCCGTCCACACTTGGTCGCTGCAGTCGTGAGCGGTGCGTGAACGCTGGGGGGGCGGCCTGTGGGGGGGGCGAGGGGGGATCCTGCACCGGGCTTTACCTGAAATGTGGGGTGGCCCTTGATCGGTGCCCACCGATCGTCGGGCCGTCCTCTCTGAAGGAGGACCTCCTTCCTTGCGTGGCCCCGCAAGATCCGTCCCCCATGTTCTTGCGGGGCGGACTTAGAGAGGATGGCAACCGCGCATGCGCGGATGACGCCCGTTATGCGGCGCCGGCCGCGCCATCTCTGCGCCGTCGCTTTTATGCGGGCGACAAGGCCTGGCGCATGTAGATGACGCGGCCCCGATCCTAGCCCATTGTCAGGGCCTGAATCGGTCGGGACCGGGGCCGTTCCGCGCCGTCGTGAACCTCGACGGCGTTCACGACGGCGCGGCCACTTCGGCGTGGGAGTGGAGAATCCCGCCCGTGGACTTTCAGAAGGTACTTGTTAAGTTATCACATAAGAAGTTGTGGGTGAATACCACAATTCCTTTGTTACCTTGAGCGGGTTATGGTGTGCCTTGTCATTAAACCACTTCAGTTTTGTGGTTATGATGTTCCCACTATGACTGGAAATTCTAGTATTTGGAGCTGTAATAGCACCCTCTTATGGCCGGTTTGTATGCATGTATATAAACCAAACCAGATGAAACTAGTTCACATTTGTACCAGACTCCATGTTGTAGAAACAAATGCTTTTGTTCTGAGAAGGTATCACAGTTTGGCCAGAAGTGTGGGATTGCAAATTTCCTTGTCATACAAAATAGGCTAATGAAGCCTCCAGCTAATGAACCAAGGAACTTGTGAGTGTTTTTCTGTGAAAAATAGACTGTTGTACAGGTGGGTGGACAAATCATATTGGGCAACTGGGGGAGTACAACATTTAATGACAGTCTTTCAATCAATATGTGGAGTGGTTAAAAAATGTTTTCACTGTTGTCAATATCATAAAAATCCTGATAATCCCGTCAACCAGGCAGTGGAAGAAAGGAAAACGTTGATAACTTTGACTGACACAGGCCCAGAAGTGTAGGAGATGCTCACCCTAGCAAAGCCAATAAATATACCGCTGTTGAACATTTTGAATAAGCTTGAGTAGCACTTTGAAACCTTGCCGGCTATTGGGAGGCAATTGGTTAGTCTAATATTATAGGCAGGAGTTTCAGTCAGCCATGGGGTTGGAATTAGAGATGGCTGAAGCAGCAATTTCAAAACCTTGGAAATTGTAGTAAACTGTCATTCTGGAGCAAGGAACATTGGAGCATTTAGCATGGCCTTGAGAAAACTGTCCTTTATAATTTTGGTGAATTTCAAAACAAAGCATTGCGGGACAGATATTTTGTGGTTTAAAAAGTGAATTCATTCACAAGAAGTTGATAACATTGCCAAAGTTAACTTTTGACATAAATTGTCAAACAACATTGTCCATATACATGGCAGAGTATAACTCAAGAAATATTGGAATTAACAATCACCAGTCATCTGCTGAAGAAAATAAGCTGTAGATAAGTAAGCAGATAGCAGTGGGCAACAAAAGTGGGACAACAAAATCCTGCTCCTGGTGCTTGGACCAACATTCAGTGCTGAATTGTCCATTTGTGAAGGCAGAGTGCTACAGCTGCAAGAAGAAGGGTAATCTCACCAAGACACATCACAAGAAGGTCAAAACAGAGAGAACACGGGCTGGTGGAAAAGACAATTAGGGCATAAGATCATCAAACAGCACCAGATCAATGAGGGGTGAATTGAGATCAATACGGTCAGGAGAACAAGGATGTCCAGTGGAAATTTGCAGGGCATCATGGTCCAAATAGCATTGTATGGAGTTCCAGTAGACATTGTGGTTAACACCGATGCATCAGTTGATGTGATTTCTGAGTTGCTGTATTGTGAAAAGTTAATTCAATATCAGCTCAGTTATGGAAGAGAAAAATTTCCCATAAGTGGTAGAGTGTCACTTCCGTTCACATACAATGAACAATGTGCAAAACTGCCCATCATTGTTGTGCAAAGTGAAAAACTGGTCTGGTTAGCAAGTAACTGGTTAACAGCACTCAAGTTAAATTGAAATTAGTTTTTTCATTGTAAAGAACCCTCTTGTGAAACCTCGTTGGACTCTTGTTTGTTTCCCTTTTAATTTCTGTTCTTTTGGCTGTTATAATTCCTGCACCTGGGCATTGCTGGGGCCTACACCTTTAATTTTAAAAAACAGTAACAGGATGTGCTCTGACATCAGTGATGACCCATTTTGACAGGCTTGGCCAACAGCCAATTGGATAGGTGTACACCCCTGCTGTCAATTGCGATTGGTGGAACCCTTCAGAAGCTTCTGGATAAGCTGGGTGGCTCTCTGGTTTCAGTTTTGTTTTTTTGCAAAACCCCAGTTGAAGGCTGTGTTTTTCCTCAGCTGAGCCAGTAGGCATTCTCTGTTACTGTTTTTTCAAGTTACTTTTGATTGGAACTGCAGAGCTGAGCAGAATCTTTTTGAAGCTTGCCCCCAGAAGGGATGGAATTCACTCTCAAATCTTAGCTTGAATTCCCTTCAGATACAGTACGAAGTCTTACAACACCAGGTTAAAGTCCAACAGGTTTGTTTCGATGTCACTAGCTTTCGGAGCGCTGCTCCTTCCTCAGGTGAATGAAGAGGTATGTTCCAGAAACACACATATAGACAAATTCAAAGATGCCAAATGTCTATATATGTGTTTCTGGAACATACCTCTTCATTCACCTGAGGAAGGAGCAGCGCTCCGAAAGCTAGTGACATCGAAACAAACCTGTTGGACTTTAACCTGGTGTTGTAAGACTTCGTACTGTGCTCACCTCAGTCCAATGCCGGCATCTCCACATCATCCCTTCAGATAAACAGAGCAGGTAGTGAGTATTCAAAGCCTGAAGATAGAGCTGAGGAGGGGAAACTTTCCAGGTGTGTGACCACCAGCTGTACATAATGTCCGACAGCCAGGCAGCATGCAGGATACCTTCATCCTGGTATACTCGATGGTTCCCAGCACCTACGAGGCGCTCCCTCGAATGAGGAATTGGCTCCTGGGTGACGGGTTATCCAAGCAGTTGGGGCTGATGGCGCCAATCTGGAGGCCCGCGACTGATGAGGAGAATCGCTATAAAGGTGCCCATGCAGTGACCAGGAAAGTAATTGAGCGCTGTATCGGAGTGCTGAAGATGCGGTTCAGGTGCCTGGACCCCTCTGGTGGGACCCTCCAATACAACCCCTGGAGGGTCTCCCACATCGTGGTGGCCTACTGCATCCGCCACAACATCATGCAGCAGAGGAATGACATGCTGGAGGAGGAGGATGAATGACAGACCTCATGCTTCCCACTTGCTTCACTAGAGGGAGCTGGCCCTAGGTTGGCAGTGTCAGTGCGTCTGATCCATGGGATGGAGGATGATGATAACCCACTCGACGATGAGCTCTGATGTTCCAGATCGTTTGACGAGGTCTGACTCCTACCCTCGGTCCGCTCGGGTGACCTGCATACAGGCTGGTCATTCAATCTCACGGTCCCTTCGAACCTCTGGGGTGGCAGGATAGGGACAGTGTCCGGGGGGCGAGGGGGGGAGGAGCGGGGTTAGGTATCAGGGCTATATACGGTAATGGGTCACTCACTCGGTAGGTCCTACCTCATGGTGCCCCCAGATCTCTGACCCCGTCCCCTGCAACTCCTGAGGGTGACCCCAAGGCTGGCCTCCGACTGCCCTGGGGCCCTGTCCCATGTCCACTTTCAAAGCCCGCGCCCCACACCATAGACCCCAGGCGGCAAATCAGAAGTGGAGGCAGCCTGCTACGTATCTTGGCCAGTGACCTGGGTGCCCTTTGTCGGTCGTCCTCTGGAACAACCGTGGTGCCACCCTTCTTTATTTTAAACAACACAAAAAAAGCTTGCTGTTGCCATTATCTAAATTGATACAATCACTCTGAGGTTAAGGTAATACACACACCCCAATACAAAAAAACATTGATCACAGATGGTCAGAAGAAATAAAAATTCTGTCCATGATATTTTCCATAAGAAGGAGATGCTGTGATCCCTCATGCATTGGATAGTGGAGAGGAAGGATGGATTGCATTTGTCTCCCACATCCTCTGTGACAGAGCAAAATTATGCTCAGATATAACATGAAGCAGTGTCTTTGATGTTTGGAGTATATATGATATATTTCAATTGAAACTGACCGTTTGCCATTAATAGCTATTCGCTATTCATGATCCAAAGTCCAAATAAATGAATAAGTTGGGAATAGAGGGATCTGGGGCAAAATTCTCCGTTATCGGCGGAAAGTCCGCCGATCGGCGCAAAAAACGGCGCAAATCCGACTTGCGTCACGTCGGAAAAATGGGTCGAACGTCTCCGGCCCGAAATGGGCTAGCAGCGACGTAACGGGATCCGCGCTTGCGCAGTGGTTCACGCCGTGCAGCGTCATACGCGCCGCACGGCGTGACGGCTCATAAGGCCGCGCTGCTCCCCCCCACCCGACCGGAACACCCGACCGGAACACCCGACTGGATGGCTGGCCGCCGCTCAGCCCCGAGGTTCGAGTCACGGGATGTGGAGGCGCTCCTGGACGCGGTGGAGCAGAGGAGGGACGCCCTGTATCCCGGGCTCGGCCGCAGATTTGCCCCACGCCACAGCCGGCGTCTGTGGAGGGAAGTGGCAGAGGCCGTCACCGCTGCGGCCCTGACACCACGGACAGGCACCCAGTGCCACAAGAAGGTGAACGACCTCGTCAGAGCAGGCAGGGTGAGCCTCCCCCATATCCCCCCTCCCCCATATCCCCCCTTTCCCCATAGCCCCCTTCCCCATATCCCCCCTCCCCCATATCCCCCCTTCCCCCATATCCCCCCCTTCCCCCATATCCCCCATAACCCCCCTCCCCATATCCCCCCTCCCCCATATCCCCCCTCCCCATATTCCCCCTCCCCCATATCCCCTCTCCCCCATATCCCCCATAACCCCAAGTGAATCCAGCCCTAACCTTAACCTCTGCAATGCACGCGCAACCGATGGCGTGCATTCATATACCTGCCTAACAGTGTTGCCTTTTACCCCTGCCACCCCCCCCCCCACAGGATAAGCGCGCACACAACAATAGGGAGCATGTGAGGACTGGAGGAGGCCCCGCTGATGAAAGGCCATTGACCGAACACGAGGAAAGGGCCCTGGAACTGGCTGGCGGACCTGACGACCGGGAGGTTGCTGATGCAGAGGTCGGGGGCGTAGTAGCAAGTGAGCCACCGACTTCCCGTCCCCATATCCCCCCTCCCCTATATCCCCCTCCCCCATATCACCTGATCACTGCCTGATGTCTAACCATGCATGCTTCATTGTGTATCGCAGGACCAAACGTCCAGGCACCCATCCCCGCAGATGCAGACCGCCCGCAGGATGCCCCTCGGAGGCCACGGGAGACGGAGAGACCCGGACCCTCCAGCATGCGACGCCCGCAGGATACCCCTCACACACCACGGGAGACGGAGAGACCTGGAGCAACAGGGAGACGACACCCCCGTCACGTGCGGGAGCGACCACCCAGCGACGAGGGGGGCAGCCTCAGGCCCCCGTCACATCCGAGCCAGGGCACCACTATCCAGGACACCACTACCCGGGACACCACTACCCGGGACACCACTACCCGGGACACCACTACCCGGGACACCACTACCCGGGACACCACTGTCCAGGACACCCCTACCCGGGACAGCAGTACCCAGGAAGACGAAATACTGGACAGTGACTCAGAGTGGATGGGTGGAGACGAACCCCCACCCCAAAGTGCCATGGACTCAGAGTGGGACGAAGAGCACGACACAACGCCACTGCTGTCACCAACACCCTCCACCATCGCAGAAACACTCACCTCGGTTGGGCACTTTAGTGATGAGGCGTCTGGTACACTCACTGGTGCGCACAACACAGCCGTCCCGGTACAGCAGGTGGAGGTAGGAGCAGCAGAGGGGCCGGGCAGTCGGAGGGCAGCCCAGCCCAAGCGAACATCTGCCGCCCAGATGGATCCCGGGTTCCTGGAGTTACCACACCCACACATAGATCCAATGCAACCACTGACCCGGAGACGAGCAAAGAGGGTGACGGGCGGCTTGCGGCGGCTGCAGTCGCAGGTGGAGGAGTCCACCCGCGTCCAGGAGCTAGGAGTGGTGCCGGTCATGCGTGCCACCCAAGCTACACCGCATGGGTGGCGTCCGCGGTGGAGGCTTTCCGTGCAGGCGGCGTCTGTGGCCCAGGAAATGGCTGCCCTCTCACAGGAGGCCATGAGCCAGTGCCAGCGCCAGATGGCAGAGGCGCTCAACGCCATAGCCCAGTCTCTGCAGGCCATGGCCCCGTCTCAGCAGGCCATGGCCCAGTCTCAGCAGGCCATGGCCCAGTCTCTGCAGGCCATCGCTGAGGGCATCGGCGCCAGTGGCCATGTGCGAGCCGGCGTCGCACTGTCACAGACAGGGTTTGCCAACCCCCTGGGCTCCATGGCTGCAAACCTGCAGACCCCTGTCGGTACCAGCACGGGCCTCCAGGACTGGCAGCGCCAGATGTCGGGGGGGCGTCGGATGGCCAGTCCGTTCGCATCCCCCACCCATGTAGAGGCCTGGGGGCCATCGGGCACCCCGAGGGAGGAGGAGGTGGTGTGGTCCGTCCCGGCTCCCCCTGTAGGGGAGGTCCCGGTACACCGCGACACCTCGGACTCCCCCCTTCCTTCCCAGGTGCATCGGGTGGGCAACGGGCAGGACAGGCTGGCAGCTCGCCATCCCAGTCGCCCGGGCCGCAGCCTGGCCCATCTAGGCCAGGACGCCCCAGGAAACGGCTGCCAAAGGGATCCAGTGTCAGAGGGCAAGAATCACAGGAGTCCACCTCCAGTTCTGCTGTACCGTCTGGGGAACCACGTAGACGTAGTCAAAGGGCCCGTAAGGCCAAACAATTAGACACTGAGTAAGTTGGCACGGGTGCAGGGCACAGATGAGATTTAGGGGCTAGGGCACGTACATGAACTCCTTTGGTTATTAAAGTCAATGTTACACCTACAGAAGCTGCCTTTGTGCTCTGTCCAAAGCGTGCGGGGGTGTCATGTACATTGAGCGCAAGTGTGTGTGTGAGGGGTGGTCTTACCTCAGCCCCAGGTGAGTCTGCCCCCTTCCCCCTGGGCCGCCATCAACATCCCCCGGGCAGAGGACGGGACAGTGCGCTGCAGTGTCACAGCTGCATGCAGGGATGGTCCGGGTGGATGGTGGTACTGTGGCCATGGGTCAGACATAGTCCAACGATGTAGAGCCAGGAGCTCACCGCAGGGCGGGTTGTCATCATCCTCCATGGCCTGCAATAGACACGCGTCCACCCGCAACTGTGTGAGCCCGGCCCGTTGTGCCGCAGGTGGATCGGCAATGGGGGGGGGTGGTGTGCATGCGGGTGGGGTGGGTGGGGTTGGGGAGGGGTGTGAGGGTGCTGGGTGGGTGGATGGGTGGGGGCTGTGGGTGGTCGGCTGTTGCCATGGTGTGCGGTCTGTGGCCATACTACCCGATTCCCACGCCCATCTAGTCAGTGAAGCGGGCGGCTATCAGTCTGTCCCGTGCCCGCTGGGCCAGCCGGTAATGGTGGACAGCCATCCGCCTGTGTCTACCCCGTCTGCCCTGACCATTACCCCCATCCCCCTCATCTGGGGAGGACTGCGCCTCTTCCTGTTGCTCCTCCACTCAGCCCTCCTCTGCCTGCGGCACATCGCCCCTCTGCTGGGCTATGTTGTGCAGGACGCAGCACACCACAATGATGCGGCCGACCCTATCTGACCGATACTGGAGGGCGCCCCCAGAGAGGTCCAGGCACCTGAAACGCATCTTCAGCACGCCAAAGCACCTCTCTATCACTCCCCTTGTCGCTACATGGGCATCATTGTAGCGGTTCTCTGCCTCATTGCGTGGCCTCCGTATAGGCGTCATCAGCCACGATCGCAATGGGTAGCCCCTGTCGCCCAGCAACCAGCCCCTCAGCCGGGGATGGCGTCCCTCGTACATGCCGGGGATGGATGACCGCGACAACACGTATGAGTCGTATACACTGCCTGGGTAAC
The DNA here is from genome assembly GCF_047496885.1 of Scyliorhinus torazame. Lineage (NCBI taxonomy): Eukaryota > Metazoa > Chordata > Chondrichthyes > Carcharhiniformes > Scyliorhinidae > Scyliorhinus > Scyliorhinus torazame. The sequence continues at coordinate 152,301,456 of NC_092719.1, forward strand.
GGGCGCAGACGTGCAGGATCATCATGCGGTGGTCGCAGACCACCTGTATGTTCATCGAATAGGTCCCCTTCCTATTGGTGAACACGGCCCTGTTATCTGCAGGTGGCCGCACGGCGACGTGCATCCCATCAATCGCGCCCTGGACCATGGGGAACCCGGCCACGGCAGAGAAGCCCACGGCCCGGGCATCTTGGCTGGCCCGGTCCACGGGGAAGCGGATGTAGCGGTGCGCCATGGCATATAGGGCATCTGTCACTGCCCGGATGCACCGATGTCTGCGACAGGTCCCCACTCGGTGCCTGGAATGACCCCGTTGCATAAAAGTTCAGGGCCACCGTAACCTTGACGGACATGGGGAGAGGGTGTCCCTCGCCAGTGCCACGCGGTGACAGGTGTGCCAGCAGGTGGCAGATGTGTGCCACGGTTTCCCGCCTCATCCGGAGTCTCCTCCTGCATTCCCGGTCCGTGAGGTCCTGGTATGACTGCCGGGGCCGGTACACACGGGGCGCCCTCGGGTGCCTCCGTTGCCGTGGGGCCGCGACGTCCTCCTCCCCTCCTTGTCCTGTCGGTCAGGTGTCCCTCCAGCCTGGGCGGCTGCCGCCTGCCCCTCTGCGGCAGCCAGCGCCGCCTCTCTGTCACGCTCCTCCTCCTCCTCCTCCTCATCCAGGGCAACATAGACATGAGCGGCTGCCGCCACGGCGGCCAACATCGCTGGATGATCGGAAAACATGACGGCCTGGTGGGGGGGAGGGGAACGACGACATGTCATCATTAGCCCATATCCCCACCTCCCCCCAGCCAGGTGGCATGGACCGCATGGGTCCAACTGTTGGAGGCTGGCACCTGGCCAGGTGGACCAACTCACTTGCCCTCGCATCCCCCTCCCCGGCACGGACCCCCCCCCCAACCTCCACCCCGGCACGGACCCCCCCCCCAACCTCCACCCCGGCACGGACCCCCCCCCAACCACCACCCCGGCACGGCCCCCCCCCCAACCTCCACCCCGGCACGGATCCCCCCCCCCAACCTCCACCCCGGCACGGACCCCCCCATCCCCCTCCCCGACACGGACCCCCCCCCATCCCCTCCCCAGCACGGACCCCCTCCCGGCACTCCCCCGTAGCCCAGACTACTCTAACCACCCCCCCCCGCCGCGCACACATACACACAACCCGAGACACACCTCTCCTCGCGCATTCAGACTGCGGCCACGCCATCGCCTGCCCAGAGCCAACCCCCCAGGCCGTCACTCACCTCCACGCTGGTCGGCGTGAACCTGGAGCACAGGGTCACGCCGATGAAAAGGAGGTTTAATTTACGTCGGAGACCCTCTGGGGGGTCGGAGAATGACGCCCATGGTCCTTGGAAGGGTAGGGGATTTTAGTTCAGCGGGCAGCATGGTCGGTGCTGGCTTGAAGGGCTGAAGATCCTGGGCGAAATTCTCCCCCAATGGCGCAATGTCCTCCGACTGGCGCCAAACACGGCGCCAATCAGACGGGCATCGCACCTGCCCAAAGGTGCGGAATGCTCCGCATCTTTGGCGGCCTAGCCCCAACATTGAGGGGCTAGGCCGACGTCGGAGGGATTTCCGCCCCGCCAGCTGGCGGAAATGGCGTTTGTTTCCCCGCCAGCTGGCGCGGAAATGCGGCGCATGCACGGGAGCGTCAGCGGCCACTGTCAGTTTCCCGCGCATGCGCAGTGGGGAGAGTCTCTTCCGCCTCCGCCATGGTGGAGGCCGTGGCGGAGGCGGAAGGGAAAGAGTGCCCCCACGGCACAGGCCCGCCCGCGGATCGGTGGGCCCCGATCGCGGGCCAGGCCACCGTGGGGGCAACCCCCGGGGTCAGATCGCCCCGCGCCCCCCCCCAGGACCCCGGAGCCCGCCCACGCCACCTGGTCCCGCCGGTAAATACCAGGTTTAATTTACGCCGGCGGGACAGGCAATTTCTGGGCGGGACTTCGGCCCATCCGGGCCGGAGAATCCAGCGGGGGGTCTCGCCAACTGGCGCGGCCCGATTCCCGCCCCCGCCCAATCTCCGGGAGCAGAGACTTCGGCGGGGGCGGGATTCACGGCGGCCAACGGCCATTCTCCGACCCTCTGGGGGGTCGGAGAATGGCGCCCCCTGTTCTTGTGCTGTAATTTTCTTTATTCTTTGTCTCCAGTATACATTTTAGCTGTAGCCCAAATGCAGGCATAGGCTTTGAATTTGTCTGCTTACAAGTTCAACATTAAATACAAATGATTGGAAGATCATTGTAATGCTGATGTGATGTCTAGTTTACCGTCACCATCAGAAGTACAACCCAGCCTGAAAGATTAGTTTTGTTTTTGCATGTCGATGAGTTACCAGTCACAACCAATGGCACTGGTAGAACAACTCATGGGGACCCCATATTGCCAAAGGCATACAACTAGATTGCAAATGGGTGGTGAACATCGAAGGTGGATTTAGAAATCAGCCCATTTTTTAAAGCGCAAGAATGAGTTCTCACTTGATAAAGGTTGTGTCATGTGAGGGACCAGAACTGTAACTGAAAAGTACAGATCTAGTTGCTTTGTGATCTTCATGATCAACGCTTAGGGATAAATTTGACGAAGGGTTTGGTGAGGAGTTATCTTTGGTGACCAGGGTAGATAAAGACACACAAAGTGAAACAGTAAACAGCGTGTCAAGCTGTAAAAAAGAAGTTGCCATTAGTAGCGTTGTAACCATGGAAATGGTCAGCTAGAGTGTGACAGGGGCTACATGAAAATTCCACAGAATTTGAAGAGCGACAGGTATTCATTGTGGTGGATAACCATTCAAACTGAATTGAGGGGTTTCCGCTGAATCAAACAACAGCCAGCAAAACGCTAGATATTTTGCGTAGTCTCTTTTCTGCTTATGATTTCCCAGAGGAAACTGCGTCTGACCATAAACCTCAGCTTTGTTCAGAAGAGTTTTCACAATTCATGAGAACGATTAGGGTAAAACACACTAGAGTCCCACTGTCTACTCCTGCTTCCAATGGAGCAGGAGAGCACACAATACCAATTGTTAAGCATCTTCATCTAAATAAAATGTTAGTCTGAAGAAACATCAGTTTAATTGGCTCACATGTGGGCAAACCTTCTGTTTACCTATCATAGTACACTTCACACTACTGCCAGCAGAACACTAACTGAATTGTTCTTAGAAGACAGCTCAGAACAAGACTTACATTGCTGAAACCACTTGTGGCATGGTCAGGAAAAGAGAAACAATCCAGGCAGAGAGTCATGATAGATGTAAAGTGAGAAGAAAGAATGTGAAGTTGAATCAGAAGTTTAGAGTGAAGAGTCATGATCACAAGTAGTTGATTTGGCAACCAGGAAGAATTGTGAAAACATATGGGGCTGGATTCTCCGGTCGCCGATGCCAAAATCGTGTTCGGCGATTGGCCGGAGAATCACAGTTCCCAACCAAATCAGAGCCGCTTTTGCGATGCTCCGCCCTCTCCACGCGACGTATCAACGGCCTCAGGACATTGCCTGAGGTCCGCGCTCGATGCTCCGCCCCCGACAGGTCGAGTTCCCAACGACATCGGTCGCATGTGGTCTCATCCGTCAGGAACTCGGCATGGCGGCTGCCCGTTGATCCAAGACGCCACGACTTACACAAGCTCCGCCACAGTCGGGGGAGGGCCATTCCGCGGGCAGGGGGGGCATTTTCAGGGGCTGGGTGAACTGTGGGGGGGGGGGGGTGGCGGGGGTTGGGGGTGGTCTGGAGCGCGTGAGCCAGCCAAAGGTGGGACTATTTCGCGGGCCGGGTCCGCGAGCGGCTGCCGCCATGTAGCACGGTGCGGCCGCTGCAGGTCGCTGCCGTGCGCATGCGCAGCCACGGACCCGTCAATTCTCCAGGCTGTATCGGCAGCTAGAGCCGGGTGCTCTACGCTGCCGGCATGCTAGCCCCCAGCCAAACGGAGGATCGGTGGCCGCTTTAAGCCATTTTTTCTGTCGTAAAACGCCACCATTCCCACACTCGCATAGGGACATAGCCTCAAAATCGGAGACTCCAGTCCGTGGTTCTCACACTTATTTAGTCAAGCTATTTCATTGAGGGAAGGTTCGGTTTGTGCATTTCGATCATGTTTTACCTTCAGAGGTTCATTAAGAATAAGGAAGCTGAGAAGAATCAAATTGGACTGATGAATTGGATCGGGGGAATGTACATTGTTACTTAAACATAAGTCATGCCAGAACGTAGATCAGATCCTAGTCAGAGTCAGACACACATGTCTGATGAAGTGAAATATTCATGTGCTGGTCAAGGTCAAATAAGTCTTTGTTGGAGAAAACCTCTCTTGAGACTCAGTCCAAGATGGGTCATAGTGTTTCCACATCAGAGGGTATACCATTCATAAGGTAGCTGAGGATGGTTGGGTCATGAGCTCTGCCCCTTAGACTACAGATTTTAATGGAAATGTAGCCTTATAGATAGAAAAGTAGCTGTCATAAATTTGTGTCTTTTTTTTGTTTCTTACTGAGATATTTCAGCTGCCATGATTTATAAGATTATTCTCATTGATGATTTTTTTGGTTCCTTATGACCTCAAATATATTTTCACTCACCCTGGTATCTAGCGAAGTTCGGCTAAAGTGAAAATAAAACCTTTTTTTAAAGTTCCTTTGACTTCAGTATTTATCCTGTGCCTCCTCACATCTGAAAAACAGACGGACGGCTAAAAATTTGATATGACAGGTTTGAGTGTGTGGGAATCGTGAGGCGTAATTAAATACATTTATGCAGACAGCTCCAAGCAGCCCAGTATTAAACATGCTTTTTCTGGCTACACATGTAGCAATGGGCACAGTTTTGTGCGAGTCTGGCATTAGTTGAAGCCACTTTGCAGTTTTTAAGGTGTGAAGCGTTTTCCTCTTGCACCCATCAGGACAAACACAAGAATGCCAAATTTCAAATGATCCCACGATTTACATCACAGAAGCAAAGGAATAAGTGCAAGACGAAAACACTTTCTAGAAGCAACATACAATCATATGCAGGGATTCATTCTCTGTAAACAAAACAAATTTGTTCAAGCTTTGCACTTTTTTTGAATTACTCAGAAGCACAGGGAGCCTATAGTTCCCTGTTGCTTTTGCCACGGCAAAGCTTTGGCCAATCAGAGTTGACTTGCCAACAAATCTTGAGCTCTTTTCTCCTCGGTAAGAATTGTTGTGATTATTTGAAATTTGGCATTCTTCTGTTTGTCCTGATGAGTGCAATATGAAAAGCTTTGGCAACATGTATCTCTTGACTGCAATATCCTGAATGGTACATTTTTTAACATGATGAATAATTGAGAGAACTCGGGATGTGGATGCATCGATCTTTAAAGATGAGGGCACAGAGAGAAAAGGTCATGAAAAAGGGAAATGAGAATTTGACTCTTATAAAACAGAATATTGATACAATAGCAATATTGAATTTGTCAAGAATTTTTTATTGTACTAGTTGGAATATCGTACCGTATGCAATTCTGAGCACTGCATTTAGGAAGATTATTAGCGATTTAGAAAGAAAACCTAGTGAAGATTCCCTCAAATAATACTACCTTATGTTTCTGATCAAATATTTTCCACTACAACAGAGTAAGCTAAAGGGGGGAGGAATAGGGAATTTGAGTATTATGAGAATGATCCTTTCTACTGTTGGAGAAATTGGTAAGAAGATGGGATTGACTGAGGAGTATGACTCAAAAAATAAGGGAGGATTTAAAATATGTATATTCATACAGAGGGCCCAAAGGGACACATGAACTTTTAAAATGGGATTAGAAAGTTGTTTGATAAGAAAAATACAAAAGGATATTATAAAACTTCAGGGACAAGGGATTAATATAAATATTTTCAGTTGAAGATTCAACAGCTGCAGAGATACATTGGGCCAAATAGACTCTTTGTGCGCTGTGATGGGTCTCTTTAGAAGGTTTAACTTTAGATCTGTAATGACAGATCGCTTTGTAAACTAACCCCAAATGCTGCAAGAAAAGGATTACCCAAAAACAAAATCTGGATCGGTTTGAAACCAGGTATTATGAAATAGTTTCATTACTTTAAATTATTTGCATAACTTTTTTTAATGATAAAAAAAAAATTATAGTGAGAAAAACCAAAGTGACTGATATTGTGAGTCACTGGAAAATTGTGCCCTCCTGTCATGACACTTTTGACAATACCTCTCGAGTGAGCATTACATGAAATTTACAGGATGTAAACAGGCCATTCAATGGTTTAAACCAGTGCTCATGCTTCACTCCAGCTTTTGCTCACCCTACTTCAACTTAGCTGATCGGCATAAATTTTTACTTCTTTCTCCATTAGATACTTCTCAAGGACATTTACGGATGGGCAACAAATGCTGGCCTTGCCGGCAATACTCAGGTTCCCACAAAAGAAAAATAACCTATCCAATTCTCCACTGTTAAGGCATCTATGCTAGCCACCTCAACCACTCCAGCAAGTCTGCCTTATCAACTCTCTCTGGTTGAGGGAGTTTCTTCACATTCCCTATTGGTGAATATCTTATATTTATGATCCCTACTGTTGAACACCTTTTCCCCAAAATATCTTCATAATTTAGCCCCTTCATCACTTTAAAGCCCTCTATAGAGTTACCTCTCTATATTCTATTTTTTAGAGAAAAGTGGCCAACCTGTTTAATCTTTCCGAATCGTTCTACCTTCTGGAATCATCCTTGTTCATAGTAGTGGCAAGAACTAGTGCCCAGTTCTGTCACGTGAGACACAAGGGAAACAGGCGGTGCAGAGGGGAACAGAACCTCCAGTCAGAGTCCCAGTGTGAGAGTTGCATTTTCTTAGGAAAGACTGGGGCGGTATGGAACCTTCGACCTTGAAAGATGCCATCTGGCAGACAGTCTTAGAGAGGGTTAAAAGATAGTTTTGGGATTTAAAAAAAATATTTTATGGGATGTGGGTGACCTTGCTTAGGCCTGCATTTGTTGCCCTTCCTTAATTTCCCTTGAAAAGGTGATGGTGAGTCGCCTTCTTGAACCGTTGCAGTCCATGTGATGTAGATACACCCCACCACAGTGCTGTTAGGGAGAGAGTTCCCAAATTTGACCCAGCGACAGTGTACGAACTGTGATATCACTCCAAGTGTGTGACTTTCAGGGGAACCTGCAGGTGGTGGTGTTCCCATTGCATGTGTTGCCCTTGTTCTAGGTGGTAGAGGTTGCGGGTTTGAAAATTGCTGCTAAAGAAGTTCAAGTCAGTTGCTGTGGTGCATGAAAAGGTTATATCTGAAATACCACTTCAAATTAAACTGAGAGTCGGACAGTGTCACAGGTTCAAACTAGTTAAGGATATTATTCCACATCATTGACCCACAAAATCTGTGAAGGTGATAATGAGATTAGCAGATCTGAATTAAAAAGTGCAGTTGTACCAAACTGACAAGGTGAACACAAGGATACAGCAATGCACTCAGCTCATGCATCCCACTCCATTCATAATGGACCATGCATCATGGACTAGAATTTCTTTAGTCTCCCAACAGAAATATTCAGAAGGCTTCTTCCGAATATCAAAATTGTCCGAGCTGTACACTTGTCATTACAGGTGCATTATTGAAGTTTAGTGGACTGTTTCCTGCAGGTAAGATTTACGTTGTCCTAGCATTAGGGGATCAATTTGTACCATGGTGTATTTGGCAATCTCTGTCTTTACTTACCTTGAAAACCTGCCATTCAATTTCCAATGTTAATATTTACTCAAAATATGTTTTGTATTTTCCAATAATCTTTCGCAATAATCATTTGTTAAGTTAGTATTAATATAGGGCAGCATGGTGGTGCAGTGGGTTAGCCCTGATACCTCACGGCGCTGAGGACCCAGGTTCGATCCTGGCTCTGGGTCACTGTCCGTGTGGAGTTTGCACATTCTCCCCGTGTTTGCGTGGGTTTTGCCCCCACAACCCAAAGATGTGCAGGGTAGGTGGATTGGCCACGCTAAATTGCCCCTTAATTGGAAAAAATTAATTCGGTACTCTAAATTTATTTTTTAAAAGTTAGTATTAATATCCTATAGTTTAGTATTCACTAAACAAGTTAAATAAAATTGTTTGTATTTCCATTATTCTTTCCTCAAGACAATGGTTAATCTAGCATTTCAATTTTTCTTCAGTGAATGAAGACTGAAAAAATATTTTCTGATTCTGTTCGCAATGTATCAATGTCCTTCTGAAGATTGATAGCGACCAGCAAATGTTAGGGTAAATTCGGTGAAGCTGTGCTCCCAGAGCAGAATGGGAGTCAAAGACAGGGGTTAGAACACTTTACTGAAACAATATCTGCTCCTCACTCTCAACTAGCAAAGCTTCAGAAGAGGAGGCTTGCTTACTCTGCATTAATATTTAAATGTAGCTCTAGGACCTATTGTACAAACATTGAAATAACATGATTGACTGATAATCAACTACTTGTGAAATGCATCCCATTTGTCAGGATACAGAGGTTGTTTTAAGTAATTTATATTTGCATTTGTGGGTATTGGAAATAGGATGTAGCTTGAAATAATTTTAATTTTGTGTTTCTGTATTTGAAAGTTTGATTTAGATGCATGCATGGCGATAAGGTTAACAACGTGAAAACAAACAGGGCTTAAAGGAAAATTAAGCTGTTGCTTAGCAACTGAAGGCCATTCTACGACAGACAGAACTTTTGAGTTAGTCCTAAACTGGACTCAGGTGAAGCTAGAAAGGACTAGGGAGCTGCAGAAAGCAGACTGCCCAAAAGAATAAAAGGAAGTCTAGAAACCAGGGAGTTGAGGGCAAAAATAATTTGTCAGGAAGACAGTTTAGTAAAAGAACAATGCAAAGAAGTTGAACAAGGTCCTGCTCAGGAGAATTCAAGTAAAACGCAGAGACAGAGATAGCTGCAAGAACCGGATTTAAAGCCATCCGAGGTAAATCAAACGTTGTGTGACATCTTGCTACAGCCTGTGAAACAATAATGTACTGTTGGCATGGTTAGACATCTGAAAGAATTTTTGGAAGCTTGAATGCACATGAAAATGCAAGGCAGAGGAATTCTAAAAGGAGAGTTTGAAATCCTTGAAGTGGATCCCTGGTGAAGGCATCCAAGAGAAAATACTGTTGGGAGAAGTTTGCAAGGCATTTTGAGAGTGGAGTGTAGAAACATGTGGGAATCAGAGTTCCAGTGAGGCAGTTCATTCACAGTGTAACAAGAATCTTGGAGGATTTGATGGGAAACCCACAGAAGTTGTATTGGGTGGCATCTGCCACTTGGATTCATAGTGTAATATATCTTGGTTTACATGAGCTGTGTACTTACTGAAGACAGTAGAATATAAAATCTATTTTGTAACTTGTGTTATCCTTACAAATCTGTGGACTCCTGTTAAGATAGGTGAGTTGAAGGAGTATAGCATTATAGTTAATCCTTTCCTGTTTAATAAATAACTCTTCATCCACATTTCTAAACAAAAAATAAAGGTTACGATCTATCGAGTCAGGGTTCCATCCTGGGACCTGATTGTACAGTAGTAACATCAGCTGGGATAATCACATAATACACTATTAGGCCTGTTGGTACCATTATATGTTGATGGGCTACTTCCGGTGAATGATTGAGAGGTTGTGATGGAGTGGGTAGCATCCAGTGTTTTCGCCAAAAGCTTTTGTTTTGAGTCCCACCCAAGGACTGGATGGCCAAGGAAGGTACATGCGTAACGCTGCCAAATTCTTCCAAATCTCGCTAATGGAAGGTAGTAAGAGCAGGAGAGATACCTGGTTAGCCATGTGATGGAAAGAAAATTGGAGCCTTCGCCAGCATTATCCATAGCTTCAGATACAACAAGCCTGTAAAAGGTGAATGTTGCCACAGCAACCTGGACTCCCTGAGTGAACTGTGACACACCATTGTATCTGACATCACAGTTAATTGCCATTTTTACATGGATGTTCATCTGAAACTATTTTTCAATGATGTGAGACAGAGGGCGGGATTCTCCGCCCCCCGCCAGGTCGGAGAATCGGTGTGGGGGTGGCGGTGTTAATCCCGCCCCGTTGCTCCGACGCCGGCTACCAAATTCTCCGGCGCCGGTTTTCGGGTGGGGGCGGGGATCGCGTCGCGCCGGTCGGGGGCTGCTGGCAGCAGACACCCCCGGCAGTTCTCCGGGCTCCGAAGGGCCGAGCGGCCACCCGTTTTCGGCCAATCCCGCCGGCGTGAAATAGACATGGTCCATCCCGGTGGGACCTGGCTTGGCGGGCGGCTTGCGGATTCCTCGGGCGGGGGGATCCGGTCCTGGTGGGGGCCCCCAGGGTGGCCTGGCCCCTGATCGGGGCCCACTGATCTGTGTCTGCGGGCGGGCTTGTGCCGTGGGGGCACTCTTTCTCTCCGCGCCGGCCTCTGTAAGGCTCCATCATGGCCGGTGCGGAGAAGAAACCCCCTGTGCATTCGCAGGAAACCCGCCGGCGTTTCTGCCCATGCGCCAGAATACGTCGGCAATCCTGCGCATGCGCCAACCTGCGGTGGCCTTTCGGTGCCAGTTGGCGCGGTGCCAACCCCTCCCGCGCCGACCTAGCCCCCAGAAGTGCGGAGGATTCCGCAACTTCCGGGCAGCCCGACGCCGGAGTGGTTTGCGCCACTCTTGGCGCCTGTACGGGCCGCCCCGCCAATTGAGGGAGAATCCCACCCAAAATCTTCAAATTGGAGCCAAAAATTGTGTTGCTTCAACGCCAATACAAAACAGTAATTAGAGGTGGAATATATTTTTAAAACTGCCATTAATTGATATTAAATTTCGTCTTTGGATACAAGTAACTCTTTTAATTGAGCTGTATTTATTTATTTTGTGATTAAATCCGAGAATGTCTCAGCTGTTTCATCAATGACCTTCCTTCCAACATAAGGTCAGAAAGGGGGATGTTCACTGATGATTACACACTGTTCAGTACCATTCGCAAATCCTCAGATACTGAAGCAGTTTGTGTCCATATGCAGCAAGACCTGGACAGCATTCAGACATGAGCTGTTAAGTGGAAAGTAATATTTGTGCCACACAAGTGCCAGGCAATTATCATCTTAAACAAGACAGCATCTAACTGTGTTCCCTTGACATTCAATCGCATTACTATCGCAGAATCCCCCACTATCAACATCCTGATGGTTACTGCTGACCAGAAACTGAACTGGATCATCCAAATAAATACTGTGGCTAGAACAGTAGGTCAGAGGCTTGGAATTCCGAATTGGGTAACACACCTCCTGACCCCTCAAAGCCATGTCTACCATCCACAAATCACATACCTGGATGGGTGCAAGCTCTAAGAAAATTCAAGAAGATGACACTATCAAGGCAACCTGCTCGACTGGCACCCCATTATCTGCTTTAAATATTCACTACCTTCATCATCGAAGCACTGCGGCAACAGTGTCTACCATATGCAAAATTCAGAGCAGCAACTCACCATGACTCCTTTGACAGCACTTTCCAAACCCATGGTCTCTACCACCTAGAAGGACAAGGGCAGCAGGAGCATGGGACCACCACCACCACCACCTACAAGTTTCCCTCCAAGCCACGCACCATCCTGACTTGGAACTATGTCAAAGTTCTTTCACTGCTGCTAGGTCAAGATCCTAGAAGTCTCTGCTTAACAGAACTGTGGGTGTACCAACACCATGTTACACCATATAATTTTATAATTCTATGATTGACTTTCCACAGAATCCCTACAGTGCAGAAAGAGGTCATTCAACCATTTGAATCTGCACTGACCCTCCGAAAGGACATCCTTCCTAGGCCTGCTCTCAAGCCCTATTTCCCTAACCCCGTAACCCCACCTTACCTGACACTAAGGGGCAATTTAGCATGGCCAATCCACCTAATCTGCACATTTTTGGACTGTGGGAGGAAATCCACACAGACATGGGGAGAACTTGCAAACTCCACTCAGCCAGTCACCCAAGGCCAGAATTGAACCCAGGTCCCTGGCACTGTGAGGCGGCAGTGCTAACCACTTCAATAACCACAACCATCTTCCTGTGTAGCATATATGATACTGGAATCTTCCTCCCGATTCTCCTTCAGTTCAGTTTTCCTAGGGCTCTTTGGTGCTACATCCAGTCAAAAGTTACCCTGACATCAAGAGCAGTCAGTTTCACCTCACCTCTAGAATTCAGGTCTTGCGTCCATGTTTGACCCAAGGCTGGAATGAGATCTGGAGTCAAGCGTTCCCTGATACAACCCAAACTGAACATTGGTGAGCAGGTTATTGAAGAATAAGAGCTGCATGATAGAACTGTTAACTACTTTTTCCATAACTTTGCTGATGATTGGCAATAGGTTGATAGGATGGGGATTGGCTGGGTTGGATTTTGGCCTGTCTTTTGCTGTCAGGACACATCTGGGTAATCATTCATATTTTTAGGAATGCCAGTGTGGCAACTGCATTGGAACAGCTTAGCAAGTGGCTAATTATGGGGCATCATCTTCAGATTTCTGTCCAGCACATAGCTAATCCTAAAGCTGCAGCCTCAATTGGCGTCACAGTCTCTGATGTTGCTCTTCTACATTACTTATTGAACAAGGATTAATCTCCTTGCTTGATGATGATGGAGGAGACAGGGATATGCAACCAATATTCCTGTTACAGATTCTAGGGGTAATATGATTCTACTGTTGCTGATGGCTCACAGTATTGAACATTCTCTTCTTAATCCAACCTATTTAGCATTGTGGATCTGCCATGCAACACAACGCAAGGGGTCCACAGTGGGTAATGGGATTTTGTCTCTGTGGTAGCATGGCCCTTTTAAGAGGTGATATTTCGCAGGCCACGTGATGGGCCCTCAGCCCATGGAGATGGAGTGGACGAACGTTAGCTATCAGGGGTTTAGGGGTGGTTCTGGATGTTGGGGCTTGGTCAGAGTTGGCCTGGGAATCGTGGGGACAAGACCTCTGTTGTAGTTGTGCTGTCCTGTGTATATAGTTCTTCTTAGTTCAATAAACGTCTATTGTGTTGATCAAAACAAGCCCGTTGTAGGAAATCATCGAAACTTTGGAAGGGCAGGGGAAGAATCTCTCAGAATGCCAATAAGGTAAAAGATTATCTGCAGTCGAAAATCGGTGCCACTATTCAGAAAAGTTGACATATTTGATCGGGAGATGGAAAGTTGGGGCCAATATGTCGAAAGACTTCAATACATTTTCACTGTCAATTAAATAACAGCAGAAGACAGACAAAATATTATTACTTACTGATTGCTGCCCATGCGCATGCAACTTCATGCAAATTTAACATCTCCAGAGATTCCCGACTAATTTAATAAATTTGTCCAATTACTGAGGGACTATTATAACTCCCTACTCTCCATTATTATGTAGAGATAGCAGTTTCATACAGCCATCAGAGGTCCAGGTGAAACAGTATCTGCTTTTGTAGTCCGACTCCGACAAATGTCGGCAAATTGTGAATTTGGTACTTCTCTCAGTGACATTGGATTGGATTTGTTTATTGTCACGTGTACCAAGGTACAATGAAAAGTATTTTTCTGCGAGCAGCTCAGCAGATCATTAAATACATGGGAAGAAAAGGGAATAAAAGAAAATACGTAATAGGGCAACACAACATATACAATGTAACTACATAAGCACTGGCACGGATGAAGCATACAGGGTGTAATGTTAATGAGGTCAGTCCATAAGAGGGTCATTTAGGAGTCTGGTGACTGGGGAAGAAGCTGTTTTTGAGTCTGTTCGTGCGTGTTCTCAGACTTCTGTATCTCCTGCCCGATGGAAGAAGTTGGAAGAGTGAGTAAGCCGGGTGGGAGGGATCTTTGATTATGCTGCCCGCTTTCCCCAGGCAGCGGGAGGTGTAGATGGAGTCAATGGATGGGAGGCAGGTTTGTGTGATGGATTGGGCTGTGTTAACAACTCTCTGAAGTTTCTTGCGGTCCTGGGCCGAGCAGTTGCCATACCAGGCTGTGATGCAGTCCGATAAGATGCCTTCTATGGTGCATTTGTAAAAGTTGGTAAGGGTTAATGTGGACATGCCGAATTTCCTTAATTTCCTGAGGAAGTATAGGCGCTGTTGTGCTTTCTTGGTTGTAGCGTCGACGTGGGTGGACCAGGACAGATTTTTGGAGATGTGCACCCCTAGGAATTTGAAACTGCTAACCATCTCCACCTCGGCCCCGTTGATGCTGACAGGGGTGTGTACAGTACTTTACTTTCTGAAGACATGAAGAATTGGTCTGTGGGTTAACAACTTAAATATTCAGAAGAAGTTGCTGGCAGAAACCAAGATATCCTTGGACAAGGTGGTTGAGTTGGCTCAAGCGATTACGAGCACTGAGCAAAGCGCTTTCGAATTGCAAAGTGTGAAGACCGAGGTAAACCAGTCATGGTGGGAAGCAATGGCCACTTGAGGTTCCTGAAGTGAGGGAGCAGTGCAGCCAGAAAAGAACAAAAGTGACAGGCAGTCTTTTGTAGAAGGAGTTTACATCGAGTTATTAAAGGAAAATAAAGTTTTATTACAACAACTATTATTTAATCAGCACAAAATATCCCAGCCAGATCTCTGCCGTCAGTACCCAAATTAGCCACCTCTAGAATTTAGAATTTACATGTCGAAGGAGTCTTTTCGGCCCATCGAGTCTGCACGGCCCTTGGAAAGGGCACCCTACTTAAGCCCACGCCTCCACCCCGTCCCCGCAACCCCACTCAACCCTTTTGGACACTAAGGGTAATTTAGCATGGTCAATTCACCAAACCAGTACATATTTGGACTGTGGGAGGAAATCGGAGCACCCAGAGGACCCCACGCACACACTGGGAGAACATGCAGACTCCGCACAGACAGTGACCCAAGCCGGGAATTGAACCTGGGACCATGGAGGTGTGAAGCAACTGTGCTAACCACTATGCTATCATGTTTCCCACAAGGTATAGGTAAGATAACTAACTATACATGGTGTAGGATTTCCCACCCTCTTTAACGGGGGAGCTCGTATTTGGCAAGGTTCACGGGGAGTTTAATCATTGCTACTTCGTAAGTCCCGTGCGGTTTATGACACAGTCACAAGGCAGAGAGGTTTGTTACTGTTGTGGGAGAGACACTCCAGGGACAGATGCCGATATAAAGAATTCAGCTGTTTCCGATGTAATTAGAAAAGCCAGGTGCAGAGGCAGACTGTTGAATACAAGTTTCCCTAAAAAACGATGGTGACTCCAGTCAACAAGCTTGAGGAAGCACCCGAAGAATCTCGGCGGGATTCTCCCTTTTGGGGACAAACTCCCCACACCTGCCGGAAAACGGGAGAATCACTCCGGACTTTTTCCTCAAAAGTTCGGGGTGATTCCCCGTTTTCCAGGGGGCTAGCAGGTCCCCAGCGTGCGTCTCGCAGCTCTGGCTGCTGGCGGGGCCATGCTGGCCAGACCACGTGGCCGCGCATGCACACGGAAGCGGGTCCGCGCAGGCGCCACCGACATGGCGGACCCACACAGCGGGCCTGTGCAGAATAAGGTAGGCCCCCCCCCAGATCGCGATGGTCCGCCGATCGGTGGCCCCCGATTGCGGGCCTGGCCATTACTGAGGCCCCCCCCCCGGAGTCAGATTCCCCCTGCCCCCCACCAGGACCGCCAGCGGCCGCGGGTCAGAACTCCCGCCGGGTGGTACCAGATATAAACCACTCCGGCGGGGAACTCGGCCGGTCGACCGTGGAGAATCGCTGCAGGAGCCTCTTCCAATGGCCCCGGACCGGCGCCGCGTCGAACGCGTGCGTGTGACTGGCGGGTCCGCGGAGAATCGCAGAAGCGCTATCGTGCCAGATTTCTGGCGTGAACGGCTGTTCTCCGCACCCGCGCCGGGCGCGATTCCGCCGCGGACGGTCAGAGAATCCCACCCAGGATGTCTACAATCTTAATACGGTGAGATTAAGCAAAGCACCGCATTGAAATCATCCTCATCATCAATGGCCATCCACTCAAAATGGACCATTAAGGTCGACGACTGCAGAGCTTGCTTGACCTGATCGAAAGACTTCCTCTGGGAATCTTCCCACTTCCAACGTTGGTGCATTTTTAGAAATTGATGCAGGGGTGCCAAGATGGTCGACAGGTTGGACAAAAAGCAGCTGTAATAATTGACTGTTCCAAGAAAATACTTAAATTCTGATCCACTTACAATACAGGGGCAACTGCCACAGTGGTAGGTGAACAGACCTGCAGGACGGCAACCTGTGAATCTCAGCGGTACTTCTGTTACCTTAGCCACCTATTCTGGGACATAGGCCTCATACCAATGTCAGTCAACCCAGCTGCCTTTGATTGTTGTGGAGGGAAAGATGCCAAGTCTCATGGGACGTGATTAGCTGAAGAAAAGAAAATTGAATTGGTTAGAAATATTCAATATCTCTGATGGCGCTTTCCAGGAACTTTTACAGTAATATCACAAAGTCTTCCAGAATAAGTTGGGAGCATCAAAGGTGTGAAGGCAAAGAACTAAGATGAGACACAAGCAACACCAAAATTATTTCCCGCCAGACCAGTGCCTTATGTTCTACACCATAAACTGAGGTAGAGTTAAGCATCTGGAGGACCTGGAGATAATTACTCCAGTAAACTTTTCAGAATGGAGAGCAACCATCGTCCCAGTGTTGAAGCTGGACCACACAGTCTGAATCTGGTGATTATAAGTTGACGGTGAACAGGGTTGCTAATGTAGATAAATATATACCCGGGATAGAAAATGTATATGCTAAATTGGCAGGAGGCCTTAAATACACCAAGTTAGATTTAAGCCTTGCATACCATCAGCTTGAACTAGAAGATGAGTCAAGAAAATTTGTTACTATAAATATCCCAAAAGGCTTGTTCCAATATTCTAGATCTGGTATCTCATTGGCCTGTGCGATATTCCAGCGCTCAATTGAGAGCCTTTCGTAGGGAATTCTGAAGATGGTCGTGTATCTGAACGATGTCCCTGTGACAGAAGCAACACTAGAGGAACACAAAGAAGAAGTCCTTGAGAGGTTTAAAGAAGCTGGCATTTAGGTTTCAGAGTTGTTGTGAAGGGGATTTCACCCGCTTGAAGATGAGGTAAAGTCAATAAAACTGGTTCCGGAATTAACGAGTGCATCGGAATTTAAGTCTTTTCTTGGAATGGTCAATTATTACGGCCGCTTTTTGTCCAACCTGTCGACCACCTTGACACCGCTGCATCAATTTCTAAAAATGCACCAACGTTGGAAGTGGGAAGATTCCCAGAGGAAGTCTTTCGATCAGGTCAAGCAGGCTCTGCAGTCGTCGACCTTACTGGTCCATTTTTAGTTTTTATGCAACAGAGTGGCTTGCAGGCTACATTATAGGGAAAGTAAAAGATAACTATTTTGATGTGGGACTGGAGTCACATATACCCTTCTCTGAATATTGCTGCTGAACCGGACAATGTGACAGTTCCATAATCACTTTCAATGGTAGCAACTTTCTCTTTCCAGATGTCATTTAAAAATACTGGGGCGAAATTCTCCGGCATCGGCGCGATGTCCGCCGACCGGCGCCAAAAACGGTGCAAATCAGTCGGGCATCGCGCCGCCCCAAAGGTGCGGAATCCTCCGCACCTTGGGGGGCCGAGCCCTAACCTTGAGGGGCTAGGCCCGCGGTGGAATGATTTCCGCCCTGCCAGCTGGCGGAAAAGGCCTTTGGTGCCCCACCAACTGGCGCGGAAATGACATTGCCGGGTGGCGCATGCGCGGGAGCGTTAGCGGCCGCTCACGGCATCCCCGCGCATGCGCTGTGGAAGGTGTCACTTTTCCCTCCGCCATGGTGGAGACTGTGACGAAGGCGGAAGGAAAAGAGTGCCTCCACAGCACAGGCCCGCCCGCGGATCGGTGGGCCCCGATCGCGGGCCAGGCCACCGTGGGGGCACCCCCCGGGGCCAGATCGCCCCACCCCCCCCCCCCCCCCAAGACCCCGGATCTCACCCGTGCCGCCTTGTCCTGCCGGTAAGGTAGGTGGTTTAATTCACATCGGCGGGACAGGCATTCTAGCAGCGGGACTTCGGCCCATTCGGGCCGGAGAATTGCGGGGGGGGGGGGCCCGCCAACTGACGCAGCGCTATTCCCGCCCCCGCCGAATCTCCGGTGCCGGAGAATTCGGCAACCGGCGGGGGCGAGATTCACGCCAGCCCCCGGCGATTCTCCGACCCGGCGGTGGGGGGGTTGGAGAATCTCGCCCCACATTTCACATTTTCAGCCCTCTGAATTATTAACCCAATAACATAAGGGGCGGGATTATCCGACCCCCCCCACCAGGTCGGAGAATCCCTGGGGGGCGGCACCAATCCCGTCCCGACGCCAGCTGCTGTAATCTCCGGCGCCGGTTTTCGGGCGTGGGCGGGGCCGGGGATCACGCCACGGCAGTCGGGGGCCGTTGGCAGCGGCAATTCTCCGGGCCTCGATGGGCCGAGTGGCCATCGATTTCTGGCCAGTCCCGCCGGCGAGGATTGGACATGGTCCTCGGGGGGGGCGCGGCGGATCTGGCCCCGGAGGGGGGGTGGGGGGGGTGGGGGTGGGGTGGGGGGGGTGGGGGTGGGGTGGGGGAGTGGGGGGGGCCCTAGTGGCCTGGCCCGCGATCGGAGCCCACCGATCTGCGGGTGGGCCTGTGCTGTGGGGGCACTCCTTCCTTCTGCGCCGGCCCCTGTCGGGCTCTGCCATGGCCGGTCTGTGCATGCACTAAACCACGCCGGCGGTTCTGTGCATGCGCTAACTCACGTAGTTCCTTCGCTGCCGGTTGGCGCGGCGCTAACCCCTCCGGCGCCGGCCTAGCCCTCGGATGTGCGGAGAGCTCCGCAACTTCTGGTTGGCCCGATGCTGGAGTGGTTCGTGCCGTTCTTGGCGCGAGCGTCGGGCCAATCTGCCCATTGCAGTGAATCCTGCCCAAGTTGTGCTACCATACGCATTATTTATGATACCTAGTGATAGTTAGATTTGGGAATAAAAGTCACAGCTTTGTGTTTTCTGTACTCCATTATCTCTTGCTCTGATTACCCATCAACTAATTACAATTGCTCTATTACCTACTCAATATTCTCAAACATTAAGAATGTAAGAATAAATGAATGTCAGCCCAAAAAATTAAGGAAAATTGGAAACTGTTAGAAAAATACATCTGACGATTAATTTCCTTATCGTCATGCTTATTTAGTTTCAAGTGTCACAGTATATGTTCCATACTAAATAATACCGTACAGACTTGTGACAAAGTCCAGTTTCTGAGGCTAAATATTTAGTCGAATGTTAGGGGGGGGTGGGGGACAATGTCTCCATGAGTCACATTTTGGAGAAATCCACTCTCTCCCATTGCCTCGTTATTACAGAACTGCTAGAATACAGTTCCTGCCAACTGTACCCCCAAAAGTAGCATAAAGGGAGCCAAAGGTTTTTTGCATAAAATGTTTATCTTTAAACAAATAATAACCTCCATGGAGTCAGGCATTTACTTTAGTATTCTAAATTTAAATCAATCAAAAACAAAGGCCATATATACAAAGTTTTAGAATTTCAGTTTGATTTTTCACAGTCCAGGAAAGAATATTATTTAGCAGAGCGTGCACTGAACATGTTTTAAAATTCATAAAAATCACCCTCATCCTCGTTTCCAGAACCAAATCGCCCATCCTAATTTGCTTCTTGAATGGCATCATGTGGATCGTCAATATCATCTTCATCAAAAATCACATCATCATTGATCACATCATCCCACATAATCTGTGTCATCAAGTGCATTTTGTATTCCACATTTCTTGAATGATTTGATTTTAAAAAAAATTTAGAGTACCCAATTCATTTTTTCCAATTAAGGGGCAATTTAGTGTGGCCAATCCACCTAGCCTGCACATCTTTTGGGTTGTGCGGGTGAAACCCACGAAACCATGGGAGAATGCCAACAACCCAGGGCCGGTATCGAACCTGGGACCTCGGCGCCACCGTGCTGCCGCTTGAATGATTTGATGGCAATCTCTGCTCTGATTTCATCCTCGGTCTCCACAACCCATTCACGTGGGATTGCGAACACCAGAGTCCATATGCTGCTTTGGTCACCATCTTTCCTCCTGCAGTCAATCAGGTATTCCACCTTTTTCTCATGCTGTTTTTAAAGGGCTTGTTTAGAAAGACATCCGATGGTTGAATAAGACTGGCTAGACAACTGACAATCACTGCAATATCATTGTTTTGTGATCGAATGTTAGCAACAATGAGCAAGATATAACGGGAAAGCGAGAGGGAAGACAGATCCCCCCCCCCCCCCCCCCCCGGCCGACCCCTAGGGGCAAAGACAGCATCGTGTCGAGCCATTCCATGACAGCCATAATGTGCTGTGCGAGAGCTGAATCGGGGCAGTTTGGGACACCTGCCCCTCCCTGGGAAAGTAGTTCTGTCTTCGGGGGGTTGCCAACTAATTTGATTGGCTGGCAGCTCCAGCAGTCCGGAAGCACCAAGTGCTCATGAATGAGGTGCTGCTTGCACTGCAACCAGGAACGTGAAGAAGGCCCATGGATCCCAGAGCCAGGGAAGTCCAGTCTTGAGCAGGGAGGATTAGGGCAGTTCAGCTAGGGGGGAAGGGAGGGAGGGAGGGGTGCGGCGGGGTGGGGGTTTGGAGAGCTGAGTTTTATCGCAGGCAGGTCAGAGGGGGGGTTACTGTTTTAACGGGGCCTGCTTCCCTCGATGGGCAATGGGGGCCCCCTCCTGAAGATAGTACCCACTTCTTTCCTATTCTCTGAAAAAATGTCTTAATAGACTGTCCAGGCTAATCATTTTATGGCGTGGGATGTGTCTTATCGGGTGCTGGCTAGGTGGATTGGCCACGCTAAATTGACTTGTTGATAAGCTCAGTTGATCTTTGATTATTTATTTAAATACGGTGGGCGGAGCTGTTAATCCCAATATTATGGGGGTGAGCTCAAGGATGGGTAGCAAGGTCGTGTCTCCAACTCCAGAAACAAGCCTGGCGGGGGGCACCTAAAATGCAGCCCAACTGCTTGAACTGAGTTAGACATGTCCCAGGTGACAATACTTTTTCTGTATGTATCCTCCTGGTCGCAAACTTCAAACTTTCTTCTGCCATATTTTCAAGCCACCTTCATCCACCCATCCAACTGTGATTGTGGGTGCCCTTTGGGAATTGCTGTTTTGGGATAAGTTTTCTCACGAATATCTACATCAGCTTAAGCTTTGTCCTGTCAGACAGCATGACTGTGAATCTATTCTTTTCATGGTCAGTTGTCTTCACTAAAATTGTTTTCTCTCCAGCTTTGCTCATCATTTGACTGACTGGCATGTCGCGATTAATGGCAGTCTCACTGATGTTCCCAATAGAGGTCAACCTGTGTCTATTCTTTTGTTAATGGTTGATTATAAACCGCTGAAATGCGATGGGTCTGTCAACAGATTCTGCTGGGAGACATTGTGAGATCTTGGTCTTCTGTCACAGAACAAAATTGTTTATCTTCATAAGCCTGGTACATCATCCAGGGCTGTCTGAAACCTCAGGAGTGCTTAATTTTCTTGTTTCAAGTCAAAGATTCGGATAGATCCTCAAGAAACTGAAAGTCCATTCTGACGAGTTTAATTGATACATTTTGCAGCATTGTCTTCCGACTGCAGCCACATGCTAGACTTTCTTCCATTTGCGCATTTATTCAGAGTCATCTGCCTAAACTGTGGAGAGCTTCCTCCAATCTTTAATGTTCTTCTCCAATACCTTGAATTCTCCAACTGCACAATGATTTGTCTGCTCTGTAATCTCAATGATTTTAAGTTTGAACTGGGATGTGTATGTACCGTTTATTCTTGTCACCATGTTACCATATTAGAGGGCGGGATAGGTGGGAATGCAACACGCAGCAGTGACATACTACCCTTGACATCATCGCTGACATGCACAAACATGAGAAACTGAACAGCTCCCTCCAATGTTGTGCTATTATATGATTCTAACAGGTAGGTTTGCACAATGGCAAGTTTGACTTCAGCAGCGAGTGAGTGGCAGATACAAAGAATTTGGATTTTGTGGCTGAAAGCCAGGGGTGAACTTATACATGAGGGGCGTGATTCTCCGATCCCCCGCTGAGTCGGAGAATCGCCGGGGGATGGCGTGAATCCCTCCCCCGCCAGTTGCCGAAGTCTCCGGCACCGGATATTTGGCGGGGGCGGGAATCACGTCGCGCCGGTTGGCGGGCCCCCCCCGCGCGATTCTCCGGCACGGATGGGCCAAAGTCCCCCGCTAAAATGCCTGTCCCGCCGGCGTAAATTAAACCACCTACCTTACCGGCGGGACAAGGCGGCGCGGGCGGGCTCCGGGGTCCTGGGGGGGGCGGGGGGCGATCTGGCCCCAGGGAGTGCCCCCACGGTGGCCTGGCCCGCGATCGGGGCCCACCGATCCGCGGGCGGGCCTGTGCCGTGGGGGCACTCTTTCCCTTCCGCCTCCACCACGGTCTCCACCATGGCGGAGGCAGAAGAGACTCCCTCCACTGCGCATGCGCGGGAATGCCGTCAGCGGCCGCTGACGCTCCCGCGCATGCGCCGCCAGGAGATGTCATTTCCGCGCCAGCTGGCGGGGCACCAAAGGCCTTTTCCGCCAGCTGGCGGGGTGGAAATTCGTCCGGCGCCGACCTAGCCCCTCAAGGTTGGGGCTCGGCCCCCAAAGATGCGGAGCATTCCGCACCTTTGGGGCGGCGTGATGCCCGTCTGATTTGCACCGTTTTGGGCGCCAGTCGGTGGACATCGTGCCGTTTCCGGAGAATTTCGCCCGAGATATGTGAAAAATGAATGATTTTTTTTGTCCAAATGTTGTGGGCAGATGACTGTTACACAAGATTGACCATTACTAAAGTATATACTGTATGTTTTCCATAGTAAAACATACCAAAGGTTTATTTGAAAAATATTAAGTTTAAAATTCTTTGAGAAGATGATATTGTTCCTGCTTCCTATTCTGAATTTAAATTCAGTGTTGACTGTTTTATTTAAAAATGATTTATGGTCCTGTAAATTCATGTTTGTGGTTCTGAAACCACTAGGTGGTTTTCATGTGTTGCTGCAGACTCGATGGGCCGAAGGGCCTTTTCTGTACTGCATTATTCTGTGATTCTGTGAAAAATCAAACGACTCCTGCAGATTGAATTCTGCAACTTTTGCAAGCTATTTTTTTAAACCCCTGTCTTACAGATCATGATTTATCACAAGGAGAGATAGTGAGGGTAAAGTTAGTTGCATAATGTCTTTCAGATTTAGTTAGAATTGATGAAAAGACTTTTATGACAGGAACGGTTATTCAAACCACAAGAAACACTGGCGAATAATTTAAACAATTATAACATTCCTTCCTAAAATACACTGAATTTAGAATCCATTCCTCATGCATTTAGGACAACATTCCCTTGGATAGCACATTCCAAATAAGGTTGGATGGAAATCCAGACACCTGTACTTAGAGGTTTAAGTCTCTATAGCTAAGACATAAATTTGACCGTTCTCCAAACTTCAGTCAGCAGAAACTGGTTCAATTAGTGTGTACTTATACTAATGATCGTTTTCACACTTCATGCAGCTAATGAACTGTTTAATCACCACTTCTTTTGAATGGGCCATAAATGCATGATCAGTAAGTAAATCAGAACAATCAAGTAATGGCTTCTCAAATTGTCCACTAACCCCTATTTGTTTGATTGCAACATTTTTGAAAATGTGCAAGTATGAATGTTTTTGATCGAGTAAACACAGAACTTACTTCCATTTGTGGGGATGGACAAAACTAGAGCCCAGAAGTATGAGATAGTCATCCAGAAATTAAAATAGGGAATTCAGAAGAAATATCTTGACCTAGAGAGTGTTGAGAATGTGGAACTTGTTACCACAAGGAGTAGTTGAGGTGAATAGTATAAGATGCATTCAAGGGGAAGCGGAAAATGTACACGAGAAAGAAAGGAATACAAGGTTATGCTGACAGGGTGAGATGAAGTAGGGAGGGAGCAGACGCAAATTGATTATAAATGTTGGCATGGACTGTACGGCCTTGTGGACTGCTTCTATGATGTACATATGTCATTCTATATGACATGTATATATGTCATTCTATATGACATGCATATACGTCATTCTATATGACATGCAACTTCACTATTTCATGCTTCACCATGAAAAACAGGGTTTTGGAGGGTTCAGACAGTAACCTATTAGTCAAGTTTGTTACCTCGATTTGAATTATCAACTGCATCAAAATTGGCTGAAAGACCTAAAGATTCCAGGAATAAATTAATCTGAAGTATCATGGGAGGGATTCTCCGCTGGCGAAACGCGATTGGCAGAGAATTGGTTCCGACGCGAAATCGCGGCAAGGGCCGATTTGGCGCTAAATCACGATTCTCTGTCACCTCAATAGCGGCACCAATGCATTTTGGAGCACAACTACAGTAAACACAGTTTGTATGTCATTAACGGGCCTGACCTGGCATTCTCCGGGGCCTCCTTGATTCCCTTCCTGCTATGGGCCACTTTCCTGACGGCGCAGTTCATGTGTGCTTTTAAAAATCGTGAAACCGGCATCGTGGTTGTTGAGAGAGACGGGGCACGGAAAGTGTTCAACATTACCGTAGTTTGCTGACAGTTGTGCCGTTTGCCGGGGGCTTCTGCCAGGGCCGGAGGGAATAGCGAGTGATGGCCAAGGATGTGGGCTGTGGGGTTGGGGGAATGGACAGAGAACACCATTGCTGCAACTGGCAAGGCAGTCATGAAGCTGTGCATGCCGCTGACTGCCCACTGTGAACTTAGGGCCATGGGTCATATAGGTGTCCCCAAAGGCCACCCCCCTGGGTGCCCTCTGGCCCCAGCCGACCCATTAGCTGTATGGATGCACCCCAGCACAACCAGTGCCATCTCATTGGCTGGGATGAGTGTGTGGGGGGAATTTAATGTGTATATGGGCTGTAGCTTGTCAGCCTCCCCAGTGTCAATCACGGACCCAGCGAATCCCTCACCGTTTTTCACTGGAATCATTGTGCAGAATCGGTCCAGGTGCGGTGCCAGTTTTGCTGTCGTGAAAGTCCATGAATTCTCCGTTGCCGTTAACACATAGTCTCAGAAACAGAGAATCCCACCCCATAACTTTGGGAGGGCAAGGAGGATAACTTTTGGATAACAGGGCAATCTGAAAATACATGAGCAAATGCTGCAGATTTTAAAATGGATTGTATGTGTTGAGACAATGAACTCTTTTTGTCTGGTCGTAACAGGTAATTGTATCCTTAATTCAGTCTAGATCGACGAGGAATTAAAACCTGCTAAATTTGGCAGAACGGTGGCGCCGTGGTTAGCACTGCTGTCTCACGGCGACAATGTCCCAGGCTCGATCCTGGCTCTGAGTCACTGTCCGTGTGGAGTTTGCACATCCTCCCCGTGCTTGTGTGGGTTTTGCCCCCACAGCGCAAAGGTTGTGCAGGCGAGGTGGATTGGCCATGCTAAATTGCCCCCTAATTGGAAAAAATGAATTGGATACTCTAAATTTATAAAACAAATGCTGCTAAATCAAATCATAACACAGAAAGAAACATTACACTGTTGCGATAAAGACCCAGGAAGCCAAACGTTAGGGTGAACGCCAGTTTATTTACGGTCCCAAGAATCTGCCTATGGCAGTAAATATACACAGTCCCATTGGGCAACCAACATTCCGGTCCCTGACTGGGCTGGCCTTCATACTATGTTCTTATGAGCCCAGCTGGGTGCGCCTCTGCACACTAGTGGGGAAGCTCATATTCTATGCATCCCACGGGTTGATCAATCAGCGTATCCCTGTGGGCCTCGTGGGGGTTATTACAGTTGCAAGGACCTCTGGTTGATTGGGGCGAACCTTTCAGATGGGAAGCGGGAAGACTGTTAAAAAGGTGGGGAGACTGATGTTTCCTGCTGTCATGCCATATTGCCAGTGGGAGAAGGTTGCAGGCATGGACAGCCACTGGGAGACCAATTGAGCCACTTAAGGGACACTTCTTACCCTCATAGACATTTTGTCTCGGTCGGGAGGGCCCAATGCCACAAGGGGTCAGCCACTTTCTGGGAGGGTCACTCCTTTATGGGCCCGCCATGATCCAGGGAAGCAATTACACTGGGTCATGTCTCCAATCAAAGCTGTATTGTCTCCCACTTTCAGCCCCAGCAACATGACTGTTGTGTTATCCTTCATCATGTAGCATAAGCTGCTTCCTTGATGTACACTCTGACAATGGAAGGTTCAGATTTGGAGATAGGTTTAACACATTTATTGAACAGTTAACAATTCTCCTACTTGAGTTCGACTCTCCTGCTGATCTTGCTATAGTAACTCAGTCTAACTAACCAGTCTGCTCTAAGCCATGCGGTGGGTGTGATTCTCTCTGAGTGTCACCTGTGGAAAGAGAAAGAGCATGTGTGCCCTGTCCTTTTATATGGGTTGCCCCCTTGTGGTAGTGTCACCTCTGGGTGCCTTGACTGCCCATTGGTCGTATCCTATTCTATGTGTTCATTAGCTGTATGTCTGCATGCCATGATGTCTCTGGTGCTCCCTCTAGTGTTTATACATAGTTGATACATAGAATTTACAGTGCAGAAGGAGGCAATTCGGCCCATCGAGTCTGCACCGGCTCTTGGAAAGAGCACCCGACCCAAGGTCAACACCTCCACCCTATCCCCATAGCCCAGTAACCCTACCCAACACTAAGGGCAATTTTGGACACTAAGGGCAATTTATCATGGCCAATCCACCTAACCTGCACATCTTTGGACTGTGGGAGGAAACCGGAGCACCCGGAGGAAACCCACGCACACACGGGGAGGATGTGCAGACTCCGCACAGACAGTGACCCAAGCCAGAATTGAACCTGGGACCCTGGAGCTGTGAAGCAATTGTGCTATCCACAAGGCTACCGTGCGGCCCCAATCTTAGTCTTAGTCTTAGTGTATTTACATTAACCCCTTGTGTATTTACAGTGATGCATATCACCACAATGACTTTCCTAGTGACAGCAAAATTCACCCCTTGTCTTTGAGGAAGTAACCAAATTACATAATTCAACCAAAAATACTTTTGAATCTCTTCGGTATTGTGCATGACAGACAGCTTTTTAAAATTTAACTTGAAATTATCCAAATTCATAAAATCTGATAACTGTGCAGCATTTAATACTGATCAAATCTGGGCGTGTGGCTGGAATCTTCAAAGACACGAGCACCCATTGTTGGTTAAACTATAATAAGAAAAAAATGATTAAAAATGGCGAAGGTTAATCATGAAATGTGTGGTATTAGCAATTTTAACTATTTGGTTTTCTTAATTCAAGCAGTTGGAATAGTCCAACTGCTGTTGTAAATATAAATTGTATTACAAAAATGTATTCATGGGTTCATCATGCCTTCAATAAATTCAGGCACCGAAGCTCTGAAATATTGCTACTCTGTTTTTGAACATGGGAACTGACATTTTCAGAGGCACAGGATAAACCTCGCAGCTACGAAAAATGAAAGAATATTTTTCTGTTTATTTTCCTGGAATTTCTGATAAAATCTCCTGACCTATCAGAGATAGTAAGCATTCTGATAAACTTATAAGGAGATAAAACTCATTTTTAAGAATAGTCCACTATATAAAAAACAAGTGCAGAATAAAACCCCCAAGACATAACAGTGACAGCATAGCCCGAAGGAATTCCTTCTTGTAGCATTAGAAATATAGATATAATTGAACAATGTCATCCCAATATTTTTTTCATGTCCTATCACAAAACAAAGCCGACTAAAAACTGATTTGATGGGTGGATGGAGGTGCATACTAAAGTACATCGCAGCTTTTGAACTAAGGTTATTAGCTTAGTCAGCATGGAGATAGCTGAAGACATTCTTTCCAATGGGTTGTTAGGGAGGGGCACACCAGATGGTGCATACAGTATTCATAATATCTTCTCCTGATTTGCTGAATATGTGTCACCAATGTTTGTATCCTCTCACCCTTGGTATAACAGTTTTTCAACTAATTACATTTAAAGGTAAAAGCAAAGTGTAAAACTGTGTTTATGCACTCACAAATATACCCCACACTCACTCTCTCAGATGATATGATGTGGAGATGCCGGCGTTGGACTGGGGTGAGCACAGTAAGAAGTCTTACAACACCAGGTTAAAGTCCAACAGGTTTGTTTCGAATCACTAGCTTTCGGAGCACTGCTCCTTCCTCAGGTGAAAGAAGAGGTGGGTTCAAGAAACATATATATAGACAAAGTCAAATCTGGAACCCACCTCTTCATTCACCTGAGGAAGGAGCTGTGCTCCGAAAGCTAGTGATTCAAAACAAACCTGTTGGACTTTAACCTGGTGTTGTAAGACTTCTCAGATGATAAACCAGTGATCTACAACAGGAGCAAGAGCAGACACATCGACCAGAGCACCCAGCATCAGAATTTACATTTGTACCATTGTGTCTTGTCATGATTTAGGATGTCAAGATTCGTATTGGTTAAGAGGCATTTAGGGGTTGTTGTATATTGCAAAGGTTTTAGAAAAAGTGGGGGATGATGAGGGGACAGATCAAGAAATAATAACATGGAACGCAGGTAATCAATTCTGTTTGTCTAGAAAACAACTGCAATCAGGGGTCGAAGTATGAGTGAAATTGTACTTCGTAATATGTCAACTGAGACCTGCCATTATTTCTGTTATGGAAAATGAAACCCATAACCGTTACTAGGGAAACATAATCAATCCTGGAGAGGATTGATTACCTTTCCGAGAGGCCTGCTTGCTCCATTGGAGCAGAAGATAGGAAAGGGATGATTTTGTTTGGGTTTTCATTGAGCACCCTTTAAACACGGCACTACAGTAACATTCCAGATGGTGGTTTGGAGCAGGTTCCGGAGGTGTAAACCCCAGTCTTCCAATCCATCTCTGAGATTCGTGAAAGGGAAAGCTCCTCTCTGCTTGATTTACACTGGTGGAGTGTAAATTTGAAGGCTTAGGTGTGAGAGTGAGGAAGTGGTTGGATATGACAGCAGCCTCTATATTCCACCACAAGTATATCTGAAAGCTTTCACATTGCTTTGTTCAGACTTGAACTGCCTGTGTCTGACTGGATGAGGCGATGGCAAAAGCAGCAAACTCCATGGACGTGATCGAACGGCTGCACTGCGCTTGAAAAGTAGCGTGCTGTGCTGCAATTTGTTCAGCCAATAGAAGGCAGGAGACCATGCTCCCGTGATCTACCCGGCCCACATCACCTGGCGAGACCTAACAAAATCTTGTGAGATGTTGCGATGTAAATCACTTTTTGGCCATTCTGCTTTTTAGAGTGAGACAGCTAATATGCATTTTCCAAGGCACCCAAGGTTTGCGGATCTATCCGCTTCATCTTGGAGACCTCCGGCGACTGCCGTTCAGTATTGGTCTTAATAAACAGGGACCAGATGGAATGGCACTCATGGGGGTCTCCAAAGGAATCGGAGGTGCTAAGGTGCATGTCCTCTGGGTAGGGTGGCACCCTAGCACTGCTGGTACCACCTGGTCACCCTGGCACTGGCAGCTGGCACTCTGGCAGTGCCACCTGGGTGCTTGCCTGGCACTGCCAAGGTGCCCAGGTTGGTACTGCCACCTGGAAGGGGAACCTCGGGGCACCAGGTTGGCGATGGCAAGCTGGCAGTTTTCACCAGTGGCAATTGGGCCAGTGGATGCCCTCCGTGGGTGTTGGGGGAAGTGTGGGGGGGCCGGGGTGGGTTGTGCAGCGGGCCAAGGGGCACCCCCTCATAGTGAGTCAGGGACTTGGGGGGTGGTCATGTTGGGGGCTCCAGGGATCAGGGCGCCATGTAAAAATGGGGTCCTGATCTCTCGCTACACTGAGGAGTTCTGGCGAGTGGAGCTCCTCAATGCAGAAAATGGGTCCATGGGCCTCAGCCGCACATTCCCCGCTGAGGCCCCCTATCTAACCTGAATGCTGTTCGATGGCGTTATGTTTCTCACCATGGTGAGTGCTGGAAAACATGCGGCTAAAAGCGCTCACTATGGGACTTCCGGTTGCGGCCATGCCTGAATAGGTCGCACATTCGGCAGCTCCCGCCGGGAACGGACATTAGGGCTCTCTAGAGGGGCCCCAATGGCACTTGTTTGACGGCTTCCAGTGTGGGAAGGTGACAGCAAGGTCCCCCCGACAGTGTATGGATTGGACCAGGAGTGGAGCGGTGAAAAAAAGGATCTTGGAACAGCGAAAAGTGAGAGGGAGAAAAAGCAAGATGGCGGCAGGTGGAGACCAAACAGCATGGGCGCAGTGGTCGCAGGAGCAGCAGGAGTTTCTTAAACGCTGCTTTGAGGAGCTGAAGACAGAAATACTGGCGCCAATGAAGGCGGGGATTGAGAAGCTAGTGGAGACCCAGAGGGCCCAGGGGGCGGCGATCCGGGAGGTGCGACAAAAAGCCTCGGAGAACGAGGATGAGATCTTGGGCCTGGCGGTGAAGGTGGAGGCACACGAGGCGCTGCACAAGAGGTGGGCGGAAAGATTTGAGGACCTGGAGAATAGATCGAGGAGGAAGTATCTTCGGATTCTGGGTCTCCCTGAAGGAGTTGAGGGGCCCGATACCGGGGCATATGTGAGCACGATGCTCAATTCGCCTTCCCGAGCCTCCTGGAGCTAGATGGGGCTCATCGGGTCCTGGCAAGGAGACCCAAGGCCAACGAGCCGCCAAATGCTGTAGTGGTGAGGTTTCACCGCTTTATGGATAGAGAGTGTGTCTTGAGATGGGCCAAGAAAGAGCGGAGCAGCAGGTGGGAGAACACAGAAATCCGAATCTACCAGGACTGGAGTGCAGAGGTGGCCAAGAAGAGGGCTGGCTTTAATCGGACCAAGGCGGTGCTCCATCGGAAGGGGGTGAAGTTCGGTATGC
This sequence comes from Scyliorhinus torazame, assembly GCF_047496885.1. Lineage (NCBI taxonomy): Eukaryota > Metazoa > Chordata > Chondrichthyes > Carcharhiniformes > Scyliorhinidae > Scyliorhinus > Scyliorhinus torazame. Next base: position 152,332,408 of record NC_092719.1, read on the forward strand.
TGCAGCCAGCGCGATTGTGGGTCACATTCCAAGATCGGCACCACTATTTCGAATCGCCTGAGGAGGCTTGGAGCTTTATACAGACTGAAAAGTTGGACTCAAATTGAGGGTCTGTGGTTGTGGGGGGGGGGATGTCTGCTGTATATATGGTTTTAACTACGTGTAGGGAATGTTCGCTTGGTTGGGTGCTGGATGGGGATGGGTGAAGGGATTTGATGGGGAGACTGTGGGAGAGTGTGGGCACCGGTGTTGGAGGGAGGGGAGGCCCGGGGATGGGGGAATTGAGATAAGGCCGCAAAAGGACCTGCGCCAGAGGGGGCGGGGCCAGCTCAGGAAAGCGCGGGCTTTTTCCCGCGCTAGGGAAGGACGGCGGTGGGGGTCGGAGGAGTGCACACTGACTGAAGGGGAGGGGGGATTCCCACACTGGGGGGGGTCGATCGGAAGGCGGGAGCGGCCGGGGTCAGCAGGAGTCAGCTGACGTACGGGAGTGTTATGGGGTGAGCAAAAGAGCTAGATATGGATCTAGCGGGGGGAGGGGGGTATAGGGTTGCTGCTGCATTGGCCAATGGGGAACTGAAATAGGCGAGGTGGTCGGGGCGGGGGTCCGCCGTCTGGGGGACTGGAGGGTGCGGGAGGCGCGGACACGTGACTGGCCTAGAAAAGGAGATGGCTAGTCGGCAGGGGGGTGGGGGGGGGTGAGAAGCCCCTCAATCCGGCTGATAACTTGGAATGTGAGGGACCTGAATGGGCCGGTTAAGAGGGCCCGAGTGTTTGCGCATTTAAAGGGACTGTAGGCAGACGTGGTCATGCTTCAGGAGACACATTTGAAGGTGGCAGACCAGGTCAGGTTGAGAAAGGGATGGGTAGGACAGGCATTCCATTTGTGGCTGGATGCGAAGAACAGAGGGGTTGCAATACTGGTGGGGAAGCGGGTGTCGTTTGAGGCCAAGAATATTGTAGTGGATAATGGAGGTCGATACGTGATGGGGAGTGGTAGGTTGCAGGGGGTGTGGGTGGTACTGGTAAACGTATATGCCCCGAACTGGGATGATGCCGGATTTATGAAGCGCATGCTGGGTCGGATTCCGGACCTGGAGGCAGGAAGCTTGATAATGGGTGGGAATTTCAACACGGTGCTGGATCCTGCATTAGATCGTTCCAGATCCAAGACGGGGAAGAGGCCGGCTGCGGCCAAGGTGCTTAGGGAGTTTATGGACCAGATGGGGGGAGTGGATCCATGGAGGTTTGCTAGGCCCCTGACCAGGGAATTCTCATTCTTTTCCCATGTACATAGAGCCTACTCACGGATAGATTTTTTTGTTTTGAGTAGGGCGCTAATCCCGAAAGTGGAAGGAACGGAGTATTCGGCCATAGCCATCTCAGACCACGCCCCGCACTGGGTGGAGCAGGAGTTAGGAGAGGAGAGGGACCAGCGCCCGCTGTGGCATCTGGATGTGGGATTACTCGCGGATGAGGAGGGTGCGGGGGTGCATTGAGAGATACTTGGAGGCCAATGATAACGGAGAGGTGCAGGTGGGGGTAGTCTGGGAGGCGCTGAAGGCGGTGGTCAGGGGAGAGTTGATCTCCATTAGGGCCCACAGGGAGAAGAGAGAGGGCAGGGAAAGGGAGAGGTTGGTGGGGGAGATCTTAAGGGTGGACAGGAGATATGCAGAGGCCCCCGAGGAGGGGCTACTTAGGGAGCGGCGAAGCCTCCAGATGGAGTTTGACCTGTTGACCACAGGGAAAGCAGCGGCACAGTGGTGGAAAGCACAGTGGGCAAATAAGACTCCGAGGGTAAAGAGGGTGTTTCTAGAGCGTAGCAGGGACAGGAGGACTGGCGCTGCCGCATCTGTGCGGATACTACTGGGCAGCCAACGTGGTGATGATCCGTAAGTGGGTAATAGAGGGAGAGGGGGCGGCTTGGAAGAGGTTGGAGATGGCGTCCTGCAGGGGCACGAGCCTGAGGGCGCTGGTGACGGCACCGCTGCCGCTCTCGCCGTTGAGGTACATCACGAGTCCAGTGGTGGCGGCAACTTTGAAGATCTGGGGGCAGTGGAGACGGCATAGGGGCGAGGTGGGAGCCTTGGTTTGGTCCCCGATTCGGGAGAACCATCGGTTCGTCCCGGGAAGGATGGATGGGGGGTTTCGGAGCTGGCATTGGGCAGGGATCAGAAGAATGGGGGACCTGTTTATAGATGGGACGTTTGCGAGCCTAGGGGCGCTGGAGGAGAAGTTTGGGTTACCCCCGGGAAATGCGTTCAGGTATATGCAAGTGAGGGCGTTTGTGAGGCGGCAGGTGAGGGAATTCCCGTTGCTCCCGGCACAGAGGATTCAGGACAGGGTGATTTCGGGTGTATGGGTCAGAGAAGGCAAGGTTTTGGCGATCTATCAAGAGATGAAAGTAGGACTTCCAGTTGCGGCGATGACCAGCTAAGCCGCACGTTTCGGCACCTCCCGTTTCAACTGACTTTTGGGCTCTTATCGGGAGCCCCAACGGAAATTTTTTACGGCCAAACCCAGTGTGAGGTGACAAAGGAAGAAGTCCCCCCCGGGTGTGGATGGAAAGGTGGAAAGGAGTGACAGCAGCGTCCAGATTGCGGAGGATCCTCTGGAGCAGCGGCAGGGAAGAGAAGGGAGAAGCAAGATGGTGGCCGAGGGAGCCCAGATGGTATGGGGCCCGGAACAGCAGGAGTTCCTCCGACGATGTGTGGAGGAGCTCAAGAAAGAGGTGCTGGCGCCGATGTTACTGGCAATCGAGGGATTGAAGGAAACACAAAAGGTCCAGGCGATGGAACTCCGTGGAGTGAAGGCAAAGGCAGCCGAGAACGAAGGCGAGATACAGGGCCTGGTGGTAAAAACGGAGACGCACGAGGCACTACCTAAGAGGTGCATAGAAAGGCTGGAAGCCCTGGAGAACAGCTCGAGGAGGAAGAATCTAAGGATTTTAGGTCTCCCTGAAGGGACAGAGGGGGCTGATGCTGGGGCGTATGTGAGTACGATGCTCCATACTCTAATGGGAGTTGAGGCCCAAACGGGCCCCCTGGAAGTGGAGGGTGCGTACCGGGTCCTCGTGAGAAGACCAAAGGCAGGGGAAACACAACGAGCAATAGTGGTGAGGTTCCATCGCTACAGGGACAGGGAGATGGTCCTGAGTTGGGCTCAGAGGACACGGAGCAGCAAGTGGGAGAACGCGGTGATACGCGTATATCAAGATTGGAGTGCGGAGGTGGCAAGAAGGAGGGCGAGCTTCAATCGGGCCAAGGCGGTGCTCCATAGGAAGAAAGTCAAATTTGGGATGCTGCAGCCGGCAAGATTGTGGGTCACACACCAGGGCAAACGCCACTACTTCGAGACGGCGGAGGAGGCATGGACATTCATTCAGGAAGAGAAATTGGACTAGACTTGAGAAATTGATGTCTGGAGAGAGGTAGCGAGGTGGTGGCACAGAAATGTAAAGTGGGGAGAGGGGGGGGCTAATACGTAAGAATGTTGGACGGGGAATTTTTATTCTCCCCCCCCCCCTGAGGGGGGGGGGACACGAAGAAATGTGGGCACCGGTGGAAAAGGGGACAAGGAAGGGGAATGAAGGAACTGCGCCATCAGGGGCGGGGCCGAGAGGGAAGCGCGGGTTTTTTCCCGCGCTATGGAAATTGAGGCAGGAAAAAGAGCGCAGGAAGGAAGGGGGCCTCACACGCAGGGAGGTCAAAGGATAAACTGGGGAAGTCGAGGTCAGCCAGAGTTAGCTGACTCACGGAAGCAATATGGGGGGAGCAATCAAGCTAGAGGGGAATGAATCTAGGGGGGGGCGGGGGGGGGGATTAACTGGGTTGCTGCTGCTGAGGGTAAGGGGGAGCTGATACGAGACGAGGTGGTCGGGACGGGAGGGCGCGGTCTGGGGGACAGACGGGTGCGTGGGACCTGGGTGAGGAGCTGGCTTAAAAAAGGGGATGGCTAGTCAACAAGGGGGGGGCGTAAATGGCCCCCCAACCCGGCTGATTACGTGGAATGTGAGAGGTTTAAATGGGCCGATTAAGAGGGCAAGGGTGTTTGCGCACTTAAAGAGACTGAAGGCGGACGTGGTTATGCTCCAGGAAACGCACCTGAAATTGGCGGATCAGGTGAGACTGAGGAAAGGATGGGTGGGACAGGTATTCCACTCAGGGTTAGATGCGAAAAACAGAGGGGTGGCAATACTGGTGGGGAAACGGGTATCGTTCGAGGCTAAGGCCATAGTGGTGGATAGTGGGGGCAGGTACGTGATGGTGAGTGGCTGATTGCAAGGTGAGGCGGTGGTGCTGGTGAACGTATATGCCCCGAACTGGGATGACGCGGGATTCATGAAGCGAATGCTGGGACATATCCCGGACCTGGAGGCAGGAAGCTTGGTAATGGGGGGGGATTTTAACTCAGTGCTGGACCCAGGGCTGGACCGGTCCAGATCCAGGACCGGGAGAAGGCCGGCAGCGGCCAAGGTGCTTAAGGGATTTATGGAGCAAATGGAAGGGGTAGATCCATGGAGATTTGCTAGTCCGATGGGGAAAGAGTTTTCCTTCTTCTCCCACGTCCATAAAGTATACTCCCGGATAGACTTTTTTGTCTTGGGAAGGGCGCTGATCCCGAAAGTGGCAGGAACGGAGTACTCGGCTATAGCCGTTTCAGATCACGCCCCACATTGGTTGGATCTGGACCTAGGAGAGGAAAAGGAGCAGCGCCCACTTTGGAGATTAGACATGGGACTACTGGCGGACGAGGGGGTATGCGGCAGGGTGAGGGGATGCATCGAAAGATACCTGGAGGTCAATGATGGTGGGGAGGTCCAGGTGGGGGTACTATGGGAAGCGCTGAAGGCGGTGGTTAGAGGAGAGCTGATTTCCATTAGCGCCCACAAGGGGAAACAAGAGGGTAAAGAAAGAGAGAGATTAGTTGGGGAAATTCTGAGGGTGGATAGGCAGTATGCGGAGGCCCCGGATGAAGGGCTATACAGGGAAAGACGAAGACTACAGATGGAGTTTGACCTGCTGACCACGGGAAAGGCGGAGACGCAGTGGAGGAAGGCACAGGGAATACAATATGAATATGGGGAAAAGGCGAGCCGGCTGCTGGCCCAACAACTTCGAAAGAGGGGGGCGGCGAGAGAGATCGGAGGAGTTAGGGACGAAACGGGAAAGATGGAGCAGAGAGCAGGGAAAGTGAACGAGGTGTTCAAGACATTTTATGAGAGGTTGTATAAGTCCCAACCCCCGGAGGGGAAAGAGGGAATGATACACTTTTTGGACCAGCTGGAGTTCCCGAGGGTGGAGGAGCAGGAGGTGGCAGGTCTTGGGGCGTAGATTGGGGTGGAGGAGGTGATCAAAGGAATTGGGAATATGCAAGCAGGGAAGGCCCTGGGACCAGATGGGTTCCCGGTGGAATTTTACAGGAAGTATATGGACCTGCTGGCCCCGCTTCTGGCGAGAACCTTCAATGAGGCTAAGGAAAGGGGGACGATATTGTTAATTCTGAAACGAGACAAAGACCCGCTGCAGTGCGGGTCATACAGGCCCATCTCCCTCCTAAACGTAGACGCCAAACTGCTGGCCAAAGTGATGGTGACAAGGATAGAGGAGTGCGTCCCAGGGGTGGTACACGACGACCAGGCAGGGTTTGTTAAAGGGAGACAATTGAACGGCAATATACGAAGGTTGCTGGGGGTTATGATGATGCCCCCACCGGAGGGAGAGGCAGAGATAGTGGTGGCGATGGATGCAGAGAAGGCATTCGATAGAGTGGAGTGGGACTATTTGTGGGAGGTGCTGAAGAGATTTGGGTTCGGGGAGGGGTTCATTAGATGGGTTTGACTCCTGTACGGGGCCCCGGTGGCAAGCGTTGTTACCAATAGGCAAAGATCGGGGTACTTCCGATTATATAGGGGTACAAGACAGGGGTGCCCTCTGTCCCCGTTACTGTTCGCGTTGGCAATTGAGCCATTGGCCATAGCGCTGAGGGACTCTAAGAAGTGGAGGGGGGTGCTTAGAGGGGGAGAGGAACATCGAGTGTCACTATATGCAGACGATTTACTGCTATATGTGGCGGACCCAGTAGAGGGGATGCCAGAGGTAATGCAGATACTTAGGGAGTTTGGAGAGTTCTCGGGATATAAATGAAATATGGGAAAGAGCGAACTTTTTGTGATGCACCCCGGGGAACAGGGCAGGGGGATAGATGCTTTGTCGCTGAGGAGAGTGACAGGGAATTTTCGATACCTGGGGATTCAGGTGGCCAGGAACTGGGGAACCCTACACAAACTTAACCTGACGCGACTGGTAGAGCAGATGGAGGAGGACTTTAAGAGGTGGGATATGGTGCCCCTGTCATTGGCGGGCAGAGTACAGGCGGTCAAGATGGTGGTCCTCCCGAGGTTTCTTTTCGTGTTTCAGTGCCTCCCCATCCTGATTACTAAGGCCTTTTAAAAAAAAATTGATAGGAGCATTACGAGCTTTGTATGGGCGGGAAAGACCCCGAGGGTAAAGAGGGGGGTTCCTGCAGCGCAGTAGGGACAGAGGGGGATTGGCACTGCCGAGTCTGAGTGACTACTATTGGGCCGCCAATGTGTCGATGGTCCGTAAGTGGATGAGGGAAGAGGAAGGTGCGGCGTGGAAAAGGCTGGAGATGGCGTCCTGGAAGGGAACAAGCCTGAAAGTGCTGGCGACGGCGCCGCTACCGTTCTCCCTGAAAAAGTACACCACAAACCCAGTGGTGGTGTCGACCTTGAAGATCTGGGGGCAGTGGAGACAACACAGGGGAGTGACGGGTGCCTCGGTGTGGTCCCCGATAAGGAATAACCACAGGTTCGTCCCGGGGAGGATAGATGGGGGATTTCAATGTTGGCAGCGAGCAGGAATTAGGAAGCTGAAGGACCTGTTTGTGGATGGGACGTTTGCGAGTTTGGGAGCATTGGAAGAAAAATATAAGTTGCCACCAGGGAATGCTTTCCGATACATGCAAGTGAGGGCATTTACGAGGCAACAGGTGAGGGAATTTCCGCAACTCCCGACGCAAGGGATCCAGGATAGAGTGATTTCAGGGGCATGGGTTGGAGAAGGTAAAGTGTCGGAAATATACAGGGAGATGAGAGATGAGGGGGAGACGATGGTAGAGGAGCTGAAAGGAAAATGGGAAGAGGAGCTGGGGGAAGAGATTGAGGAGGGGCTGTGGGCAGATGCCCTAAGCAGGATAAATTCCTCGTCCTCATGTGCCAGGCTTAGCCTGATTCAAATTAAGGTTCTACACAGGGCGCATATGATGGGAGCAAGATTAAGCAGGTTTTTTGGGGTGGAGGATAGGTGTGGGAGGTGCTCGGGAAGCTCAGCGAACCACAGCCACATGTTCTGGTCGTGTCCGGCACTGCATGAGTTCTGGGAGAGTGTGGCAAGAGTGGTCTCAAAGGTGGTGGGGGTCCGGGTCAAACCAAGCTGGGGGTTAGCTATATTTGGGGTTGCAGAAGAGCCGGGAGTGCAGGAGGCGAAAGGGGCCGACGTTCTGACCTTTGCGTCCCTGGTAGCCCGGCGTAGGATTCTACTTATGTGGAAAGAAGCGAAGCCCCCGGGCTTAGGCCTGGATAAACGACATGGCAGGGTTCATAAGACTGGAGCAAATAAAATATGCGTTAAGAGGATCGGCTCAGGGGTTCACCAGGCGGTGGCAACCGTTCCTTGACTATCTCGCGGAACGATAATGGAAAAACAGAAAGGACAGCAGCAGCAACCCAGGGGGGAGGGGGGGTATTATCCTGTGTTTTTGTTTTTTGCCAGTTGTTGATATTTGATATTTGCTTTTTGTATATCTCTTTTTTTCATTTGTTGGTAGTTTAAGATATTATTTAAATAACGTCTAATGCATATTCCTTTATTATGTTGTAAAAACGGAAAATCTCTGTTTGAAAAATGTCAATAAATTATATTTTTTAAAAAAGAGATGAAAGTAGAGGAGGAGGTTTCGGCAGAGGAGCTAAAGGGCAAGTGGGAGGAGGAGCTTGGGGAGGAGATTGATGAGGTTCTGTGGGCTGATGCCCTGAGTAGGGTTAACTCCTCTTCCTCTTGCGCCAGGCTCAGCCTAATACAATTCAAGGTTACTCACAGAGCGCATATGACAGGGGCGAGGTTGAGTAGGTTCTTTGGGGTGGACGACAGATGCGGGAGGTGCTCGGGTAGCCCGACGAATCATGTCCACATGTTCTGGTCGTGCCCGGCACTGGATGGGTTCTGGAGGGGTTTCGCGAGAACTGTGTCCAAGGTGGTGAAAGTCCAGGTCAAGCCGAGTTGGGGGTTGGCACTATTTGGGATAACGGACGAGCCGGGAGTGCAGGAGGCGAAAGAGGCCGGTATCCTGGCCTTTGCGTCCCTGGTAGCCCGGTGGAGGACCTTGCTATTCTGGAAGGACACGAAGCCCCCTAGTGTGGAAGCCTGGATAAATGACATGGCAGGGTTCATTAAGTTGGAGAGGATAAAGTTTGCCTTGAGAGGGTCTGTGCAGGGGTTCTTCAGGCGGTGGCAACCGTTCCTAGACTATCGCGCGGAGCGCTAGGAGGAGGTCAGCAGCAGCAACCCGGGGGGGGGGGGGGGGGGGGCGGGTGAGGGGTGTTCCCCAAGGGTACTTTTGAATGTTATATGGGGGGTTAATATATGTGGGGGAAACCCAATGTATCAGTAGTTTATTATTTTTGATTGTGATGTTTGTGTTCTTTCTTCTTTTTGTTATGGGGGGGGGGTTTGTTTGTTATAAAAATTTTGTTGGAAAAATTTGAATAAACATATTTTTTTTAAAAAGCGCTCACTATGGGACTTTGTTCTTAATTTAATTAAATCGCGCCCCAAGTGTTTATATCAACCTTGGCAAACATTGCAGATATTAGAAACCAATAAGTTCTCAACAGCTTGTTTACCTTTGTTTACTGAATTTATATCTCAGCACTTTACATATAAGAGTGGAAAATAATGCCCGCCCCAGTAAACGTGCTTCCAGCACAGAAGGAGGCATGTAACATTGTACGTAAGGAATTTGGAACTCGGTTTTGTGCACACAAGATAATATAACCAGAACCAAATGGCAAGGCACTAGACTCAATAACAGAGTGATATCAATGATTACAGAAGAGAGCTGAGAACAACCGATCACAACCTATTGTAAGAAATAAAAATTATCATGACTGCCAACCCCCTCAAAATCCCTTGAAGTACTTTTTGAAGTGTGGTCATGGTTGAATTTGGAAATCACCCTTTTTGTTGGTAGTAATCCTCACAGACATAAATCAATGGGGCAAATTTTCATCCTCATTTATTTTGATTCCCAAGTTCTACTTTAAAATAGAAATATATTCTAAAATGTACACATTGATTATTTTAGGATGTTGTGGAAGGTTTTCAGTAACGGAGGGACCCGAATATTAGTCCCCAAGTGACAAATAATTTTCTTTCAAGAAACAAATGCAAGCATTTTGATTGTGCGAAGGCCCAGCAAAAAACCTTCCTAATATAAGATACGCTGATAGATCATAGAATTTACAGTGCAGAAGGAGGCCATTTGGCCCATCGAGTCTGCACCGGCTCTTGGAAAGAGCACCCTACCCAAGGTCAACACCGCCACCCTATCCCCATAACCCAGTAACCCCATAACCCAGTAACCCCATAATCCAGTAATCCCACCCAACACTAAGGGCAATTTTGGACACTAAGGGCAATTTAGAATGGCCAATCCACCTAACCTGCACATCTTTGGACTGTGGGAGGAAACCGGAGCACCCGGAGGAAACCCACGCACACACGGGGAGGATGTGCAGACTCCGCACAGACAGTGACCCAAGCCGGAATCGAACCTGGGACCCTGGAGCTGTGAAGCAATTGTGCTATCCACAAGGCTACCGTGCTGCCCCCAAATGATATTGTTCTTATTGGCAACTCTGAAGAGAAGCTGCAAAAGATTTTGAATAGAGTAGTAACTGGAAGTGAGAAGCAATAGTTGGCCATAAATTGTAAGAAAACAAAATCTCCAGCAGTGCCAAAAAAAAAATCATACCGGAATGTGAGATCACCGTAAAGAATGAAAGGGTTGCATAGGTAGACCAATCATGGTACCTGGGGAGTATGTTAAACATCAGGTGGAAGGGCAGCACGGTGGCGCAGTGGGTTAGCCCTGTTGTCTCACAGCACCGAGGTACCAGATTTGATCCCGGCTCTGGGTCACTGTCCGTGTGGAGTTTGCACATTCTCCCCGTGTTTGTGCGGGTTTCATAGAACATAGAACATTACAGCGCAGTACAGGCCCTTCGGCCCTCAATGTTGCGCCGACCTGTGAAACCACTCTAAAGCCCATCTACACTATTCCCTTATTGTCCATATGTCTATCCAATGACCATTTGAATGTCCTTAGTGTTGGCGGGTTCACTACTGTTGCAGGCAGGGCATTCCATGCCCTTACTACTCTCTGAGTAAAGAACCTACCTCTGACATCTGTCTTATATCTATCTCCCCTCAATTTAAAGCTATGTCCCCTCGTGCTAGACATCACCATCCGAGGAAAAAGGCTCTCAATGTCCACCCTATCCAATCCTCTGATCATCTTGTATGCCTCAATTAAGTCACCTCTTAACCTTCTTCTCTCTAACGAAAACAGCCTCAAGTCCCTCAGCCTTTCCTCATAAGATCTTCCCTCCATACCAGGCAACATTCTGGTAAATCTCCTCTGCACCCTTTCAAATGCTTCCACATCCTTCCTATAGTCTAGTAGCCTGAATCTCAGTATTCTCCTCGACAACATTGTCTTTTTTCGCCCCCTCAACCCAAAGATGTGCAGGGTAGGTGGATTGGCAAAGCTAAATTACCCCTTAATTGGAAAAAGTAAATTGGGCACTCTAAATTTATAAAACAAACATCGGGTGGAAAGTGTGACAAAGAAATAAGACAAAGGGTTGGAATGCCCAAAGATGCTTTTCAAAAAATTAGGATCAACTCAAAATTAGCCATCAAAATACAGTGCCAAATCACACCAAGTTTGTTGTCTGAAAGTGAGTGTTCGGCGATCAGTGAAACAATGCAGAGGAGAATTGAGGCAACAGAGTTGTGATTCTCCGACACCCCGCCGGGGGTGACATGACTAATGCTCCAACGTCGGCAGCCGAATTCTCCGGCGCCGGTTTTCGAGCGGGGATCGCGCCATGCCGGTCGGGGGCTGTTGGCAGTGGCCCTCCCGGCAATTCTCCGGTCCCCGATGGGCCGAGCGGCCACCCGTTTTCGGCCAGTCCCGCCAGCGTGAAATGGACATGGTCCATCCCAGCGGGACCTGGCTTGGAGGGCGGTTAGCCTCGGAGGGGGGGGGCGCGCAGAGGGCTCCGGCCCTAGGGGGGCCCCCATAGTGGCCTGACCCGCGATCGGGGCCCACCGATCTGCGGGCGGGCCTGTGCCGTGGGGCACTCTTTCCCTCCGCGCCGGCCTCTGTAAGGCTCCGCGATGGCTGGCGCAGAGAAGAAAGCCCCTGCGCATGTGCAGGAAACACGCCAGCGCCGGCCTAGCCCCCAGAAGTGCAGAGGATTCCACAACTTCCGGGCAGCCTGACGCCGGAGTGGTTCACGCCGCTCTTTGGCGCCGGTACGGGCCGCCCCGCCATTTCCGGGAGAATCCCGGTCCCGGTTTTTTGAATGAACAATGAAGGTATCTTGGACAAGTGACATGACTAATGAAGCAGTGATAGTAAAATCTGAGACCAAAATAATTCTGCTGGACGAGATCATAAGAGACAACTGAATTTCTTGGGCACATAATTAGAAGACATGGGACGTCATTCTCCGACCCCCCGCCGGGTCGGAGAATGGCCGTTGGCCGCCGCGAATCCCGCCCCCGCCCCCGCCGAAGTCTCCGCTCCCGGAGATTGGGCGGGGGCGGGAATCCGGCCGCACCGGTTGGCGGGACCCCCCGCTGGATTCTCCGGCCCGGATGGGCCGAAGTCCCGCCCAGGAATTGCCTGTCCCGCCGACGTAAATCAAACCTGGTATTTACCGGCGGGACCAGGCGGCGTGGGCGGGCTCTGGGGTCCTGGGGGGGGGCGCGGGGCGATCTAACCCCGGGGGGTGCCCCCACGGTGGCCTGGCCCGCGATCGGGGCCCACCGATCCGCGGGCGGGCCTGTGCCGTGGGGGCACTCTTTCCCTTCCGCCTCCGCTACGGCCTCCACCATGGCGGAGGCGGAAGAGACTCTCCCCACTGCGCATGCGCGGGAAACTGACAGCGGCCGCTGATGCTCCCGTGCATGCGCTGGGAAACTGACAGCGGCCGCTGACGCTCCCGCGCATGTGCCGCATTTCCGCGCCAGCTGGCGGGGCAACAAACGCCATTTCCGCCAGCTGGCGGGGCGGAAATCCCTCCGGCGTCGGCCTAGCCCCTCAATGTTGGGGCTAGGCCGCCAAAGATGCGGAGACTTCCGCACCTTTGGGCCGGCGCGATGCCCGTCTGATTGGCGCCGGCTTTGGCGCCAGTCGGCGGGCATCCCGCCGTTGGGGGAGAATTTCGCCCATGATTTAGAAAGTCTGAGGCTGATAGGAATGATCAATGGTAAAAGAGATTGAGGTGGACAAAGAATTATATTTTTAATGAGCTTCATAAACTGGATGAATGAACCACCAATGAAAATGATCCATGCCTCTAGAGCAAGATTAAATTGAAAGTCCATGGTCACCAATGTCCTCTTAGAGCATGGGTGTCTGAAGAGAGATGGCTGACGTGCTTTTGAGGGAAGAAGAAATTATATTTTGTTGTGGTGTTGATAACTTTAAAAGATAGGTTTCTCTAGGGGTTGATTTCAGGTAAAGCACCTGACTGCCAGTAAATGATTGTGTGACCAAGTTGCCTTGGAGATAAACATAGGGTCAACAAGAAGTCCATTATAGAGGTGCCTCTGTTTGTGGCTCTGGTCTCGAGCAGAATTTTTAGATTTAAAACAATCTGGCTGTAGAACAATGAACATCTCGTCCCAGCAGTGTTCATTTGAAATTCAGTGTGCTAGTTCAAATGTGTTTAAACTTCTTGTTAACTGAAGAATTCTTAACAGTGAGTTAGATTTCTGGGATAGCCAAACTGACAAGAGGGAGAGAGAGAGAGGGAGAAAAAGTTTCAGATTCTAGACTCCAGACTTAAAGAATATGAGCCCCAGGAGAGTTCTGACCCGAGATGATCGCACTTCAGGACAATAGCAATGCCATTACGGAATGGGGAGGCTGCAATCTTGGGATGGTTGGAGGAAATTTGAAGGGACAACCTTGTCATAAATAAGTGGAAAGCCCAAGAAATCTCAAATTTAACACAAATCTTTGAAGCATACTCAGAACAAAGGGTCTGATTTTTTGGGACCATGTTCTGATAAATACCTGACTTGCATTTATTGGGGGCATTAATCAATTAAGCGTAGAAGGAAAGTTGAATGACGCAGCCCAGTTAAACGTATAAGCATCTGCGTTCATTGTCCTTTTAATATATTCAATGTAACTGTATATTCAAGATAGATTGTAGTTATTCGTATTCATGATCTTTGATTTTTGAGTCGTAAGATTATTTTGATTAAAACGCCAAAATGGTGGCTTCATTCTTATAGTGGACACCTGAGTTTTCGGATTCCAAAAAACACAAAACAGTAAACACATCACTTATCTCGACCAAGAGCATGACAATTAAACCAACTGTATAAAAGGTTATTTGCCACTGTGGCATTTGAAAATAATAAGTCTGGTAATGACCTTACTTTCCGCTGTGCTCTGTTGATTAATTGTAATACAAATTAACAACAGAAATTAATTCTGTTTAAAGTCTTAGAGTTCTTTTAACTGCAGCTTTACTATTAGAACTAATCAATGCATCAGCGTGGGTAATAATGTTTTTTTTTTCAAGTGTGGCTGACACACTAATGTAATTCCTGTGAAAACACAGAATGTTCTTTGCAGGAAGCAGTCAATAAAGGACATTTTCCATCCCATTGTATTTTGATATATCTCTCATTTAATGCAGCTAATGCAATACCAACCGAGTAGAATTTCCATAACCACTTTTCTTCCTTTATGATGAACAGTGCACAAACAATTCAATTTGGCCACCAAAATAAAAATGTAAAATACTGGGAATGCTGGAATTTAAAGTATAAACAGAAAATGCTGGAAATTATCAGCAGCCTGGGTGACATATATGGAGAGAGAAACAAATGTTTCAGATTAATGAACCTTCAGATCTGACAGGACTTAAACACATTCATTCAGGGGCATGGGAAGGGGAGAGGGGAAGAAAGCCCAAAGCAAGGGGCTATAATAAGATGGAGGGCAAGTGACTTGAATGACAAAAGGGATGACGGTGCAATGCAAAAAGAGATGGTAAAAACACAAGTAATTTAACAAAATTATGGGTCTCGAGGTGGCTTTAATGTCAACAGCAAAATCATGGCAATACCTGGTAATGAAAAAGAAAATTCAAAATAAAAAGATGCGAGCAGTGGCATTGGTTGGAATTTGTTGATATCAGGTGGGACCATAAATCCCATAATGGCCTCTAGGTCTTGTGAGTGGCCAAAAATGGGATTTCGGGACAAGATCTTCCAGGGCACTCACCGATGACACAATCAGGTTCATGCACAGGAAGTTGATTTGCATAAATTTCAATTCATCATTATATATTCAGCTTGGTTATTGTCGCATCTTCAGCCCTCACTGAATTTTCACACCCACAAAACATGACATCATTTTGGCGCAAATTACTTTTGCTTTTTAATACCGGGAACCAGGCACCACGGCGGGAGTAAGGAGGTGAACACCTCGGGCAGCACAGTGGTTAGCACAATTACTTCGCAGTAATTGGGAACCTGAATTGTAGCTCCAGTATACAGGAGGTTGAGAGTAGTGAGGTCATGAGTAAGGTTTTAAAGTTGCAGGAGTGTACCGGCAGGCAGGAAGGTGGTTTAAAGTGTGTCTTCTTCAATGCCAGGAGCATCCGGAATAAGGTGGGTGAACTTGCGGCATGGGTTGGTACCTGGGACTTCCATGTTGTGGCCATTTCGGAGACGTGGATAGAGCAGGGACAGGAATGGTTGTTGCAGGTGCTGGGGTTTAGATATTTCAGTAAGCTCAGGGAAGGTGGTAAAAGAGGGGGAGGGGTGGCATTGTTAGTCATGGACAGTATTACTGTGGCAGAAAGGACATTTGATGAGGACTCGTCTGCTGAGGTAGTATGGGCTGAGGTTAGAAACAGGAAAGGAGAGGTCACCCTGTTAGGGGTTTTCTATAGGCCTCCGAAAAGTTCCAGAGATGTAGAGGAAAAGATTGCAAAGATGATTCTGGATAGGAGCGAAAGCAGCAGGGTAGTTGTTATGAGGGACTTTAACTTTCCAAATAGTGACTGGAAACGCTATAGTTCGAGTACTTTAGATGGGTCCGTTTTTGTCCAATGTGTGCAGGAGGGTTTCCTGACACAGTATGTATAGGCCAACGAGAGGCGAGGCCGTATTGGATTTGGTACTGGGTAATGAACCAGGACAGGTGTTAGATTTGGAGGTAGGTGAGCACTTTGGTGATAGTGACCACAATTCGATTACGTTTACTTTAGTGATGGAAAGGGATAGGTATATACCGCAAGGCAAGAGTTATATCTGGGGGAAAGGCAATTATGATGCGATAAGGCAAGACGTAGGATGCATCGGATGGAGAGGAAAACTGCAGGGGATGGGCACAATGGAAATGTGGAGCTTGTTCAAGGAACAGCTACTGCATGTCCTTGACAAGTATGTGCCTGTCAGGCAGGGAGGAAGTGGTCGAGCAAGGGAACCGTGGTTTACCGTGGCAGTCGAAACACTTGTCAAGAAGAAGAAGGAGGCTTATGTAAAGATGAGACACGAAGGTTCAGTAAGGGCACTCGAGAGTTACAAGTTAGCTAGGAAGGACCTAAAGAGAGAGCTAAGAAGAGCCAGGAGGGGACATGAGAAGTCTTTGGCAGGTAGGATCAAGGAAAACCCTAAAGCTTTCTATAGATATGACAGGAATAAAAGAATGACTAGGGTAAGAGTAGGGCCAGTCAAGGACAGTAGTGGGAAGTTGTGCTTGGAGTCCGAGGAGATAGGAGAGGTGCTAAATGAATATTTTTCGTCAGTATTCACACAGGAAAAAGCCAATGTTGTCGAGGAGAATACTGAGATTCAGGCTACTAGACGAGAAGGGCTTGAGCTTCATAAGGAGGAGGTGTTAACAATTCTGGAAAGGGTGAAAATAGATAAGTCCCCTGGGCCGGATGGGATTTATCCTAGGATTCTTTGGGAAGCTAGGGAGGAGATTGCTGAGCCTTTGGCTTTGATCTTTAAGTCATCTTTGTCAACAGGAATAGTGCCAGAAGACTGAAGGGTAGCAAATGTTGTCCCCTTGTTCAAGAAGGGGAGTAGAGACAACCTCCGTAACTATAGACCAGTGAGCCTTACTGCTGTTGTGGGCAAAATCTTGGAAAGGTTTATAAGAGATAGGGTGTATAATCATCTGGAAAGGAATAATTTGATTAGACATAGTCAACAAGGTTTCGTGAAGGGTAGGTCGTGCCTCACAAACCTTATAGAGTTCTTTGACAAGGTGACCAAACAGGTGGATGAGGGTAAAGCAGTTGATGTGGTGTATATGGATTTCAGTAAAGCGTTTGATAAGGTTCCCCACGGTAGGCTACTGCAGAAAATACGGAAGCATGGGATTCAGGGAGATTTAGCAGTTTGGCTAGCTGGAAGAAGACAAAGGGTGGTGGTTGATGGGAAGTGTTCAGACTGGTGTCCAGTTACTAGTGGTGTACCACAAGGATCTGTTTTGGGGCCACTGCTGTTTGTCATTTTTATAAATGACCTGGAGGAGGGCGTAGAAGGATGGGTGAGTAAATTTGCAGATGACACTAAAGTCGGTGGAGTTGTGGACAGTGCGGAAGGATGTTACAAGCTACAGAGGGTCATAGATAAGCTGCAGCGCTGGGCTGAGAGGTGGCAAATGGAGTTTAATGCAGAAACGTGTGAGGTGATTCATTTTGGAAGGAAGACAGAGCCCTGGGCTAATGGTAAGATTCTTGGCAGTGTGGATGAGCAGAGAGATCTCGGTGTCCATGCACATAGATCCCTGAAAGTTGCCACTCAGGTTGAGAGGGTTGTTAAGAAGGCGTACGGCATGTTCGCTTTTATTGGTAGAGGGATTAAGTTTCGGAGCCATGAGGTCATGTTGCAGCTGTACAAAACTCTGGTGTGGCCGCATTTGGAGTATTGCGTGCAATTCTGGTCACCGCATTATAGGAAGGATGTGGAAGCATTGGAAAGGGTGCAGAGGAGATTTACCAGAATATTGCCTGGTATGGAGGGAAGATCTTATGAGGAAAGGCTGAGGGACTTGAGGCTGTTTTTGTTAGAGAGAAGAAGGTTAAGAGGTGACTTAATTGAGGCATACAAGATGATCAGAGGATTGGATAGGGTGGATAGTGAGAGCCTTTTTCCTCGGATGGTGATGTCTAGCACGAGGGGACATAGCTTTAAATTGAGGGGAGATAGATATAAGACAGACGTCAGAGGTAGGTTCTTTACTCAGAGAGTAGTAAGGGTGTGGAATGTCAACACTAAGGGTATTCAAATGGTCATTGGATAGACATATGGACGATAAGGGAATAGTTTAGATGGGCTTTAGAGTGGTTTCACAGGTCGGCGCAACATCGAGGGCCGAAGGGCCTGTACTGCGCTGTAATGTTCTATGTTCTATGTTCTACAGCTCCAGGGTCCCGGGTTCGTTTCCCAGCTTGTGTCACTGTCTCTGCGGAATCTGCACCTTCCCCCCGTGTTTGCGTGAGTTTCCTCCAGGTGCTCCGGTTTCCTCCCACAGTCCAAAGATGTGCGAGTTAGGTGGATTGGCCATGCTAAATTGTCCTTAGTGTCCAAAAAGGTTAAGTGGGGTTACTGAGTTAGGTGGATTGGGTGCAGGCATGGGCTTGAGTCGGGTGCTCTTTCGAAGGGCCGGTGCAGACTCGATGGGCTGAATGGCCTCCTTCTGCACTGTAAATTTCATGATAACACAACTATCTCCACATAATACCAGGGAGTCCAAGGGACAATGCCGGCTGGTCTTTGGACTTTATTCATTTCGACCTCGACCAGGCCCAGCAAGACGAGAGGGCTATGGGATTCGGCACCATAGCTGGTCTGCCACAGATGCAGAGGGTGATCAACTATGCCCATGTCGTTCTACGCACCCCATGCCATCAGTGAGTCTTCTTCATAAACAGGAAGTGGTTCCGTTCCCTCAGTGTGCAGCAGGTGTGTAACCACCAGATGGCATTCGTGCAGGTCTGTGAACGTTTTCCACAGAGCATTCTTGAGTTATATCCTCGGGCACTCACAGATCTCTGGCGTTTCCGAGCGTCATTCCAGGCTACACAGATGACTTGTAGGTGACAAGGGCTATCCCCTGAGGTCTTGGCTGATGACGCCATTGCAGAGGCCAGAGACTGGAACAGAGGGCTGGTGCAACAAGGCTCATAGGGCTAGCTGGTTTTTGACAGAGCGGTGCATCAGACTCCCGAAGATGCGTTTTCGCTGCCATGACGGGTCCAGTGGGACCCTCCAGTACAGCCCCCAGAGGGTCCCCCGCATTGTGGTGATCTTCTGTGCCCTACATAACCTGGCTCTGCAGGGGGTCAACGACTTACATAAGGAAAACTTGGAGGAGTGGCACATGTCCTCAGATGAGGAAGATGTTCAGGGGAGAGTTGAGGACAAGGCCACTGAGGATCTGGTGGATGGAAGCCAGGCGGGGCGAAGGTCCACAAGGGGATGAGGGCTATGGATGCCCTCGTTGCCTCCTGCTTCATAGATTGGGACCAGCATGTTGTCCGGCAAAGTAACATGTCCCCTCTTGCCCCTCAAGGACGTTGTGACGTGACTACTCTGTGACCAGGAGATGAAGTTTTCGGAAATTTTACTCATCAGGGTGATAAAGCTGGGAGCTGGGCAGTCCTTGAGTGCCTGCTCCCCAGTCAATGCAGGAGGGTGATGATGACTTGCAGTGAGGAATGGTCTATTATGCACGTTTGTTATTGCTTACGTGTCACTCCTGTCTGTCTGCTGCCAGCACACTGACCTCTCGGTTCTGTCTGAGTGAGGTTCAGCCCTACATTCCTTTGTCCCTTAGAACAAGAGGGCGACTAGTGGTGAGGGTCTCGGGTTCACTGTATCATACCTGAGTCTTATCACTGCAAATGAAACATTCACAATGAGTGGACCTAACTGTCTGGTGGACATTGAGGGCCAATGAGAAGAACTGTGTCCAAATGGGGAAAAGTGCTATATCAGTTCTGGAGGCCCGCCATTGTCTGAAACATGCAGTTGAAGCCCTCAGCCATGGCCCTCAGGGGCTGAACCATGCTTTGGGGTTCTTCCGTCATGGATTGACCACTTGCCCCAGGCTTTCCATTGCGGATGCCACCATTGCAGTATTGCCCTGGGTGCCATGAATCACCAGCAACATTTCTTTGGGACTTTGGGACTCCATTCGGCTTTGTAGTTGCAGGAGTGTCGCTGACATCCCCTCCTGGTATTCCCGGCTCTGTCTTTGCATCTCCAGCAGCTGAGTTGCTCCGTTTCCTCTCACAGTCCAAAGATGTGCAGGTTAAGTGGGTTGGCCAAGATCAATTACCCCTTAGTGTCCAAAAGGTTAGGTGGGGTTATGGGGATAGGGTGGGGACCTGACCCCAGGTAGGGGGCTCTTTCAGAAGGTCGGTGCAGACTTGATGGGCCTAATGGCCTCCTTCTCCACTGTAGGGATTCTCTGATTCTATGATCGGAGTGGGTCATGCATCTTTTTTCTGCATTGCACACCCATCCTTTTGGTCAGGAAAAGTGTCCAACATCGGTATAGTGTGCTGACTGTTGTGCCGCCGGCCGGGAGATTTCTGCCAGGGCCGAAGGGAGTAGTGGGGAGTAGCCCGGAGTTAGGCCGTGAGATTGGGGTGGAAGGGCATAGGCCACCATTGCCACAGCCTGAAAGGCAGCCACCCGGCTGTGCACGTCGCTGACTGTCCACTCTGAGCTTAGCACATGGGTTGTATTGGCGCCTCCTCAGGCCACCCCCCTAGATACCCTCTGGCTCCAGCTGACCCATCAACGGGACGGGTGAGCTCCAGCGCAACCAGTGCCATCTCCCTGTCTGGGATGAGGGTGTGTGAGGAATGGAGTGCCTATATGCAGATCCTGCTTGACAGGCTATCCAGTGCCAATCCTGACCCTGTCGTATCACACGCCAGCATGCATTGGATTGCACCAATTCCATGTGGCATTGGTGCTAGCCTATTAGGCTGTCCTGAATCGCTCCGGGACCGGCGCCGCTACTGTGCATGTAGAACACTCGGGAAATCAGTCCCGGCATCACTATTTAGTCTCTCAAACGAAGAATCCAGCCCATTATTCAACACAATGATCACCCCATCTGCATTTGGGCTCCTTAATGTTGAATAGATTGCACGTGAGTTGGACATACAATAGTTAAAGATGCTCAAGAACACCAGAAATAATAGTAGGGAAAGACTGTACTTGAGGCTGCTCTACCATTCACTACTATCATGGCTGATTTTGGCCTTCAAATCCACTTTCTCCCTGCCTGCGCCGCCCCCCCCCCAAATATCCCTTCATTCCCAGAGAGCCCAAAAACCTGTCTGTCCCTGAATGAAATATATTCAACAATGGAGCTTCCACACCCCTTTGGTGCAGTGAATTCCAAATTTCCACAACCTTTTGAGTGAAGTAATGTGTCCTTGACTCAGCTCTAAATGATTGGGCCCTTATCCTGAGAATGTAACCCTGTGTTTTAGATTTCCCCCACCAGCAGAAACAATCTCTCGGCATCCATCCCATCAAACCCCTTCAGAATCTTATATGTTTCAATGAGATCAGCTTTCATTTTTCGAAACTCGAGAGAATACAGAATATAATAAATTACTATTTCGCCTAGAGGTATTTGTGGCCCTGGACATTGCGAAGATTTTCTCCTGAGCTGGCAGGGGCAGGTGGCAGGAAAGTGAGTTGTTCAGACTTGTATTTCAATTTGGCCAATTTTGCTGTTTCACACAGTCGCCCACCCACCCTTTTCCCAATTTGAGACCCTTCAGTGACTCAATTCTGAGCCTGGTAGGAGGAGCTCAAGAATAGGTGGGATGCCTGGCAGGTCACCCAGCTTGGGCCTTGAGAGGAAATGGCGGGGGAGGGACCTCCCTCATAAGACACCCTTTCCACATTGAACATTCTTCTGCTCAGGTCGGCGCTGCCGCGAGACCTTCTCCCCTCTCCCCAGCCTCTCCATCAAGACAGCTCCCGATAACTCCTCACCCCAGGACCTCACCTTCCCTGCCTACCGTGAGACCCGTCCTCACCTGCACCCTCCTCCCACCCCACTCCCAGATCCCAACCTTACATTGTCCTGAACTTTGGGACTTAGGGCCTGGGGACTGCTTGTTTTTCTTCAAATCCCCAGTAAATCTCCTTAACTTTGCCTTAAATCTATGTCCCTGGTTATTGACCCCTCTACTAAGGGGAAATGTTTCTTCCTATCTACCTATCTATGTCCCTCATAATTTTGTACAGTTCGATGTGTCCCTCTTCAGCCTTCTCTGCTCTAAGGACAACAACCCCAGCTTATTCAGCCTCTCTTCATAGCTGAAACGCTCCAGCCGTGGCAACATCCTATTGAACTTCCTCTGCACCCTTTCTAGTGCAAACACATCCTTTCTATATTGTAGCAACCGGAACTGCACACAGCACTCGAACTGTGGCCTAATGTGAATTTTGTACACCTCCATCATAACCTCTCTACTTTTATATTCTATGCCTCAGCAAATAAAGGCAAGTATCCCATATAGCTTCTTCACTACCTTATCTCCCCGCTCTACTGCCTTCACGGATCTTTGGACATGCAATCCAGGGTCCCTCTGGTCCTCTGTACTTCCTAGCGTCCTACCGTTTATTGTGTAGCCCCTCCCAAAATGCATCACCTCACACTTTTCAGAGTTAAATTACATTTGCCACTGTTCTGCCCATTTGATCGGTCCGTCTATATCATCCTGTAATTTAAGACTTCCCCCTTTGCCATTTACACCACCAATTTTTGTGTCATCTGCGAAGTAGACTGATCATTCCCCCCATATTCACATCTAGATCATAAATGTGCACTATAAACAAGGGACCCAGCACTGATGTAGTACACCCTGGATACAGGTTTCCAGTCACAAAAGCAACCTTCGATCATTACCCTCTGCCTCCTGCCACTAAACCAATTTTGGATCCAAATTGTCCTGGATCCCCTGGGCTTTTACCTTCTTGATCAGTCTCCCATACAGGACCTTGTCAAAAGCCTTACTGAAGTCCTTATACACTACATCTACTGCATTCCCCTCATCCGAATGTGTCAATTATTTTTGAAACATTTGATAAACTATTCTGGACATTTTACTGGATGATGTACCCTGTGTTGTGTATATTAATATCCATCCATTTCAACATGAGCTTTGTTTTCAAGATTTCATATGAAAAGATCAAATGGAGTCCATCAAATGTGCCACACAACATTCTGGCAGAATTCCTTTGTGAAATTTTGAGAATCATCAGATTAAGAAGATTACTATTTGTTTTGCTACAAAATGGTAAAATAAAGCTTCACTAATTTTACATTCTTAACCTGCAACTTTGAGGTTTACGCACTTCTTTTAAAAACATGCTTTCACGTCAATCAGTTATTGTTGCAGGCTTCATACATTTTGCATGAAGATAAGAGGAAAAGTCAACCCTTCATTCCCATCGAGACATTAATGCTTGCCTTGAATGGTGAAGCACCGTTCCATATATTGAGAAGCGAACAACTGATAATACTGCACAACATATTTCCCATATTTTGTGAAGTACACTGTTGCGAAGTACATGAGAGAGGAATGTTTACAGGAATGTTTCAAAAATCTAAGAGGAACAGATACTAATAGAGATTAGATTTTGGAAAGAAATATCCACTGAAGTAGAATTGAAATGGTCTGGAAAATGCAATGGATTTGCGTAATTACTGTGGAATTGTGCATCAGACCAAAGTTAATATCCAACTGTGTTACAGGTACTGTAGCTTCGGTAAATATGTAACAATCTTCTGTAATGGGCTATGGAACTTAACACCATAATAAAATAGAAACGGCAGAATTGTACCATTTTTTCCACAGAGTGCGCAGTGGATGTGAAAAACAGCGTTTCTCCACCATTGTTAGGAACAAGGGGCAGGTTGCCAGCACCTTTGTTTTTTTGAAGATCAGGACGCCCTTTTTAAATGCCACCTCAGTGCACAAAAGTTCAAATGGAACCGCCCCCCCCCCCCCCCCCCCCCGTACCCCCACACCCCAGCCCCATGCAAGCCCCAATCCGGCACTACCAATGTACTTGCCCCTAACACTACCTCTGGTACTACCGTAATACACAGAATTGGCCAACATACTCTAACTGAGTGAGTTACAAAATGCTACCATTACCCTTATTTTTTTGTACTCTGTCCTTCTAGTTAGAAACCCAATAGCTGACCCAAAAACCTTATTAACTTGCCCTGTCCCTTTAAGATTTTGTGTATATGAGCATCAAGGTCGTTCTGCTCAACTGAGTCAAGAATAAAGTACTGCAGATGCTGTCAATCTGAAATAAAACCATAAAATGTTGTAAATACTCAACAGCTCAGTCAGCGTCGGTGGAAAGATGTACTGAGTGACTTTTCATCATATAAGCTTTTCCTTTTTAAGTCAATTGTGATGAAAGGTCATTGCCCTGAAGTCTAAAATCTGTTTCTTTCTCCACAGATGCTTCCAGATTTGATGTTTAACCTACATTTTCACTCTTTTCTCATCTACTATTTCCAACGTTTTGCTATTTCTAGTGTACTGTCTACTAGTCCTCCCACATTGCATTACTTCACAGTTCTCCATGTTGATCTCCATCTGCCAAGTCACCTTCCTGCCTAAGTCATCCGAGATCTATAACTATCATCCTCACTATTGTAGCTACCTAAAATGGCTGATTCCTTATTAATTTGGCCAAAACCCGATTTAAAATGGCTAACCGAAAAGGCTGATGGGAAAAGCAGCCAACAGGACGCAAACGGACAGCTGCAGACAGAATAGCGTATTCGGCTCTGGGGAAGTCGGCCCAGATCGATACTCAAGACTATTAGCAGCACATCAACCCAGACATCTGCAGTTTAATCGGCTATCCCCAGGAACAATTGCAACATATTAGCAATTGAGTGCCGGGCCAGGCCTGTCGGCGTCTGCAGTGGCCGAAACAAAGACAGGTGAACGACCACCCCCGATCGAGGAATCGCCCCGTTATTGGACATATCGAACCCAGTGATTGGGAACAAGTCCAATCACTTGGGACTCAGGGGCAAGGGCCGCCCCGAGAGGCGGGAAGCCCCTGGGCCCTATAAAGTGAGGGGCCAAGTTCAGATCGCTCTGTCTCTCCCTTCTTCACCTGCTTGAGACCTTCGCAAGAACATCGACCAGAAACAGTAAGTCTGACTCCAGCGATCGCTACCCGATAAAGACTCCTAGCCATCGACCTGTATCAGCCTTTTTGCATCCCGCGGGCCAGATCCGATTCAATAAGCCATTTGTTTCCCTGACCTGGTGGGCCCATCCTAAAGTTAAGTATTGGCCAGTAGTGATAGGTTTCTATATAGATAGTAGGATTATTGTGTAAGCATTAATTGTTGTATATAATAAATGACCGTTGATTTCAATCTTACTAAGCGGTGTGCTGACTTATTAATCATAACTCGAGCTTGAACCACGTGGCGGTATCAGAAAGATACTTGTGAGCAAAGATGACATAATCAGAGGTAATAAAACTAAGGCTAAAAAGAGCAACATAATTGGCGACTCCGCCGGGACCCGACATAGAAGTGGAAAACCACTCCGGGAGAACCCCAACAATTTGAATTAGAAGTCCAATCGGAAACAAAAACAAAACAAAAACCACAAGTGTTCAAGCGGTTCTGGTTAATAATTCACAATTCGGAAGTGTGTGTATGCATGCGTAACTAACAGGGTTATAAGGTAAAACTGATACATTTTTGTTGCGTCAAAACTGTCGGAAGTCTGTATTTTCGGAAAATTAGCGCAAGCCGTACCCGCATCTACGACACCACCTTAGCCCCCTGTTCCAAATTTGAACGTAGTGAGCAGATAAGAGAGATGGCCATGCAGGCAATGCAATGCCTCATGAACCACGAAGAATTTGCGGTCGCACCTATCAGCTGCATTAAAGTGGGACAGTGTCCCATTTGGGAAGTGGAAATTCGCAAATTTCTGCAGGGCAAAGGATGGCCCGTGTGGAGCGGTTTCTGTAATAATGACGACTCAGGTCCCGGAAGTATAGGGCATACTTGGTGGGAGAACATGAGTGAAATCCATAAGAAAAGCTTAGCGAAAGCGCGCAAGCCGATGGCAATTGTGTCCTGTCTGGCACAATTGCGAGGCACAGATGAGGTCGTCAGGACGCTCCGAAAAGAAATAGAAGGCATACATCGTATGAGTAAAATCGATGTATGCGAGATGGAAAAAGAGAACCTGGATTGAAAAGGCAGTCAGAAGCCAAGGAAGAAGAGGTGGCTGACGCCAAACGGGGTCACCAGTCTTGTCTGGCGCATTTAAGCAGTTTTCAATCCCAGTATGAGAAGGCTTATCAGGACACGCAGCGTGCCATCCTGGTTAAGAAAGAGACAAAGAAGCAGGTGGAGCCGCTACAGAAGCAGTGTAGTGATCTCAAGGCAGCCTTGAGAGCGCTCCACGCTGCAACCACGGAACAAAGGCAGAGTACCTTAGACCATGCGAAGTGCCGAAAGCAAATTGCAGACCTGCACGCAATGCTTTCTGTCCAAAAGGGATTCCAAGACACCTTTGGGGAAAGTTTAGAACAGGAAGACGGCCCTGATTGGGAAGAACTGCAAGAGACAGCGCAGAGATATGTTCAGGGAACATGTGCGCAGGGAAAGCCCCAAAGGAGGAGAGCACCCCCACCCCCCACACAGCAGGTAATACAGGCTCCCATGAACCCTGTAACAACCCACCGCACCTTATATTCCACCCCCCTCACAGTGACCCAATTACGGGACGCGTGTGCTAAAATCACACCATTCCTCCCCGCTTCAGATCCACACCATTTCCTTGCCACCGTCAAACACCAGGCGACCATGTACGGCCTGGATGAGAAAGAGCAGGTAAAGCTCACGGTCCTCAGCTTAGACCCATCGGTCGCAGCAGCCCTTCCCGACCCACAGAATGTAGGAGGAGGCACCCTTGCAGAAATGCATACCGCGATCCTGGATGCGATCGGGTATAACCGGGGCGACCCCGTAGATGGCCTAAATAAGTGCAGACAGAAGAAGTCTGAACACCCCACAGCGTTTGCAGGACGCTTGTGGATTCACTTTGAAGCTGTTTTCGGAAACGTAGACTGTGCCCATTTGTCTGCAGACAATATGGCCAAATGGACCCGCACCCTTATCTCCCATGCCACGGAAGCAGGACAGAATGCCTGTAGTAATTATGACCCCTAGAGGAGGCTCATAATGAGAAGTGGGTGGTCAAAAGATTGTCCCGCGTTTGGGAACAAGCGGCTCACAGTAAACCCGCAGCTAGAACCCCCGAGGAAAACCAAGCCGCCGCAGACGTGCAGGCAGTAAGAACCACTCTTCACAGCCCCGCCTGGGTAAACGAGGGAATGAGCAGACCCCCAGCAAAACCGCAAGAATGCTACAATTGCGGACAATTGGGACATTTTGCCAAAGAATGCAATGGCCCTAAAAAGCCACAGAGAGCCCAACAGACAGGCGCTATCAATAAGAAAAAAACAGAACCCATACATAGCGTTAGCGCCCAGTCCGATCAGACAGACTTGACCGGAACGGACTGACGGTGTACAGGCTCCCCCAGCTGGGTCTGCGATACCCTGTGGGATAGGTCAGGATGACCCGTAGTCACAGCAAACGTTAGGGGACAGCCGATCGAGCTTCTCTGGGACACAGGAGGGTCCCGCACAACCTTAAATTCCTCCACCCTTGGTAAGGACACGTGGCCCACCACAGCCACTATCACCCTCAGCGGTTTCACAGGCCACTCACAACAGGGACATATCACAACCCTTGTACCCATCCAAATCGGCACCATTAATACAAAACACCCCGTAGTGTTAGTCGACCTGCCCCCAATAGCAGAGCACATTTTGGGGATCGACTTCATGAATTCTCACCACCTCTCTTTCGATCCAGTCAACCAGTGTGTCTGGAAGATGGCGAAATCCGCTAGAGCCCCCGCAACGCTCAATATAGGGGATTATATGAACAAAATTAGCGCAGTAGGCGAGTTCTGGTTCAACCCCACCACACTCAGCACGGACCGACAGGTTAGGGCAGTCCTGCAAAAGAACAGGGCAGCATTCGCAACCCACAAACACGACTGTGGACGGATGACCGGTTCCGTACAAATAACAGGACCGGACCCTAGACCCCAAAAGCAGTACGGATTCCCCCTAGAAGCAGAGGGAGAAATCCTAAAGGTTATAGAAAGTTTATTAGAGCAGGGCATCCTAAGATCGGTAGCCTCAACTAATAATGCCCCGATTTGGCCAGTAAGGAAGCCCGACGGATCATGGCGCTTGACCATTGATTATCGGGAGCTGAATAAAGTCACCCCTGTAGCAGCCTCCACCGTTGCAACAAGTCCCGAGATCATGCTCAAACAGGGACTCCATGCCCGATATTTCACGGTTTTGGACGTCAGTAATGGGTTCTGGTCCATTCCATTGGCAAAGGTGTGCCAGTATAAATTTGCCTTCACTTTCAGAGCGCAGCAGTACACGTGGACATGCCTGCCACAAGGCTTCCACAACTCCCCCTCCATTTTCCACCGACAGCTGGCAAATGGACTAGCAAAGTTTTCTCGCCCCGAATGTCTGGTACAGTATGTAGACGATCTACTACTGCAGACAGACACGAAGGAAGAGCACATTGAGCTTCTGTCCGAACTCCTGGAATTACTACATTCCATTGGCTGCAAAGTAAACCCCCAAAAGGCCCAGATATTGGAAGAGAAAGTGGTATATCTGGGTACTATTATCACACACGGCAAACGTGAGATCGAGCACAAAAGAATTGACTCGATCGCTAAATTGCCCCTTCCCCAACACGCTTCAGCCCTCCGGTCGTTTTTAGGACTGGTTGGCTACTGCCGAAACCACATTGACGGTTTCGCCAGCAAGGCAGCACCCCTCTCAGACCTCCTAAAGAAAGGAGCCCCCTGGGAATGGCTTCCGCAGCATACGGATGCTGTGGAATCATTAAAACAGGCATTCATAGCAGCCCCCGCACTACAAGTTCCCGACCCGTTTTCCCCTTACGCAATAGATGTAGCGACTACAGACCGCACCCTTTCAGCCATGCTCCTGCAGGAATGGCACGACCAGCTAAGACGCGTGGCTTATGCCTCCCGAATTGTAGATGCTGTGGAACAGGGATTCTCAGCCTGTGAGAGGCACCTGCTCGCAGTTTTCTGGGCAGTCCAGTACTTCTCATACATTACCGGATTGAACCCCATCACCATTTTGACTGAGCACACCCCCACCCAACTTTTACTAGACGGACGACTTAAAGACGGTACCGTCAGCCAAATCCGCGCTGCTAGGTGGACCCTTCTCTTACAAGGACGGGACATCACAGTCAAACGGACCAAAACACACACATACTTAGCGGACAATCTACAGTACCCCGGAACCCCCCATTAATGTGAAATCATCTCGCCCCACCATAATACAGGCCCCTTTATAGCAAAACACCCCCCAGAAAACTAGCCACTCCATCTCAGAACCCCCCTCACCCGGACACGTGTGACCCCATTAGGATCTATGTGGATGGATCTTCCACAGTCCTGGATGGGCAACGCATAACAGGTTGTGGGATTTATGTGGAGGACGCGCAGGGACGCGCCCACGAGGAAATCACATTAAAATTACCCGGACACTTAGGTGCGCAGGCAGCAGAGCTTGCGGCCATCGCTTATATTGTAGAGCACCCAAATTCCTTCCCCAGCTAAGCAGACACATATTCAGACAGTCTATACGTGTGCAACAGCCTCACTGAATTTCTGCCCCTCTGGGAAACGAGAGGATTTGTTTCCGCGGATGGGAAACCCCTCCCCTCAGCCCCATTACTCCGCCATATTTTGGAAAAAGCCAAGAACCGGACTTTTGGCATTATAAAAGTCTGCAGCCACCATCGTTCCTCCCCCCCATGAAATGTAAAAGCCGACGCACTGGCTAAGGCAGGATCCAGACATGGGTACTTTTGGAAGCCCCCCGAGAGTGCCCCAGTGAGTGCGCCAGTGAGTGCAGTTCAGGTCGCGCAGACTAGGATCGAAGATCTAGTAGAGGCCCAGAAGCAGGATAGCGCTCTCACTGAAATCGTGAAAGGGAAGTTTCCAGCCTCATACGAGAGGTACAGAAATACAATAACCACACGTGACGGTGTGGTGCTAAAGGACACCCTTTATGTAGTTCCTGAGCAGGATAGGAACCAAATAATCTGTTTATTCCATGATGGTCATGGACACCAGGGAATCGAACCCACCGCAGCCCACCTCAAACAGCTTTGTTGGTGGCCGAATCTCAAAGAGGATGTATCCCATTACATTGAGAATTGCCTCATCTGCGCTCAGACAACCCAGATAGATATGCCAAAAAGGCACATCTCAGCCACACCCGACCCGTTAACGGCCCCTGGACTAACCTCCAGATCGATTTTATAGGTCCATTGCCCCCTTGCAGGAATGGCTATAAATATGTTATGGTGGTCATAGACACTTTTACAAAGTGGGTGGAGGCATTTCCAGCCCGCACCAACACCGCGAAAACCACAGCCAAAATCCTAACCCACCACATCTTTACAAGATGGGGACTCCCCCGGAGTATTGAATCGGACCAAGGTTCTCACTTTACGGGACGTGTCATGCAGAACGTCCTCACGATATTTGGCATAACCCCAAAATTTCACATTGCGTACCACCCTCAATCGAGTGGTATAGTGGAGCGCATGAATCGGACCCTAAAAACCACCCTTAGAAAAATGGTCCAGCAGAACAACACCACTTGGGATTCGGTCCTCCCCTTTGCGCTGATGTTTTTGCGTAACACTGTTTCCACCTCCACAGGTTACACCCCACACACCCTCATGACCGGACGCCCCATGAAAGGGACAGAGTACTTGTTGGGTTTAGACCTGACCAGCCCTGAAGTTACGGCCCTCACTCACGAGAAAGCCGTTGAACAATTACTTATAAATGTAAAAACGGCTCAGTTAGCAGCCGCTGTTAAACTGGGTACTAAAAGAAAACAGAGTAAGGCCTGTTTTGATAAGGCAGTACATGCAACGGATTATAATATAGGACAACAAGTGATGTTGTCTGTGTATAACCCCAGCACATTTCTGTCTCCGAAATACTCAGGTCCGTACTCCATTACGGATAAAGTAAGCCCATCGGTATATAAAATCAAATACCAAAATGGTAAGACTGCGTGGTTTCACATAAACCAGCTAAAGGCTTATGGAGCACAGTCAAACCACGCCCACCACATCATGCTTGACGCAGCAGACCAAACCCCGCCCACAGCCAACGTGACCACACCAACCCCCTCCACATCCAGCCCAGACACGGACTCGCCCCCGACTCCACCCACAAACTTTACACCCCGCCCCGGAACGCCCACAGACTGCAGCAGCAGAGACAGCGACTGTGACTCTGACGACAGCCACAGCACGCCTCCCTACTATCCTGGTCCCACACCCAGCGACTCCGAGTTCGACTCCAGTGACCCCTTCCTCATCACTTTCTTAAACAAACCACAGCACCGACCACCGAACCACACGGACGACCCCGACTCTATCCCCACTCAACTTGACGAACGCCATTGGCACCGCGACAACTCCTACAGACTCGTCCGCAACGACGAGAGCAACCCCAACTCATACCACGCAGCCCTCTCAACATGAATTCACTCCAGAATTTGGCACCCGGGAGAAGGGGACGACCCCGAGTCAGACCCCCAATTCGCATACCCCTTTGCGACCCTGTTCGCAACAGAGAACTGAGGTGTCCACATGATGATTTAAAGGAGACACTTGGGGAAAAGTGTTGTCCTTCCTGATGGAACCTGCAGGATGTTTTACGTTGTTTGTATGTTTGTTTAAGTGTTATTCGTTCGACAGGAGAATTTTTCTCACACGCCCGTTCTACCGAAACCTCTGAGGACTTGCCTCAGAGACCCACCGCGCAGGGGAACTAGCTTTTCAGCTGATACTTGTTCGGGTATCAGACGCCCGATCGTAACTGCTTTTCTGATTTGACGGGAGACTCACAGCAGCAACCCCACCATGATGACTACATTTTTGCCCGTTCTTGTCGGTTGCTCAGGCAGTGGAGAAACAGCGTGAGACCTGCCCTGCCTGGGGACGCCCCCCCCGTTGGTCAAAAATGCTCGGGTAGGGGAGATACGGTATTGGTAGCCGTCCTACCCGGGGACTCCATCCAAATCTTACCCGTCGCAGCCCATACGCACCTCATTTGACCTTTTCCTTTCAAAAACAGTTTTATTTATTTAGGCAACCTTTGGGTTGATGCCAAATGCTATTTACATCCTAGAACATTTGGATGCTAAACTTAGCACTGGTCCACCATTGGGAAGTGTGCCGAGTCCTAACATTTGTTTTGAAAAAAAAAATGAGGGAGTCACATATAGTGACCAATTATAAAGGAATAATTGGCCCCGCAGGACAGACACACTAACATACCAGATATTATACCAAGGTAGTTACAGATACTATGCTTGTTTTACAGAACTCCAGAAGCTCCAGGACCGGAGAAAACAGAGAACACAAAGAAAGAAAAAGAAAGAGGACAGCCATGAGGACTTCTTTCATCGTGATCAAGATTTTTATACTGGACATTTGGTTGCGCGGGAACACGGACCCCATTACTTCAAACCCCGCTGCCGTTAATGTTTTACTGCCCCGCAGTACCGAGGGCCCAGTCACCAGCCACGCTGCATTATCCTGGTGTGCCAAGTTCATAACTTGGTACTCCCTGCCGTACGTTATTGAAGCACTATTAGCGTTGGCCATACTCTGCTGTGCAGTACAGACTATGCGCCTCCGCAAGTGGAGAAGGAGAGCGTACCGCGCTCGAACCCCTGTATATCGGATCCAATCCCCTATGTTTGGGTATGACCAGACCCCAGACCCCCTCGACCTATAATACAAAAATAAAGAACAAGCACTTGCGTTTTCCTGTAAATAAAAAGATGTACAAAACTTTCATGAAAAAAAAATGTATGATCCTGAGCTTGACTGCCAAGCCAGGAAAGAATATATGGAATGTTATGATTGTTGTTGTATGTTTTAGAGAGACAGGATGATGCAATGCTTGATGAGTGTATTTAGGTAAAATTAGAGGTTCCAAGTTTTTATTTTGTAGATACATGCCCCTGCCTGACATAGCGCCCTCAAGAATTGTTTAGGTAAATTTTTGTGCATAGCTAGGGTCAGAGTAGTGGCCATGGAGGAGGTGCCCCCCCCGGTCAGGGAACGGAAAGGACAACATTTATGTGATCCTTCACGCTTCGCGTTAGGATCACAAGGAGATCCTATAGCCACCTAAAATGGCTGATTCCCTATTAATTTGGCCAAAACCCGATTTAAAATGGCTAACCGAAAAGGCTGATGGGAAAAGCAGCCAACAGGACACAAACGGACAGCTGCAGACAGAATAGCGTATTCGGCTCTGGGGAAGTCGGCCCAGATCGATACTCAAGACTATTAGCAGCACATCAACCCAGACATCTGCAGTTTAATCGGCTATCCCCAGGAACAATTGCAACATATTAGCAATTGAATGCCGGGCCAGACCTGTCGGCGCCTGCAGTGGCCGAAACAAAGACAGGTGAATGACCACCCCCCGATCGAGGAATCGCCCCGTTATTGGACATATCGAACCCAGTGATTGGGAACAAGTCCAATCACTTGGGACTCAGGGTCAAGGGTCGCCCCAAGAGGTGGGAAGCCCCTGGGCCCTATAAAGTGAGGGGCCAAGTTCAGATCGCTCTGTCTCTCCCTTCTTCACCTGCTCGAGACCTTCGCAAGAACATCGACCAGAAACAGTAAGTCTGACTCCAGCGATCATTACCCAATAAAGACTCCTAGCCATCGACCTGTATCAGCCTTTTTGAATCCCGCGGGCCAGATCCGATTCGATAAGCCATTCTTTTCCCTGACCTGGTGGGCCCTTCCTAAAGTTAAGTATTGGCCAGTCGTGATAGGTTTCTATATAGACAGTAGGATTATTGTGTAAGCATTAATTGTTGTATATAATAAATGACCGTTGATTTCAATCTTACTAAGCGGTGTGCTGACTTATCAATCATAACTCGAGCTTGAACCACATGGCGGTATCAGAAAGATACTTGGCGACTCGTGAACAAAGGTGACATAATCAGAGGTAATAAAACTAAGGCTAAAAAGAGCAACACTATCTACTACCTTAC
The DNA here is from genome assembly GCF_047496885.1 of Scyliorhinus torazame. Classification (NCBI taxonomy): domain Eukaryota; kingdom Metazoa; phylum Chordata; class Chondrichthyes; order Carcharhiniformes; family Scyliorhinidae; genus Scyliorhinus; species Scyliorhinus torazame. Next base: position 152,366,061 of record NC_092719.1, read on the forward strand.
AAAGTTTTAGATCATCTGAAAACTTTAGAACGGTTCGATCTGCACCCAGGCTGAATATTTGCCATCCATCTCCTCCAGGAACTGGAATAAGTGGCCACCCAGCAGTTTGGCATTGAATTGTGTCATCACCACCACAGAATTGTGAGAAAATAAGGGGCGGGATTCTTCGGAAACCGGCTGGGCGGGCAACACCGGTGTGAATGAGTGGCGTGAACCACTCTGGCATCGAGCCGCCCCAAAGGTGCGGAATCCTCCGCACCTGCAGGGGCTAGGCCGGCGCTGGAATGTTTGGCGCCGCGCCAGCTGTCGCGGAAGGGCTTGGTGCCATGCCAACCGGCGCTGAAGGGCCTCCGCCAGCCGGCGCGAATTGGCGCATGCGCGCGGGTGTTCATCTCCGCGCCGGCCATCGCGGACCGTTACACCGGCCGGTGTGGAGGAATAGAGTGCCGCCAAGGTACAGGCCCGCCCGCGGAGCGGTGGGCTCCAATCACGGACCAGGCCACCATGGGGGCACCCCCCGGGGCCAGATCCCCCCGCGCCCCCCCCAAGGGCCGCGGAGGCCGTCCGCGGAGCCATGTCCTGCTGGTAAGTACCTGTCGTAACATACGCCGGCGGACCCGCCGAAACGGGCTGCCACTCGGCCCATCGCGGGCCGGAGAATCGCCGGGGGGGCCGCTGCTAGCGGCCGCCGACTGGAACGATTCCCGCCCCCGCCAAAATCCCGGCGCCAGAGAATTCGGCAGCTGGCGTGGGTGGGATCCACGCCGCCCCCCCGGCGATTCTCGGACCCAGCGGGGGGTCGGAGAATCCCACCCAAGGGCAGGGGTAAAGGTTGACAATTGCAATAGGACAGTCACCTCTCCAAAAAGACTGCAGCTGTCAGATTTTATGTCTAGTGGCAATGAGGGAGCAACATGGTCCACGGGAAAGGTGGAACCCCAAGCAGCAGGAGGGCATGGGAGAGTAAAGGAATGAAATGAAATGAAAATCGCTTATTGTCACAAGTAGGCTTCAAATGAAGTTACTGTGAAAAGCCCCTAGTTGCCACATTCCGGCGACTGTTCGGGGAGGCTGGTACGGGAATTGAACCATGCTGCTGGCCTGCTTTGGTCTACTTTCAAAGCCAGCTATTTAGCCCAGTGTGCTAAACCAGCCCCGACAGGAAGGCAAAAAAGGCCACAGCCAGGATCTACTGTCGAAGACAGAGTTACCTGAAGATGACTGAGACCCAATGCTGCAGGAAAATGCAACTCCAGGCAGATGGACCTCATCGCTGAAACTGCTCCTCAGAGCATGAGTCATAATTTATTTTTTATAAAATCAGAATACCCATTTTTTTTTTTGCCAATTAAGGGGCAATTTAGTGTGGCCAATGCACCTACCCTGCACATCTTTGGATTGTGGGGGCAGACACGGGAGAATGTACAAACTCCACACGAACAGTAACCTGGGGCTGGCATCAAACCCAGGTCCTCGTGACCGTGAGGCAGCAGTGCTAACCACTGTGCCGCCGTGCCACCCCAGCAGTAGTCAATGCCCTGCCAGCAACCATCAAAGTCACTGTGGCCTTAATCCTCTTTGCTTCTGGCTCCTTTCAAGGATCAGCTCTGAACATTCATTTAACATTTTTTTTAGAGTAGCCAATTATTTTTTTTCCCAATTAAGGGGCAATTTGGTGTGGCCAATCCACCTAACCTGCACATCTTTGGGTTGTGGGGGTGAAACCCACGCACACATGGGGAGAATGTACAAACTCCACACGGACAGTGACCCAGGGCCGGAATTAGAACCCGGGTCCTCAGCGCCTCAGTCCCAGTGGTAACCACTGCGCCACATGCCGCCCTGAACATTCATGACATCTCAAACAGTTGAACACCATTATGAGTTACTGATACCCACTTTGAGAAAGAGGAAGGCATTCAGTGATAGGGCTGGGGGAGCCTTTGGGGGGAAACTTGACTTGTCTTGGTTGACTTGTGGAAGAGATGTCACAGCAGATGGAGCTGAATGGATCAGAGGAGTGAGAGTCTGAAAGTGATTGAAGTGTTCCTGTCAGATGTAGTGAAGGAAGATAAACCTCTTCTGTGCCAGATGGGAAGAAATCTGTACCTCAGGGATTTGATGAAGACAGCTGAAAGTAAGACAAATATATCACTGCACTCAGCTCATAAGAGATTTAAAAAGAGCGGCCTAGTTTCGGGAGCCGTTCGGAGGAGGAGGAGCAGTCTCTGTTAGGGAGAGAACCTGAGGACATCTAAGACCCTAAGAAGGTAAGTAAGTGATTTTTACTCATTTTTACTTTTATTACCTTTTCAATTTGTGTGTGTGGCGGGGGGGGGGGGGGGGGGGGACTGAAGTGACATCACAGAAAAGCTGTGACCTGAGTGGCTGGTTGGGAATCTACACTAAATTTTTAAAATTAAGCATTGGTAACTAATTAAACATAATTACTTAATTATAATTTAGAGGGGTATCTAAGCCAGAGATCAGAGAGTACTATATTTAGCTTTCACATTTATAGTAGAAATCTAGTGCTAGGAAACAGAAAGTTAACAGTAACTTAAAATTTAAAAAAAAAAACTTATAATTTTAATTTACTAATTAATTGACGCAATGTCAGTTAGAGGGGTGCTGTGCTCTGACTGTGAGATGTGGCAGGTCCGGGAGGCTTCCAGCGTTCCGGATGGCTTCATCTGCAGAAAGTGCACCCAACTGGAGCTCCTCACAGACCGCATGGTTCGGTTGGAGCAGCAATTGGATGCACTTAGGAGCATGCAGGTGGCGGAAAGCATCATAGATCGCAGTTATATAAATGTGGTCACTGGCAGAGAAATGGGTGACCACCAGAAAGGGCAGGCAGTCAGTGCAGGAATCCCCTGTGGTTGTCCCCCTCTCAAACCGGTATACCCCTTTGGATACTGTCGGGGGGGATAGCCTATCAGGGGAAAACAGCATCAGCCAGAGCAGTGGCACCACGGCTGGCTGTGATGTTCAGAAGGGAGGGTCAAAGTGCAGAAGAGCAATAGTAATAGGGAACTCTATAGTCAGGGGCACAGATAGGCGCTTCGGTGGACGTGAAAGAGACTCCAGGATGGTATGTTGCCTCCCTGGTGCCAGGGTCCAGGATGTCTCCGAACGGGTAGAGGGCATCCTGAAGGGGGCGGGCAAACAGGCAGAGGTTGTTGTACATATTGGTACTAACGACATAGGCAGGAAGGGGCATGAGGTCCTGCAGCAGGAGTTCAGGGTGCTAGGCAAAAAATTAAAAGACAGGACCTCTAGGGTTGTAATCTCGGGATTACTCCCTGTGCCACGTGCCAGTGAGGCTAGAAATAGGAAGATAGAGCAGCTAAACACGTGGTTAAATAGCTGGTGTAGGAGGGAGGGTTTCTGTTATCTGGACCACTGGGAGCTCTTCCGGGGCAGCTGTGACCTATATAAGGACGGGTTGCATCTAAACTGGAGAGGCATAAATATCTTGGCCGCGAGGTTTGCTAGTGTCACACGGGAGGGGTTAAACTAGTATGGCAGGGGGGGTAGGCACGGGAGCAATAGGTCAGAAGGTGAGAGCATTGAGGGAGAACTAGGGAATAGGGACAGTGTGGCTTTGAGGCAGAGCAGACAGGGAGAAGCTGCTGAACACAGCGGGTCTGGTGGCCTGAAGTGCATATGTTTTAATGCAAGAAGTATTACGGGTAAGGCAGATGAACTTAGAGCTTGGATTAGCACTTGGAACTATGATGTTGTTGCCATTACAGAGACCTGGTTGAGGGAAGGGCAGGATTGGCAGCCAGACGTTCCAGGATTTAGATGTTTCAGGCGGGATAAAGGGGGATGTAAAAGGGGTGGCGGAGTTGCGCTACTGGTTAGGGAGAATATCACAGCTGTATTACGGGAGGACACCTCAGAGGGCAGTTTTTGGAAAAGAGTAAAAACAACAGAGTTGTGGTGATGGGAGACTTCAACTTCCCCAATATTGACTGGGACTCACTTAGTGCCAGGGGCTTAGACGGGACAGAGTTTGTGTGGAGCATCCAGGAGGGCTTCTTAAAACAATATGTAGACAGTCCAACTAGGGAAGGGGCGGGTACTGGACCTGGTATTGGGGAATGAGCCCGGCCAGGTGGTAGACGTTTCAGTAGGGGAACATTTCGGGAACAGTGACCACAATTCAGTAAGTTTTAAAGTGCTGGTGGATAAGGATAAGAGTGGTCCTAGGATGAATGTGCTAAATTGGGGGAAGGCTAATTAAAACATTAGGCGAGAACTGAAAAACCTAGATTGGGGGTGGATGTTTGAGGGCAAATCAACATCTGACATGTTGGAGGCTTTCAAGTGTCAGTTGAAAGGAATTCAGGACCGGCATGTTCCTGTGAGGAAGAAGGATAAATACGGCAATTTTCGAGAACCTTGGATAACGAGAGATATTGTAGGCCTCGTCAAAAAGAAAAAGGAGGCATTTGTCAGGGCTTAAAGGTTGGGAACAGACAAAGCCTGTGTGGAATATAAAGAAAGTAGGAAGGAACTTAAGCAAGGAGTCAGGAGGGCTAGAAGGGGGTCACGAAAGGTCATTGGCAAATAGGGTTAAGGAAAATCCCAAGGCTTTTTACACGTACATAAAAAGCAAGAGGGTAGCCAGGAAAGGGTTGGCCCACTAAAGGATAGGCAAGGGAATCTATGTGTGGAGCCAGAGGAAATGGGCGAGGTACTAAATGAATACTTTGCATCAGTATTCACCAAAGAGAAGGAATTGGTAGATGTTGAGTCTGGAGAAGGGTGTGTAGATAGCCTGGGCCACATTGAACTCCAAAAAGACGAGGTGTTGGGCGTCTTAAAAAATATTAAGGTAGATAAGTCCCCACGGCCTGATGGGATCTACCCCAGAATACTGAAGGAGGCTGGAGAGGAAATTGCTGAGGCCTAGACAGAAATCTTTGGATCCTCACTGTCTTCAGGTGATGTCCCGAAGGACTGGGGAATAGCCAATGTTGTTCCTCTGTTTAAGAAGGGTAGCAAGGATAATCCAGGGAACTACAGGCCGGTGAGCCTTACTTCAGTGGTAGGGAAATTACTGGAGAGAATTCTTCGAGACAGGATCTACTCCCATTTGGAAGCAAATGGACGTATTAGTGAGAGGCAGCATGGTTTTGTGAAGGGGAGGTCGTGTCTCACTAACTTGATCGAGTTTTTCAAGGAGGTCACAAAGATGATTGATGCAGGTAGGGCAGTGGATGTTGTCTATATGGACTTTAATAAGGCCTTTGACAAGGTCCCTCATGGTAGACTAGTACAAAAGGTGAAGTCACACGGGATCAGGGGTGAGCTGGCAAGGTGGATACAGAACTGGCTAGGTCATAGAAGGCAGAGAGGAGCAATGGAAGGATGCTTTTCTAATTGGAGGGCTGTGACCAGTGGTGTTCCACAGGGATCAGTGCTGGGACCTTTGCTGTTTGTAGTATATATAAATGATTTGGAGAAAAATGTAACTGGTCTGATTAGTAGGTTTGCAGATGACACAAAGGTTGGTGGAATTGCGGATAGCGATGAGGACTGTCAGAGGATACAGCAGGATTTAGATGTTTGGAGACTTGGGCGGAGAGATGGCAGATGGAGTTTAATCCGGACAAATGTGAGGTAATGCATTTTGGAAGGTCTAATGCAGGTAGGGAATATACAGTGTATGGTAGAACCCTCAAGAGTATTGAAAGTCAGAGAGATCTAGGAGTACAGGTCCACAGGTCACTGAAAGGAGCAACACAGGTGGAGAAGGTAGTCAAGAAGGCATACGGCATGCTTGCCTTCATTGGCCGGGGCATTGAGTATAAGAATTGGCAAGTCATGTTGCAGCTGTATAGAACCTTAGTTAGGCCACACTTGGAGTATAGTGTTCAATTCTGGTCGCCACACTACCAGAAGGATATGGAGGCTTTAGAGAGGGTGCAGAAGAGATTTACCAGAATGTTGCCTGGTATGGAGGGCAATAGCTTTGAGGAGCGGTTGAATAAACTCGGTTTGTTCTCACTGGAACGAAGGAGGTTGAGGGGCGACCTGGTAGAGGTCTACAAAATTATGAGGGGCATAGACAGAGTGGATAGTCAGAGGCTTTTCCCCGGGGTAGAGGGGTCAATTACTAGGGGCCATAGGTTTAAGGTGAGAAGGGCAAGGTTTAGAGTAGATGTACGAGGCAAGTTTTTTTACACAGAGGGTAGTGGGTGCCTGGAACTCGCTACCGGAGGAGGTGGTGGAAGCAGGGACGATAATGACATTTAAGGGGCATCTTGACAAATACATGAATAGGATGGGAATAGAGGGATACGGACCCAGGAAGTGTAGAAGATTGTAGTTTAGTCGGGCAGCATGGTCGGCACAGGCTTGGAGGGCCGAAGGGCCTGTTCCTGTGCTGTACATTTCTTTGTTCTTTGTTCTTGTTCTATAATCTCGCTACACCTTACAGTGCATCTACATGGCTTCAACACTCAGGTCCATACAGTTGTGCACAGTGCTCCATGTGTGGTCTTACCAAAGCATTGTGCTATTGTAACAAAACTTGCTGAGCGGGATTCTCCGTACCTGAGACTAAGTATTGAAGCTTGCGCCAAATTCATGGACTTTAACGACAGCAAAACTAGCGCCAAACCTGGACCGATTAGTGTCTGTGGAGGGGCTAGCACTGGCGCCACATGGAACACAATCGATTGCAATGAAAAACGGTGCGAGATTCGCCGGGTTTGTGATTGACACTTGGGAGGCTGATAAGTTGTAGCCGCATATACACATTACAATCGCCACGCACACTCATTCTGGCCAACCCCGCTATTTCCCCAGCCCTGGCAGAAGTTCCCCAGCCAGCGGCACCACTGGCAGCAAACTATGGCGATGTTGAACACTTTCCGACCCCCTCTCGCTCCCCCAGCAGCCACTACGCCTGTTTCAAGATTTTTAAAAGCACAAGTGAACCGCACTGTCGGGAACTCGACCCATCAGCGGCGAGAATCGTGGAGGCCCAGGAAAATACCGGGTCCGGCCCGCTAATGATATGCAAATGGTGTCTACTGCACGTGCGTTCTGGACCGCATTGGCGCCGCTGTCGAGGTGACGGAGAATTGCGATTTGCCGTCAAATCAGTGCCTTCCGTGATTTTGGCGTCGGAACCTTTTCTCCACCCAGTCGCATTTCCCAATTTCGCTATTAGTCAACGAAGAATCCTGCCCCCTATTCTTGCACTACATTCCCCTTGCAATAAAAGCCAACATATTATTTATCTTCTATACCTGTATGCTAACTTTCTATTTTCCTTGTATGAGTATTCCCAAATCCCTCTGAAAATCAATATTTACAGGTTTTTGCATTAAAATTTTTTTTTAACTTTTCTATTCTTACTAGCAAAGCAAATAACCTCAACCCCCCCCCCCCCCCCCCACACACACACGCTACATGCCATCTGCCACTTTGTTGCCTTGGCTTAAAATAGGAACATGAGGTAGAGAGGCAGGGGGTGTAGAGAGGGTATTGCAGAGGTTACAGAGGCAGCTGAAGGGTTGGCCAGCAACGATGGAGCAATTCAAGAGGCCTGAATTAGAGGAACACAGGATATTCCAGATGGTTGTGGAGCTGAGTAGGATCACAGAAATAGGGAGGGGGGAATGTGGCCATGCAGAGATTGGAAAACAAGGATCCAACTTTAAGATCAAGACAGTGCTTCTCCAGGTGCCACTGCTGGTCAACGAGCATATGAGCGGTAGCGGAATAGGAATTGATACTCATTAAGGCATGGGCTGTGACGGTTTGAATGACGTCACTTTTGTGGAGGGCTGAATGTGAAAGATCAGCCAGGAATGCATTGGAATAGTCAAGACTGGAGATAACAAAGACATGAATGAGGGTTTCAGCAGCAGATGAGCTAAGACAGGGACAAAGTTGGTTGATGCTTCGGAGGCGGGGATAGGCGATCTTAGTGATGGCATAAATATGAGATCGGAAGTCACCTCAAGATCAAATATCATAATTATAGAAAGAGGCCATTTATCCCACTGAGTCAATGCCAGATCCCCGCAGAGCAATCCAGTCAGTTACTCTCTCCCACTACATCCCTGTAACCCTGCAAGTTTATTTCCTTCAAGTGCCCAGCCAATTTCTATTTGAAATTGCTGCTTGTTTGTATTTCCATCACCCTTATTGGCAGCAAATTCAAGGTCACCACTCGCTGCATAAAAAGGTTCATCCTCACATTCCTCTACATCTCTTGCCTAAAATTTTCAATCTGTGTTACCTCATCCTTGTACCAGAGATTTTTCTTGTCTAACTTACCAAACTGTCCTCATCTTGTTCACCTCCATCAAATCTCCGCTCAATATCATTTCCTCCAAGGAGAACAATACCAGATTTTCAAACCTAACCAACTAAAATTCCCCATCGCAGACACCATTCTGGTAAGTCTCTTCTGCACCCTCTCTCGGAATCTCACATTCGCCTTAAAGTGTGGTGACTAGAATTGAGCTCGATACTCCAGTTGGGGTTGAACCAGAGCTTTATAATGGTTTGGGATATCTTCCCTACTTTTGTCCTCAATACTTCTATTTATGAAACCAACTCCTGTCACCTTTAAAAATCGATGCAAATGCACCTCCCGATCGCTCATCACTGCATACTCTTTAAAATTGAGTCATTAAGTCGATATTGCCTCTCCCTTCTGCCAAAATGCATTACCTCACATGTCCCTGTATTAAATTATATCTGCCATTAACCTGCCCATTCTGCTAGCCTACCTTGTATCCTGTTGCAAGTGATTGATATCATTCTTAATGTTTGCCGCTCCTCCAAGTTTAGATTTATCAGCAAAGTTTACTCTGTATTCCAAGATGCAAGTCATTTATATTTGGCTTAAAAAGCAGTGGTCTGAACACTGACCCTTTGGCGACAACACTGTCTCTCACACTCCTGTCAGTAAAACAACCATCTACTGTGGCTCGTTGTATTTGTCCTTAAGCCATGTTTTTGTATCCAATTGGACACTGACCCTGCTATTCCATAGCCTCGATATTGCTATCCAACCTTTTGTGTGGTTCCTTGTCAAATGCTTTTTTAAAATTTATATAGAGGACATCCACTGTATTCTCTTCAGCAACCTGCTCTGTTACTTGATCAAAAAATTTAATTAAATTAGTTGAGCATAATCTGCATTTTACAAATCTGTGTTGGCTCTCCTTAATTAACTCAAACCTCTTTAGAACGTAGAACATACAGTGCAGAAGGAGGCCATTTGGCCCATCGAGTCTGCACCGACCCATTTTGCCCTGACTACAACCCTATCCCTGTAACCCAATAACCCCTCCTAATCTTTTTTGGTCACTAAGGTCAATTTATCATGGCCAATCCACCTAACCTGCACGTCTTTGGACTGTGGGAGGAAACCGGAGCACCCGGAGGAAACCCACGTAGACACGGGGAGAATGTGCAGACTCCGCACAGACAGTGAACCAGCAGGGAATCGAACCTGGGACCCTGGCGCTGTGAAGCTACAGTGCTAATCTGAGAAGGATGGAGTTAATAGCTAGGGAATAGAGTTTGGAGCAGGGATAAAAACCAATGGCTTTAGTCTTCCCAATAATTAATTGAAAGGAAATTTCTGCTCATCCTGTACTGCATATCAGACAAGTAGTCTGATAATTTAGCAACAGTGGAGGAGTCGGGACTGGGTGTCATCAATGTATATGTTGTCGCTGAGGAGCAGAATGTAGATGAGTACTAGAATGGAGTCAAGGATAGATCCTTGGGGGACACTGGAGGTGACTATACAGGAGCAGGAAGAGAAGTCATTGCGCATAATTCTCTGGCTATGATTAGATAGATAAGAATGGTGAGAGCAGCTCCACCGAGCTGGACAACAGCAGAGAGGCATGGAAGGAGGATGGTGTAGTCCACCACGTTAAAGGTCACAGACAGGTCAAGAAGGACAATAAGGGAAGCTTGCCTTTGTCACAGTCAAATAGGATGTCACTTTTTTACTTTAGTAAGAACTATTTCAGTATGGTGGCAAGCGCGGATATCTGATTTGGGGGGGGGGGGGGATTGAAACGCAGAGTTCTAGGAAGGATGAGAACAGGTTAGGAGGTGACAAGCTGTTGAAGAATTTTAAGAGGAAAAGGAGTTTGGAGATGCAATGGTAGTTTGCATGGAATGTGGGGTTGAGATTGTTTATTTGAAGACAGGGTGGTTGTGCAAGAGACAGGGGCTGCCCCTGTAAATGGAGAACTATTGAGAATATCAACTAACATGCAGGGTAGGAGGGAAAGTTGAGTGGTCAACGATTTAGTGGGAATAGCATCGAGGCAGCAAGAGGTGGGTCTCATGGCCAAGATGAGCTCAGAGGGGGCATGAGGGACATAGGAGAGAAACTAATGTTTAGGGCTAGGGCAGATAGGAGCTTTAAGGGACGTTTGGTCCAGTGCACTAGTGGCAAAGAGGGATGCAACAGAGGCAACTTATCAACTGGGAGTTTTCTTTACATATTAAAATCAGGGACGAGATTCTCCGACCCCCCGCCGGGTCGGAAAATCGCCGGGGGCGGGCGTGAATCCCGCCCCCGCCGGTTGCCGAATTCTCCGGCACCGGATATTTGGCGGGGGCGGGAATCACGCCGCGCCAGTTGGCGGGCCTCCCCCGGCGATTCTCCGGCCCGGATGGGCCGAAGTCCTGCTGCTAGAATGCCTGTCCCGCCGGTGTGGATTAAAAAACCACCTCTCTTACCGGCGGAACAAGGCGGCGCGGATGGGCTCTGGGGTCGTGGGGGGGGGGGGGGGCGCGGGGCGATCTGGCCCCGGGGGGTGCCCCCACGGTGGCCTGGCCTGCAATCGGGGCACACCGATCCGCGGGCGGGCATGTGCCGTGGGAGCACTCTTTTCCTTCCGCCTTCGCCACGGTCTCCACCATGGCGGAGGCGGAAGAGACTCCCTCCACAGCGCATGCGCGTGGATGCTGTGAGCGGCCGCTGACGCTCCCGCGCATGCGCCACCCGGCAATGTCATTTCCGCGCCAGCTGGCGGGGCACCAAAGGCCTTTCCCGCCAGCTGGCGGGGCGGAAATCAGTCCGGCGCGGGCCTAGCCCCTCAAGGGTAGGGCTCGGCCGGTCAAGGTGCGGAGGATTCCGCACCTTTGGTGCGGCGCGATGCCGGACTGATTTGTGCCGTTTCTGGCGCCGGTCGGCGGACATCGCGCCGATTACGGAGAATTTCGCCCCAGGTCTTATTCACCTGTTTAATTGGATATTAATTTTGTAATGAAGGTGCAGTCGAGCTGGGTATCTAGAAAGGGTGAGGGGCCTTCTTTGTCTGAATTAACCTAGTTTTTTGCATAATTCTTCTCATCATCATCAGGCTGGCTTTGAAAAAGACACAGCCACTTAATTATAATAGCTCAGAGTTCTAATAATTGGTACAATCATTAGATTCAGAAAGCCTACTGACAGCATGAAGTGAAATGGTCTTTTTTATATTGTAATATTTGATTTCAGTCCACATTCTTATAATGCATGAGCCCCAATGTTCCTCAAACTTTGCATCAGTAGCTTCAAATGGTTAAATGAAAAATCACTTGTTTTGTAGGGGAAGAACCAGGCATGTTGTATATAATTTTGCGAAATCGAGTGTTGTGACAAGGCATTTCTTGCCCAACCCTAATTGCCCTTGACAATGTGTTGGTGAGCCGTGTACTTGAACCAGTGCAGTCCATCAGATATAGGTACACCTACAGTGTTGATAAGAAGGGAGTTACAGGATTTTGACTCAGCAAGTGAATGGACAGTGATATAGTTCCATGTCAGGATAGTGTGTGACTTGTGTTTCATGTGTAAGGACAGTGTGAAAAGAGGGAGTGGGGGTGTTTGGGTTTTGAAATGTAACCAGTCTGATTGATGCCTCTGTCTTTCCATAGTTGTGTGACTATATCATGAGGCTGCCTCTGGAGGTGGACATTTTAAGATGAGTTAAATAAAGCCATGGAAAAAGAGGAAGGATTGTTCCCCTGCATCTGCTGCCCTTACCTTCTATGTGGCAATGGTTGTGGGTTGGGAAGATGATGTTGAAGGAGTCTTGGTGAGTTGCTGAGTGTTTCTGGAGCTGCATTCATCCAGACAAGTGGAGAGTATTCTCTCACACTCCAGACTGTGTCTTATGGATGGTGGACAGGCTTTGGTGAGGTAAGTTATCCGTTGCAGAATTTCCAGCCTCTGACCTACAATTGCAGCCAAATTATTTGGGGGCTGGTCCATTTACGTTTCTGGTCAGTGGTGAGCTTCAAAGTGTTGAGGGGATTCAGTGGGGGATTCAGTGATGGGAATACCATTGAACGTAAAAGGGGGAACACCATGATTTCAATCACTTGATATAGCTCTGGGGCGAAATTCTCTGGAAACGGCGCGATGTCCGCCGACTGGCGCCCAAAACGGCGCAAATCAGTCGGGCATCGCACCGCCCCAAAGGTGCGGAATGCTCCACATCTTTGGGGGCCGAGCCCCAACCTTAAGGGGCTAGGTCGGCGCCGGACGAATTTCCGCCCCGCCAGCTGGCGAGACCGTGGCGAAGGCGGAAGGAAAAGAGTGCCCCCACAGCACATGCCCGCCCGCGGATTGGTGGGCCCCGATCGTGGGCCAGGCCACCGTGGGGGCACCCCCCCGGGGCCAGATCACCCCACGCCCCCCCCAGGAACCCGGAGCCCGCCCGCGCCGCCTTGTCCCGCCGGTAAGGTAGGTGGTTTAATCTACGCCGGCGGGACAGGCATTTTAGCGGCGGGACTTCGGCCCATCCGGGCCAGAGAATCGCGGGGGGGGGGGGGGGGGGCCACCAACCGGCGTGGCGCGATTCCCGCCCCCGCCGAATATCCGGTGCCGGAGAATTCGGCAACCGGCGGGGGCGGGATTCACGCCCAAGATTCCAGCATGTATTTATAGATTAATCTCTCATGCAAAGCAATCCACAATTTCATAAACTTTGTCATTCTCATTTTTGTCCTCAAAGACTATGAAGTACTTGGGATTATGATCAATATAAAATTGAAAAGAATTTTGTTCACTATTTCAGGAAAATGTAAATCTTATTTCTCTCTGGTAAATTTAAAATCGTTGCGGTGTCCCAAGCAAATTATTTTCTTCTGATACTCAATTTGGCCTTTCAGCTATTTATTTCAAAATTACCAGATGTTATTTTTGGTATAAAACATTTATGTCTGACTAATTTATATGTAGTGTGAGAAATCAAATGGTGTTTGGTGTTGATTTTAACATTTTGCTTTTAAATTGAAAAACACATGTCTCAATGGCTTCATAGATCTGTCCTCCAAAGGTTTGTCTTAAATTGAGCGGTTATCATTAATTGAGTATATTTTCTGATGTGCCCATTGCTTGTCCTGGATGACTTATCCCGGATGCAATAGGAACACTTTGAGGGATGCCAAGGCAGCTAATATGTAAATTAACCTTGAATAATCTTTATAAGTGTCACAAGTAGGCTTACAATAAGACTGCAGTGAAGTTACTGTGAAAATCCCCTTGTTGCTACACTCCGGCGCCTGTTCAGGTACACTGAAGGGGAATTCAGAATGTCCAATTCACCTAAAAAGCACGATCTGGATTCTCCGATTTGGAGACTATGTCACGCCGGCATTTTACGCCAGGAAAACTGGCACAAAATGACCACCGATTCCCATCGTTTTACTGGGGGCTAGCAGGGAGGCAGTATATCGGTTCTAACTGCCGATATGCCCCGGAGAATTGCCGGGTCTGTGGCCGCGCATGCTCATGGCTGCGGCCTGCAGCGGCCTGGCCCACAAAATAGCCCCCCCCTTCAGCCAGCTCCTGCACCCTGGACCACCCCACCACAGTGCCCCCAGCCCCGAATATATCCATTGCTGCCTGCGGATTGGCCCTCCCCCGACTCGCAGCACTGGACTGAGTCCGCAGCCGCCACGCTGAGTTCCCACCAGGTGAGACCACACATGTCCCACACCATCGGGAACTCAGTCGGTCAGGGATGGAACATCGCAGGGCGGGCCTCAGTCAACGTACGGAGACTGTGGACACGGCGATTCTCCGCCCCGGCGCCGAATGCGATTTCTGCGTTGGGATCGGAGAATCCAGCCCCACGTCTTTCGGGACTTGAGAGAGGAAATCGGAGCGCCTGGAGGAAACCCATGCTGACATGGGGAGAACGTGCAGACTCCGCACAGACAGTGACCCAAGCTCGGAATCGAACCCGGATCCCTGGTGCAGTGAAGCAACAGTGCTAACCACTGTGCTACCGTGCCGCCCATAAAAGTTAACACGGTCTAGAAAATAAAGGGCTAAAAATTGGATTGCCGTGCATCACAGACAGGATGTGTGTGTTTCTTTACTGTCCATAATCAAAACATTTTGTATACTTCCAACAGCAAGCTTTCTGGAGATGTTTAAAATAAAATTGTATTTATTATCCCACACTTGCCCCAGAGATTTAAATGCAACACCCTCATTCACTCAACTCATCACTGTCACACAAAAAATTAGATACAGAGCCATACCACATGTTTTCCACCTTTCATGATAGTTCCTCACAAATGTAGGTAAGGGTGTGTTCCCAGGGGCCTCTCTGAGATTGTGGGCGGGAGGGGGATTTTGAAAACAGCTGGGCGTGCTGAAAGTGGGGAGAGGGGAGATCAGGGCAGGCAGACAAAATGGTGCCCCGAACTGCGAGGAACCCTTTCCGCTGGGCTCACCAGCAGGAACTGACTCAAACGTGGCCTCAGCAGAGGGAAACTCCCCGAGGCCAAAAGAAAACCCCGCGAAACACGGCCAAAGACAGACAGATTTTTTTTTACGTTGAATCGCGCCCATTGTCTTAGATAATCTGACACAGCTGATTGCAGATAAGCTTCGCACTGACAGAATTGTGTGGGTGGAACTTTCTCATTTTGGTGGGAATGGTGGGAACAATGGCTTGGAAGCTGTTGGCCCCAAGGGCAGCTTCCTCCACCATCGCCATATTGTCAGGGACTTCATTAAAAAAATTGAAGGGGCTGATCCCATGATGTCACGCTGCCGGTGCCAGTGGGCAGAAGTGCCAAGAGTCAGTGCCAGGGTACTGTCTGGGCATCACTCTCTCCCCACTGGGGGATGTACTCAACTGCAGGTATCTGGTGGGTTCTGCTCGCCAAATGCACCTCACAGGGGACCTGTTGTGATTCATGTTGCCGTGCTCTAACATCAACGTGAATGGACAATCTAATGAGGTGGGGGTAGGGTAACACACAATCAGGCATAAAGGTCTGATAATTATATTTGAATGTATTCTATTGGGGATTCCGATGTTTAATTGTTGGGATTCACGTTACGTCATTGGCGGGGGCGGGGACAATCAGAACGAGAAATCCTGCTGGCGTAAACCACATTTTGGGACTATTGCAGGATTTCCCGCTCCTGTTGCTGATCCCGCGTCCCAAAAATGGGAATGCAAAATCCCCCTGGTATTTTTTCCCATTTCATCGTGGCAATAGATAATGAAGCATGTAGTGCGATCTGCATACAACCTATAAACCCCTGGAAATTTGGGTATTCTGACACTCCATAAACATTCAAATGCTTTTGTGAATTGTCATCGGAGAAGGGGAAAAAAATGGGACGGCATCTGTCAATTACTTTGCGCATCTATGGACAACTGATTGGCTTATGTTGTATAAGGTTCACATTATTTCAAAGCAGTCACCTGTAGTGCTGTGTCACTGCTAAATTGTAGAATTCTCAGGTAAAATTCCTTTGAAAAATGGAGTTGGATACATCACTACCTGCATTCTGTCATGTGGATGTACTGATGGGGTCTGTACAGGGCTTCTTGTATAGCCTGACCTGCTGGCATCATTCTATTGATTCTCCTCTTCTTCCATCATAACAAGACATATAGAGGAATTCCTTTTGACAAAAACGATTGTGGTACTGTTGGAGATATTCAGGAAAAAAGGCCAAAGTACAACCACTGCCAGAAAGCAGCAGGGAGAAATACAAGAACAAAAGTTGAGAAATGTCCTGATAATTTAGGCACTCATCCTACTGGACTACTCAACATGACTCTGTATACATCTCAACATCATTTTAAACACTCAGTTAATGCACTGAAGGTTTTCAGTCCGCTGAATTTGTTTGAAGGAGTGGGTGAAGCCAAAAAAGCCTGAATTTCTTTCTGACAAGGAATCATGTACACATTATCATGCAAAGTGGCAGGGTCATTGCAGTGTGAGGGATAGGAAAATTATAACACTTTTTATGATCTGTAGTCCAATACAAATGCTTCTACACCACTTCAAATAGGTGGAATTATTAAATTTCAAGTGTGTAGAAACATTACTCAATTACCATCAAGACTGTGGACATAAGAACATAACAAATCGTAACATAACCCATCAAGCCTGCTCTGCCATTTGTTATAATCAGGCTGATCCAAGGCTTCAACTCCATTTTCCCACCTGCTCCCCATATCCCTTAATTCCCTGAGAGACCAAAACTCTGGCCATCCCAGACTGAAATGTATCCAACGATGAAACATCCACAACGCTCTGGGCAAGAGAATTCCAAAGATTCACAGCTATCTAAGTAAAGAAATATCTCCTCATCTCAGTCCTAAATGATTGGCCCCATATCCTCAGACTGTGCCCCTGTGTTTTCGATTTCCCCTTCCAATGGAAACAATGGCCAGGATTCTCCGCTACCCGGCGGGGCGGGGGCTCCCGGCGGGATGGACTGGCGTGAACCACTCTGGCATCGGGCCGACCAATCCGCACCTTTAGGGGCCAAGCCCTCACCTTGAGGAGCTCGGCCCGCGCCGGAGTGGTTGGCGCGCCGCCGGCCGGAGGGAAAGGCCTTTGGCACCACGCCAGCCGGGGCCGAAGGGACTGCGCCGGTCGGTGGAAGTCCGCGCATGCGCGGGAGCGTCAGCGGATGCTGACGTCATCCCTGTGCATGCGCAGGGGAGGATTACTTCCCCGTCGGCCATCGCGGAGGCTATGGCGGACACGGATGGAAAAGAGTGCCCCCACGGCGGATCGGTGGGCCCTGATCGCGGACCAGGCCACCGTGGGGGCAACCCCCGGGGCTAGATCGCCGCCCGCCTCCCCAGGACCCTGGAGCCCGCCCGCGCCGCCAGTCCCGCTGGGAAGGTAGGTGGTTTGATTCACGCCGACAGGACTGGCATGACAGCAGCGGGTCTTCGGCCCATCTCGGGCCGGAGAATCGCCAGGGGGGGCCCGCCAACCGGTGCGGCGCAATTCCCGCCCCCGCCGAATTTTCAGTGCCGGAGAATTCGTCAGCCGGCGGGTGCAGGATTCACGCCGCCCCCCGGCGATTCTCCGACCAGGCGGAAGGTCGGAGAATCCCGCCCAATGTATCAGTGCCCACCCTATGAAGCCCCTTCAGAAATTTGAAAGTTTCCATGAAATCATCTCTCATTCTTCTAAAATCCAGCTGATGTTACTACTGGACAAGTCAGGTACCAGAGTAAATCTCGGCTCGATAGATCCTAACCTTTCTGTTTTGTGTAGAAATATTGAAGAACAGGGGCGTCATTCTCCGTTGGCCGCCGTGAATTCCGACCCCGCCTCCCGCCGAAGTCTCCGAAGGGAGAAAAGTCGGCGGGGCGTCAATGGCGCCGCAGACCTCGGAGACTGGCACGGGTGGGCGCAAGGCAATCGATTTTGGGCCTGTCGATATTCTCCCATCCGGATGGGCCGAAGTCCCGTCGACGTGATGACAGGTCAAGTCGGCGTAAATCAAACCTCCTTTTAATCGGCGTCAACCTGTGCTCAAGGTTTATGCCGACCAGCGTGGAGGTGGGTGACGGCCTGGGGGGTTGGCCGCTGGACAGACGATGGCGTGGCCGCAGTCTGAATGTATGGGGGAGAGGTGTGTGTCGGGTTTTGTGTGTGTGTGTGTGCGGCGGGGGGGGGTTAGAGTGGGCTGGGCTCCGGGGCCATGCCGGGGAGGAGGATGGGGTCCATGCCGGGGAGGAGGATGGGGGGTTCCGTGCCGTGGAGGAGGATGGGGGGGGTCCGTGCCGGGGAGGATGGGGGGGTCCGTGCAGGGGAGGAGGCTGGGGGGGTCCCTGCCGGGAAGGGGGGATGGGGGGGTCCGTGCCGGGGAGGAGGATGGGGGGGTCCGTGCCAGGGAGGAGGAGGATGGGGGGGTCCGTGCCGGGGATGGGGGGGTCTGTGCCGGGAAGGAGGAAGGGGGGGGTCCGTGCCAGGGAGGAGGATGGGGGGGGTCCGTGCCGGGGAGGAGGATGGGGGGGGTCCGTGCCGGGGAGGAGGATGGGGGGGTCCGTGCCGGGGAGGAGGATGGGGTCCGTGCCGGGGAGGAGGATGGGGGGGTCCGTGCCGGGGAGGAGGATGGGGGGGTCCGTGCCGGGGAGGAGGATGGGGGAGTCCGTGCCGGGGAGGGGGGATCCGTGCCGGGGAGGAGGATGGGGGGGGTCCGTGCCGGGGAGGGGGGATGGGGGGGTCCGTGCCGGGGAGGAGGATGGGGGGTCCGTGCCGGGGAGGGGGGATGGGGGGGGTCGTGCCGGGGAGGGGGGGTGCGAGGGCAAGTGAGTTAGTCCACCTGGCCAGGTGCCAGCCTCCAACAGTTGGACCCATGCGGTCCATGCCACCTGGCTGGGGGGAGGAGGGGGTATGGGCAATGATGACATGTCGTCGTTCCCCCTCCCCCACCAGGCCGTCATGTTTTCCGAGCAGCCAGCGATGTTGGCAGCCGTGGCGGCAGCCGCTAATATCTATGTTGCCCTGGATGAGGAGGAGGAGGAGGAGGAGGAGCGTGCCAGAGAGGTGGCGCAGGCTGCCGCAGAGGGGCAGGCGGCAGCCGCCCAGGCTGGAGGGACACCTGACCGACAGGACGAGGAGGGGGTAGGAGGACGTCGCGGCCCCACGGCAACGGAGGCACCCGAGGGCGCCCCGTGTGTACCGGTCCCGGCAGTCATACCAGGACCTCACGGACCGGGAATGCAGGAGGAGACTCCGGATGAGGCGGGAAACCGTGGCACACATCTGCCACCTGCTGGCACACCTGTCACCGCGTGGCACTGGCGGGGGACACCCTCTCCCCGTGTCCGTCAAGGTTTCGGTGGTCCTGAACTTTTATGCAACGGGGTCATTCCAGGCACCGAGTGGGGACCTGTCCGGCATAGAGCAGACATCGGTGCACCGGTGCATCCGAGCAGTGACAGACGTCCTCTATGCCATGGCGCACCGCTACATCCGCTTCCCTGTGGACCAGGCCAGCCAAGATGCCCAGGCCGTGGGCTTCTCTGCCGTGGCCGGGTTCCCCATGGTCCAGGGCGCGATTGATGGGATGCACGTCGCCGTGCGGCCACCTGCAGATAACAGGGCCGTGTTCACCAATAGGAAGGGGACCTATTCGATGAACATACAAGTGGTCTGCGACCACCGCATGATGATCCTGCACGTCTGCGCCCATTACCCAGGCAGTGTACACGACTCATACGTGTTGTCGTGGTCATACATCACCGGCATGTACGAGGGATGCCATCCCCGGCTGAGGGGCTGGTTGCTGGGCGACAGGGGCTACCCATTGCGATCGTAGCAATGAGGAGGAGAACCGCTACAATGATGCCCATGTAGCGACAAGGGGAGTGATAGAGAGGTGCTTTGGCGTGCTGAAGATGCGTTTCAGGTGCCTGGACCTCTCTGGGGGCACCCTCCAGTATAGGTCAGATAGGGTCGGCCGCATCATTGTGGTGTGCTGCGTCCTGCACAATATAGCCCAGCAGAGGGGCGATGTGCCGCAGGCAGAGGAGGGCGGAGTGGAGGAGCAGCAGGAAGATGCGCAGTCCTCCCCAGATGAGGGGGATGGGGGCAATGGTCAGGGAAGACGGGCTAGACACGGGCGGGTGGCTGTCCACCGTTACCGGCTGGGCCTGCGGGCACGGGACAGGCTGATAGCCGCCCGCTTCACTGACTAGATGGGCGTGGGAATCGGGTAGTATGGCCACAGACCGCACACCATGGCAACAGCCGACCACCCACCCCCCCCCACCCACCCAGCACCCTCGCCCCCCTCTCCAACCCCACCCACCCCACCCGCATGCACACCACCCCCCCCCCCCCCCCATTGCCGATCCACCTGCGGCACAACGGCCGGGCTCACACAGTTGCCGGTGGACGCGTGTCTATTGCAGGCCATGGAGGATGATGACAACCCACCCTGCGATGAGCTCCTGGCTCCACATCGTTGGACTATGTCTGACCCATGGCCACAGTACCACCATCCACCCGGACCATCCCTGCATGCGGCTGTGACACTGCAGAGCACGGTCCCGTCCTCTGCCCGGGGGATGTTGATGGCGGCCCAGGGGGAAGGGGGCAAACTCACCTGGGGCTGAGGTAAGACCACCCCTCACACACACACTTGTGCTCAACGTACATGACACCCCCGCACGCTTTGGACAGAGCACAAAGGCAGCTTCTGTAGGTGTAACATTGACTTTAATAACGAAAGGAGTTCATGCACGTGCCCTAGCCCCTAAACCTCATCTGTGCCCTGCACCCGTGCCAACTTACTCAGTGTCTAATTGTTTGGCCTTACGGACCCTGTGACTACGTCTACGTGGTTCCCCAGACGGTCCAGCAGAACTGGAGGTGGACTCCTGTGATTCCTGCCCTCTGACACGGGATCCCTTTGGCGGCCGTTTCCTGGGGCGTCCTGGCCTAGATGGGCCAGGCTGCGGCCCGGGCGACTTTGATGGCGAGCTGCCAGCCTGTCCTGCCCGTTGCCCACCCGATGCACCTGGGACGGAGGGGGCGGGGGGGGGGGGGGTCCGAGGTGTCGCGGTGTGCCGGGACATCCCCTACAGGGGGACCCGGGACGCACCACAGCACCTCCTCCTCCCTCGGGGTGCCTGATGGCCCCCAGGCCTCTACATGGGTGGGGGATGCGAACGGACTGGCCATCCGACGCCCCCCCCCGACATCTGGCGCTGCCAGTCCTGGAGGCCCGTGCTGGTATCGACAGGGGTCTGCAGGTTTGCAGCCATGGAGCTCAGGGGATTGGCAAACCCTGTCTGTGACTGTGCGACGCCGGCTCGCACATGGCCAATGGCGCCGATGCCCTCAGCGATGGCCTGCAGAGACTGGGCCATGGCCTGCTGAGACTGGGCCATGGCCTGCTGAGACTGGGCCATGGCCTGCAGAGACTGGGCCATGGCCTGCAGAGACTGGGCTATGGCTTGCTGAGACTGGGCCATGGCCTGCTGAGACTGGGCTATGGCGTTGAGCGCCTCTGCCATCTGGCGCTGGCACTGGCTCATGGCCTCCTGTGAGAGGGCAGCCATGTCCTGGGCCACAGACGCCGCTTGCACGGAAAGCCCCAGGCCTCGCAAACCGTTCCCCATGTCTGACACCGTCGCACCCATTGCCTCCACCGCGGACACCACCCGTGCGGTGTCGGCCTGGGTGGCACGCATGACCGGCACCACTCCCAGCTCCTGGACGCGGGTGGACTCCTCCACCTGCGACTGCAGCCGCTGCAAGCCGGCCGTCACCCTCTTCGCTCGTCTCCGGGTCGGTGGTTGCATCGGATCTATGGGTGGGTGTGGTAACTCCAGGAACCCGGTATCCATCTGGGCCGGAGATGTTCGCTTGGGCTGGGCTGTCCTCCGACCGCCCGGCCCCTCTGCTGCTCCTACCTCCACCTGCTGTACCGGGACGGCTGTGTTGTGCACCCGCACGAGACGGGGGCGTCGTCTCCCTGTTGCTCCAGGTCTCTCCGTCTGCAGTGTCTCCAAGGGACATCCTGCGGGCGTCGCATGCCGGAGGGTCCGGGTCTCTCCGTCTCCCGTGGTGTGCGAGGGGCATCCTGCGGGCGTCGCATGCCGGAGGATCCGGGTCTCTCCGTCTCCCATGGCCTCCGAGGGGCATCATGCGGGCGTCGCATGCCGGAGGGTCCGGGTCTCTCCGTCTCCCATGGCCTCCGAGGGGCATCATGTGGGTGTCGCATGCCGGAGGGTCCGGGTCTCTCCGTCTCGCGTGGCCTCCGAGTGGCATCATGCGGGCGTCGCATGCTGGAGGGTCCGGGTCTCTCCGTCTCCCGTGGCCTCCGAGGGGCATCATGCGGGCGGTCTGCATCTGCGGGGATGGGTGCCTCGACGTTTGCTCCTGGGATACACAATGAAGCATGCATAGTTAGACACGCAGGCAGTGATCAGGTGATATGGGGGAGGGGGATATAGGGGAGGGGGGATATGGGGACGGGCTGTCGGTGGCTCACTTGCTAGTACGCCCCCGACCTCTGCAACAGCAACCTCCCGGTCCTCAGGTCCGCCAGCCAGTTCCAGGGCCCTTTCCTCGTGTTCGCTCAGTGGCCTCTCATCAGCGGGGCCTCCTCCAGTCCTCACATGCTCCCTGGTGCTGTGTGCGCACTTCTCCTGTGGGGGGTGGTGGCAGGGGTAAAAGGCAACAGTGTTAGACAGGTATATGAATGCACACCATCGGTTGCGCGTGTATTGCAGAGGTTAAGGTTAGGGCTGGATTCACTTGGGGAAATGGGGGAAGGCGGATATGGGTGAGGGGGGATATGGGTGAGGGGGGATATGGGGGAGGGGGGATATGGCGGAGGGGGATATGGTGGAGGGGGGATATGGGGGATATGGGGGAGGGGGGATATGGGGGAGGGGGGTATGGGGAAGGGGGGATATGGATATCGGGCAGGGGGGGGGGGAGCCTCACCCTGGCTGCTCTGACTAAGTCGTTCACCTTCTTGTGGCACTGGGTGCCTGTCCGTGGTGTCAGGGCCACAGCGGTGACGGCCTCTGCCACTTCCCTCCACAGACGCCGGCTGTGGCGTGGGGCAACTCTGAGGCCGTGTCCGGGATACAGGGTATCCCTCCTCTGCTCCACTGCGTCCAGGAGCGCCTCCACATCCTGTGACTGGAACCTCGGGGCTGAGCGGCGGGCGGCCATCCAATCGGGTGTTCCGGTCGGGTGGGGGGGAGCAGCGCGTCCTGATGAGCCGTCACGCCGTGCGCCGTCGGCGTGAAGCACGTGAGCAAGTGCGGATCCCATCACGTCGCTGCTAGCCCATTCCGGGCCGGAGACTTTGCGACGTTTGGGGCGGCGTGATGAAGGTCGGATTTGTGCCGTTTTTGGTGCCGATCGGCGGACTTTGCGCCGATAACGGAGAATTTCGCCCCTGAAATCCAAAATGATATATAACTTTTAACAAAATAATAAAATATTTATTAAACAAGGAAAGATTAACTATAATAAACTATTCCTTCGCTCCAGCTAAACCTTTACAGGTAAATTTAGATATGTAACGATAATGTAATTCCCTGATCTTCCCAGTAAGTACACGCTCTACGTAAACCAGGAAGTAAACTGCAGTCAGACACACTACACTCTGAAACCAAGTGAAAGTACCTCGCAAAACACCTTCTGTGGAATTCTCATCAGACCCCCACAGGTGCTTGTCACATTGTGAGCCAACTGGTTTGACTTGAATTCTGACATTGACACAAGGGAATCCAAACTCTGCTCTCAAAGAACAGGCTTGAAATCGTCTCCGAAACAATGTTTACTCGCTGTGCTGTCAACAAGGATCCACATCCAGGATTTCAACCTCTCCTTTCATTATTCCTCTGCCTTGGAGTGCCTCGTGCATTCAAGCTTACACACCATCTCTCAGGCACCCAACCATGCCAACAGAACACCACTGCTTCACAGGATGAATTAAGGTGACACCAACTTTAGGATTACCACAGATATCTGCCTTCTTGCTAGCCCACTTTAAATCTGCTTCATCCAGCTGTCTTTTTGAAATTCATGGCTCTTTGCTTTAACTTCACCAAACAGGACCTTATCCAGATATCTTTGTGCCTTTGACCCAATTGTCTTCCAGGGACATTCTTTTGTCCCCACTTCTTGGTGATTTTGGACTTTCTCCTTTAGCTTCTGGGACTTGCTTTCTGTCCCTCTGTATTGTCCTATACTGTCAGTTTCTGTGGCGTGCTTCTTGCCTCTAGGTTACCGGGTTCAAAGCTGAAACTCAAGTGTTTCTGCTTTTCTGTGTGCCTCTCTGGTTGCTAAGCAATGGCTTCATAAAACCTTTTACAAAGCACGCAAAGTTTAAAGTGAAACTTAACCTACATACCAGCAGCCACCTTTGTTTAACATGCTGTTAAATTGAAGTTATAAACCTTTCTTAGCACACAAATAGAGAAACGCAAATTAAGCTTACTTATACCACACCCCAAGTACACACAATAAAAATCTGAATTACTTAAACCATTTCTATTTCCTAACCTAATCTAATACTATCCTTAACTTGCTGAGTGAATCATAGATGGATCCTTCTTGCTGTGTTTTTGTTCTTTAATGGAATGCATTTTTGTTGAACATTTTTAATTGTTTCATTAAATGTTTTCCACTATTCATTTATCTCCGTACCCTTTAGTCTACTTACTCAATTAACCTTAGCTAGCTCAGTCCTTGTACCTACTTAATTGGTTTTGTTCAAGTTTAAGATTTTTGTTCGTACTTGCAACATGACACTGTCAAATTGGAATTGAATGGTATTATGGGGCGGGATTCTCCGACCCCCCGCCGGGTCGGAGAATCGCTGGGGGGTGGTGTGAATCCCGCCCCCACCAGCCGCTGAATTCTCCGGCACCGGAAATTCGGCGGGGGCGGGAATTGCGCTGCGCCGGTCGGCGGGGCCGCCTGGCGATTCTCCGGCCCGGATGGGCTGAAGTCCCGCTGCTGTCATGCCAGTCCCGCCGGCGTCCGGCGGGACAATGGTGCGGGCGGGCTCTGGGGGGGGGGGGCGGGGCGATCTGGCCCCGGGGGGTGACCCACGGTGGCCTGGCCCGTGATCGGGGCCCACCGATCCGCGGGAGGGCCTGTGCCGTGGGGGCACTCTATTCCTTCCACCTCGGCCATAGCCTCCGCGATGGCCGATGAGGAAGTGACCCCCCCCCCCGCGCATGAGCGGGGATGACGTCAGCAGCCGTTGACGCTCCCGCGCATGCGCAGACGTCCGCCGGAGTCCCTTCGACCCCGACTGGCATGGCACCAAAGGCCTTTCCCACCAGCCGGCAGGGTGCCAACTACTCCGGCGCGGGCCTAGCCCCTCAAGGTGAGGGCTTGGCCCCTTAAGGTGCGGAGAAATCCGCACCTTTGGGGCAGCCCGACGCCGGAGTGGTTCACGCCGCTCCCTCCCACCGGGACCCCCCGCTCCGCCGGGTAGAGAGAATCCCGGCCATGGTCACTGTTTCCCAGTGGATCTTTTACTATGACATTACTAATTAACCCTGCTTTATTGCAGAATACTAGCAATCAAATTAGTAATGATACCATAGAGGAGGAATTGTTGAAAAAAATCAACAAATTTCTGCTTCATTTTGAAGGAGAAGAATATCAGCCAAACACCAAAACTAGAGGGTGTTGAAACAAATAAACCTGTCTGTTCTGCATAGAATTAACCTCTTAGGGCAGTTAACGTATCATTCTTATTGCTATAAATTCTAGAATTCTAGAACAGCAGGGCATGGTGGAGGAATAAAATTTGATTTGGGTGCGGATGCAAAATGGACTGTACTGCATCTATTGCCAGTTACATATCCCATCTGATATCGACATCAGTGAACTGGATATCGCCCAGAGTATATATATATTTTTTAATAAACTTAGAGTACCCAATTCATTTTTCCAATTAAGGGGCAATTTAGCATGGCCAATCCACCTACCCTGCACATTTTTGGGTTGTGGGGGCGAAACATGGAGAGAATGTCCAAACTCCACACGGCCAGTGACCCAGAGCCAGGATCGAACCTGGGACCTCGGCACCGTGAGGCTGCAGTGCAACTCACTGTGCCACCATGCTGCGCTATCGCCCAGAGTATATAACTCGCCACAGAGGTGGTACTGCTCATTTTGCATCACTGTCCAATTTCACTTCTTTTATCATTCTGCTATTCTGTAATAGTGATGTAGCCAAAATGAATTAATATTCCCTGTTCACTAATGTTGACTGTTTTGGAGGTTAAACCATAACTGTTTAAATCATTCATGAATGAGGGCAGCACAGTGGTGCAGTGGTTAGCACTGGGACTACGGCACTGAGGACCCGGGTTCAAATCCCGGCCCTGGGTCAGTGTCCATGTGGAGTTTGCACATTCTCCCCATGTCTGCATGGGTTTCATCTCCACAACCCAAAAGATGTGCAGGTTAGGTGGATTAGCCACGCTAAATTGCCCCTTAATTGGAAAAAAATAAGTTTTTTTCGAAATTAAAAAAAAAATCATTCATGAATTAATAATTAGTTAAAAGAAGTCATGTTTTTAGCACTATTATATCTCATTTTCCTTAAAATCCACTGTGCAATACTCTGCAAATGTAGGAAAATCATATTGAGAATTGCTTTTTCTTTGGCCGTAAACCAGCATTATCAGAACAAACTGCTGCAACTCAGCTATACTGCTGCCACCTGTACAGAGAATAACTTTGATTTCAGTGAGATTCTGCACAAACATTTATTCTGAACTAGTCATGTAGGATTTGAAACATATTTAGCCTTTTACCTGTATTTTAAAAAAATAATTCAAGGGGTGTGGGCATCACTGGCTAGGCCAGCATTCATTGCCCATCCCTAATTGTCCTTGAGGGTGGTGTGCTGCCTTCTTGCACCGCTGCAATCCATGTGGTACAGGTACACCATGGCGCTGTGAGGGAGGGAGTTCCAGGAATTTGACCCAGCAACAGTGAAGGAACGAAGATATACTTCCAAGTCATCATGGTGAGTGGCTTGGAGGGAACTTCCATGTAGCTGCTGCCCTTGTCATTCCAAATGGTAATGGTTATGGATTCAGAAGGCGCTGTCTAAGGAGCCTTGGTGAGTTTCTGCAGTGCATCTTGTAGATGGTACACATGGCTATCACTGTGATTCGGAATGAATGTTTGTGGAAGGGATGCCAGTCAAATGGGCTTATTTGTCCTGGATAGTGACAATCGTCTCATGTTATTGGAGCTTAACTCATCCAGACAAGTGGAGAGTATTCCATCATACTCCTGACTTGTGCTTTGTAGATTGTGGACAGGTTTTGGGGAGTCAGGAGGAGAGTTACGTGCCACAGGATTCTGAGCTCTTTTAGCCACAGTATTAATATAGCTAGTCCAGTCGCGTTTCTGGTCAGTTGTAACCCCCAGGATATTGCCAGTTTGCTTTGCTTTTATGGTTGGCCAGACAACCTTTATGTTTAAGATACAACCTCGATCCAGAATGGGATGAAAGGTCATGGCTCCAATAAAATTAACAAATGTGCCTTGGGACTGAGGTCTGTGTATGATTGTGCTGCCCAGACACTCGTGGCATGGCTTTTCCACGGATATTTATTTTTCTCAGGTCAGCAGTTCTCTCAGACATCTCCGCAGCGGCTGTCTCCCTGACGGCACACATTGGAAGCGCCAGTCCGCACGTTCCCCTTTCTCCATGTTTGCCCTCCTCCCACCTCCCGGGCAGTGCTCAGCCTTTCACAGAGAACGTTTCATGCTGGATGGCTGGTATTTGATCAGCCAGCGTGATACCATGTTAACAACGTGATCTCGGGTGGGAGAGGCTTTCACATCTGTTCCTGTCCACGCCTACTTTGGGCGTGACTCTCATGTAAAATTCAAGCCTATGTATTCTAACTATAAGGAAGAGGCATGAATATCACAATAGTTACAATTAAAAATAAAGATATACAGCCACCATCAACCTGTGCTAATTTGGATCCTCAGGTGTAGCCGCCCCACACACATTTCAGGGGATAAACATCATTACTGGATGAGTAAAGGGCTCCTGTGGGAGTAAACCAGTTTAGAATGGTTTTGTTGGTTACAACTAAAATCAAAAATTATTTTTAAAAGGTTAAATTGAATATTTAATTACTGGTGCGTTCTATACTTCTTACATTTAACATTCCTAAATGTGTGGAAAAATCTCAATCTGCGGTCTGTTATATAACCTTGCAGCTGATCATCAATTTTGTCCAAAAAACAATTCTGTTATCCATCAGCCATAAATTACTTTTATTAATTACCAGCCATTGTCATGGGCATGCAGAGTCAATGCAACAATGAATAGAGCTCTTCAGAAAAGTCTGAACATTTAAAAAAACGCATTGTTGGGCTTTCATAGTCAGGGTAATTTTGAGTAACAACATAAAAAAGCACTGTGGGCTTTGTGGAGTTATCTAGATTTACAAAGTTGAAAAATGTAGTTCTCTTTCGCTGTTTCCATTGGTGCTCCACTAGAACAGGACCCATAGATATTCCCAGGAATGTGAAACAATTCACAAATCATGCTCATTACTCATATATACAGCACATTAATAATTTCAGGCCTTGAAATCTCTGGTTATCTAGGCTAGGGTAAAATGTGAAGGATGAGGAACTGACTCACTGGATATTAAATCACATTATTTTACTCCAACGAAATAAATAAATTGATTACTGCACTTTTGAAGATTAATCATGGAAGCAGACTTTCAAACAGTTAAATTAGAATTTGCTTGGATTTGTGATGTGAATAATTTAGAATTAATAAGTGCATTCATAATCTTCTTATTAAACATGGTAAATATGCATGCCCGTATCTGTCAAACAAGGAATCGTTACATCAAAAGGGGAATTTAAATGAGCTGTTTTATTCAACTTCCAAAACTAGGTGCATTTGAAGCAGTATATATTCCAACTTAAAATAAAAACATACAATATTGGAAATACTCAGCAGATCAGGCAGCAAGGATAGCAAGCGTTTTGCGTTATTGTTGAAATCAGCTTGTTGAATCCAGAATGCTTTGGGAATAGCGCTTATCAACATAGGGATACTGTAACAATATAAATGAGAATTAGGTCATTGAATTGAATTTGCTTTCAGTACAGAATAGGGGATTGGGGAGGGATATGATCCAGACCTTGAGAGATGGAAATTATGTAAATACGAATTAGACCGCAAACATAGAACTACAGGGCACAGTTTCAAAGTGAACGTGTTTAACGTGAGATTAGGACTAAAATTCTCCGGCCATTGGGATTCTCCGTTCGCGCGGGCAGCGTACACCTTCCCATGGGTTTCCCGGCGGCGTGCGGGGGCTTCAATGGTAAATCCCATTGACCAGTGGCAGGAGCAGAGAACCCTGCCGCCAGCGAACAGCATGCTACCGAGAAACAAGTGGTTGGGGGACCGCAGAATCCTGCCTCAGAAGTTTTTCTGGTATGCATTTTATTCCCCAGTTTCATTAGATGAAAAGATCAGAACTAAATATTGAATTAGAAAACACAGAGGTATATTTCCTCTGTTTGCTATTTTTTTCAGCAAACATTCGTGGACTTTTACTTTTGTCTTGCTAACAATAGCAAACAAAAGGAAAATATAGCTGGAAGTGGGACACTTGCCATAACAATACACCAGGTTATTATTGTACAAAATGAGTGTTGTACACACGTGGTCTTGTTAAATAATGGATAAAGGTGTAAAATTGAGAAAGATTTGTGCCAAAGTTGGAAAGGGGTTTTGAAAATCCTATTATAATTCAGATGAGATTAATGCACAGGGGACACCACAAAAGAATGCTACTTTTCATTAAAATCATTAAAATCTTTTTCTGATTCCGATGAAAGCAGTGTGCTATGGCTTAATTAAAAACATTTCTGCACCTCTCCTCATTAAAATCATGTTAAAATATATAGCTCTGCATAACTTATTTATTTAATTATGACAGTCACTTGAGGCATTATTTTATGCTATGTAACCTTTGACACTTGAACTTTTAATGATCATATATAAATGGTTAATTAAAATTTCTACAAATCAGTTTGTGACAACAATAAATTCCTTGCAAGCTGCAGGAATCCAAGTTTACTTGCCCTGCACCACATTCCCAACTTTAGTATCTTAATTATTATTTTGCTGGTTTGATATATTTTTCAGTCAAACCTTTAATTTTCATCGAATTCTTGGAATATTTTGCTAACTCATCAATCATGCATTTATTTTGATGCTACAGTAACTCAAGAGTTTCAGGAAGACATCCTACTCGAAAAATGTGAGGATTACACCAAGGTTTTAACATGGGAAGCAACAATTTTGAAAAGCAAAAAATACACAAAAGAAGTCAAACAACTATAGAGAAAAAAAGATAGATCTGTTATTAAATTTGTCCGAACATCAAACTAAAATTTGGCCTGACACCCTGGTTTATCTTGGGAATTCACAGATACTACTCAAATTCTGAAATGTACTTTTTAACTTTTTAAAAATTAATTTATGGGATATGGGCATCACTGGTTAGGCCAGCATTTATTGCCCATCCCTAGTTGCCCTTCAGAAGATGCTGGTGCGTTGCCTTCTTGAACTGCTGCAGACCCTAAGGTATAAGGAGTAGATTTAGAAATTGTGTTCAAATTTCCAGGGTTGCAGAGCATTTGAGTGAGAGAATGTCAAACAGCGATTTTCTGAAATGGAGACAGAGTGTTGGCGCCGTCGTGAACACCGTCGCTTTTCACGATGGCGCAAAACGGGCGCGGGCACTACCGATTCCAGACCCCACAGGGGGCCAGCACGTCACTGGAGCGGTTCACGCCACTCCAGCCTCCCTTCCCGGTGCCAAATGGGCGCCGCGCCAACCCGCGCATGCACAGTTGGGCCGCGCCAACCCGCGAATGCGCGGGGGATTTCCTCAGCGCGCCGGCCCCGACGCAAGATGGCGTGGGGGTTCGGGGCCGGCCGTGTAATAAAATAGGGCCGGGCTGGAGTGGCCGATCGGTGGGCCCTGATTGCGGGCCAGACCCCATCGGAGGCCCCCCCCAAGTGAAGGAGCGCTTTTCCCCGACCCTCAGGCCGTCCCCCGACCCTACGCGCAGAGTTCCCACAACTGCGAGCAGGTGTAAATGACGCCATCGGGACTCTGCCATTTCCACGCGGCCGTTCG
The DNA here is from genome assembly GCF_047496885.1 of Scyliorhinus torazame. NCBI lineage: Eukaryota > Metazoa > Chordata > Chondrichthyes > Carcharhiniformes > Scyliorhinidae > Scyliorhinus > Scyliorhinus torazame. Next base: position 152,397,050 of record NC_092719.1, read on the forward strand.
GCCCATCAAGGCCAGAGAATCGGTGGCCCGGCCGCAGACAGCGTCCCGCGACCGCACCGCGCCAAACATGTTGGCGTAAATGGCGCCGATTCTCCGCTCCTCGGAAAATCGCCTGCCAGCGTCGGACCAGCGCCGCGGGAAAAAATGGCGTGAACGCCGATTCTCCCATACGGCACGGCATTGGAGAATCGCGCCCAATGTCTCTGGTGCCATTCCGCAATTCTAACCTTAGTACTTTTTGGCACTTGATTCATAGAATACAGTGAGCTTCATTGAAAGGATTCATCTTTGCACCAATACTTGCCCAAAATGAATCAGAGACCTGGGGCGAGATTCTCCGACCCCCTGCCGGGTCAGAGAATCGCCGGGGGCTGGCGTGAATCACGCCCCGCCGGTTGCCGAATTCTCCGGCACTGGAGATTCGCCGGGGGCGGGAATCGCGCATCGCCGGTTGGCGGGCCCCCCTCGCGATTCTCCGGCCCGGTTGGCCGAAGTCCCGCTGCTAGGATGCCTGTCCCGTCGGCGTGGATTAAACCACCTCTCTTACCAGCGGGACAAGGCGGCGCGGGCGGGGTCCGGGGTTCTGGGGGTGGCGCGGGGCAATCTGGCCCCGGGGGGTGCCCCCATGGTGGCCTGGCCCGCAATCGGGGCCCACCTTCCGCCTTCGCCACGGTCTCCACCATGGCGGAGGCGGAAGAGACTCCCTCCACAGCGCATGCGCGGGAATGCCGTCAGCGGCCGCTAACGCTCCCGCGCATGCGCCGCCCGGCAATGTCATTCCGCACCAAAGGCTTTTTCCGCCAGCTGGCGGGGCGGAAATCAGTCCGGCGCGGGACTAGCCCCTCAAGGTTAGGGCTGGGCCCCCCAAGATGCGGAGGACTCCGCACCTTTGGGGCGGCGCGATGCCCAACTGATTTGCGCAGTTTTTGGCGCCGGTCGGCGGACATCGCGCCGATACCGGAGAATTTCACCCCTGCTGTATCAAGACCTTTGGGTGGGATTCTCCGATCCCCCGCTGGGTCGGAGAATCCCCGGTGGGAGGCGCGAATCCCGCCCCGACGCCGGATGCCGTATTCTCTGGCTCCGTTTTTCAGGCGGGGGCAGGATTCCCGCCACGCCGGTCTGGAGCCGTTGACAGCGCCCCCCCCCCCCCCCAGCGATTCTACGGACCCCGATGGGCCGAGCGGCAGTCCACTTTTGGCCAGTCCCACCGGTGTGAATTACTGACATATTGCCGGGGGGCCGGCGCGGAGAAGAGATCCCCCTACGCATAGCGCGTAAATACGCCGGCCGGTCTGCACATGCGCGGTATCATGTGGCTGTTCCGCACATGCTCAAACTCGAGCCATCCCTTCGCCGCCAGCTGGAGCAGCGCCAACCCCTCCGGCATCAACCTAGCCCCCTAGAAAGGTGAGAGTTCCTCACCTTGGGGGGCCATTGACGCCGGATTTCCCACCGGCGTGGGGACTAGGGAGGATCCCGGCCATTATATCACGGAAATGTATAAGTGTCATTTCAACTGAGTGCTATTAGATCATGCAATTATGATTCAAAATATGATTTATTATCTTCAAAAATCTATCGATCTTCAGTGTGTTCTAATCTCTGTAAAGATATATAACTTTTGAAAAGAAATCTGAACTTCCAGTTGATATCTGGAAGAATTACAATAAAATTGTACATTTTAAAACTTACAATGTAACAAATGATGAAATGCACTATTGACTAACACTATTATATTTTTGTAGTGCAACTTGTACTTGAAACTACAGAGAGTAACAGTCCTATTATACTTATCACATATCTCACACCCTACAGATTTACATTATTTACAGTCCTCAGTTGCTCCCAGCTTCCAACAGCTTCCTCTCTCCCTGTTTTACCATGTATCAACTTCAAGTGACTGCCTCCAAGCATTTCCTCCATTTTTGCAGCATGTCTTAAATCTACCAGTACTGTTGAAGTCTATTTTGATGAGCCTTTCTTCCTCTGGCCGTGCCAAGATGAATTTCCTGGAATCCTTATATGGCCGCAGGATGTATCTCTTCAACTAGAGTTTGTTTTTCTCCCATATCTCACAAAGTCATGGAGTCTCTTCTCTTTACTGAACATTCATAACTGTTGTCTCTTTGTGATATTCATTGATTTTTAAGGAAACCTGCGAACTGATCTCAAAAAGGATGATCTGCCCTCTTCCACATGGTGTGTGAACCCTGTATATAGTTAGAAAGCCTAATTAGCCTTGATCCCAAATATATCTCAATCTAAATGTAATTACACAGATTATAGTGCAACTGTATAAAACCCAGTAGTGGCAACATCACTCTGGGGTTAAGGAATCTCATAGACTATCCATTGAGAATTCAGAGAGTGTTGCCATTGTTTCCTTGCCTTCCTTCCCAAGGAAAAAAATCTAAGCCTTTTTTTGACCTCTAACAATCAAATCACATTAACTTATTATCGGCAGACTTCAGATCAGATCACATGACCCATTTAATTTACCCTAAATTTAAAGATAAAGTCCCAGAACACAATAATCTTATAAATCTCATAATTGTCAAATAAATAACGGGGAATATCCTTCCAATAAACAATGTTGCATACCTGTGATGTGCAAAGGCCAGAATTCTCTGGTTGTTTGTTGGCAGCAGTATTCTCTGCTCTGTCCCAGCAGTGAAATCTCCTCCCTCCGCCCCTCACCTCCACCGTGGGTTTCCCAGCGGCGTGTGGTACCTTCAATGGGAATTGCATTGGCAGCGGTGGGAACAGAGAATCCCACTGCAAACAAACAGTGCACCATCTCCCTATGCTGAGAAACAAGTGGCTGGAGGACTGGAGAATCCACACCATTGTCTTTAGAAGAATATTATAGAGTTCAGGGACGGAATTCTCCGCAATCGGCGCGATGTCCGCCGACCGGCGCCAAAAAAGGTGTGAATCAGTCCGGCATCGCGCCGCCCCAAAGGTGCGGAATCCTCCGCATCTTGACCGGCCGAGCCCTAACCTTGAGGGGCCAGGCCCGCGCCGGACTGATTTCCGCCCCGCCAGCTGGCGGGAAAGGCCTTTGGTGCCCCGCCAGCTGGCGCGGAAATGCCGTGAGCGGCCGCTGACGCTCCCGCGCATGCGCCGCCCGGCAAAGTCATTTCCGCCCGCCTTGTCCCGCCGGTAAGAGAGATGATTTAATCCATGCCAGTGGGACAGGCATTCCAGCAGCGGGACTTCGGCATCCAGGCCGGAGAATCGCCGGGGGGGTGGGGGGGGGGGGGGGGGTGGGGGGCCCGGCAACCGGCGCGGCGCGATTCCCGCCCCCGCTGAATATCCGGTGCCGGAGAATTCGGCAACCGGCGGATCGGGATTCACGCCAGCCCCCAGCGATTCTCCGACCCAGCGGGGGGTCGGAGAATCCCGCCCCTGAAGTAACAACAAAAGCTCTAAGTTAGAGGGAAAATTCTTTCATTTGGAGACGCTCGTGGGCAGCTCCTTTCCTGTTGGCCAGAATGGCAGGATCCCGTGCCAACCTCTGCACTTGGAACCTCATTAATTATGCACAGACAAATTCCCTTTTGTGTCACCTGGTAGGCTGGTAGCAGATTCATCTGCCTGCTATCAGCTGGTGGGTACAAAGGTCTGGGCATTGCATTTAAACACCAATTCAGCACATTCGTAGCACTCTCTCCAGCACACGTATCCAGATGATGCAAGATGACAGAGACCTAGAGGCAAAGGAGAACAGCCTCAAGAAGATTCAACCACTCGCACACTGAGTCCATCACTTGCGAAGCAACAATGGCCCACTTGGACATCTATCCACGACATCTGGATTCTTCATGCATATCGTTCCAATAAACAATGTCGCATCCCTGTGATGTGCTTTTCATGCAGCCTTTGTCAGGATCCAGCTCCCATCCCTTCAGTTTTTCCTCTACCTTTCATTGTTCATCTCCTTCATCCATCCTTGCCCCCTGCCTGTCATCGTGAACCCTTGCTCTTCCCCCCACTCCTTCTACAGCCCCCCTTGTCTTTGGCAGGTCAAATTGCATTGTGATTTTACACCAGTGAGTTTCTGACTTTTTGGCTCCACTTGATTCTCCGCTCTCATCCACCACCAAACTAGGTTGAGCAAATTCCACCCATAGTCATGTTTTGTGATCACTAAGACCTGACGATATTGATGTGGGTAACAGAGAAATAATGCTCAGCTAATGAAAGTTGCTTGGATTTAGATCAGCATTCTGGGTTTTTTCCTCGCCAACAGCAGAACCTAACCTCCCTAGTGTATTGAGTGTGTTGGACATACAAACACATTACACTCCAATGGAGTCTACTTCATATATTGGTCTGCTGTGGAAAATTCAAATTGTGACCCCCAGATCGGAGGCCGGCTAGGAATTTGGGACAACCACATTAAGACTGAGACCATAAAACCCACAGCGGCACGGTAGGACTATTGTTTCAGAGCGCCAGGGTTCCAGGTTCGATTCCCGGCTTGGGTCACTGTCTGTGCGGTGTCTGTATATTCTCCCCGTGTCTGTGAGTTTCCTCCGGGTGCCCCAGTTTCCTGCCACAAGTCCCGAAAGACGTGCTGTTAGGGAATTTGGACATTCTGAACTCTCCCTCCGTGTATCTGAACAGGTGCCGGAATGTGGCGACTTGGGGCTTTTCACAGTAACTTCATTGTATTGTTAATGTAAGCCTACTTGTGATAATAAAGATTATTGAAAAATAATAAATTTCAACAGAGCATGTTTTACAGGAAAATTTCAATTCCAGCATAAAAGGGTGCCATTTGAATCTCTTTCATGGTTCAAAGTCTGAAAACAATATCGGCATATGCTCTCTGGCAGAGAAACCTGTGCACTGGAAATGTACAGAGATTTCAAGGAAGTGCCCAATTCACAGCCCAATAATGTCCATTCATTTTAATGGATTGAAAATTGTGGGAAGCCAGAAACTATGCCTCGACAGCAATTCAGGCCGGAATCTCTAAAGAGCAAAATTTATCTTTAAGTGCTCTAACACTGAACTATGTTGATTGGGTAGTTCTCTTTTTTTGATCTTTGGCCCATGTTGAGTTAATTAGTAATTGTTGGAAAGCAGTGAAGGTTCTGTTAATTATCTCAGTGCGGAGAAAAAAAACATCAACACATCCCAATTACTATCCCTGTGAGTGCTAGGGGTGGATGTAGGTGAATGGTGGGGCAAGGACATGGTTGAGTTCAACTGTGATGATAGTCACAGTTCTGGTGAAGTTCCCTGTCCATGCTCCCCTGCGACATCTCTTTGGGTGCGATTCTAAAAGGTTATCAAATGCAAGAATCAATTCCCAGCAGACGTTATTGACCGATAAGAATAACTGAGGGAAGAAAACTGCAGCATATTTTATTGACTGAGAAGAGAAAATAGAGCAGTTGTTATTTATTAACTGAGAGAGATTGAGGGATGACAGTCAGAATCAATGTTATTTAAAGATTGAGGAATAAAAATCAGGGAACAAAATGGAAAAAAGAATATTTGTTGTGTTTTGTTAATGTTTGTTTTTTTCATAAATTTAGAGTACCCAATTCATTTTTTTCAATTAAGGGACAATTTAGCGTGGCCAATCTACCTAGCCTGCACATCTTTTGGGTTGTGGAGGCGAAACCCACACAAACACGAGGAGAATGTGCAAACCCCACAGGGACAGAGACCCAGTGTTATGTTTATTTAACATTGGCAACAACAAGGAGAAGCAGAACTCCCCTGAAAGCTTACAGTCAATGCACTGCCCAATATAACAAATTAAGTGACAAAATTAAATTGACTTTCAGAATATTAGGAGATGAAAAGTGGATGGAAAATTATGCACAGCGACATCTGCAGTATCCAATATTTGCTGCTGGTCCGTCAGGCATTCTTTATCAGCAGCATGTTTTCATGTAATCTGCCCAATGCTGTCCTGATAAATCAGGTGGTAAGAGGACTCCACAGTGTGGAACTAAAGCATACAAACTAGGAAGACAATATAGTCAGTGTTGATTTAATCATTCATAATTAGGCAGCCGTTTTTAAAAAAAATAGGGAAAGGTGGTGAGGATGATGGTGGGGGAATCATTTTGGAACTTTTTGCTCATCCCAGGTGACAATCAACGAAAAATATTTGTCTGGGTTCAAGCGTGCATGGAGATTGGTTAAGGACAGAACAGAATGCCACCTGTAGTCAAGCATAATGCTGATATTTACTATTCAAGTCCATACATTCTTATACATTCTTATTGAGAACCATTTGAGAAAACTCGTGTCATTCATGGAATCCCATCTCTGCATGATGTATTACTACCTTCAGGGGAGGCAGAGAGAAAATGGGTTGAAAATTTATCATATTGAAACAGAAATATGTGGAAGCTTGTACGAATGATCTGAAATTGAACTCTAGTTTATTTTTCATTGGGCTAAACGTTCCGGCCTCTGGGTCACTGGAGACTGGGCCGGGATTCTCCGACCCCGCGCCGGAGGGGCGGGGGGATCTGACCCGGGGGAGCCCCCATGGTGGCCTGGCCCGCGATCGGGGCCTACAGATCGGCAGGCGGGCTGATTCCGTGGGAGCCTATGTTTCTCCGGAGTGGTTCGCGCCGCTTTTCAGGCCAGCGTGGGGACATAGCCCCATTATTGGAGAATCCCGCCCCAGATGTATGACTGAAGAAGCACTTTGGGACTCTATGGATGTTCGGATGTACGGACCTCTGTGGGAATTGCCCAGTAATGTTGAACTTCTGATGGGTAATTTCCCAGATAACAGCGACCCTCTGCATATGACTCTAGCTTGGAGCTGGAGACTTTGACAATTTCCTGTGTCACGGTCGAGACATGACAAATATATATATATTCTTCAGCTGGACTACTTTATAAAGTCTATTTTTTTCTGGCTGTTAAAAACTGAAAATTGCTGAGCTAACAACATGTCTCCTGCTGGTCACCTAATGCTGTGCTGCAGTTTCAAAGTAACAATAGCCAGGGGATGGGGATTCTGGTCCAGTTGATTCCAAACAACGGAAGTCTTAATCTCCTATAATGTTGCATTAGCAGTCCTAACAAAACGGCTTTGACAAAGGGAACATCAGTTAGTTAATCCGACACCAGAGCCTCTAAAAACAAAAGGACTCCAATTAAACCTCAAGATTCCAGTCATCTGTGTCCAACGCTGAGGAGATATGTCACATGACCTCCCCCAAGCTCATTGTGATATTGTCTGTTGGAACTGAATTCCGGCAGTTACTATTTTGACATCCAATGTGAACAGAACTCCCGGCAACACCTTGTGTTGTTTACCATCAAGCCAAGGACAACAGAAAGAACATGGACCATCATCAAACCTGCCAAGTGCTGGGACCTTCGAACTGGTGCCTCCAGGTAACTCGACATGCCTCCTCCCATCATGGGAATCTTTCTCTAGGATGACGGAACATTCTATAACCAGTCAACTTCCCCTTGGAAGGCACATTCCAGCTAGCTGCCTTCTGATTCAGGACTCTGGACACCTGTAAATTCCCAACCTGTATTTTATTGTTGTCGTTCCCTGAACCCACTTCCTTTTCCTTGTCCCCCATTTATTGTGTCGGTGTTGTACAAAGTGGTGGACGTTGTTTTAACAAGGACTTGGTGGTGCACACTGAGTAAAATAAAGAACTTCGATTTATTCACAATAATGGGATATACACTACCTGGGTTCCTTCTCTGGCCGGTGCCTTACTGGATGACCTTTTATACAATGGTTAATAGAGATCCCCCGCCCCTCAGTGGGGACCTCGTACTCTGTGGGGGCCATGGGGGGGGGGGGGGGGGGGGCGGATAATCATTCCCACTCCATAAGTCCCATGCAGGATATTACAGTTGCAAAACCCCTCTTGTGAGTGTGTGCTTGTGGGTGTGTGTGGAACAAAACCAACCCCTTTATTTTCATCTTACCTCGGGTTTACTGCATGAGTTATGAATGGAGGACTGGAACATTTCCAAATTTAAGGGGTGGGGAAAATATGCTGCCATTTATTAAGGGGGAATTGAGGATTAAAAAAACAAATTTGTATTTATGGAGGGGTAGAGAGTGGGGAAATCAGCACAGTTTAAATCAATCCCCTCCCCTGTCCATTTCATCTGGTATTTACCTGGATATTTACCCAGGAAATATTGATCAAGTTAAATTTTAGGCCAGGATTTCCCATCCCCCCTTCATGGAGTGTTTTCCCACTGCAGAGGTAGCTTGCCATTGGTTGCCAATGGGATATTGTGGTCCCGCCTAAGTCTTCACGCGTTTTGCATGGCTCACCGACGCACCGCCGGGGCACCCGTCATTCGGAGTCATCTTTCGTAGGACCGGAATTTATCCTGTCCCGAGTGTAAAATCTGGGTAACAATGAAACTGACTCCCCCATCATACCCATTGCCACCAACTATTCTGATGATCACCCAAGTAGCCTTACCACCCAGCTAACCTCCCAAATCGACCTGATAACTCGCAAACCACCCAACCACACCCCCAACCCAGTCTGACTACTGCCAACCACCCTACTAATCTCCAATCTGAATACCCACACAACTAACCCCCATCCAAACCTGACCAAACCTGATGCCCCTTCAGACCAGCCAACTATCCCCCAACCCAACCAACCACAATCCCTCCTGCCTAGACCACCCAACTATTATTCCGACAACCGGACTCCTTCCTGACCCAACCAGCCTACAAATCCCCCAACCTGACCTGACCAACCCCCAACCCGACCCAACTATCTGCTGACCTGGCCCGACTACCCATCTCCCCACTTGGCTACCGAATCCACCAAATCCACTTAGTCATTTACCAACCTAACCCCCTCCCCTCACTGATCAAGCCCCTCACCCACCTAACCCACCATACCCACTTACCTATCTCCTCGCTTGCCTATTCACCCACTCATTCGTTCATTAAAATTTAGACTGGACCTTTGAACTTATCATACAGCAGCGAGTGCCGTAAAAAGGGCACTGGCTTCTCTCAAATCTAATCCGCTCCGATTGAATTCCCAGAGGGACTCTGCACTGTGCATTTTTGTGAAAGCTGGGATTGGGTTGCCCTGGAAGAAATGCGCAGCGGAATCAAAATGAGGAACGTTTGAGTGCAGCGGCAAGCCGACCATTATCGCCACTGTGCAGATTTTCCAAACAGATATAGTAAATATTGAATAAAATATCTGAACGGTATGGAGCTTTTGTCTTGTGCACATTATATGTGTAATCCTTCTCTGTTCTTGAATGTGATGCAAAATGTATGAATCCAAAAAGGAGCTGTGATTATTGTTTTCTGGGCACTGTTTAGTTGCCATGGTTAGATCTTGAAAGTAGGCTATTGAGTGACAGACAATGGTAGATACATTCAAGAGTCTTATGCTTTTACATGTGGATACACAGGCTGCCAGTTGTAACGTTGAATTATAGTAATTCCTGGAAAATGTGGTTGATGCCAACTTGAGTCTAGATAGACATTCGGGCTGGCATTCTCTGTTCGGAGGTCTTAGTGTTCCAGCCAGCAGAGAAACGCTTCAAGTTCATAATACCGCTAGGAGCAGCAGCACGGAACAATTCATGGGATACCAATGGGCCAGCAGGCTGGCAATGCGCATCCCACCCTAATCCCAAATCCCCAGGCACCTGATTCCCTTGGGTTTGAAAGCCCATTGAGAGGTTGACAAGCTGAAGCAGCTTTTAGTGCTCCACGCAGCCCACACTCTCATAGTAGCCAACGGAATGGAAGCTGAAAGACCCGCTGCCAGGTCTCTGGATGCCGACATCAACAGGACGATGGATGCCATTGAGGAGAAACACCCTCTTCCCCAGGTTGGGACGGAGACAGCAGCCATCTATAATGAGTAAAGCCTGGGAGTATGTGACACAGGCAGTGAGTGGTAGCCTTACCAAGAGGACTGGCATGCAATGCTGGAAAAAGTTGAATGACCTCCTTTCAGCAGCTTGGGTTAGTAACCATCTGTGTACCCCTGGCTTCACTCCTGTCCTTAAACCTCACATCTTCCACCAATACCCTATATGCCAGTAGAACCCCGCATGCCACAACCATCTGAACACAACTTCCAGGAACCCCAACACATGTCATGGCCTCTTTGACTAGCCTTGCCTACACATGCCACCAGCTAGAAAGACCCCCTTGAAACTGGTGAACCGATGTTTCACTATGTCCTTTATATGTCCCCAAGGATAAAGCTGATCGCTATCGGAGGGAGCTTCAGAAGATGGACGGGGGAATCCCAGAAATTTGAATCTACACCCACTTTGAGGAAAGGGCCATGGAAACCACGGTAGCTGCTTAGGAGTGAGCTGTGGCTGACATGAGTTGGGTATGCAGCGAGGAAGTGAGAGTCCAATGCAACTCAGATCTCTTTATATCAAGTGCGTCCTTCCGTCTTATAGCCCTGTTTTTCCTAAGATCTGACCCCGTGTCTTTTGTCTTCCAGGACGCATCAGACAAGCCGAGGCCATCCGGGGTCATGGCCCCATCCAGACCCTCAGGACACCATGGAGCAAAACCCTGGGAACTACACAGACTACTTGCACAGCTTTCACCTGCTCCATCCACCATCGCTGGGACTATCATCTCATTGGGAACTATTCATGATCAGGCACCTGAGTCACCCTCTGGTGAGAACCACACAAATGCTGCAGCAGTCCATGTCCAAATGCAGCAAGACCTGGACAATATCCAGGCTTGGGCTGTTGGGGGTTCCTGGCAAGTTACATTTGCATCACACAAGTGCCCAGGCAATAGCCATCTCCTACAAGAGAGGATCTAACTATCGTCCCTTGACATTCAATGGCATTACTATCACTGAATCCCCCACAATCAACATCTTGGGGAGATCCATTGATCAGAAACTGTACTGGATTAGCCATATTAATACTGTGGATACCAGGGCAAGTCAAAGGCTAGGAACCCTACGGCACACTGTCATGCACACTGCCTGGATAGTCATGCATGATGTGCAGCCGGTGATTGCACACCAATTGTATGTTCAGGGAGTTGAACACCTTCCTGTTAATGAAAGTCACCTCCTGTCGAGCTGGTGCTCTGGTGGCGACATGCTTGCCATCAATAACCCTTGACCCGGGCCCGGCATGCCAGCAATGGCAGTTAATCCTGCAGCCAAGGTTTCAGGTTGGACTTGGTCCAGGTTAAGGGTCGGAGAATCACCGGGGGGGTGTCGTGAATCCCGCCCCCGCCGGCCGCCGAACTCTCTGGCACCGTAAATTCGGCGGGGGCGGGAATCGCCCCGCATCGGGCCCCCCCGGCGATTCTCCGTCCCGTGATTGGCGGAAGTCTTGCTGCAGTAATGCCGGTCCCGCCGGCGTGAATCAAACCACCTCCCTTAGCGGCGGGACCAGGCGGCGTGGGCGGGCTCCGGGGTTCTGGGGGGGGCGCGGGGCGATCTGGCCCCGGGGGGTACCCGCACGGTAGCCTGGCCCGCGATCGGGGCCCACCGATCTGCGGGCAGGCCTGTGCTGTGGGGGCATTCTTTTCCATCCTCGTCAGCCATAGCCTCCGCGATGGCTGACGCGGAAGTAATCCCCCACTGCGCATGCGCGGGGCTGACGTCAGCAGCCGCTGATGCTCCCGCGCATGCGCGGACTTCTGCCGGCTGGCAGAGTTCCTTCGGCCCCGGCTGGCGTGGCGCCAAAGGCCTTTCCCGCCGGTCGATGGCACGCCAACCACTCTGACGCAGGCCTAGCCCTTCAAGGTGAGGGCTTGGCTCCTAAAGGTGCGGAGAAATCCCCACCTTTGGGGGGGCCCGACGCCAGAGTGGTTCCCGCCACTCCATCCCGCCGGGACCCCCCGCCCCGCCGGGTAGGGGAGAATCCCGGCCAAGGTTCATGTAGATAGATGTCCGAGCGTATAGGGAATTCACCAAATTTTGGATGCACGTGTGTGTGGACAATTGTGAGATCCCACACAGGACCCCACTCGAGCCCTGGAATGAATCAGAGTCATAGAAAGTTAGGGCCACCATCAACTTGATGGCCACTGGGAATGGATGTCCTCCTCCTGACCCTTGTGGTGCCAGGTGCACCACCATCTGGCACAGGTGTCGCACAGACCCCTTGGTGAGCCGGAGTCAGTGGTGGAACACATGGTCCGGTACCTCTTGGATGGACAAGCGCTGAAGGTATAAACGTGGCCTGATGCAACGCCGCCTTCTTGGCCTGGTGGATGGTCGACACTTGAGCCTCACCAGCTGGCCCTTGCTGCCCTGGGGCAGGCTCCTCTCATGCAGGGTCTTCCCTGGGCTGGCCCTGTCACCCTCACCACTGTGTATCCACTGTGGCAGCAGTGGCTAGCATTGCTATTTACATAGAACATAGAACAATACAGCGCAGTACAGGCCCTTCGGCCCACGATGTTGCACCGAAACAAAAGCCATCTAACCTACACTATGCCATTATCATCCATATGTTTATCTAATAAACTTTTAAATGCCCTCAATGTTGGCGAGTTCACTACTGTAGCAGGTAGGGCATTCCACGGCCTCACTACTCTTTGCGTAAAGAACCTACCTCTGACCTCTGTCCTATATCTATTACCCCTCAGTTTAAAGTTATGTCCCCTCGTGCCAGCCATATCCATCCGCGGGAGAAGGCTCTCACTGTCCACCCTATCCAACCCCCTGATCATTTTGTATGCCTCTATTAAGTCTCCTCTTAACCTTCTTCTCTCCAACGAAAACAACCTCAAGTCCATCAGCCTTTCCTCATAAGATTTTCCCTCCATACCAGGCAACATCCTGGTAAATCTCCTCTGCACCCGCTCCAAAGCCTCCACGTCCTTCCTATAATGCGGTGACCAGAACTGTACGCAATACTCCAAATGCGGCCGTACCAGAGTTCTGTACAGCTGCAACATGACCTCCCGACTCCGGAACTCAATTTGAGTTCTGAATTCCATTTCTCTGCCTGGACAGGGGGAGAGACAGAGACCGTCAGCAAAGTGATGATTTCCCTGAATATCCAAAGCCACCAAATTACATGGTCACCCTGAGTTGTACTGCTGTGCCACCCCCAACAAATCCCCACCCTCCAATCTGGCCCATTTGAGGTCATATAGTCCACATTGCATCCCTGGTCCCATGAGTGACTGGCACCCGGCTTTTGATGTGGGAAGCCTTTGGCCTCACCGCCATCTCTGCCAATTGAGGTACTGGTGGCTGCCTTGATAGATCTTAGTGATGGTCCCTGTAGTCCCTGTCCTGTTTCTCCCAGAGGGGCTTAGTGTGGATGTGGTCATTGAGTGAGCAGAAGGGTGGCAGCTGGTTGTGTTGTGGACATATTCATTACTGATAGTGTAGCTCCAGTGTGATGTGGTGCCAGGGTTCTTCACATCGCCTGTGAGCAGGAGACGGTCAGGTTTCCTGTGCAGGTCTGGGATGGATGGACTCATATGGTTTGATAACAATGGGGTGTTGTACACCTACAGGGCTTGGAGACATCGCTTGATCCTTATGAGTGGGTTAGCTGATAGTCTCACTGGTGAAGCTGTTACTCTGAATGTGACAGCTTGCCGGGTGTTCCAGCGGCACCAATGCGCGTGTCCTTTGTTTGGGGTTAGCTCTGTTAATCTCCTGCTTCCTCTGATGTGCAGCTGTACACTTAAGGTGTGCTATGGGGAGGTTCTGCCAGGGTGCTCCAATCTCGAGGGGGACAGCCTGAGTCCAAATCCTTGCCACTCAGTTGGTACCCCCTCGTCCCAGAGCTCCAGCCCGATTAGTTTTCTTACCTCCTTGCTCCCCTTCACAAGCGGTGCCTGAACCCCGCTTTTAAATTCTCGCACCAAGTCATGCCTGCGTGACTCCCGGATAGGAGCATATCCAGGGGTGAAGAGTCAGGGGCTGGATTCCCAATAATGGGGCTATGTCCCATTATGTTCCTTAAGAAAGTCCTGAGTGATTCTCCCATCTGCAGTAGACTGGCAGGGCTCTGTATGCGGATACGGGGCACCACACTTACGGTTGGGAGTCCCGCATGCGCACGGCGGCGGCCTGCAGCAGCCACCCCGTGTGGCATGGCGAAGACGCACCGCGGAGCGGCACCAGAAATGTAGGCCACCCCGGGATCGCGCGTGCCCGCGGGTCTGTGATGCCCGAGCGCGCCCCTGGCCGTCCATGAGGCCCCTAACCACAGTGAACGATCCCCCCGCACCCTTACCAGTCTGCGCCGCCACCCGACGTTCCTGACGGCCGATAGATGGTTAGAACCACACATCGGGAACTCGGCCTGTTGTGCGCGGAGAATTGAGGGGGAGGGGCCTCCGTCATTGGCCCCCTACGCGCGCTGCGTAACGAGTGATTCTCCGGCGACCGGAGAGCGGTGCCAGTCCGAATTTCTAGATTTACGACCACTCTCCCCCCCCCCCCCAGGCCGAACGCGATTTCGGCACAGAGGCTCGGAGAATCCAGCCCCAGGCTTCCAGCCCATTAATTACATTGCAATGCATGCAAATTGGTGGTTTGCATGCTCATGCGGCGCGAGACAGCCAGCACTGTCCTGTTTTTTGGCCGACATCCATTCTCCACCCAGTCGAGATTCCTGATCGCAACAGTGAAAACTGAGAATCCCAGCCTGGGACTCAGCTGAGGAGGAAAGAATACATTTTGTTCTTTCCTTTAAAACTATCAAAAAGTTCTAATGGGGTATAAGTCTGTAGCATATGGGACATGTTCAATTTTTCTTCTAAATTGGGAACTCCTTGTCAAGCAACAGAAAGGCTTTTTTCAAACCACGGGCGAAATTCTCCGGTATCGGCGCGATGTCTGCCGACTGCCATCCAAAACGGCGCAAATCAGCCGGGCATCGCGCCGCCCCAAAGGTACGGAATGCTTCGCATCTTTGGGGGCCGAGCCCCAACCTTAAGGGGCTAGGCCCGCGCCGGACGAATTTCCGCCCCGCCAGATGGCGGAAAAGGCCTTTGGTGCCCCGCCAGCTGGCGCGGAAATGACATCTCCGGGCGGCGCATGCGCGGGAGCGTTAGCGGCCGCTGACGGCATTCCCGCGCATGCGCAGTGGAGGGAGTCTCTTCCGCCTCCGCCATGGTGCAGACCATGGCGAAGGCGGAAGGAAAAGAGTGCCCCACGGCACAGGCCCGCCCGCGGATCGGTGCGCCCGGATCGCGGGCCAGGCCACCATGGGGGCACCCCCCGGGGCCAGATCGCCCCGCGCCCCCCCCCCCCCCAGGACGCCGGAGCCCGCCCGCGCCGCCTTGTCCTGCTGGTAAGGTAGGTGGTTTAATCTATGCCGGCGGGACAGGCATTTTAGCTGCAGACTTCGGCCCATCCGGGCCGGACAATCGCGGGGGGGGGGGGGGGGGGGGGGCCCGCCAACCGGCGAGGGCGGGATTCACGCCAGCCCCCGGCGATTCTCCGACCCGGCGGGGGGGTCGGAGAATCTTGCCCCACATGTGGGGCGAAATTCTCCTACCCGCCCCGCCACATTTCTGCCCCGACCGGCCGGCGGGAGTCTCCGTAACACTGGCCGGTCAATGGGGTTTCCCATTGTGGGGCAGCCACACGCCGTCGGGAAACCCCCGGGCGCCGGCAAATCCGCTGACTGGTGCCCAAAACGGCACAAATCAGTCGGGCATCCATGCCGGAGAATCGCGGGGGGGGGGGGGGGGGGGCGCCAACCGGCGCGGTGCGATTCCCGCCCCCGCCGAATATCCGGTGCCGGAGAATTCCGCAACCGGCGGAGGCGGGATTCACGCCAGCCTCCGGCGATTCTCCGACCCAGCGGGGGGGGGGGGCAGAGAATCTCGCCCTTGAAATGAAGGTATCAGGTAGACTTTTTGGTAATAAATTTAGTGTCGACAATTCATTTTTTCCAATTAAGGGGCAATTTAGCATGGCCAATCCATCTAGCCTGCATATCTTTGGGTTGTGGGGACGAAACCCACGCAAACACGGAGAAAATGTGTAAACTCCACACGGACAGTGACCCAGAGCCGGGATCAAACCTGGGACCTCGGTGCCGTGAGGCAGCAGTGCTAACCAGTGTGCCACCATGCTGCCCAGGTATCAGGTAGACTTGTGGCAAAAAGAAATAGCAGTGGCAGGGAAGGGGAGCAGGTTTCAGCCCTAATTGATCGGTCACAGTGCTTTAAGGTGGACATATCACTGCCGAAACCTCTTACATGAGGACCTAGATTAAGCATTTAGTGAACTCGAATCGCCAAGGTGACTGACATGAAGCAAGCTGGCCTTTGCAGGTGTTTGCGCTCATAATGCGTAGCCAAGAATGACTATACATGCTTGAGAACAATGAGAGAACCGAGTGACATATCCATCAAGTAGGAATATACTCAAGGTGGGAAACCAGGCCAGCATCTATATTACCAATTGTCACTGAATATTTAATTGTCACTCAGGTATCATGGTAGCACAATGGTTAGCACTGTTGCTTCACAGCGCCAGGGACACGGGTTCAATTACTGGCTGGGGTCACTGTTCGTGGGGAGTCCGCATGGGTTTCCTCCGGGCGCTCCGGTTTCATCCCACAAGTCCCGAAAGATGTGCTGTTAGGTGAATTGGACATTCTGAATTCTCCCTCAGTGTACCCGAACAGGCGCTGGCGTGTGGCAACTAGGGGATTTTCACAGTAACTTCAACACAGTATTAATGCAAGCCTACTTGTGACACTAATAAAGATTATTATTATAATGAGATTATAAACAAGGGGATGATGCCCAGTGTCCTGACCAATAGTTCTCCCTTAATCAACACCACAAAAACAGGTTATCTGGTAATTATCAATTGCTGTTTGTGGAAGCTGCTGTGTGCAAATTACCTGATTCCTGTCATGATATTCAGGTAAACATCATAGCACATACAAACATACATACTGATGAACAGAACAACGGACCATCTCCGCATCCTTGCGCAGTCCTGCGGTTACGACACCACCTCCGATTCCATGATTCGGGACCAGATTGTTTTGGGGTCACCTCGGGCACCCTACGTCAGCAGCTCTTAAAAATAAAAGGCCTCACCTTAGCCTCCGCAATTGAAGCCTGTGTCCTGCACGAAAACGCGACTAGCTGCTATACCCAATTTCAGGCGGCCGAATTGGCACGGCAGGGTCCTACGTGGCCGGATCGGCGAGGCAGGCGCCCTACGAGGCCGAACGGGTCCAGGCGATCGAGTTCCTCCCGGCCCGTGGCCCGGATGAGGGCGGCCATTTCGCGCGCTTTTCGAGGCCTCCCGCGCTTGTGTGTGCCAAAAACTACGGCAACACTGAGGGACGTGATGCGCAGGCGCGCTCGACGCAAGACCGAACTGCGCATGTGCAGTGGCGCAACGAATGCCATTACGTCACGATGTGCGGCAACTGCGGAGCCGCACATTTAAAGCGGCAATGTCCCGCAAGAACCCGAGAATGCCTCCGCTGTGGCAAGGTGGGCCACTACGCTGCTTGCTGTCGACCAGCTCAACCTGTCAATGTTCCCCAACTCCTGCAACCTCGCAGGGACGTGCGGACCATTCAGCCTCTTTATTACGAATTGTGCCCAGACGATATCCAGACCAGTGACACAGACGGCCGGGACGCCTTCCGTGTTGCGGTCATTGATGGGAACCGAATGTCTCCAGCCAGGACCCACCAGCCGGTGCAAGTTAACACGATCAATCCGGGTGATGAATGGTGTGCCACCTTAACGGTCAACCCGAATTTGTCGCACACCTATTAGACTGGACTTATGAGACTGCCTGTACATTGAACTCATACTACCACTGTGTTAATATGTTTCTGTTCTTATCGTTACAGGAATTTGTTTTGTCGTTCAACATTTCCCCGTTCTTTGTTTATGGTACAACCTCGTTGTTATGTCGCACCCGACATCGCCCCTTGTTTAGCACCATGTACATGCTGTAAATATTGCACACACACACATTTAGCTACACTCAGTACACATCTCTATTTATGACCACGTCGGCACATGTTCTTGTAAAAAAGGGGGGGGGATGTCATGATATTCAGGTCAACATCATAGCACATACATACATACATACTAATGGACAGATCAATGGACCAATCAACACACACAACACGACAGCCAATCACAGGCAAGAGCATGCACAGTACAAAACAGGGAACACGACACTTCCTGGGCACTCGAGCAGGAGACGGCTCAGGGCACAGAGCTCATTACAAGCCACTCAGACATCCACCATGTGTGAGTGCCACTACACGATAGAATTAGGAATAGGTCCACAGAATCAAGGGTCATGATCGAACCTCAGTAAACAGTTTACCAGTGTAAATAGATGTTTGAAATAAAACTGCGTTGTACCATTTGCACCCGTGTTGGTTCGTCTGTGTAGCAGAGTACCCAACACTTCAATTCCTATATTAAAACAGTGACTACACTTCAAGTGAATATAAAACATTGAATCATCTGAGATATATCTGAGTCAAGAGAGGCATTATGCACAAGTTTGCTTTTTACTGGGAGGTTTCCTCAGTTTCATCTTTTGGCATGGTGGTGTTATGCAATGCTTAAAGATAGACGTAAAATGGCAGTTTTATTTTTAAAAATATTTTTATTGGTTTTAGCATTTGATTGTGACAACATTGCAAAAAGGCAAAAGAATAAAAAATAGACAAACAGAAAAATGAAATGATGAAAGGGAAAACAGTAATCAGGTATGAATACATAGGAAACATATATACAGCTACAAAGCCAGTTAACATGGCCCCAGTAATCGGTTACCACCGAGCTTCTCGTATACTCCCCCAGAACTAATGACAGAAAAATGAAATGATCCTGAGGTGGGCCAGAGCACAGCCGGATTGCAATTGGAAAGGAAACCAAATCCGGATTTATCAGGCCATTGAAGCGAAACTGGCCAAGAGACAGGCAGAGTTCAACAAGGCCAAGGCAGTGTTGTACTGGCATCCCAAACACAAAACCTGAGGACATGGTGTTCCAGTGGGCAAGCTATTTGAAACTTTGACTTCTGTACTTCCTCCGTCGACTTGAAAGTATATCCCAATTAATGATCCCCAGACCAAAAAAAACAATAAAGATAAAATAAAATAAATTGGAAAAAAGGGCAATAAAAAGAAAAGACCCTAACAATGGCAGTAGTTCTTGGATGCTGCAGTTCTTCTTGGATGAGGGCATAAGTCCACCTCAAGCCAATTAATGACTAGATAGTCATAATATGACTGCAAGACGAGAGGCTGAGTGCAGATGGGCTCACTGCCAATGTTTACGATGGGAGCTGCGTATCCCACCCCTCCACCATGTAAAATATCATTTTTGCTGACGGCACATCAGCCTAGGAGCAAAGGTGATAGGAGTAGTAATACAATTTTCTGCAGTTCTGAAGGAAGGTACTTGTGTGAAATATCTGTGTGAGGTGGCAGACCAAGTCCATGCAATCTTTCAAAGGTTGTTGGAGCAGATGCACAAGAAATTTTCTGTATTACTTTCAGTGCATGCCATTATGATGGCTGTCAACAAGAGTTCACTTTCACCTTGGTGCTGTTTCAGTAAGGTGGGGTAAAAATCATTTGGACAGGCTTTTAGCCAATTAACAGCTGCATATCCTTGTTGCTGCAGGGCGCACTCTGTGGCTGGCACAAAGCATGTTCCTAATATCATACATAAATCACAAAATGTAGGAACACCAAGTAGGCTCAACAGTTGTGTGACACTGGACAGGGTGTCGAAATTTCTGATTTGAGATTCAAAAGCGCATGCGAGGGCTACTAAGGGGGATCTTTGACACCATTTATGATCTTCCAAATTTTCCATATTTATGTCTTATAACTTACAAGAAAATGATCCTATAACAACAGGAACAAATGGAGCCACAAGGGGGACCTTGCCATTAGGCATTTACTCACTATCTGAATAATGGTAACTCCTAATTCTGGGAGAGATGAGGGAGGCTTTCTACAGACGCACAGCTGATGTCATTATTTATTACTCTTTCTCCTTTACAGATGCACGTATAGTTCGAAAAGATTGGTATTTCAGTGACTGCATTGTTAGTGAAGGTGTACCTTCAAAAATAGCTGGGTAACTATACGTTTGGCTGTTACTGGCAATAGCTGGGTAAGGACAAGATGCCTTCAAGTTTGCCCACATTCCTCCCTAGCTCTGCCTATTCCTTCCCCAAAACGAACAGACTGACATATTGGAGGATTGCCTATCTTGAAAGTTATGGCTGTGACAGCTAAAATTACAGCTACCAATAAGCCAAAATCTACCTGTGAGTGTTGTAAAAATTTGTATCATCATTTACAAGGAATCCAGTTGATTAATGGATGACATGCTGTGGATACAAAGTCAGGGTATTAGCAAACATTTTTAGGTACACTACAACTTGCTAATGTTCCAAAATTCTAAATCCACATTCTTGATGGTGGCATGTTGACCATATGTGTATAATCATTCACAAAGCAGTGATATTTTAATGGAATTACATGGTATTAGTTTTTAGCTCTGCCTTTTCTCAGCAGATAAACATTGATAGACCTTGATATCAATGGTAACATATGCCCTTGGGCCCATATAGCAGAATGAATTTCTGTGAGCGACCTCTTGCTCATTCAGTGGAACAGCTGTGGAAGCCCCAGTCTCTGTCACTCTTCCAACTAGGCTGCTAGAGAACCCCCAGAGACATTCACTCTAGGATGCTTGCAGCCCATGTAACACTTACCCATCGGGATAGCTTGTTTCTTTTCTGCATTTCCTGATCCACATCAAGCATTCCCCTCAGCGTCCTTGCTTTTCATATGCTGGCTTCCTCTCGTTTCAGGCCATTTACGCACCTTCCCATTATCTGAAGCTCCAATGCAGGTTCATGCGGCTCTCAACCACGTATTACGTATGCCTTTTCCATTACAAGCCAAAGAGTAGAGACTTACCGATATGAATTATATTATAAATAGGGCAGGAGTCTAGCAAAATAACAGCAGAATTGAACTGTAACTCCAATTCTGAAGACAATGCAGATTATAGAGTTTATCCTTGTTGTTATGTGTCTTTGCTCTTGGCAAAGTTTAAGTAGATCAGCTTTGCTTTCTTCTTGAAGGAGAAGGAAAGTGACAGATATAAAGTGGTCTGCATAATTGACTCCTAGGCACGTGTATAGCATACCACTACAAAATAAGTACAGAAACCCAACTGTCTCATCCCTACAAACCAAAAAAACTATTATGAGGCATTTAATACATTGTTGATTTGCAGAACTGTGCAAAATCGTTTGCGTGTGTATCTGGAAGGCAAAGTAATATGATCCAGAAAGCATATGTTCCTTCAAAATAAAATAAAAGTCTATCTTTGGATTTCTGTATAAGCAGTTTGGGGAAAACGCAACCTGAATTAAGGATACTGTGCACCAATGATAAAACTATGGAGATAGGGAAAAGATTAAGAGTAAAGCTGCCACTAAGGTCCCAACACAAACAACTCAGTATGTGTGCATAACTGTTTTGAGATAATCACTTCTGTGGTGCACTGTTGCTCTAACCCAACCATGTTGCTACCTATTTAAACTTAATCTGTAATAACTTGGTGTTTTTTTATTTCTGAATATTTTTACCTTGCATATGATCTGTTCCTGAAACCATGATCTATTATCTCTCGTACGCTGACTGTTTACACCTTTACATATCCCATTACTGGTGAAACACTAATCCATGCCTCAGCACTTCCGGGATTAATTTCTCGAAAGCTCTTTTTTAATTCAGAACTCCATTCTTGATGTTCGCTCACGCATGCCAATGCCTCCAAACACCCCAATTATTCAATTTCATAATCATCACTGGTTTCTGAAAATTACTTTAATCCTCATTCCTTGCTATCGGTGCTACTTTATCTTCTGTGAATAACAGTCCTATATTTTGTTAATTGGTTACTTATTATTGGTTATTCCCTATTCCTTATGCGCCATCATCAGAATCAGGGGCGAAATTCTCCGGTATCGGTGCGATGTCCGCCGATTGGCGCCCAAAACGGCGCAAATCAGTCAGGCATCGCGCTGCCCCAAAGGTGCGGAATGCTCCGCATCTTTGGGGGCCGAGCCCCAACCGTAAGGGGCTAGGCCAGTGCCGGACGAATTTCCGCCCCGCCAGCTGGCGGAAAAGGCCTTTGGTGCCCCGCCAGCTGGCACGGAAATAACATCTCCGGGCGGCGCATGCGCGGGAGCGTAAGCGGCCGCTGACGGCATTCCCGCGCATGCGCAGTGGAGGGAGTCTCTTCCGCCTCCGCCATGGTGGAGACATGCTAATCCTTTGTGTCAAAAAATAAATTTATTTTCTAGAGTTGGAGACAGACTGTGGGTGGCTAACAGCAAGAAGAGAACTTATGGTCCCTTTCTTTTACTCCAGCTGTTCAGCACATTGTGTTCTGCCTCTATCTGACCCATCAAATATCGCAGGCAGCATCTTCAGTGTAAACCAAGCTGCTGCTGACTTCAGAGAAAAAGACAGATATTGTCCATTAAGACTTTAAATTAACCCTGAGCAGAAACTAAAAACAACCTGAAACCAACCAACCAACATAACAATCTACTTGATCCTTATATGATTGGGTTTCTTTTGGATATTTTTAATCAATTTAACCCACCTTCCCTCCTTGTAACTTACTTCTTGTGTGTGTGTATCTCTTGGATGCATGGGTGAGTGTGTACTGGAACATTTTTATTATTTTTGTCCATCCGGTATTAAAGACGATAAACACAACTTTCTTTTAAAAACTTACAAGAAAACCTGTCTGTGTGTGTCTTTTACAGTCACAGTGCTCAAAGAGTTAAATATCCATTAGATTGGGATGGCATGGTAGCGCAGTGGTTAGCACTTCTGCCTCACTGCGCTGGGGACCCGGATACAATCCCGGGCCCAGGGTCACTGTCCGTGTGGAGTTTGTACATTCTCCCCGTGTCTGCGTGGACTTTAACCCCACAAACCAAGGATGTGCAGGGTAGGTGAATTGGCCACGTTAAATTGTCCCTTAATTGGAAATTGTTTTTTCAAAATCCATTAGATTGATAAGCCAATTCTTTAAATAAACACCAGGGGCGGAATTCTCCGGAAACGGCGCGATGTCCGCCGACTGGCGCCCAAAACGGCGCAAATTAGACGGGCATCGCGCCGCCCCAAAGGTGCAGAATGCTCCGCATCTTTGGGGGCCAAGCCCCAACATTGAGGGGCTAGGCCGGCGGTGGACAAACTTCCGCCCCGCCAGTTGGCGGAAAAGGCCTTTGGTGCCCCGCCAGCTGGCGCGGAAATGACATCTCCGGGTGGCGCATGCGCGGGAGCGTCAGCGGCCGCTGACAGCATTCCCGCGCAAGCGCAGTAGAGGGAGTCTCTTCCACCTCCGCCATGGTGGAGACCGTGGCGGAGGCGGAAGGGAAAGAGTGCCCCCACGGCACAGGCCCGCCCACGGATCGGTGGGCCCCGATCGCGGGCCAGGGCACCCCCCGGGGCCAGATCGCCCTGCGACCCCCCCAGGATCCCGGAGCCCGCCTGCGCCGCCTTGTCCCGCCGGTAAGGTAGGTGATTTAATTTACGCCGGCGGGACAGGCATTTTAGCGGCGGGACTTTGGCCCATCCAGGCCGGAGAATCGAGCGGGGGGGCCCGCCAACCGGCGCGATTCCCGCCCCCGCCGAATATCCGGTGCCGGAGACTTCGGCTACCGGCGGGGGCGGGATTCACGCCAGCCCCTGGCGATTCTCCGACCCGGCGGGGGGTCGGAGAATTTTGCCCCTGTTTTGGTCAGCTGAGAGGCAGAATGAGAGGGGAGCTATGCAACCACTCCTTAACTGACCATAGCAGTCTTCAAATGCCTCCTAAGAAAAATAATCTTTTAGAACTGTGCTTTTGCATGGAGGCTCCTGGTGTTATATCAATGTCAAACTCATAAATGTGTGCATAAACATAAACCTGAGTCAAGTGGAAGATGCTGTGCATATCTTGAAATTCCACAGGGAGTTCAAGCATTCAGCTGCCATTGCTCTGGTTGGAGACTTGTGGAACCCAAAGAGGAAAACCAGAACTCCCATTTATGCCATTTACCACTGGTCCCACCAGTCTCCTCCTGAGGTTATGACAGGAGAATCGTAAGTTCCTGAGATATTTCAGGGGATTGATACTTCATGCAGAACGTCATGACACTCCCTGACCAAATTCCTTCATTTTGTTGCCCAGCTTTTCTTTTGTAAATCACATTGAGATACTAATTGTATATCAGTGTAAGTGTCGATATAAATGACACCAGTTTAGTTATATCAACAGTTTACCTGACTAGAACGGCACACATGATAATTGTTTAAAGTGGCAACTGAGGAAACACACAGAGTTTATCTCCCAACCTAAGCCAGCAATTCTTCAGCAGCTGGCAGTGCAGGCTGGTTCAGAGGTAATTGAAGCTCAGAAAAGATATTAAAATCTCCAAACTGTCCTATTTCAGAATATAATGTCAAATAAAATGTAATCATTTGTATGCAGCTAGCTACGTTTCTCCTCCATAGAGAATTGGTTATCTTCAATCTCTCAATAAAGTGTACATTTTGGGTATGAGTGTCTATTCCCACTTAGTTAACAGGAACATTAACTCAGTAAAATATTCCCCTGGTTAATGCACAAAACACAATTAATACCTTCTGTTACATTCCAAAAGAGGATCTGACTGTCATGTCCTGTACTGATGCATTGAGGGGTATTTTGACATTGACAAGCGCATGAGTTTGGGTAAGGTTCTGGGAGTTACGTTTGCTGAAAATTGAAGCATGATTGGATGTCACTTTCTACCTGCCAGCTTCCAGGATTAACTCGGGTGCCTTTGGCTGCATGTGCACAGCTTCTTCTGGAGAGCCAGCTCAACAACTATATTTAAGTGCCTGTATTCCAAAGATGTTTTAACTACCATTTAAATTTCACAGCACATGCACGTGTTTCCCAAGCTTCCTGAAACTTGCCATTGAAACTAATGTGAGAAGAATGAAAGGCATTTCATAGGATTCAATGCAAGTCAGGAATACAACAGCAATAAAAACTCAGTGCTCACTGCGGGGGCTTTCTTACCTCCCACTGGGAAACAGGGGGCGGGATTCTCCACTCCCGCGCCGAAGTGGCCGTGCCGTCGTGAACGCCGTCAAGGTTCACAATGGCGCGAAACGGCCCCGATCCCGACCGATTCAGGCCCTGACAATGGGCTAGGATCGGGGCCGCGTCATCTACACGCGCCAGGCCTTTTCGCCCGCTTAAAGGCGGCGCCACATAGATGACGCGGCCGGCGCCGCATAACTGCCGTCATCCGCACATGCGCGGGTTGGCCGGCGCCAACCCGCGCATGCGTGGTTGCCGTCCTCTCTAAGTCCGCCCCGCAAGAAGATGGCGGACGGATCTTGCGGGGCCGCGGAAGGAAGGAGGTCGTCCTTCAGAGAGGACGGCCCGACGATCGGTGGGCACCGATCGCGGGCCACCCCACATTTGAGGTACCCCCCGGTGCAGGATCCCCCCTCGCCCCCCCGCAGGCCACCCCCCCAGCGTTCGCGCGTTCTTCCCGACGGCAGCGATCAGGTGTGGACTGCGCCGGGCAGAACCCGCCGTTTTGGCCTGGCCGCTCGGCCCATCCGGGCCTGAGAAGAACGGGGGTGCCGGAGAATCGCCATTTTGAGTGTCTCCGGCGATTCTCCGGCCTGCGGCCCGTGGAACTCGACCGGGCCGTCCCCGCCACTTGGGAGAATCGCGGGAGGGCGTCGGACCGGCGTCCCGGGAAATTTTGGAGGCCCAGGCGATTCTCCCAACCGGCGCTGGAGTGGAGAATCTCGCCCAGGGTTTTTTGAAAGCGTTTGGATTGAGAGGCTGATTTTTGCACTTTGGAGTTACTGAGCCTCAAGATCAGGATGTACAGTTCCATCGTGTCCTTAGATTACACCTCAAATTAGGTGACCATCAGCAGCAATGACAGCCAGCTACGGAGAGATCTGCAGATGGTCAGCAGAGAGGGAAGCGAGGGAATGATCATGGTCATAGAAGATTAACAAGATGTACAGGCTTAGGCTCGGCTTCCTTGATCTCTCAGGAAAGCAGAATTGCCAGAGGTTAAGATTGTAGCATCAGTTTGCCTACATTTACAACTTCCCAGAAGAACACCAACTCCTTGTTGGACCTGGTAGTGTTCACATGTTACCAATGGCTGTAAAAGTCACCGTCCTCATCAAATCGTTCGCCTCCAGATCCATTCAGAGCATTATGGGAGACATATCCAAGATCTCCCAGTCAGCTGCACATGAATTCATAATTGATGGATTGTTTTGCAGGAGCAGCACTTTTGAACTTTGCATGTGTTATGAATGAACAACCGTTTGTGTCCCTGGCTGATTTCACAAAGAGGCAGAGTGTCATTGACTGCATGCACATGGCAATCCACATCTCCTTAGATCAACCAGGAGTACTTGTAAACTGCTGAAGACTCTGCTCCATCAGCATTAAGCTGGTATGCAACCAGAGGAAGAGTTATGCAAGTGAGCGCTAAATTTACTGGCAGCTGCCATGATGTTTATGCAGCGTGGCAGTCCAGGCTTCCTGACCTCTTCAGAATTAAGGAATCGCTGCCAGGAGACAAACGTAGTTGATGATGAGCAACCTCATCAATGAAGCGCGAGAGCAAAATAATAAAAACCATGTGATCACCAGATGTGTAATTGAGTTAAAAATTGGCATGTTCAAGATATGCTTCAGATGTCTGGACAAATTTGGAGGTGCCCTTCAGTAATCATCAATGAGGGTCTCCAGAATGTTAGTCCTCTGAGCAGTGAGGTTTGGAGCTATTGGAGGAACAGGGTACTGAGCAGATAAATCCAATGATGACGAAGAAGAGGAGGATAAAGATGGTGCCCAGTACCAGCTGTCGTGTTATTCACCCTGGGGTAACATGGACTGCAACTGGATGCAGTTGTACTTAGAACATAGAACATAGAACGATACAGCGCAGTACAGGCCCTTCGGCCCACGATGTTGCACCGAAACAAAAGCCATCTAACCTACACTATGCCATTATCATCCATATGTTTATCCAATAAACTTTTAAATGCCCTCAATGTTGGCGCGTTCACTACTGTAGCAGGTAGGGCATTCCACAGCCTCACTACTCTTTGCGTAAAGAACCTACCTCTGACCTCTGTCCTATATCTATTACCCCTCAGTTTAAAGCTATGTCCCCTCGTGCCAGCCATTTCCATCCGCGGGAGAAGGCTCTCACTGTCCACCCTATCTAACCCCCTGATCATTTTGTATGCCTCTATTAAGTCTCCTCTTAACCTTCTTCTCTCCAACGAAAACAACCTCAAGTCCATCAGCCTTTCCTCATAAGATTTTCCCTCCATACCAGGCAACATCCTGGTAAATCTCCTCTGCACCCGCTCCAAAGCCTCCACGTCCTTCCTATAATGCGGTGACCAGAACTGTACGCAATACTCCAAATGTGGCCGTACCAGAGTTCTGTACAGCTGCAACATGACCTCCTGACTCCGGAACTCAATCCCTCTACCAATAAAGGCCAACACTCCATAGGCCTTCTTCACAACCCTATCAACCTGGGTGGCAACTTTCAGGGATCTATGTACATGGACACCTAGATCCCTCTGCTCATCCACACTTCCAAGAACTTTACCATTAGCCAAATATTCCGCATTCCTGTTATTCCTTCCAAAGTGAATCACCTCACACTTCTCTACATTAAACTCCATTTGCCACCTCTCAGCCCAGCTCTGCAGCTTATCTATATCCCTCTGTAACCTGCTACATCCTTCCACACTATCGACAACACCACCGACTTTAGTATCGTCTGCAAATTTACTCACCCACCCTTCTGCGCCCTCCTCTAGGTCATTGATAAAAATGACAAACAGCAACGGCCCCAGAACAGATCCTTGTGGTACTCCACTTGGAACTGAACTCCATTCTGAACATTTCCCATCAACCACCACCCTCTGTCTTCTTTCAGCTAGCCAATTTCTGATCCACATCTCTAAATCACCCTCAATCCCCAGCCTCCGTATTTTCTGCAATAGCCTACCGTGGGGAACCTTATCAAACGCTTTTGCTGAAATCCATATACACCACATCAACTGCTCTACCCTCGTCCATCTGTTCAGTCACCTTCTCAAAGAACTCGATAAGGTTTGTGAGGCATGACCTACCCTTCACAAAGCCATGTTGACTATCCCTGATCATATTATTTCTATCTAGATGATTATAAATCTTGTCTCTTATAATCCCCTCCAAGACTTTACCCACTACAGACGTGAGGCTCACCGGTCTATAGTTGCCGGGGTTGTCTCTGCTCCCCTTTTTGAACAAAGGGACCACATTTGCTATCCTCCAGTCCTCTGGCACTATTCCTGTAGCCAATGATGACATAAAAATCAAAGCCAAAGGTCCAGCAATCTCTTCCCTGGCCTCCCAGAGAATCCTAGGATAAATCCCATCAGGACCCGTGGACTTATCTATTTTCAGCCTGTCCAGAATTGCCAACACCTCTTCCCTACGTACCTCAATGCCATCTATTCTATTAGCCTGGGTCTCAGCATTCTCCTCCACAACATTATCTTTTTCTTGAGTGAATACTGACGAAAAATATTCATTTAGTATCTCGCCTATCTCTTCAGACTCCACACACAACTTACCATCCCTGGCCTTGACTGGTCCTACTCTTTCCCTAGTCATTCGCTTATTCCTGACATACCTATAGAAAGTAGACTCCACATTGTGATGTTGGTGCAATACGCTTTATTGAACTTCTTAAGCAGTGCACACAGTTCGCTGTGGGTTTGACACTCTACTAATCTAAGCGTGCTTACTGTAACTAACTAGACCAGACTAGCTCTGAGCCACATGTAGAAAGTGCTAACTGATATATGCACCCTGACTGTCACTACAGTTGCCACCAGTGGAAAGAGGCAGAGTGCTGATGCCTCGTCTGTATTATACTGGGAGACCACCCTCTAGTGTTCTGCCTGGTGATTGGTTATGTTCTGTCCTGTGTGTTGATTGGCTGTACTGGGTGTCTGTCACTGCCTCTCTGTATCTCATTATGTGCATGACTGCATATCATGACATCCTCTCTTTTAAAAAAAAATGTTGGTTGCTTGGAGCATATGCGACTGTATTTACATGTGTAACTTTTACATTAAATGGTGAGTGGATGAACATATACATGAGAGGTGTCTAGCGTGCAGATAACAGAACAAAATTTACAAGATAAACGTCTATAAGTCCAATCTTTGGGGCTTGCGTCAGATCCTTGTTGACCGCCTGAGAGGTGGAGGTGGGGACGATGGCACCTTGACAGGCGGGATTGCTGCCAGATTGGTGGCCTCGTGGTGCGAGGTGTCCGGAGGAGGCATAACAACATCTGGAAAAGTAAGATCTAGTGGTGGCCAGGCAACTTTGCGCAGTGCCCTTCTGTTGCGCCTGACAATGGAGCCATCAGCCATATGAACTACAAATGATCTGGGAGCAGCCTGTCGAACAACAACAGCTGGAGCTGACCAACCTCCATCAGGTAGCTTGGTCCGAACAGCATCTTCCATGATAGCACAGGCAAATCGGTAGCATGAGCATCGTACGTCAGCTTTTGCCGGTTCCTGAGTTGCTGCACCTTTTGCAGCACTGGGAGGTGATCCAGGTCTGGTAAGTGTATGGCTGGAACAGTCATTCACAGGTCTCTATTCATGAGGAGTTGTGCCGGAGACATACCGGTGGGCAGAGGGGTTGCCCTGTACACCAACAGAGCAAGGTTGAAGTCAGAAGCAGAGTCCACAGCCTTGCAGAGCAATTGCTTCACTATATGGACCCCTTTCTCAACCTTCCCGTTGGACTGCGGGTAGTGTGGGCTTGAGGTGATGTGGTTGAATTGGTACGACTTGGCGAAATTGGACCAATCTTGGCTGTGGAAGCAGGGACCATTGTCACTCATGACAGTGAGTGGAATACCATGCCTGGTAAATATCTCCTTGCAGGCCTTGATGACTGTCCTTGATGTGAGTTCTGACAGCTTCACAACTTCCAGGTAATTTGAGATGAAATCCATGATGAGCACATAGTCACGCCCATTGGTGTGAAAAAGGTCGATTCCCACGTTGGACCACGGAGCGGTCACGATCTCGTGTTGCTGGAGTGTTTCTTTTGTTTGAGCAGGCTGGAAATGCTGGCAGGTCGCACAATTGAGGACCATGTTGGAGAGGTCCTGGCTGATTCCAGGCCAATAGATAGCCTGCCGGGCCCTGCGCCTACACTTTTCAACACCTAGGTGTCCCTCGTGGATTTGTTTGAGCACTAAGCTCTGCAAACTGTGAGGAATAACGACACAATCTAGCTTGAGGAGGATCCCCTCGACGACTGTCAGGTTGTCCTTCACATTAAAGAACTGAAGGCATTGCCCTTTTTGCCAGCCATTTGCGAGGTGGTGCATTACACACTGCAGAAGAGGGTCTTTGGCAGTCTCTTCATGAATGCTGATCACTCTTTCAGCTGTGGCCAGGAGGTTGCTGGAACACAGCTGCACCTGTGCCTCAATCTGGCATTGCGCAGGTCAAGGAGACACAGCCTGAGTGAGTGAGACACAGACAGAGTGAGAATTTGGTAATTTGGTGCAGTGAGGTAACCAGGAAAGGCAAGTGGTTAATCTAATTTTGCTGTTTTTCAGTTAAAAGTGCAGTGTAGATTAGTGTCTGATTGGCTGAAGCTGCCCCCACCCTAATTGCTGAGAGGCAGTTATCTGGCAGTCACCTGAGGCCTATTAAGGGGCACAAAGGTACACATTGTATTCTTCTCTTTGAAGTTTTAGTGTGAGTCATCCTAAAGTCTGTATAAAAGACAGACAGAAAGCACACATTAGTAAGCATTGCGCAGGTCAAGGAGACACAGCCTGAGTGAGTGAGACACAGACAGAGTGAGAATTTGGTAATTTGGTGCAGTGAGGTAATTCAGTGAAGAGTGGGAGAAGGTGCTTTTTCCCTACTGTTTTGTTCTCTCTCTTTCTTCGGGCCTAATTTCAGGAGCCATTGGAGGAGGAGGAGCAGTCTCTGTGAGTATAAAAACCTAACGGTAACTTCCTGTTTTCCAGTTTTTTTCCCAAAAGTGACATCACAGGGAAGCTGTGATCTGATTGGTTGATAGAAAATCTGCCCCAAATTAAAAAAAAAACCACAGCTAAACTCGTAAACTTAAATTAAACTAATTAATTAATTAGTGATGGCTGGTCAGGTGATGTGCTTGAGCTGCTTGATGTGGGAGCTGGCAGATCCCATTGCAAGCTGCAGCGACCACATCTGCAGTAAGTGCTGGCTGCTCGAAGAGCTCCGGCTCAGAGTTGATGAGCTGGTCTCTGAGCTTCAAACACTGAGGCACATCCGGGAGGGGGGACTTACCTGGACACTGTGTTTCAGGAGGCAGTCACACCTGTCAGAGTAAGTAGTTTAAATCCTGCCAGTGACCAGGGACAGCAGGGTGTGACTGCAAGTCAGGCAGGTGAAGGGAACCAGCAGTCAGGAACTCAGGAGCCTCAGCCCTTGACCCTGTCCAACAGGTATGAGGCACTTGCTCCCTGTGTGGATGGTGAACAGGGCTGCAGGAAGGATGAGTCAGCTGACCAAGGCACTATGGTTCAGCAGGCCATTCAAGGGGAGGGAGTAAATAGGCAAGTTGTAGTTGTAGGGGATTCTATTATTAGGGGGATAGATAGTATCCTTTGTGAGCAGGATAAAGAGTCCCGCATGGTATGTTGCCTGCCCGGTGCTAGGGTGCGGGACATCTCTGACCGGCTTGAAAGGATACTGGAGAGGGAGGGGGAGGATCCAGTTGTTGTGGTCCATGTCGGCACCAACAACATAGGCAAGTCTAGAAAAGAGGACCTGTTTAGAGATTATAAAGAGCAAGGGTCATAATCTCCGGATTACTGCCCGAGCCACGTGCAAATTGGCATAGGGAGGCAAGAATAAGGGAAGTTAACACATGGCTGAAAGAGTGGTGTGGGAAAGAGGGGTTCCTTTTCATGGGACACTGGCATCAGTTTTGGGACAGGGGGGACCTATACCGTTGAGATGGTCTCCACCTGAACCGAGCTGGGACCAGTGTTCTGGCGAAAAGAGTAAATAGGGTGGTCAACAGGACTTTAAACTAGAGATTGGGGGGGAAGGGAAAGTCAGGGAACAAAGAGGTGAAGTCATCAGTGGGAAGCGTGGCTGCTTAGGAATACAAAAAAGCACAAAAAGACAAAACTCAGGAGAGGTTACGATAGTCCCCATCCCACAAAATATGACACAGTGTATGGATGGAAAATTATAGGCCAATTAGCCTAACCTCGGTTGTTGGCAAGATTCTAGAATCCATTGTTAAGGATGAGATTTCTAAATTCTTGGAATTGCAGGGTCGGATTAGGACAAGTCAGCATGGATTTAGTAAGGGGAGGTCGTGCCTGACAAACCTGTTAGAGTTCTTTGAAGAGATAACAAATAGGTTAGACCAAGGAGAGCCAATGGATGTTATCTATCTTGACTTCCAAAAGGCCTTTGATAAGGTGCCTCACGGGAGACTGCTGAGTAAAATAAGGGCCCATGGTATTCGAGGCAAGGTACTAACATGGATTGACAATTGGCTGTCAGGCAGAAGGCAGAGAGTTGGGATAAAAGGTTCTTTTTCGGAATGGCAACCGGTGACGAGTGGTGTCCCGCAGGGTTCAGTGTTGGGGCCACAGCTGTTCGCTTTATATATTAACGATCTAGATGACGGGACTGGGGGCATTCTGGCTAAGTTTGCCGATGATACAAAGATAGGTGGAGGGGCAGGTAGTCTGGAGGAGGTGGGGAGGCTGCAGAAAGATTTAGACAGTTTAGGAGAGTGGTCCAGGAAATGGCTGATGAAATTCAACGTGGGCAAGTGCGAGGTCTTGCACTTTGGAAAAAAGAATAAGGCATGGACTATTTTCTAAACGGTGACAAAATTCATAATGCTGAAGTGCAAAGGGTCTTGGCAGTCCTAGTCCAGGATTCTCTAAAGGTAAACTTGCAGGTTGAGTCCGTAATTAAGAAAGCAAATGCAATGTTGTCATTCATCTCAAGAGGCTTGGAATATAAAAGCAGGGATGTACTTCTGAAGCTTTATAAAGCATTAGTTAGGCCCCATTTAGAATACTGTGAGCAATTTTGGGCCCCACACCTCAGGAAGGACATACTGGCACTGGAGCGGGTCCAGCGGAGATTCACACGGATGATCCCAGGAATGGTAGGCCTAACATACGATGAACGTCTGAGGATCCTGGGATTATATTCATTGGAGTTTAGGAGGTTGAGGGGAGATCTAATAGAAACTTACAAGATAATGAATGGCTTAGATAGGGTGGATGTAGGGAAGCTGTTTCCATTAGCAGGGGAGACTAGGACCCGGGGGCACAGCCTTAGAATAAAAGGGAGTCACTTTAGAACAGAGATGAGGAGAAATTTCTTCAGCCAGAGAGTGGTGGGTCTGTGGAATTCATTGCCACAAAGGGCGGTGGAGGCCGGGACGTTGAGTGTCTTTAAGACAGAAGTTGATAAATTCTTGATTTCTCAAGGAATTAAGGGCTATGGAGAGAGAGCGGGTAAATGGAGTTGAAATCAGCCATGATTGAATGGTGGAGTGGACTCGATGGGCCTTACTTCCGCTCCTATGTCTTGTGGTCTTATGGTCTTATGAAGTCAACCTGTTCACAGGGCGAGGTGATGGAGCGGGACAGGGCATCCGCAATTATCAGCTCCTTGCCTGGTGTGTATACTAACTCGAAATCGTACCTGCGGAGTTGAAGGAGAATGCGCTGAAGCCTGGGCGTCATGTCATTCAAATCCTTATGAATGATATGGACCAAGGGCCTGTGGTCAGTCTCCACTGTGAATGTAGGTAGACCGTAGGCGTAGTCATGGAACTTTACAATGCCGGTTAGGAGGCCCAGGCACTCTTTCTCTCTCTGGGCATACCTCTGTTCAGCAGGAGTCATGGCCCTTGACGCATAAGCAACTGGAACCCAGGATGAAGAGTCATCCCTTTGGAGGAGCACTGCACCAATGCCTTCCTGACTTGCATCCGTGGAGATTTGTGATTCCCTGCCTGGGTCAAAATTCGCTAGTACTAGAGCAGTGGTGAACTTTGCTTTGAGCTCGAGCCACTCTGCTTGATGTGTGGGTAGCCACTGGAATGCAGTGGACCTCTTCACCAGATGCCTGAGAGCCGTGGTGTGTGAGGTCAAGTTGGGAATGCATTTTCCCAAGAAGTTCACCATTCCGAGGAAGCGTAGTACCGCCTTTTTGTCTTCCGGGGTCTTCATGGCGTTAATGGCCTTGACCTTGTCCGAATCTGGTTGCACACCCTGCTGGGATATCTGGTCGCCCAAGAACATGATGGATGACATGCCAAAGGAGCACTTGGCCTTGTTCAGCTTGAGGCCGTTTGCATGAATACGTCGAAAGACTTGTTTGAGACAAGATATGTGTTCCTCGGGGGTTGTGGACCATATGATTACATCATCTACGTAGACACGCACACCCTCAGTGCCCTCCATCATCTGCTCCATGGTCCTGTGGAAGATTTCAGAGGCTGAGACAATGCCGTATGGCATACGGTTATAACAGTACCTGCCAAATGGTGTGTTGAACGTGCAGAGCTTCCTGCTGGACTCGTCCAGTTGTATCTGCCAGTAACCACGTGATACATCTAGCTTCGTGAAGAAATTGGCATGTGCCATCTCACTGGTCAGCTCCTCCCGCTTCGGGATCGGGTAGTGTTCCTGTATTATGTTCTGGTTAAGATCTTTGGGATCTATGCATATCCGCAACTCTCCTGAGGACTTCTTCACACAGACCATCGAGCTGACCCAGTCAGTCGGTTCCGTCACTTTGGAGATGATGCCCTGGTCTAGGAGCTCCTGTAGCTGTGCCGTTAAACATTCCTTCAGAGGAGCCGGCACCCGGCGTGGTGCATGGATCACAGGCGTGGCATCAGACCTGAGTAGGATCTTGTAGTAGTATGGCAGAGTGCCCATTCCATCAAACACATCCGGGTATTGAGCAAGGATGTCATCAATGTCAGTCTGAAGAGCCACATTGGAAAAAGACTTGGCATGGACTCGCTGTACGAGGTTGAGTAGCTTGCATGCATGGGCACCAAGCAGGGATGCCTTATCAGGCTTCACGATTTTGAATCGCAGTGTGGCATTGATGGTCTTGTTGGAGATGAATAGATGACAAGATCCTAGTGCAGTTATGACATTGCCATTATAATCAAGAAGCTGGCTGGCTGGCGGAAGAATTTTGGGTTGCTTTTTAATGCGGTCAAAATCAGCTTGAGAGATGAGATTGACAGAAGCACCAGTGTCCAGCTTGAACTGGATGCTGCATTGATTAACTTGAATGACAGCACACCATTCGTCCGTGGAATCCACATTGTGGATAGATAGGCACCTTGCTGAATTTGAAGAGGCATACTCACATGTAGTGATGATACCCACATGAGAGGGGGACTTCAGGCAGTCGTCCTCTGGATCCGTAGTGCTACCAGGATCAGAATCCAGTAAACCTTGCTGTACCAATCAAACGCGCTTGCGTTGGAATTGGGATCGCTGGCACTTGACTGGTGGTGCAGACCTGCACAAGGCTGCATAATGTCCAGGCTTTCCACAATTTAAACATCGCCTGCCTTTTGCAGGGCATTGCCGTTTTAAGTGAGCGGTGCCGCAGTTCGGGCACGTCATGACGTTGACGTTGTTACGCTCCGTGCGTCGTCGCGCATGCACAGTGCGGTCAGCCGACGTTCGCACCTGCGCAGTTTGGTTTTAGGCTGCTTCGTTCTCCCGTTCGTGTTGCGCGTGCGTGGGGTCCCGGGATAAGCGCGCAAAATGGCCGCTTTCGATACTGAGGTGCCGCAACCGGGCGATGGCCTCGTGGGAGGCAAGTTTTTAGTATTCTGCCGATTTGAGACGAGAGTACCGATTTCTTGCATGCTCATTCACTATACACGTCGCAATTGCGACTGGCAGGGCCATGTGCTTAACTTTGAGGAGTTGCTCCCACAAGGAATCGGAGTGCACCCCAAACACGATCTAATCCCTGATGATGGAATCAGCGGTGTCACCATAATTGCAGGACTGTGCTAATATACGGAGATGAGTTAGAAAGGATTGGAAAGTTTCATCCTTACCCTGAAGGCGTTGCTGGAAGATATAGCGCTCAAAGCTCTTGTTTGTTTCAACTTCACAGTGACTGTTGAACTTCTCTAAAACGGTCTAGAATTTGGTCTTGTCCTGGCCGTCGGTAAATTTAAGCGAATTGAAAATCTGGATGGCTTGGTGCCTCGCAGTTGATAGGAGCAGTGCGACTTTTCTGGCATCCGGCACATCCTCGAGGCCTGAGGCCTTAATGTAGAGAAGGAATCTTTGCTTAAAGACCCGCCAGTTGGCGCCGAGATTGCCGGAGATCGGTAGCTGTCGAGCCACCTGGATCTTCTCCATGCCGCTGGAAGGCGCTTGCTGGTCATCACAGAATCACTCGAGGTAAACCACATAGAGAAATTAGACTCCTGGTACCATGTCGTGTTATTCACCCTGGGGTAACACGGACTGCAACGGGATGCAGTTGTACTTGAACGTAGACTCCAAACTGTGATGTTAGTTCAAGACGCTTTATTGAACTTCATAAGCAGTGCACACAGTTTGTTGTGGGTTTGACACTCTGTGGTAGTCACCACTGATGTATTATACTGTATATATATGGGTTTTACGGTAAGCCCCTGTACTACAAGTACGGGGGTAGATCCCTGCCTGCTGGCTCCGCCCAGTAGGCGGAGTATAAATATGTGTGCTCTCAGTACAGCAGCCATTTTGTCAGCTGCTGTCGGAGGCCACACATCTCTGTGTAATAAAGCCTCGATTACATTTACTCTCGTCTCGTCGTAATTGATAGTGCATCAGTAAACCACTTAGAGAAAGTAGACTCCTGGTACCATGTCGTGTTATTCACCCTGGGGTAACATGGACTGCAACTGGATGCAGTTGTACTTGAAAGTAGACTCCAAACTGTGATGTTAGTTCAATACGCTTTATTGAACTTCTTAAGCAGTGCACACAGTTCGCTGTGGGTTTGACACTCTGTGGTATTATAGGTATTACGGTACCTGAGAGGCTAAAGTACCATTGATAGAACCTGTATGCTTGCTATTGGCTAGAGTGTATAATAGCTCCGCCCTCATAGGCGGGGTATAAGAACCCGTGCCGCCCCAGCAGCCTGAGCTGCTGGGGGAAACATCTAGCTTATTAAAGCCTTCAGTTGGACTACAACCTCGCTTTAGTGGTCATTGATCGTGCATCAATTTAATAAGCTAGATTTTTAAGAAGAAAGGCTGGAGCTCCGAATCAAGCCGGAGTGTCTGCGGCGAACTCAGCGACAATCTTTAAGCCCTGGCTGGCGTGTTTTAAAAGGTATCTCGAGACGGCCAAAAACGCACCCACGGGAGAGCAGAAACTGCACGTCCTGCACTCGAGGGTGAGCCCGGAGATTTACACCCTCATCGAGGAAGCGGAAGACTTCGATGCAGCAATCGAGCTGCTAAAAGGACACGAGATTCTCCCGGTAAACCAGGTCTATGCCCGGCACCTGCTTGCAACAAGACAGCAAACCCCTGGGGTATCGTTGGAGGATTTCTACCGCGCACTCCTGGTGCTGGGAAGAAGCTGCGGCTGCGCGCACATTTCGGCGAACGAACACACGGAACTCTTAGTCTTTCGTGGCAGGTATGCTTTCATCACAAATCCGCCAGTGCCTGTTAGAGAAGGACACCCTGGGACTCAGGGAGGCACGGGCCCTTGCAGGCTCCCTGGACGTGGCCTCCAGGAACAGCCGCGCCTCCGTTCCCGACCGTGCAGCAGCACCCTGGGCAGTGTGGAACCCCGCAGCGGCCGACCCCGAGACTTCCCCCGTAGGCCTGCGCTGCAAGGTAGCCTGGCAACCCCGAGGGGCCGCGCTGCTACTTTTGCAACCCCCGGCCCGCGCATCCACCTGCAGGGGATGTGGCAAAAAGGGCCATTTCGTGGGGGTATGTCAGGCCCGAGCGGTGGCCGTGGTCTCCAGCGGCGAATCCGGACTGCCACCACAAACTTCTCCATGGGCTCCGTGTGGCCAGTGGTCGCCGCTACCCCCATATCCCAGGGCCACCTGCGGACCCCGTGCGCCGCCATCTTGTTCCACGGACGCCACGCTTGAGGGATGGGCACCGCCATTTTGTGCACCCCCGGCCATGTGCGACCTATGCGAGACGCCATCTTGGATGAACTCCCAGGACCCCAGCTTGCCGACCACACACTGCCTGAACAAAATTCACAACTGGCCTCGGTGAGTGGATCAGTCTCGACCTCGAACACTCTCAACCGCTACGACGAGCGTTTTCATCAACGGGCACGAGACGTCCTGCCTAATTGACTCTGGGAGCACGGAGAGCTTCATACACCCCGACACGGTAAGGCGCTGTTCCCTCCTCATCCACCCTGTTAATCAAAAAATCTCACTGGCCTCCGGTTCCCACTCAGTGGAGATAAAGGGGTTTTGTTTAGCAAACCTCACAGTCCAGGGAAGGGAGTTCAAAAATGTCCATCTCTACGTCCTTCCCCACCTCTGCGCGGCTATACTCCTGGGTTTAGACTTCCAGTGTAACCTTCAAAGTCTGACCTTCCAATTCGGCGGCCCTATACCCCCCCTTACTGTCTGCGGCCTCGCGACCCTTGAGGTCGACCCGCCTTCCCTGTTTGCGAACCTCACCCCGGATTGCAAACCCATCGCCACCAGGAGCAGACGCTACAGTGCCCAGAACCGGATCTTTATTAGGGCAGAGGTCCAAAGGCTACCGAGGGAAGGGGTCATTGAAGCCAGTAACAGCCCCTGGAGAGCTCAAGTAGTGGTGGTAAAGACCGGGGAGAAGCATAGGATGGTCATCGACTACAGTCAGACCACCAACAGGTTTACGCAGCTGGACACGTACCCTCTCCCCCGCATATCCGACCTGCTAAACAGAATGGCACATTATAAGGTCTTCTCCACGGTGGAGCTCATGTCCGCCTACCACCAGCTTCCCATCCGCACTAGTGACCGCAAATACACTGCCTTCGAGGCAGATGGGCGGCTCTATCACTTCTTAAGGGTTCCCTTTGGTGTCACTAACGGGGTCTCGGTCTTCCAGCGCGAGATGGACCGAATGGTTGACCGGTACGGTTTACGGGCAACATTCCCGTATCTCGATAATGTCACCATCTGTGGCCATGACCAGCAGGACCACGACACCCACCTCCAAAAATTTCTCCAGACCGCTAAAATCCTTAACCTAACATACAATAAGGATAAATGCGTGTTTAGCACCGACCGTCTAGCCATTCTCGGCCAAGTAGTGCGAAATGGAGTTATAGGCCCCGGCCATGAACGCATGCGCCCCCTTGTGGAGTTCCCCCTCCCTCACTGCTCTAAGGCCCTAAAACGCTGCCTAGGGTTTTTTAGCTACTACGCACAGTGGGACCCCAACTATGCGGACAAGGCCCGTCCCCTGATCCAATCCACAGTTTTTCCCCTGTCGATAGAGGCCC
The DNA here is from genome assembly GCF_047496885.1 of Scyliorhinus torazame. Lineage (NCBI taxonomy): Eukaryota > Metazoa > Chordata > Chondrichthyes > Carcharhiniformes > Scyliorhinidae > Scyliorhinus > Scyliorhinus torazame. The sequence continues at coordinate 152,436,712 of NC_092719.1, forward strand.
GCCAGGCCTTCAGGCGCATCACAGCAGACATTGCGAAGGCCACGATGCACGCCATTGGCGAGTCCCTCCCCTTCTAGGTCGAGAGCGGTGCGTCCGACGTAGCTCTGGCAGCAACCCTCAACAAAACGGGCAGACCCGTGGCCTTCTTCTCCCGTATCCTCCATGCTTCCAAAATCCGCCACTCTTCAGTCGAAAAGGAGGCCCAGGCCATAGTAGAAGCTGTGCGACATTGGAGGCATTACCTGGCCGGCAGGAGATTCACTCTCCTCACGTACCAACGGTCGGTTGCTTTCATGTTCGATAATGCAGAGCGGGGCATAAAAAGATTAAAAACGACAAGATCCGGTGGAGGATCGAACTCTCCATCTACAACTACGAGATCTTGTATCGTCCCGGGAAGCTAAATGAGCCTCCTGACGCCCTGTCCCGCGGCACATGTGCCACCGCACAAGTGGACCACCTCCGAGCCCTCCACGAGGACCTCTGCCACCCGGGGGTCACTCGCTTTTTCCATTTCGTCAAGACCCACAACCTGCCCTACTCCATCGAGGAGGTCAGGACAGCCACCAGGGACTGCTAAATCTGCGCGGAGTGCAAACTGCACTTCTACCGGCCAGAGAGAGCGCACCTGATAAAGGCTTCCCGTCCCTTTGAACGCCTCAGCATGGACTCCAAAGGCCACCTCCCCTCCACCGACCGCAACACGTACTTCCTGAAAGTGATTGACGAGTACTCCAGGTTCCCATTCGCCATCCCCTGCCCCGACATGACCGCCTCCACCGTCATCAAGGCCCTCCATAGCATCTTTGCACTGTTCAGGTTCCCCGCTTACATACACAGCGATAGGGGGTCCTCCATTATGAGCGACGAACTGCGTCAATTCCTGCTCAGCAAGGGCATCGCCTCGAGCAGGATGACCAGTTACAACCCCCGGGATAACGGACAGGTAGAGAGGGAGAACGGAACGGTCTGGAAGAACTTCCTACTGGCCCTATGGTCCAGGAACCTCCCAGTTTCCCGCTGGCAGGAAGTCCTCCCGGATGCACTCCACTCCATCCGGTTACTACTTTGTACAACCAGCAATCAGACACCTCACGAACGTCTCCTTGTCTTCCCTAGGAAGTCCTCCTCTGGGACCTCGCTCCCGACCTGGCTGGCAGCACCCGGACCTATCCTGCTCCGAAAACACGTGCGGGCGCACAAGTCGAACCCGTTAGTCGAGAGGGTCCATCTGCTCCATGCTAACCCCCAGTACGCCTACATGGCGTACCCCAACGGCCGACAAGATGCGGTCTCCCTACTGGACCTGGCGCCCGCCGGAACTACACACACATTCCAGCCACCAGTCCCACCCTCCCCTCCACCGCAGCACCTTACAGGAGGATCGGTCCTTCCGCCGCCCCTGTCTGGGCCCCTCCAGCCACCGACGCCCCCCGCAGGCGCTCCCTTCCCAGGTCAGCCGTTTTCCCCACCAGCGCCGTCTCGGGGTGACGAAGCTGCCATGGAGATCAAAGCCACGCTCCCAGAGTCACAGATGCCCGAGCCACCACCAGAGTCACCACCGAGGCTCCGACGATCACAGAGGACGACCAGGGCCCCCGATCGACTGATTGCTTCATTTTAACTGTAATCTGTAAATATAAAACACCAAATGTACATGTCTACCAGACTTGTAAATAGTTACTAAACACTGTACGGAGGTATTACGGTACCTCCATAACTAATTGTATCATATTGTTATGTTTTGTAGTTTCTGGCCACCATCGTCGCCGGACTTTTTTTAACAGGGGGTGAATGTGGTATTATAGATATTACGGTACCTGAGAGGCTAAAGTACCATTGGTAGAACGTGTATGCTTGCTATTGGCTAGAGTGTATAATAGCTCCGCCCTGATAGGCGGGGTATAAGAACCCGTGCCGCCCCAGCAGCCCTCATTCTGTATCTGAGCTGCTGAGGGAAACATCTAGCTTATTAAAGCCTTCAGTTGGACTACAACCTCGCTTTAGTGGTCATTGATTGTGCATCACACTCTACTAATCTAAGCGTGCTTGCTATAACTAAGTAGACCAGACTAGCTCTGAGCCATGTGTAGAAGGTGCTAACTGATATGTACACCCTGACTGTCACTACAGTTGTCACCAGTGGAAAGAGGCAGAGTGCTGATTTATAGTGGGAGACCACCCTCCAGTGTTCTGCCTGCTGATTGGTTGTGTTCTGTCCTGTGTGTTGATTGGCTGTACTGGGTGTCTGTCACTGCGTGTCTGTATCTCATTATGTGCATGAGTGCATATCATGACACCAGCCACTCGTATTGTTGCCAGGGGTTGCCTTACAGCTGTAAGGTTCACCTGGTCATTACCATTAGACCAATGTAACAATCACATCCAACAACCACTCTCTACCACCCCCCACACCCAATCCCACAGATACAAAGCAGCCCTGTAACCAATCATCGACTCACTGTGCATCCCTCATTGGTTTCTTTCAATTCATGTCTTTGTTAACAAGCAGCTGAAAAGGTGAGATCATCGGGCAGTCAAGAATTTGCAACATCAGAAAATGATGCAAAGTAATACAGTTTACCTGATTTTCAAAATGTTAAGTTTATGGTGTTTAGTCAAATATCCATGTGCATACCCTTGCGAAACTACAAATCTTTACTTTTGCATTTCCAATCATTCCTATTGTCGTACAAGCACCTGTGGCTTCTGCTGCGGTAGAGGGAAGCTCTGCAGGTCCACAGGTGGACCGTTTAGGTGCTCTTTATTGATGTTGTCCCTGTGTTAGAGTCCCTGGGGACCCTGCCAAAAATCGTTCTGCCTGCACCAGTGCAGTAGCAGACTGGGTCATTGGGAGGGGAGGCAGCATGTTCGGTCCTGGCTGAGGAGTGGGGTGGGAGGTGGAAAATGGGTGAGAAGTGGGATTGGCTTGACACAATTTTTACTTCCACAGGTTACACCCCATACACCCTCATGACCGGACGCCCCATGAAAGGCACAGAATTTTATTAGGTTTGGACTTGACCAGCCCCGAAGGGACGGCCCTCACACACGAGAAAGCAGTACAGCAATTAGTTGAAAATGTTAAAACGACTCAGCTAGCAGCCGCAGTAAAATTGGGCACCAGAAAGAAACAGAGCAAGGCTTGTTTCGACAAGACAGTGCATGCGACTGAGTACAGCATCGGACAGCAAGTGATGCTCTCTGTATATAACCCCAGCACATTCCTGTCACCAAAATACTCGGGTCCGTACTCCATTGCGGATAAAGTAAGCCCTTCCGTATATAAAATAAAGTACCCCAACGGTAAGACTGCGTGGTTCCATATAAACCAGCTGAAGGCATATGGGACACAGTCTAACCATGCATACCACGTCATTCTCGACGCAGCACACCACGCCCCACCCACAGCCAACGTAACCCTACCATCCCCCAACACGTCCAGCCCAGCCATGGACTCGACCTCGACTCCACCCCCGAAATATACACTCCGCCCCGGAACGCCCACAGACTGCAGCAGCAGAGACAGCGACTGTGACTCGGGCGATAGCCGCAGCACGCCTCCCTAGTATCCCCATGCAACAGGACCCACACCCAGCGATTCCGAGTACTCCAGGGAAGTGGGTCTTGTCCTAAAATTCGATTTTTGCAAAAAAATGAGGGAGTCACACATAGTGACCAATTATAAAGGGAGTAATTGGCACTACAGGACAGACACACTATCGTACGAGATATTAAACAAAGATAGTTACAGACACTATGCTTGTTTCCACAGAACTCCAGAAGCTCCAGGACCGGAGAAGAGAAGAAAGAAAAGGAAAGAGAAGAGCCATGAGGACTTCCTTCATATGGATCAGCATCATCTTTATGGACATTTGGTTGCGCGTGAACGCGAACCCCATGACTTCAAGCCCCCCAGCCGTTAATGTTTCACTTCCCCGCAGTACCCAGAGCCCAGTCACCAGCGACACCACATCATCTTGGTGTGCCAGGTTTATAACCTGGGACTCCCTGTCCTATGTAATAGAAACCTTACTGGTATTAGCGATACTCTGCTGCATAGTGCAGACTATGCATCTACGGAAATGGAGAAGGAGAACCTACCGCGCTTGAACCCCGGTCTATAGGATCAGATCCCCAATTTTCGGATACGACCAGACCCCCGACCCCCGCGATCTATAATGAAGAGCATTCACTTGCGTTTTATTGTAAATAATGAAATGTAAAGAACTGTTCATGAGCAAATTGTACGATGCTGAGCTTGAAGGCCAAGCCAGGAAGACTGATGTATAAACTGCTATGATTTTGTTTGTATGGTTGAGGAAGTTAGGATAATGAAATGTTTAAGTGAGTGTAGTGTGTTAAGGATAGTTAGAGGTTCCCAGTTTATTGTTTTGTAATGCATGTCCCTGTTTGACATAGCGCCCTTAGAATTGTTAGTGAAAATTTTTGCATAGCTATGGTCAGTGCAGAGGCCATGAAGGAAGTGCCCCCCCCCCCAGGTCAGGGAATGGAAAACAACATAGTTATGTGATCCTTCACGCTTCGCATTAGGATCACAAGGAAGGAATGTAGCCACTTAAAATGACCAACTCCCGATTTAAAATGGCGAACGGCAAAGGCTGATGGGAAAGTCAGCCAACAGGACAAAAACCAGCAGCTGCAGGTTGGCTGTGTATTTACCTCTGGAAAGGCCAGACAAGATCGATACCAGCAACCATCAGCATAACAAAACACCAGCCATCGGCATACTAATGAGCAATCCCCGGGAACAATAAGCAACATTTAGACACACAAAGCAAAACCAGACTCTTCGGCACCAGCAGAAGCCGACACAAAAGGAGGTGAACGACCACCTCAAGACCGCCCATCGATCAGGGAACCGCTCCAGCATTGGAGAAAATCGAACCAAGTGATTGGGACAAAGTCCAATCACTTGGGACCAGGTACAGGGTCTGCCCCGAAAGGCGGGAAACCCCTGGGGACTATAAGAATTAAGCCCCAAGTTCAAGTCGCTCTCTTCTTCTTCGGCTCGCTTCCTGCTCTTCCAGCTCTCGTCACTCTTCAACAGCCGACCGAACCTGTAAGTCTTACTTCAACGCTCGCTACGAGATAGGCGCTCCTAGCTATCAATCTGTACCAACTTCGAATCCCGCAGGCTCAGAACCCGAACGAAAGGCCATTTGTTTCCCTGACCTGGTGGGTTTGGGCCATTTGCAAGTTAAGTATAGGCCTGTTAGTTGTAGAAGTAGCTTAAATTATGAAGTTGTGCATGAGTAGCGATTACTGTGTAAAATAAACGTGCTTTGATTTAAATCTTACTAATCGGTGGATTGGACTTTTGATCATTACTCGGACTTGAACCACGTGGCGGTATCATAAAGATGCCTGGTGACTCAAGAGCAAAGGTGATAAAACAGAGCAATTAAACTAAAGCAAAGTTAGCAACACTGGGTCATTGGGAGGGGAGGCAGCATGTTGAGTCCTGGCTGAGGAGTGGGGTGGGAGCTGGAAAATGTGTGAGAAGTGGGATTGGCTTTAAGTAGAGCTCCCACCTCTATACGTCCTATTGTTATCACCCCTCTCATGGCTTAGCCACTGTTGCAGCTCTGTTGGTGAAACTTTTGCCGTCAAACCAGAAAATGGTTAGTTTAGTTCATAATCGAGGGATCCAACTGATTCTCAAGTGCAGTGCTGAGGGAGTGTGGCAATGTTGAAGATGCCATCTGTCAGATCAGATGTTAAAATGAATTGCCATCTGCTCTCTTGGATCCCACGGCACTGTTTTGGAGTGTGGTGGCTCGGGGAAATACTAGATAGAAGATAGTAATGAAGAACAAAGTATTAATTGGCAACTAACAAGGGCAACTTACATACAGGCACAGAATCTCTAATATAGATGCGAACACTCTGGCTCCCGGGTTCATTCTGGCTAGAACCCCATTCCCCAGGACCCGCTCTATCCCTCATTGGTTGAGATGTGTGCGCTCCCGCATGATAGGCCCCAAGCCAATTACATGGACCATGAGGGGGGCCGGACTACCACATCCCTCACCCCTTAAATTAACATACGCACAAGTAGGCTTTGTACAATAGTTATATAAGACTGAGAAACAAAAGGGGAAGAGTATCGAAGCAATCCATCAGAGTGTTAATCTATCAGGAAATTTCCTGGGTCTCGAAGATCATCTTAATCCCAACTTGGAGATAACAAAGTTGTCACTCTTAGCAAAATGATCCTGAGGTTCCACCAACCCTGCAGGATTATTCCTTTCTGTAGCTTGTTCCTGGATTGGCAATGGGGCCTCTTTGAGACTTTTGGATCCCCTCTGTTCCGGCTCTGCCACAGGGGCACGGATGCTGGCCTCCAGCTCCAACTGTTCCGAGATTGGGGTTGTAATTCACTGGCTTCTCATGTGGTCTAAGTATTTCCTCACTGTCTTGCCCCCAAGTCCACTACATATGAACCTGGCCCCAACTTGGACACGATCTGGCCTGGTAACCACAGTGGGCCTGAGGCAAAGTTTCAGACGAGGACCAGGTCACCTACCGCAAAAGATCTGCCTCCTTTTCATGAAGTGTGTTGTTTCTTCTGGGAGGACAGATGTGCCTCGACCCTTCCTGCCAAATTTAGGAAGACCAAATCCAACCAGATCCTGAAACGACGGTCCATTAGTACTTCTGCCAGTGTGATGTTCGTAGTAGCATGGGGGGATGGGGAGGTTGAATTGTAAGACAAAAGAAAGTTAGCCAACCTAAGTTTGTAGTAGTCAGCTGGACTGCTTCTTCATAGCTTGAACGTTTGTACAGCTCTCTCCGCGAACCCGTTTGAGGCAGGATGATAGGGGGCAGTCCTAGTATGATGAATGCCATTCTTTCCGACAAGATGCTGAAAATCTTCACCAGTGAAGGGGGTACCATTGAGCAACACTATTACTTTGGGAAGAACATGGGTGGCAAACACCCATTGCAAAGCCCCTACTGTGGCCGCTGATGTCATTCCTATTTCTTGAACCTCTAACCACTTTGAATTAGCGTCAACCAAAACAAGGAACATCTTGTCCATGAAAGGATCAGCGATGTCCACATATATCCTTGTCCATTGCTGTCCAGGCTTCTCCCAAGCATGAAGATTGGATGCAGGGGGCAGTGTCTGCTGTGTCTGGCAAGGGCCACACTGGGGCACCATGTTTCCAATGTCCTTGTCTAAGCCAGGCCAACAGATGTAGCTCCAAGCGAGTGTTTTCATTTTTGGCTGGACAAGATGGGCACAATGTAATTCTTGCAACAAGGGTTTTTTGAGTTGGAGGAGGCACTGCCACTCGGGAACCCCAAAGTATGACTCCATCCTCATAACTGAACCCTTCCTTTCGAATGAAGTACGGCTTTAATTGGTCAGGTTTGTTGTGCTACCACCCAGTCAAAATCATGCATTTTACCTGGGACAGGACTGGGCCCCATTGTGTCCAATTCTTTATGTGGCCGGCTGAAATTAGCAGGATGTACAATAAGTTTAATGCTAAGACGATTTCTTGAGGTACTGACTGGGGTGATAGTTTCATCAGAAGTGGGATCAATGTATCAGGATTCTAAATCCATGTACCTGGTTTATGCTGAAAGAGGTAGTCATAGGCCACCAGCAGCGAGGCCCACCCTGTACTCTGACAGAGACAATTGGCGTTTTCGGCCTATTTTAATGAAGGAGCCCCAGCAGGGGCTTTTTCTCTGTTATTATTGTAAAACCTTGGCCATAAACATACTGGTGGGATTGCTTGGCGCCGTAGGTTATGGCAAGGCCTTCCTTCTCAATTTGTGCTTATTTACGCTCAGTATCGGAAAGCGTTCTTGAGGCAAATGTAATTGGCCCCTCTGAGCTATCTTCCATTATAAGGGATAAAACTGCCTCTATCCCATACGGCGAAGCATCACAGGTGAAAATGTTTTCTCAGGTCAAAATGAACCAGTAGATCCAAAGATTGCAAAACTTGCTTAACGTGTTGGAAGAAGGCTTGTTCCTGTGGTTCCTATCAATGTCAACGCTGGTGTTTCCTCAAGAGCGCCTGCAATGGTGCCAATGTTGTTGTGAGATTGGGAATAAAACAGCCATAATGGTTTATCATCCCTAAGAAGGACTTTAACTCTGCCACGTTCTTAGGTGCCAGGACTTCTCTTAATGCTTACAATTTGTCTTCAAGTGGGTGCAGGCCTTTTGAGCCCAATTTGAGCCCTAGGGTAAGTGACCTCACTAGCTTGGAAAGTTCACTTCTCGCATTTGAGTCAGATTCCAGCATCTCTGAATCAAATGGATTTGGCGCAACCAATCTCACCCTGTCAGACTTGGTCAATGTCCCTCGACAATGATCATGGGTAACTGTGCATCTTGTTGCTAATATGACACTGGAGTCACAGTTGGTCCCAAAATATTTAGGGTCTCCCTGTATATGTTGCCAACTTGGCTGTTGCCTCACTCAAGTCCAAAGACTGAACACCTCCTCGAAGATACCCACAACGGTAGCTGATGTCCCAGTGTCGATAGTCATAAGCGGTCTTCCATTTACCATTAGCAGTATCTCAATATCGGCTGTTTTCCTCACTCTCGCAACGTTTAATGTGTATGTTTCAGATTTCTTATCTGATTTTCTCTCCACTTTGTTCACTGGTGCAGTGGTTAGCTGCTTTTTCTTGGAACTGGTGCATTGGGAAGGGCATGGCAACATGCCTGGATATGGCCCTTCCTATTGCACTGAAAACAAATAAACTCTCTGCAGCGGTACAATTCCTGGGGGTGATCTACCCTACACTGATAACAGTCATCTCCTGGGCTGATGGCTCAACTTCTTTCCTACCCACTGACTATGATCCTGTTCCGGGATAGTGGCTGAACGTCCTCTGTGCCTATCAACTTGGCTGTGCGCTTTGCAGCCATACCACCCCACAAGTGATTCACCTCTCCCTCTGGCACACTTTGAAGATCATACCCGCCCCTTTCAACGCTCTTGGTCACCTGGGCGATCTCAATCTAAGGTATTCACAGGATTTTCACAGTAACCTCATTGCAGTGTTAATGTAAGCCTACTTGTGACACTAATAAAGATTATTATTGCTACTATTATTATTAATATTAATCTTCATTTCAGACAGAAGCTTCTTTTGCACACTTATGTTGTTAATAATGCATACTGAACAATCATGTAGCCTGTAGGGTTGTACTGCACCAAACTCACAATGCTCGGCCATTTGCCTGAGTCTGGCAATGAAGGTGGAGGTAGTGTCTCCTGGGTCCCTGACAGCTGAATTGAACTCCTATCACTGTAAGGGTCGAGGGTTGAAATACTCCCTGAATAACGTCACCATCTGGTCAAATTACTTTGTGTCAGGACCCTCAGGGGACATCAATTTCTTATGAGGCTGTAGGTTGTTGGCCCACAAGCTGTTAATGGGATAACTTTCTGTTTCTCCTCCCTCGTTATTTAATTTGCCATGAAGAAGTAATGGAGCCGCTCAATTTACCGGCTCCAGTCTTTGGCCCCCTGGTCAAATGGGTCTAACTTCCCAATCATGATAATTTATCACTCACTGTTTTCTGGTATCGTCAACGCTTTATGATGCTGTCTTCATCTTGGAGGCTCCCCTTCCCCAGCTTGGGATCGATGTCTGCACTGGACCTGGTTATACTCATTGCCAATGTGGTGGCTCGAGGCAATACCAGGTAAACGGTAATAATGAATGAAGTGTTTATTAGCAACTAACATGGGTAATTTACATATAGGCACAAAGTCTCTAATATAGGTGTTAACAATATGGCTCCTGGGCTCTCTCTGACCAGGACTCCGCTCCCTGAGACTCACTCTGATCTCTCATTGCATGGGGTTTGCACGCTCCCGCACGATAGGCCCTGAGCCAGTCATGTGGGTCACAAGGGATCGCCCCTCCAAGGGGCCGTGCTACCACATGAAGAACTGTTCATTATCTGTCGATGTTTGTGGGAGTTTGCTGGGTGCAAATTGGTAGCCAGTTTTCTACACGAAAACATTGACTACCCTTTGAAACTGCCACATCACCTATGAGATGTCATGAAAGGCACTTCATAATTATTTTCTTTCTGCCTTTCTGCTGGAGAGCAGCTTGGTGGTGACATGAACTCCAAGACCCAGACTCAAATGTCTGTCATCCTATTTTAGGATCCAGAGATGTTAGCATCAGAGTTTGCACAGACTGTGGCCAAAGTCTACATGGACTCACTTGATTATCATAATTGATGTTGACTGACTAGCCATTTTTCCATGGAAGGAAATATCCTGGCAAGGCTTGAGTTGTGACAATGTTAGAAATGCTGGTCCCTTTAAGAGTAAACTAGGACAAGCTTCAAAGTGAGTTGATAGCATGTGATGCTCATTGAAGCCTGTACTTTGGGTTTTTCCCCCAATATGTTTTTTTTGTTGTTCTGGACAGGAAGTGGATCCAGAGGGGAAGAGTGCAAACTGGTATTTGCACTGAACTATAGTGTAACAATAAAATAGTTGTGATTCAGAGAATGTCATCAGCTGTTGTCTGATTTGGTAAATGGATATTCACCTATTATACAAGCTGGACTGTTCAATTTTCTCCACAATCGTAGACAGTGGGGTGAATTCTCCGCTGGCGGGGTTTTCCATTCCACTGGCAGTGCACCCTGCCCGTGGGTTTCCCTGCAGCATGGGGTAGCTACAATAGGAAACCTTTTGGTCAGCAGCGGGAATGGAGAAACACACGCTGGGAAGGCGGAGAATTCACTCCAGTGTGTTTGGAAGGTTTGTCAATATGTCATGGATTTCCTGCTGCCCCTCAGTGCTTATTCATTTCATCAATTACTCCTGAGGTACAGCAGCTTTATCCAGCTGAGCAAAGCTTAGAGTAGGCTGGACCCTCGATATAGACTCTCCACGGGCATCCCCAACACTACTGTCCGCTCTTTCTCATTTGTTCGTAATGAGTCAGTTCCAACTACCTGCCTAACTGAAAAATGAAAAAACAAGGCGTACCCTTGTGACCCACATGACTGGCTCAGGGCCTATCGTGTGGGAGTGTGCGAACCCTGTGCAATGAGAGATCAGAGTGAGTCTCAGGGAGCGGAGTCCTGGTCAGAGAGAGCCCAGGAGCCATATTGTTAACACTTATATTAGAGACTCTGTGCCTATATGTAAGTTACCCACGATAGTTGCCAATAAACACTTCATTCATTCTTACTTGACCCACCGAAATATGAGGATCTGTCCTGATGTGTGGGAAGCAAAAATCTTCTGATGGTGCACCCCCAAAGGGAATCAGCTCCTCTGAAATTCTGGGAAGTCCACTGACCGCTAATATATGTGTGAAGGTCGGGCGAAGAGAAAAGATGTGAATTGTCTGGCAAGGTAAAAAATGTTACAAGGTTATGAAGATTTGACTCACCAGTGAAATGAAGTTTACATGCCTGAGGGCTGTATGGCATGTGAATTGCTGAGATTTAATTCTAGCACCTGCAGGTCACTGCAAGGTCAGAATCTCTGCATATCTGATTGTCGGGGTTGTCAAAGCACTACTGATTTCTAACACTTCTCATCTGTAGTTGTAAACTGCAAAATATTTGGAAGACCATATCCAGGTCTGTCCCTTGTCCTTGTGCTCTTGACTCCTTATCCTGCAACATAGGCCTACAGCTGACAGTAATACCATGTTTTCACCAAAGGGTAGTATTTTTGGTGAGAAACAGAAAACTGCATAAGGATGAGGGTGAGTCGAAGTGGACAGATGGAGAATGTGAGGAAGTGCATAGAAAGCAAAGGCTGATGCACGTACAAGGTAAGCGGGTGATGAAATAGGCTTCAGAAGCCAGAAGAGTACACCTGCTGTATTTATTAGTGTGGTAGTGTGGCCCCTTTAAGGGTAATCCTTCACAGGCCATGTGACAGAACCTGAGCCCATGGGGATGGAGCAGGCGAATGATAGCCGATCATGTGTTTAGGCAAGGATCTGGCTGTTGGGGTTTTGACAGAGGTAGCCTGGAAGTTGTGGGAACATGACCTGTTTTGTAGTTGTACTGTTCTGTGTATATAGCTTTTCTCAGTTAAATAAATCACTTTTGTGGTTTAGCACTGCCTCGCCACTTGCCTCGCAATACAATATTGGCGACAAGAATAAATCAAGCCAGTTGAAGAAAACGCGTCAAAAATTGGAAGGAGGAAAAGAGTCTGTCAGAGTACTGAAAAGATAAAAGATCGTCAGCAGTAGGGAAACTTGATCGGTTTGATCCAGAGGTCGAAAGTTGGGACCAAAGTTTTGAAAAGTCACGCTATGTTTTCGCTGCCAATGGAATCACAGCAGAAAAGAAACAGAAAGTTATATTACTTATAGTCTGAAGCCCATAGAATCCCTACGGTGCAGAAGAAGACCATTCGGCCCACTGAGTCTGCGCCGACCCTCTGAAAGAGCATCCTACCCATGCCCATAACCCCATCCCAGTCCCCATAACCCCACACCAAACCTTCATCTCCCTGGACACTAAGGGGAAATTTAGCATGGCCAATCCACCGAACCAGCCAGAGGAAATCCACAAAGACACGGGGAGAACATGCAAACTTACAATCTTGTGCGAAGCTTAACATCTCCAAGTCTTTTGATTAACTTGTGCAATGAGTGAGGGACCATTACAATCCCTGACCCTTCATTATTATGCAGCGGAGAAACAGTATCCGCTTTTGTAGCCAGATTTCAACAAATGTCAGAACATTGTGAATCTAGTACTTCTCTCCGCGACATGTTGGGTGACCGATTAGACTGCGGGATCAACAACTTAAAAATCCAGAAGAAGTTTCAGGCAGAAACCAAGATATCCTTGAACAAAGTGGTTAAGCTGGCTCAAGTGACTGAAAGCGCTGAACAAAGCTCTTTCGAATTACAAAGCGTGCATAGTGAGTTTAACCAGTTATGGAGGGAGGCGGCGGCCACTCGAGGATCCCAAATGAGGGAGCAGTGGAGCTAGAAAAGAGGAAAAGTGACTGGCAGTCACAAGGGTTAGAGGCCTATTACTGGTGTGGGGAAAGCATTCCCAAGACAGAAGTAAGTGTATGGATTTCAGTTGTTTCAAATGTAATATGTAAGGTCAGCCACAAGCCAGATGCAGAGTCAGACTGTCTACTCCACGTTCCCAAAAGAAGTGATGCTAACTCCAGTGAACAAGTTTGACGAAGGCCCTGAAGAAAAATCGGAAATATACAAGCTTAACATGCTGAGATTAAGGAAAACACCCCCAATTGAGATTGTCCTTGTTGTCAATGGCCATCCACTTAAAATGGAGGTTGACACAGGGGTGGTTACCACAGTAGTGGGATTGGCAAGGACATCAAAATTATCAATCAATGCGAACAGTATCAGTCTCAGCACATCACTTCCGCCTGCAGCAGGTTTGCAGCCATAGGAGCAGCCAGGGTGCCCATGGATGAGTCACCACATCAACCTTGCGGGTGCCTTTTTGGGTATAAGCACATAAGGACAGATCCCTACCACCCCTCATCAAACAGCCTGGCCGAAAGAGCTGCCCAACCTTTCAAAGAATCAATGAAAATTACTCCTGCATTTAGCAGACTTCTCGCTCTCGTACAATTCACCCCCACATGCCACCTCTGGGGTCACCCCGGCTGAGTTGTTGATGGGTAGGCGTCTCAGGTCTTGATTGATCTGATTTTTCTAAATTTACCGGGGAGGATGGAAGCTAAGCAAGCCTCATAGAAAGGCCACTACGATACAGCCAAGAAGGACAGATTTCAAATGGAAGATTTAGTGTATGTGCAGAACTTTGGCGGAGGAATAGAATGGTTACTTATGAGAGTTGTTGCGAGCACTGGGCCAGCATCTTATGTCATAGACTTACAGGGACGTGAAGTCAAAAAACATGTTGATCATTTGAGGAAGGAGAGAAACTGTCATCCCCACAAAGGGGCAGCTAGACCCGATCCCATTTGCTGAGTCTTAGGGGACGGTTTGCAGGATTGAAGGAGCTGGAAGCGAAGTGTGGGCTGGAGCAGGGAGAAATGTTTAGATACATGCAGCTTCGAGATTTTGCCAGAAAGGAGATACAGAGATACAGAGCTTCCCGGAGGAACAGGCCTCCACATTGCTGGAGGAGGTGCTGACGACAAGGGGACTGGAGAAAGGGGTAGTGTCAGTGGTGTACGGAGCTATTTTGGAAGAGGATAAGGCACCACTGGAAGGGATCAAAGCAAAGTGTGAGGAAGAAAAGTGTCACAGGCTGCAGGGTTGCTGGGAGAGGTGAGTGCATATTTAAAAGAGACTTCAGTTCCTGGAGCAGGCCACAGGCTGCAGGGTTGCTGGGAGAGGTGAGTGCATATTTAAAAGAGACTTCAGTTCCTGGAGCAGGCCACAAGCTGCAGGGTTGCTGGGAGAGGTGAGTGCATATTTAAAAGTGCTTAGTTTACAGGTCGAGTGGCAGTTGGAGACTTCAGTTCCTGGAGCGGGCATATTGACTCATTGGAAATCAGGCAGGGTACAAAAGGTGTGGCAGGAGTGCCTTTAGTCACAGAGTGCTGATTGGAACAGAGTGCATATGAGTTTAGGTGAGTGACTGAGTTCGGGTGAGTGGCGAGAGAGGTCTGTGTTTTTGTTGGTGTTCGGGTTTATCCTTGAGGTTCTATAAAAAAAAATTTTTTTTTAATTATTTATATTAATTAACAAGTTGAATATGGCTGGACAGGTGATGTGCTGTTGCTGTATGATGATGGAACTGGTGGATCCCATTGAGTCCGCCAGTGACCACATCTGCAGCAAGTGTTGGCTGCTCGAGGAACTTCGGCTCAGTATTGATGAGCTGGAGACCGAGCTGCACACACTGCGGCACATCAGGGAGGGGGAAAATTACCTGGACGCTTTGTTTCAGGAGGCAGTCACACCCGGTAGAATAAGTACTGTTAATTCAGTCAGTGGTCAGGGACAGAGTGGTGTGACTGCAAGGGAGGCAGGTAGGGGGATCCTGAGTTTAGGAGTTGAGGAACCTCAGCCCTTGACTTTGTCCAACAGGTGTGAGGTACTTGCTCCCTGTGTGGATGAGGAAGAGGGCTGTAGGGAGGATGCTTTGACTGACCACTGCACCGTGGTACAGGAAGCCATTCAAGAGGGGGGAGCAAAAAGACAAGTGGTAGTTGTAGGGAATTCTACAATTAGGGGGATTGATGGCATCCTTTGTAAGCCAGATAGTGAGTCCCGCATGGTATATTGCCTGCCCGGTGCCAGGGTGAGGGACATCTCTGATCGGCTTGAAAGGATTTTGGAGAGGGAGGGGGAGGATCCAGTTGTTGTGGTCCATGTTGGGACTAACAACATAGGTAAGACTAGGAAAGAGGACCTGTTTGGGGATTATCAAACACTAGGGACTAAATTAAAGAACAGGTCCTCCAGGGTTATAATCTCTCGATTACTACCCGAGCCACGTGCCAATTGGCATAGGGTTGAGAAAATTAGGGAAGTTAACACGTGGCTAAAGGAGTGGTGCGGGAAAGAGGGATTCCATTTCATGGGGCATTGGAATCAGTACTGGGGCAGGAGGGACCTGTACCGTTGGGATGGTCTTCACGTGAACCATTCTGGGACCAGTGTTCTAGCGAATAGGATAAATAGGTTGGTCTCGAGGACTTTAAACTAGCAAGTTGGGGGGGAAGGGAAGGGTAAAGCTATGGACAGTATAATGGTTAATGGAGAGCAAGGCAGCAGGTTACATGACAGGTTATTATGTAGAGATATGGGTTCAAAGACAAGGAAAATTAGGAGAAAGGGTAAGAGGAAAAATAATTTGCAAAAAGTTACTGATCAAGGTGTTAGGATTCATAACAAAGACATAAAAAACAGCATAAGTGTACTTTACCTGAATGCTCATAGTATATGGAATAAGGTGAACGAGTTGATGGCGCAAATCATCGTGAATGACTATGATTTAGTGGCCATTACTGAAACATGGTTAAAAGATGGTCACGACTGGGAGTTAAATATCCAAGGGTATCAGACTATACGAAAGGATAGAATGGACGGTAAGGGCGTTGGTGTAGCTTTGTTGTTTAAGGATGGCATCCGGGCAATAGTAAGGGATGATATTGGTGCTATGGAGGACAAGGTTGAATCAATTTGGGTGGAAATCAGGAATAGTAAGGCGAAAAGGTCACTGATAGGAGTAGTCTATAGGCCACCAAATAGTAACAGGATGGTAGGGCAGGCAATAAGCAAAGAAATAACGGATGCATGTAGAAATGGTACAGCGGTTATCATGGGAGATTTTAATCTGCATGTCGATTGGTTCAACCAGGTTGGTAAAGGCAGCCTTGAGGAGGAGTTTATAGAATGTGTCCAGGATAATTTCCTGGATCAGTATGTAATGGAACCTACAAGGGAACAAGCGGTCCTAGATCTGGTCCTGTGTAATGAGGCAGGATTGATTAATGATCTCATAGTTTGGGATCCTCTTGGAAGGAGCGACCACAATATGGTGGAATTTAAAATACAGTTGGAGGATGACAAGGTAAAATCAAACACTAGTGTTTTGTGCTTAAACAAAGGCGATAACAATGGGATGAGAGAAGAACTAGCTAAGGTAGACTGGGAGCAAAGACTTCATGGTGAAGCAGTTGAGGAACAGTGGAGAACCTTCTGAGCGATCTTTCACAGTGTTCAGGAAAGGTTCATACCGACAAAAAAGAAAGACGGTAGAAAGGGGAAAAATCGACCGTGGATATCTAAGGAGGTGAGGGAGAGTCTCAAATTGAAGGAAAAAACATACAAAGTGGCAAAAATTAGTGGGAGACAAGAGGACTGGGAAGTCTTTAGGGGACAACAGAAAGTTACTAAAAAAGCCATAAAGAAGAGTAAGGTAGACTATGAAAGTAAACTTGCTCAGAACATAAAAGCAGATAGTAAAAGCTTCTACAAATATATAAGACAAAAAAGAGTGGCGAAGGTAAATATTGGTCCTTTGGAAGATGAGAAGGGAGATTTAATAATAGGAGACGGGGAAATGGCTGAGGAGCTGAACAGGTTTTTTGGGTCAGTCTTCACAGTGGAAGACACAAATAACATGCCAGTGACTGATGGAAATAAAGATATGATAGGTGAGGACCTTGAGATGATTGTAATCACTAAGGAGGCAGTATTGGGCAAGCTAATGGGGCTAAAGGTAGATAAGTCTCCTGGCCCTGATGGGATGCATCCCAGAGTGTTAAAAGAGATGGCTAGGGAAATTGTAAACGCACTAGTGATAATTTATCAAAATTCACTAGACTCTGGGGTGGTCCCAGAGGATTGCAAAGTAGCAAACGTGACACCATTGTTTAAAAAAGAAGGTCGGCAGAAATCGGGTAATTATAGGCCGGTAAGCTTAACTTCAGTTGTAGGGAAAATGCTGGAATCTATCATTAAGGAGGAAGTAGCGGGGCACCTGGAGGGAAATTGTCCCATTGGGCAGACGCAGCATGGGTTCACAAAGGGTAGGTCGTGTCTGACTAATTTGGTAGAATTTTTTGAGGACGTTACCAGTGCAGTAGATAACGGGGAGCCAATAGATGTGGTATATTTGGATTTCCAGAAAGGTTTTGACAAGGTGCCACACAAAAGGTTGCTGCATAAACTAAAGATGCATGGCATTGAGGATAAAGTGGTAGCATGGGTAGAGGATTGGTTAACTGACAGAAAGCAGAGAGTGGGGATAAATGGGTGTTTCTCTGGTTGGCAACCTGTAACTAGTGGGGTCCCTCAAGGATCAGTGTTGGGCCCGCAGTTATTCACAATTTACATAGATGATTTGGAGTTGGGGACCAAGTGCAATGTGGCAAAGTTTGCAGACGACATTAAGATGAGTGGTAAAGCAAAAAGTGCAGAGGATACCGGAAGTCTGCAGAAGGATTTGGATAGGTTAGGTGAATGGGCTAGGGTCTGGCAGATGGAATTTAATGTTGCCAAGTGTGAGGCTATCCATTTTGGGAGGAATAACAGCAGAATGGATTATTATTTAAACGGTAAGATATTAAAATATGCTGCTGTGCAGAGTGACCTGGGTGTGCTGGTGCACGAGTCGCAAAAAGTTGGTGTGCAGGTGCAACAGGTGATTAAGAAGGCTAATCGAGTTTTGTCTTTCATTGCTAGAGGGATGGAGTACAAGACTAGGGAGGTTATGCTGCAATTGTATAAGGTGTTGGTGAGGCCACATCTGGAGTATTGTGTTCAGTTTTGGTCTCCTTACCTGAGAAAGGACATATTGGCACTGGAGGGAGTGTAGAGGAGATTCACTAGGATGATCCCAGAATTGAGGGGATTAGATTATGACGATAGGTTGAGTAGACTGGGACTGTACTCATTGGAGTTTAGAAGGATGCGGGGGGATCTTATTGAAACATATGAAATTATGAAGGGAATAGATAGGATAGATGCGGGCAGGTTGTTTCCACTGGTCGGGGAAAGCAGAACTAGGGGGCATAGCCTCAAAATAAGGGGAAGTAGATTTAGGACCGAGTTTAGGAGGAACCTCTTCACCCAAAGGGTTGTGAATCTCTGGAATTCCTTGCCCAGTGAAGCAGTTGAGGCTCCTTCTTTAAACGTTTTTAAGAAAAAGATAGATACTTTTCTAAAGAATAAAGGGATTCGGGGATATGGTGTACGGGCCGGAGAGTGGAGCTGAGTCCACAAAGATCAGCCATGATCTCATTAAATGGCGGAGCAGGCACGAGGGGCCAGATGGCCTACTCCTGTTCCTAGTTCTTATGTTCTTAAGAGTTGGGAGATGTTATAGAGGAGGGGGTCTGGTGTGAGGTGCTATGGAGAGTAAATGCCTCCACCTCATGTGCCATGTTGGGGCTGATACAGCTGAAGGTGGTATACAGAGCACACCTCACGAGGGCGAGGATGAGCCGATTCTTTGAAGGAGTAAAAGATGTGTGTGAGCGTTGCGGGGTGGGGGGGGGGGGAAACGACCCGCTAATCATGTTCATATGTTTTGGTCCTGTCCAAAGCTAGAGGATTACTGGAAGGAGGTTTTTAGGGTAATTTCCAAGGTGGCACATGTGAAACTGGACCCGGGTCCCCAGGAGGCCATATTTGGGGTGTCGGACCAGCCAGGGTTGGAAACGGGTGCGAAGGCAGATATCGTAGCCTTCGACTCGTTGATTGCCCGAAGGCAGATCCTGTTGGGATGGAGAGCAGCCTCTTCACCCTGTGCCCTGGCGTGGTGGGGGGACCTGTTGGAATTCTTGACTCTTGAGAAGGTTAAGTTTGAACTGAGGGGAAGCTCGGAGGGGTTCTACAAGTCATGGCCATTATTCATTGTGCACTTTCAAGAACTGGATAACAGCCAACATTAGTTGGGGGGGATGGGTGGGAGGGTTGCGGGGAGGGGGGGGGCTGTGTGTATTAAGGGTGACTATGGGTAAATCCCGGATTCCTTTTTGTCATTTGTTTATGTAAACATGCGGGCTAATGTTTGGGGGCTGGTGGGAGGATGGGATCGTTGTTATTGTTTTGGGGATTGACATATTTGTTGCTGTTTATTGTCGGCGGGTGTAAATTTGGGAGAAAATGTGAAAAAGGAGGAGAATAAAAATATTTTTTAAAAAAAATAATAAATCATTGCTGTGATTAAGCACTGCCTCAATGCTTGCCTTTCAATACAACAAATAGGATGTAAGAAAATATCCAATTACACTCACATCTGGTTAGGCCATAAAGCTCTTCCTGCACTGCACCCTGCTGTGTGACAGAATGCTCCACCATGCCTTGTTGAGGAAAAGTATTTCTTTACAGCTGACTGTACCCAGCAGTGCATCAAATGAATTGTTAAATTAAGGCACAGTCTTTGGCATCATAAATCTATGGAGGGACTTCACCCTCTCTTTGTGCAAACTCCTATCTCCTCCAAGTTCTCAATCAATTGACCCTTTAGATAGTACAGTTGCAATTAGTCTTGCTGACCTGCACCACACCTGGGAGTCATGCATTTGATGCCAGTCCCAGAAGTAATATTACAATTAGATGGCTTCATTAAAATACCACAGATAATGCACCTTCTCTATTGCTTTGAGTATGTCTCACATTTGTTATCAAGACCATTCAGTCTAATCAGATCCATCGGGGAAGGCAGTGGCGTAGTGGTATTGTCACTGGACTAGTAATCTAGAGACCCAGAGTACAGGTTCAAATCCCACCATGGCAGATGGAGACATTTGAATTCAATAAAAATTTGGAACTAAAAGTATGGAGACAATTGGTCCCAGTATTGAGAATCATCCTGGCTGATCTCACCATATTGTTACTGGCTTGTACTTCCAACATATTACAGTACACATTATATTGTGGATTATGCTGCAAAATACATGGCTCCAGCAAGATATGGTCCAAAATGTGAGCAGAACATCTCCTAAATTAACATCTTGTTCTTTGGATATGTCAGAACTCAAGGTAACAATCTTGGACCATTTTTACATCTCTGTAATAAGCACTCATTTCCCTGTAAATTGAAATGAATCTCAAGCACAGGGTACTATAGCCACAGGGTGCTTCAAAGTGACCTCCATCTTGTAAGGAGACAGGATAATAGACAATTTCGAATCAAGTTACTGTCCTTTAGCTCTAAAAAAATAAACGGCTATTCTTATTAGATTTTGTTGTTTACTCCTTCAGAGACCAGTATTTATGTGATTAATTACAAAGACTGAAGACTCATCTATGTTGCTAATTCATTTAAGTATAAGTTTGCAAGTTAATCAAAAAATGCCACTGAACAGATTACACTGCCTGAAATCTGACTAGCATTATATTTAACACATTTGTGTCTGTGAATTTTAAATTGCATTATTATTGATTTAATTTACTTGCCATCAACACAAGATGGTCTGGCTCTGGTTGTCCCAGCTACTTTCCCTGGCAGACAGGAACACTTTACAGTCTGTGATCGTTCTTCAATTCGATTCTTGTTACAACATCTGTGAGCTGCTATTACTTCACATGTACCTCCATCTAAAGGGGAAGAAAAATAAATTACAGTGTCCGTCAATAATTAAGAAGAAAACAATTTTGTTCACTATTGTTCAGAAAACGACTTATGCCTTAATTGAGTACAATAAAGACAAAAGGGAAGTTCTAATAGAGAAACAGGTCAAATTGCAACTTGATTACTAAAAAATTGCAATGCGTTGAACATGTTTGTTGCGTGCATACTAATTCTAAAACCATTGCTAACAGCCTCTGATTTGAGAATAAGGCATGTCAAAATCTGAAGCATCTTAAAGTAGAAAGCAAATAGTTAAGAAAAATTGCAGAAGTCATGTAGTACATCAAGATCTGTCATTTTGTTCTATGCAATATAACTAGACAGTTCCTATTTGCATGCATATTTTACAGAATTGGCCTTGACTGCTAGGCAGCTTGCATACTTAACTTCACAATGAAGGAGAGCCTTGAGTGTGTTCCAAAGCCAACAACAATGCTTAATATGTCACCAAATTAATCAGCCAGAGTCTGAACATAAAAGAATAGCGTTGTGATTTATTGCAAAACATACAGTTTGTTCATTTCTCTTTAGTATTGACAATTTTTATGTTTTAGCTGAATTTCCTGCATCCTATTTTATTTAAATGCCATTACATGTTTAGCTATTTTATTTAGTTAATTAGTTATTCTTTTCACATTGAGGTTCATGTCCCATACAAAACAGCAAAATAGTTAATTTATGTTTTGGAAACATACCCTTCACATTGTTGTTGATATCAAGGTGCAATCATTGAATGCATTCAAATTATATTTCTCTGCCTGTTGCTAACGGGTTGACACCTCTGCTTCTATAGTGAACAGAGAGAAATATTAATCTTAGTTCGAAGCAGGGATTGGCGATTAAGAGTTTGATGCATATCACTGTCGGAGATTTCAGAGACAGTGGGATTATATGTGAACATCATTACAGACTTTTGGTCATTTAAATATTATACTAATTCTTACTTCACTTGTGCAATATGTTCCCCTTCATTATAAACATCATTAACAATTCCAGGGAGACTGCATATGTGACATAAATCTGCAGAATTTTGAATTAACTGAGGTATAGTTCTGGAATTACATGATGTGAAATTGAGGTCTTCTTGTAGCACATCATTACTTCGAAATTCAAGGACCATATAAAAGATCGCGATTTGCTTAAGCTAGCAAGTCAATCTTTCTTTTTCATGCTCTTGGTTTTGATCGATTTCCTTGCCACTTCAGTAGGACGTTCCCACCTAGATGCACTATGGCAATGGAAACTTTACAACTGGCTTTACAACTGACTGTTTGATGAGCTAAATAAATGGTTTCAATATTGACATAATTTCAGCACTAGTTCAGCACTATGGCCAACGGTCTGATAGATTGTGGTTAATGCACTAAACAGCAATTGTGATTTCTTCAGCTATTCAAATGAGGCCAGGATGATGATATCAATTCGTATTTTTTCATGCACACAGAATCGAGCTGCTATAAAAAATGTTAGCTGCGCTGAACAATTTTGAAGCCACCAACTTCTAAAGAAGAATCTGATTTTACTGCCATGCTTGGACACTTAATGCAAGAAGGGATAAAAACCAGAGAGTGGTGGAAATATTTAGTAGGTCTGGAGCATCTCTGGAGGAAGAAAGTGAGTTAATATTTCAGGTCGATGACCTTTCATCAGAACGATAGAATGTTGCAGGCGTGACAGGTTTTAAATGTGCATGATGCAGAGAAAGAGTAGGATGAGAGGAAAGAACAAAGGGGAAGACCTGTGATTGAATGGGAGATAGGGGAACATGATTGACAAAAGGGATTATGGTGTAAAGCAAAATGAAATGGTAATGGGACAAGTAATGAAAAATAAAATTGTTCTAGAGGAGGTGTAAATGGGAAAGCAGATCAATTCCCAGTAGATGCCTTCTGAAAAAATTGAAACCATTCAACTCAATATTGAAAATGGAAGGCTGTAGAAGTCTAACTGAAAGGTGACGTGTTGTTTCTTAATGGTGAAGGAGGCTAAGGGCAGAGTGGTCAGAAGGCAGTTGGATCAGAGAATTAAAAAGGCAGACAACCAGAAGCACAGGATCATGCTGTCAGACTTGAGAGGTGTTCTGCAGAGCAATCTTCCAATACAGAGGAGACCATATTGTGAGCAGTAAGCACAGAATTCTAAACTTAAGGAAGGAGAAGTAAATCACTACTCCACCTGGACAAAGTGTCTTTGGGCCTGGACGATGGAAGGGCAGGTATTCCATCTCCAAAGCTTGCATAGTAAGGTGCCACATGAAAGAGAAGCAATGCTGGGGTGATTGATGAGTGGACCAGGGTGTCGCAGAGGGAATAATCCCTTTGAAATGCTGAAAGGGGATAAGATGTGGCTGGTGGCCTCAAGCTGTAGATGGCAGAAGTGGCGAATGATGATCCATTGAATGCAAACACTGGTGGGGTGGAAGGTGAGGCTAAAGGGAAGCTCTATGTAGCTCTGGGAGGGAAGGGAAGGGTGAGCACAGATGTGTGAGAAATGGGATGGACCCAGTCAAGGGGCCTGTTAACCACTAATGGAGGGGAGTCCTCAGTTGAAGAAAAAGGGAGATATTTAAACAGTAGCAGTGGTCTCACCAGAACAGATACAATGGCAAATCGGGGAGAATGGAATACAAGATGTAGGGTAGGAAGCAAAGTAGCTGGGGGAGTCAATGGGCCTATAGTAGGTATCAATTGACAGGCTAAGGATATTGTTAAACTGGAAAGAGTGTAGAAGAGATTTACGAGGATGCAACCAGGACTTGATGGTCTGAGATATAAGGAGAGGCTGGATAGGCTGGGACTTTTTTCCCTGGAACTTGGAGGCTTAGGGGTGAGCTTATAGAGGTTTATAAAATGATGAGGAGCATAGATAAGGTAGATAGTCAATATCTTTTCCTAAAGGTAGAGGAGTCTAGAACTAGAGGGCATTGGTTTAAGGGGAGAGATACAAAAGAGACCAGAGGGGAAATTTTTTCACGGCATCAAGAACGAGCTGCCAGAGGCCCTGGTAAAGGCGGGTACAATTTTTTCTTTTCAAACAGTTAGACAGTTACATGGACAGGGTGGGTATCGAGGGATATGGGACAAATGAGGGCAAGTGGGACTAGCTTAGTGATAGAAACTGGGCAGCATGGACAAGCTGAGCCGAAGGTCCTGTTCCATTCTGTAAACATCTATGACTCTATGAATCTATCCTCAGTAACAGAGACAGAGAATTCAAGGAACAGAAGGGAAAAGTCAGAGATGGACCATGTGAAGGCAAGAGAATGATGGAAATTGGAAGCAAAGTCAATGACATTTTTGATCTAATATAAAAGGGGAACATAATAAGGTTTTTATTGGAGAACTTCAATACTGATAACTAAAAAGATTCCACGTTTCTGCTTGAAAGACTGAAAGGTTTAGATAATCTTACTCAATTTGGTCTGTCAAATGCACAGCCAAGTTCAGTTTCAATGCCTCTTTTTCAAAATTCTGCCAAACAGGTTTCACAAAGGTCACATTCACATTCTGTGGATCGAACTGTCCAGATAAAATTGAAATTTTAGGCTGTGACAGCAAAAATATGAAGTTAATACATTATTTCATTTGGTTGCTTTATGAATTATGATGTTGCATTTTAACCTTAATATCAACTGTTTAGTCCACAAAAATGTACAAGGGTTTTCATACAATATTGAAAGGCTGGAAAAGTTCCCAAACATCAATAACTTGTCACTTTAAATGAAGCTGACTCAGTACAAGTGAAAACAAAAAGAAAACACAATTTAAGGGTTAAATTATGTGAAGGCCTGTGTGGGAGGCAGAAAGGTGAAAATATTTCAAATCAGCTAGGTGGTGAGGACAATATAGCGTGAAGAGAAAACAGCTTAGACTGGTTTCTGGCAGAACATCACTGTGGTAACATCACTGTGCTCCTCAGAGGCCCTTAGCCTAATCATCTTCAGCTGCTTCATCATAAGATCAGAAGTGGGGTGCTCATTGATGATTGCACAATGTTCATCATCATTAGCTACTCCTCAAATACTGAAGCAGTCCATTGTGCATATGCAACAAGACCTAAACAACATTTAGGTTTGGGCTAATAAGTGGCAAGTAACATTCATGCCAGGCAATGACTATTTCCAACAAGAGGAAATCCAACCATCTCCCCTTGATATTCAATGGCATTGCCATTGTTGAATCCCTCACGATCAACATTCTATGGGTTACCATTGACCAGGAAGTGAACTGGACCACCCAAATAAATATTATGGCTGAAAACACAGGGCAGTCGGACGAGCCAGGAGTGCAGGAGGTGAAAGAGGCCGGTATTCTGGCCTTTGCGTGCCTGGTAGCCCGGCGAAGGATTCTGCTTCAGTGGAAGGATGCAAGGCCCCCAAGCGTGGAATCCTGGATTAATGACATGGCAGGATTTATTAAATTGAAGAAGGTGAAGTTTGCCTTCAGGGGTTCTGTGCAAGGGTTCTTCAGGCCGTTCCTAGACTTCCTGGCGGAGCGTTAGGAGATGGTCAGCTTCAGCAGCAACCTTGGGGGGGGGGGGGGGAGTAAGTTTGTGTCTGGTAGGGGATGCACTATTTTTTACTGTTTAACGTTTGTGGTACCCTCAATAATGACGCTTAGAGTGTAAACAGTAAAGAAGGCTTTAATAAACTAAGAACTAGACTAGTGCCGAGCCGTGTGCTAACTGCTGCACTGCCCACAAGGCGGCCCCTTATATATGGCTCCCAGATGGGTGGAGCCGGAGGTGGAGTTCCCCAGGGTTCCAAGCCCGGTCTTAAAGGGGACATCACCTTACATGATGTTACAGTAACCGTTCATCACAACGTTTATTGGTTTATTTATGCACTTTTATTCTTGTTGTTTTATTAGTTGTGTAAAGGGGGGGGGTTCTATTTTTCTGTTGTGATAACCTGTGAAAATTTTTGAATAAAAATTATTTTAAAAAAAAAGAAAACACAGGGCAGTGCCTGGGAAATCTGTGATGAATAGCTCACTTCCTGTCTCCCTAAAGTCTGTTCACCATCTACAAGTGGCAAGCCAGCACAGTGATGGAATACTCTCCACGTGTCTAGATGAGTGCAACCCCAACAACACTCAAGAGCCTCAGCATCATCCAGGACAAAGCACCCTGCTTGATTAGCATTCCATCCAACATCTTAAAATAGCAGTCCCTCCACCAATGATGCACAGTGGTAAATATAAGATACACTGCAACACCATGCCTTCTTTGACTGCTCCTTTTAAACCCATGAACTCACTACCTAGAAAGACAAGGGTGCGAGATGCATGGGAAAACCACCACCTCCAGGTTCCCCTCCAAGCCAAACTCCATCCTAACATGGAACTATATTACTATCTTGCCATTCCTTCACTTAAACTCCCTCCCTAACAGCACTGTGGTTGTCCCTACACGTGATTGACTACATAAGTTCAAGAACGCAACTCGATACTGCATTCTCAAGAGTAATTGGGGATGGGCAACAAATGCTGACCTTGACAACAATGCCCACATCACACGAAAGAAAAGAAAAAAATCTCCAAACCAAAGTACTGAATAGTCTGCAACTGTAGACCTTCTGGTTGCCTCGTACCGAAGACACACACTTTCCCTTTGTGAACATACTCCAAAACCTGGAATGCTTACTGTGTGCAGAGATATTGCTGGAGTTCAAGCAATTTAAACTGCAGCTTTCCACTACTTGACAACCCAAAGCTTGCAGCCTTTAGTGTCAAGTTTAACTCTGAAAGTTTCATTGGTGGAGCTAGATGTCCAGTCATCACTAACACTGCCCTAGAAATATGCACACATTACTTGTTCAGATATGAGATTTCTCAAGGATTTTCAAATGTTCATCAGCAGGTATGTCATCTTGAAACCATTTTAATGCCAAAGATTTTTCACTTATCTTCCCATCACGAAGGATATGACCGCCTCGGTCACGAAAGAGGTTTGCAGAAATGAGGCGACTAAGAAACATTAAAAACTTATCTGAACATAATGGACCCAAATTTTGTTTGGGACCGTTGAGATTTGGAACACTCCTGGGGCATGACCTCTCGCCATCAATATGGAGCCAGCTTAAAAAGTCTGGTGAACAAGAAATATAACTCTCATATAACAAATGTCTTGTGAGAAGGGCAAGGATATTTGGTGAAGGTACACCCCTGCGTGCATTGTTATGAGGCCAACAGCAGTCTGAAATAGGGAGCAAGATTCTCCAATAATGGGGCTATGTCCCCACACCAGAGTCAAAACGCGGGCGAATCACTCTGGACTTTCCTGAAGAAAGTACAGAGTAACTCTCCTACCTGAAGGGGGCTAGCAGCACCCGGAGTAGTCCTCGCAGCTCCCACTGCCGATGCGGGGACCTGCACTTCTGGTCAGGGGTCCGGTCATGCGCACGGTGGCGGCCTGCTCCGGTCGCCCTGCGCGACATGGCGGACCCACACCGTGGACCGGCACCAAAAAAATGCCCCCCCCCCGAGATCGTGGCGCCCGCGATCGGTGGCCCCCCAGATTGATAGCCAGGCCATCTATGAGGCCCCCCCTCCACCAGGGCGGCCATGGATGGACTCCACAACCGCCACTGGCCGTTCCTGACAGGAAAACGTGGTTCAAACCACGCGGACGTGAACTCGGCCAATTTGGGTCCGAGAATCGCCGCAGGGGCTTCTGTTAATGACCCCCGACACACGCCGCATAGACCGTGCTCGAGCAAATCGCGGTAGCGGTGTCGACCGGATTTCGGGTTTGACGCCCATTCTCCGCCCCCGCGCTGATCGTGATTTCGGCACAGAGGCTCGGAGAATCACGCCGGATTTCGGGTTTGATGCCCATTCTCCGCCCCCGCGCCGATCGCAATTTCGGCGTGGAGGCTCGGAGAATCCTGCCCATGATGTCTCACACGATTGAGAAGCTCACCATCATGGCTTACAAAGGAACAATAACCACTTGTAAGAAGTGATTGGCAATGCTTTACTCAGACACCAGTGAGGGGTCAATGCCTTTCGGAAAGGAGGATAAGAAAGTCGATGAGTAATTTTTAAAAAATGTAAATACAAAATGAGGATTAAGAGAGACGTAGGCCGGAATTTTCCAGCCATTCACATCAGCAGAATCTTCCAGCCCTGCTGATGACATATCCCCAATGCGGGTTTCCCCATTGGAAACCCTATTGGCAAGGGCAGGACCAGAAGGCAGCAAAGACCTATCTTTGGACTATTGACATACAGAGCTATCCCATTGTCATCAGCTTTATCGCCTGCTCAGATGTTGATGGGAAGAAAAAGTCGCATAATTTTACCAGAGATCACTGTTCAAAATATGGATCGTCAAGAAATACATAACCACCTAAGGTTACGGAAACAAAAACAAAAAGAATACTACGACAAGCACACCAAACCTTTATCAAAATTAAAAGAAGGTGACTACATACGTATACAAAATCCTGATGGTGGATTACAACACATAGCTAAAGTTTTAAGACAAGTTGCACCCAAATTGTACTTGGTTCAGACAGAACAAGGTTCAATATTCAGAAGAAATAGAAGAGCATTACTGAAAATAAAAAATCATGTTCCATCTCAAACTCAGAACATTATTGCTCAGGATGCCATCTTCAAAGACATTGACTTTCCTTATCCATCATTGTCACCAATGCGTCAAGACAATTTGGAAGATAACTTATATACTTTGACGAAGCCACGGAGAAGATCAACGAGAACCAGGAGACCACCGAACAGATTAAATTTGTAATGACTGTAATAACTATTCATCTGTCATCACCAATGTGGCTTAAGAGTTATTTTTGCAAATGAATGTAAAAAAACAAGTTAATGATTCATGCTCGCTATTTTAATGTTCAAAGACAAAAATGTTACAAAGTTTATAACCTTTTTTCCAATGCTAGGGGGATGTGACATTATCATAAATGTAAGAACTGTAAGGGTTAATGAAATGTCTAAATGAAACACGAGAAGGAGCTGGATATCCAAGAATATAAGACATTGATGCTAAGCCTTGTGGGTGAGAGGTTGAGGAGAAAGTTAGAGAACAGACTGAAGGAAAGATAGTGTGAGTGAGAGCAGATCATAGTTAATGTAATAGTGTTGATATTAGTAGTAGATGAGTGCAATATGTTTATTATCAACTGTATTATATAGGAGTTAGTGTCGATTCCAAATAAGTAGTGTTAATAAATTTAAAGCTATTGTGGTCTTTGTGAACACTACGCCAACCATCCTAAAATTAGCAACACAATGATCACCACAAAGAGGGTATGCTAGTGGTAGCACCAGGCACCCTGAAAAATGAGGTGGCAACCTGGTGAGACTACAACAAGGATGACATGCATGCCAGACAGAATAAACAGCAAGTGATAGACTGAGCTCAGCGATCCCACAACCGACAGATCTGCCAAATTCAGCCATGAATGGTGTTGGACAATCCAACAACTCACTGGAGGTGGAGACTCCACAAATATTGCAATCCTCAATGGTGGGGGAGCCCAGCAGATTAGTGCAAAAGGAAGGGCTGAAGCATTCATAACAACCTTCAGCTAGCAGTGCTGAGTGGATGATCCATCTCGGTCACCTCCAGCGACCCCAGCAACACCGATTCCAGTCATCAGCCAATTCGATTCACTCCACGTGATATCAATAAATGGCTAAAGGCACATGATACAGGAAAAGCTATGGGCCCTGACAATACTCTGACAATAGTACTGAAAACTTGTGCTCTGAAACGTGCCACACCCCTAACAAAGCTGTTCCAGTACAGACACAAGACTGGAAATGTGGAAAATTGCCCAGGTACGCCCTGTACACAAAAACAGGACAAATCCAACCCAGCCAATTACCATGTCATCAGTCTATTCTTGATCATCAGTAAAGTGATGGAAGGTGTCATCAACGTTGCAGTCAAATGGTACTTTCTTAACAATAACCTGTTCATTGATGCTCAGTTTAGGTTCCGCCAGGCCCATTCAGCTCCTGATCTCATTACAGCCTTGGTTCAAATATGAACGAAAGAGCTCAAATCCAGACGTGACGGGAGATACCAGGTTGCATTTCACTGAGTATGGCAGCAAGGAGTCCGAGAAAAACTAGAGTCAATGGGAATCTGTTGAAAACGCTTGGTTGGAATCATACCTAGCTCAAAGGAAGATGGTTATTGTTATTGCAGGTCAGCCATCTCAGCTCCAGGACATCATTGCAGGAGTTCCTCAAGGGAGTGTCTTAGGGCAACCATCTTCAGCTGCTACATCAATACCATTCTTTACATCATACGTTAGAAGTGGAGCTTTTTCACTGATGATTGCACCATTCGCAACTCCTCAGGTACTGGAGTAGTCCATATCCAAGCACAAGGCCTGGACAATATCCAGACTTGGGATGAAAGGTGGAAAGTAACATGAGGCCAGCATGTCTTGGGTCACTGTCTGTGTGGAGTCTGCACGTTCTCCCGTGTCTGCGTGGATTTCCTCCGGGTGCTCCGGTTTCCTCCAAGTCCCGAAAGACGTGCTGTTAGGTGAATTGGACATTCTAAATTCTCCCTCTGTGAACCTGAACACAGAAGCGCCGGAATGTGGCGACCAGGGGCTTTTCACAGTAACTTCATTGCAGTGTTAATGTTAACCTACTTGTGACAATAAAGATTATTATTATTGTGCCACAGAAGTGCCAGGCAATGACCATCTCCAAGTGAGAATCTAACCACTGCCCCTTCACAATCGATGGCATTACCATCACTAACATCCTGGGGGTTACACTGACCAGAAACCAAACTGGACTAGTCATAGGTTACCTGAGAAGATAAAATCTTATGGTAGAGGGGTAACATATTTGCATGGATATAAGATTAGCTAACAGGAAGGAGAGTGTAGACATAAATGGTTCCTTTTCAGGTTGGCAAGTGTAACGAGTGGTGTGCCACACGGGGAATTCAACTGTTTATAATTTATGGGGGCAATTCTCCGGCTGCGATGCGCTGCCGCATATCCTGCTATGTTGGGAGAATTGCTGGAGAGCCTCAAAATAGGATTTGCACTAGGCCCAAAACAGTTTACATTTCTCCCAACCTGCTCCATCTGGCGTGATCAGAATCTCATTCAGAAAGGGCGAGGAATTGATCACAGCTAATTTGCATTCATTTATATCTCATTAGTGAGATTAAAGTCGAATGCCGCAGCCTCCCTATATTGTCCTGCCCACTCCTCTCCCCCAGCGGGAACTCACTCTGGCGTGAACAAATACTGGTCCTTAAAGGCGGTGACCAGGCGCAATGGACTCCGAGGGAGAGCAAGGTGGTGAATTCTCCTCTCCACTTACCTGCAGGGAGCACAATGGTGCAGCAGGCGCTAGCCAGATGTAGGGGGAGGGGGTCCTTCGAAGAAGCAGGGGCTGGGGACTCAGGCTGGGCAGGAGGGGACCAGGTCAGGGTTCTGCCCCTTGATGGGGGTTGCTTTGCATCTGTGAAACCTTGAAGCTTATTTTCTTTCATGTTTAACATTCCACTACATGGCAAATCACAGCTGAAACCTGTCTGTCCATAAAATCCTCTCACAGGACAGAGCCATTCTGCAGCTTGTTTCTTGGAGAAATATTTCACTTCCCTTCAAGTTTCATTAGGCTCTGTGGTTTTCATATTGCAGTATGCCTCCTTTATCCCTTTGTACTTGGTCGTTTACGTTAAATATCAGACCCCTGAACACATGCCAGCACTGGAGGTACTTTTCCACCTTTGAGGAAGCTGGCACAACTCAGCCATTAAAGTGCAAGGATTCCTCAATAAGGACCTTCCCCAGCTACCATTGAATTCTCTGGATAGATGTGATGACCACGCTGGGGGGCTCAGAGGCCTTTGTAGCCCTGGGTGGTCAGGGACAAGGCTGGTCAGAGCCTTGGCAGTGGCCCCTGGCACCCTGGCAGTGCGAATCTGGCAATGCCAACCTGGCACTACAAACCAGAGGACACTGCCAAGTTGGCCTGAAGCGGGGGAGCTGAGGGAGGCCTTTGGCGACCCCACAGTGAAGTGCCACTCACTCGGTCCTGACATTAGTGATTGGGAGGGTGGTCTTTGCTGGCGAGAGGGCAAGGTTCTTTGACGGCAAGAAGGGTGGGCTGTCAGGTATTTCTGAGATCGGGGGGCCCTGATCTCTGACGATTTGGCCTTGCTGGCATCCTTTGGTCCCACACATCACATTTCCAGTGCGAATCATCCCTGGCTCCAAATAAATTACAAAGTGGAAAGATCACAATCTGTTGTTCCGGTGAAATTCTCTCCAGAGAGATCGCATTTCCCAAATTTCCCCACCCCTCGCCAGTGATGTCACGATGTTCACAAGGGTGTGCATGTCATTGAATAAATTTTAATTCATTTAAATGTAATTAACGAGCCCTCCGCCACATGACACCCCCCTCACCAAATATTCTTACATGGTCACAACAGGTTTGTCCAAACACGAATCAGTCGAGGGTATCCCTTTAGGTGTGCTGAGCTAAGTATAGCCCCGAGGTGCAGGGTATGTGGAGAGGGGCATACCCTGGCAGTGCCCTGGCACTGTCAACCTGTCAGTGCCAACCTGTGCTGGGGGAAGTGCCGGGGGCAGTGTCAAGTGAGGGCTCTACTGGGAGCCCCATGGGGGTGTCATTTATGTGTGGTTTGGGGGGGAGCAGGCACTGAGGGGGAATTGCCGGCAATACTTCCATGGTGGTAGTGGGAGGTTGGGGGAATTCTGGCGATGATCTTCAGGAGGTGGGGGCTGGGGCTACTAGGTCTCAGTTAGGATCAGGGCGCTCTTTAAGGATGGTGCCTCGATCTCAGTGGAGCTCGTGGCCGGCTCTCGCAGGCCCCGTTGGGTAGATTGTGCAAACTACACCCACTCATTTTTTTTCTTTAAAGGTGCTTAATCTCTGGAGTGAAAACTGTTCTGTACAACTGGAGAGTTACACGCCAGTTTTCAGTCTGAGCCTGATACTTCGCCAAATTCTGGTAAGCTTTCCGCCCTTAGTCATTTTTTAGGAGAATTCCACCCTATATAAATCACTTGGAAGATGGGATGCTTGCCAAATCTGCTGATGACACAAAGTAAGTTGTGAAAGGGACATAAGGAGGCTACAAAAAGATAAAGATTGGTTAAGTGAGCAAGCAATGGTCTGGCAAATGAAGTATAATGTGGGAAAATGTGAAATTGTCCATTTGGCAGTGAGAATAAAAAAGCATGTTATCTAAATGATGAGAGATTGCGGAGCTGTGAGGTACAGTGGGATCTGAGTGTCCTAGTGCATGAAAGCGAATAGAATGCAATCATTTATTGCCAGCAGAATTGAATACAAAAGTAGGGAGTATGCTACAGTTGTACAGGGCACTGGTGTGACCGCATCTAGAGCACTGAGTACCGTATTTAGGGAAGGAGATAAATGTATTGGAAACAGTTCAGAGAAGGTTTAACAGAATAACACTTGGAATGGGCGGGCTGTCTTATCAGGAAAGGTTGGACGGCTATCCACTGGAGTTTAGAAGAGTAAGAGGCAATTTGATTGAAATATATAAGATCTTGAGGGATTTGACAGGGTGGATGTGGATAAGGGGCGAAATTCTCCCCCAACGGCGCTATGTCCGCCGACTGGCGCCATAAACGGCGCCAATCAGACGGGCATCACGCCGGCCCAAAGGTGCGGAATGCTCCGCATCTTTGGGGGCCGAGCCCCAACATTGAGGGGCTAGGCCGACGCAGGAGGGATTTTCACCCCGCCAGCTGGCGGAAATGGCGTTTGTTGCCCCGCCAGCTGGCGGAAATGGCGTTTGGTGCCCCGCCAGCTAGCGCGGAAATGCGGCGCATGCGCAGGAGCGTCAGCGGCCGCCGACAGTTTCCCGCGCATGCGCAGTGGGGAGAGTCTCTTCCGCCTCCGCCATGGTGGAGGCCGTGGCTGAGGCGGAAGGGAAAGAGTGCCCCCACTGCACATGCCCGCCCGCGGATCGGTGGGCCCCGATCGCGGGCCAGGCCACCGTGGGGGCACCCCCCCGGGGTCAGATCGCTCCGCGCCCCCCCCCAGGACCCCGGAGCCCGCCCACGCCGCCTGGTCCCGCCGGTAAACACCAGCTTTGATTTACCCCGGCGGGACAGGAAATTTCTGGGCGGGACTTCGGCCCATCCGGGCCGGAGAATTGAGCGGGGGGTCCCGCCAACCGGCGCGGCCCGATTCCCGCCCCCGCCCAATCTCCGGCGGGGGGGTCGGAGAATGACGCCCCTGATGTATCCTCTTGTGGGAAAATCTAGGACTAGAGCCTCCTGTTTAAAATTAAGGGGTCACCCGTTTAAAACAGAGAAACAAAGATGAGGCAAATTTTTGTCAAAGAGGGTTGCGAGTCTTTTGAACTCTATTCCTGAAAAGGTGGTGGAAGCAGAGTCTTTGACTATTTTTAAGGCAGAGGTGGATAAATTCTGGGCAAGAAAGAGTTGACAGGTTATCGGAGGTAGGAGGGATACAGATTTGAGGTTACTATCTGATCATCCATGATCTTATTAAATCCAGAGATCATAGAATTTACTGTGCAGAACATTCGGCTCATCCAGTCTGCACCGGCCCTTGGAAAGAGCACCCACTTAAGTCCACGCCTCCACCCGATCCCCGTAACCCAGTAACCCCACCTAACCTTTTTGGACACTAAGGGTAATTTATCATGGCCAATCCATCTATCCTGCACACCTTTGGACTGTGGGAGGAAACTGGAGCACCCGCAGGAAACCCACGTAGACAGGGGGAGAACTTGCAGACTCCGCACAGACAGTGACCCAAGCCATGAATCGAACCTGGGGCCCTGGAGCTGTGAAGCAACTGTGCTAACCACTATGCTACCGTGCTGCCCTGCCCATGAGCAGGTTCGAAGGGCTGAATGGTCTACTCCAGCTCCTTGTTTGTATGTTCATATATAAATACAACGGCTACAAGAGCAGGTCAGTGGCTAGTAATCCTGCAGCAAGTAATTCACTTCCTGACTCTCCAAAGCCTGTGCACAATTCAGAAGGCGCAAGTCAGTAGTATGATGGAATAGGCTCCACTTGCCTGGATGAGTACAGCTCTAACAACACTCAAGAGGCTTGACACCATTAAGGACGAAGCAATCCGCTTGATAAGCATCACTTTCATAAACATTCACTCCCTCCACGAACGATGCACAGTAGCAGCACGTTGTACCATCTAGAAAATACACTGCATCTCGAGGTACAAGGGCAACAGATACATGGGGACACCACCGCCTGGAGATTCCTCTCCAAGCTACTCATAATCCTGACTTAATATTTCACTGTCGCTGGGTCTGGAACTCCCTCCCTAACATCACTGTGGGTGTACCTCCACCATATGGACTGTAGCAGTTTAAGAAAGCAACACATCACCACCTTCTCAAGGGCAATTAATGCTGGGCATTTAATGCTGGCTGAGCCAGCAAAGCCCACATCCCTTGAATTAATTAAAAATTTAAACACCAATGAAAAAGAAATCTACACATTATTGAAAGTGCGCTGAATAAATTTGAATACACTCAGTTAGGTGTAAATAATTATTTATTAAAAAAAACATTAGAAACATCTAGAATTACTGGAATTTTGTGGGCGGGATTCTCTCAGCCCAGTGCCGGGCCGGAGAATCCTCGCAACCGGCGCGAATCGCGCCACGCCGCCCTGACGCCGGCATGCGATTCTCCGCAGAGCGTGGTTGGCGCTGCGCCGGTCGGGGGCCGCTCTACGCGGCTGGCCCGCTGGTTCTCGGCCCGGGATGGGCCGAGCGGCCGTCATTAAAAACACCGAGTCCCGCCGGCGCCGTCCACACCTGCTCATAGCCGGCAGGGAACTTGGCATGGAAGGGTCGGGGGACGGCCTGTGGGAGAGGGGGGAGGGTGGTCCGACCCCAGGGGGGTTCTCCGATGTGGACTGGCCCGCGATCGGGGCCCACCGATCGGCGGGCCGGCCTCTCTGGCTGGCGGCCTCCTTTCTTCCGCGCCGGCTCCTGTAGTCCTGTGCCACGTTGTGTTGGGGACGGAGCGTTGAAGGAAGCCACTGCGCATGCAGTGCGCCCTGTAGGGGCCAGAATTGCTGATCCTGAGGCCATGTTGCCGCCACCAAAATGCGACGGCGTTTCCGACGGCGTCAACACTTAGACTCAGGATCATAGAATCCCGCCCAGGATATCTATTTCTAGTCATCCCAGTTCAGCAGATAGAGGAAGAGGTTTTGTCCACAACAGTAAAGGTTCTAGAAGTCACTGGGAAAGGGGAACATCTGCACCTACAGCAACTTCACAACGAAGACTCGGGTTTAATAAATTTGTTAACATTTTTATTTCGGAGTTAGGTTTTATTAGATTTTGCTGAATTTATTTTGCGTCTGCCTTCATTATTGTGCTGCTAAAGATTGCCTATAATGAACATTTAGGGGTAGTTGCAGGCCATCTGAGGTTTCTTGTTCTTCCATATTTGCTTCCTTTAAGAAATCCATGCTTAGACCCAGCTGAGATGAGGACTGTGCAGCACATCATCCAGATGAGCTTTAGCATATAAGGTGACTACACAAATGTAAAGCCCCCCCCCACTGACGATACTAAGTTAATCCAGGTAGAAGTTCATTTGAAGAGCATACAAGGGGATTGGAGGAAGGAGTGATGGCATTGGATATCTAATGGCACTAGCTAGAGTACCAAACCAGTATCAAGTTAGACCTCATTTGGAATTGGATGAATGAGCCGCCAGTGCTCAAGGAGTGCTGAGACTCAGCATAATAATCACATCAGGAGGGGAGAAGGAAATACAGTTGCTCCTTCATACAATTCACCTGAAAATGAAAAAATCAAGAGGGTTGTAGGTGGAGAAGGCAATCCTGTAGCAGCAGTGGTGGAAATACACCTTTTGGACCAAGAGGAGTGTTTGTGTTCCTTCAGGCCCCACAAACATCAGTGCCATCATGATTTCAGGCTCATTTTCAGAACAGCTTGTAATGGAATTGACGAAGGTATATAGTAGAATTCCCTCGGGTTCAGTGATAGGACTCCTTCTTTTCTTGATATAGATTAATGGTTCAGCCTCAGTGGCCTATACAGGGCACAATTTCAAAATTTACAGATGGTACAAAACTTGGAAATATTGGGCGTGATTTAATACGCAAAAAACTGAATTCCGTTTTGGTATCATATAACGGTGTATTTCTTGACCCTGCAACATGGGAATGACCCTGCTATCAAATGGGACTCTGTCATTTCTTTTTGGCCTTGGTCAGGACTGCCAGCCTGGCAGTGCCACCCAGCGAAGGTGAGATCCAGATCGCGACATCTGTGGTGATTTTGTTCGATCCTCTGGCGAGATCCAATGGCCTGGTCACATTACCAAATCAGGTGCAACACGGCTGTTCGACCGCGCCATTGTGCTAATTCACTCCAAAGACAATGGTGAAAGTAGGAAATCAGATGCCAATCTTGTTATTTAATACTGGATTTGTTTAGTGAATGCAACATTACACATGTCTGCCTTCTCCCTAACCAACACACAGTCCCGAGCAGTCTTTCTTTATAAATGCTCAAGGTTCTTAATCAGTCAATGCCCTTAACCTGCGTATCCTTAATCTTGATAAAACAATTAACATATTCTACTCTGATTTAAACTAAAACCATTAATACACAAACAATCTTTCAAATCAAATTGAAATTAAAAAAAAAAAATGATTTCCCATTTTCTGTGTATCATAGAACATAGAACATAGAACATTACAGCGCAGTACAGGCCCTTCGGCCCTCGATGTTGCGCCGACCTGTGAAACCACTCTAAAGCCCATCTACACTATTCCCTTATCATCCATATGTCTATCCAATGACCATTTGAATGCCCTTAGTGTTGGCGAGTCCACTACTGTTGCAGGCAGGGCATTCCACAGCCTTACTACTCTCTGAGTAAAGAAACTACCTCTGACATCTGTCTTATATCTATCTCCCATCAATTTAAAGCTATGTCCCCTCGTGCTAGACATCACCATCCGAGGAAAGGAAAAAGGCTCTCACTGTCCACCCTATCCAATCCTCTGATCATCTTGTATGCCTCAATTAAGTCACCTCTTAACCTTCTTCTCTCTAACGAAAACAGCCTCAAGTCCCTCAGCCTTTCCTCATAAGATCCTCCCTCCATACCAGGCAACATTCTGGTAAATCTCCTCTGCACCCTTTCCAATGCTTCCACATCCTTCCTATAATGCGCCAACCAGAATTGCACGCAATATCATATAATACAAAACACCCCACTTCTCGGACTTCCAATTTTTGTGCAAGCATTCGTTTTTGAAAAGCATTTTGACAATTAGTGACTTGCATGGACCGATTTTATCTTGGAGGTCTTTTTACTTTTGAGCATGTCTATTATACGAGCAAGGTCAATCCTTAACCTTTCTCAGTCACATCCTTTGTCAAATGTACATTACCCCACAGTTATCCACATAGTATTTAATGGGAAAACTATTATCAGAATGCTTCTTGAGAATAATTTCCCTTGAAATATTTGACAAGTAAAACTCATGGGCTGCATTCTCCGTAAACCGACGTCAAAATCGGGATCGGCGATCGGGCGGAGAATGGATTCCAACACCGGATTCAGGGCAGGCGCCGGTTTGACACCGGTCCACCATGCTCCGTCCCCTCCAAACCGACATCATCGGCCGTCCCACACGTGATGTTCCACCCCGGATGGACGGGGTTCCCGATGGTGCGGGCCATGTGTGGACAGAGCGTGGGCTGTGGGGTTAGGGTATGCGGGTTAGGGTTCGAGCACAGCCGGCGCCATGTTTTTCGGCGTGACCGGTGGAGGTCATCAGCCCTGCGCATGCGCGGCCTGGGACCCGCCGATTCTCCGGCCGTTTTCAGCATGTTCAGCGGGCATTTCACACAACGCCGGGGCTAGCCCCTCACCGGTACCGGACTCGGTGAAGGGTTCGTGACAATTTTCCTGTCATGAAATCCCAGCGGAATCTCCGTTTGCGCTGGCATTTAACTTCAGGAATGAAGAATTCAGCACTATTGTTTATAGAGTCAATGGTTTCCACAGCTCAGGTACTTTTAACCACCTTTTTGACTTTCTCAGCTTCCCTGGATAGGGGACAACATTTTACATTTTTGCCCATCAAGTATATTATAAAGCTTGCTGCACTAGAACACCAATCCAGAAGATTGGCACATGAAGCATAACTAAAGATTAATTTCATGTCCTTTGGGCCATCCGAGGCTGGAAGTTTGAATAAGCATTTATCTGTATTTAATCTCTTTTATGTTTTATTTGCCTTTAAGACATCCTCAATTGTAGAGTGTTTCATCGTCGTACTTCGTTCCAATACATCAAAACTGGCATTGGGTCTTGTTTGAGTATAAAGCCAATTTATTTGTCCACTCAAGCTTCTTAACTGCTCTATTCATCCTTAGATGTAAGATCACCTTTATGGCAATCTAACATGATTTATTGGGATATGACTAACACTTTCTAGGTATGACTATTGATTCAAGGTTATGCCTGACCTGCTCTGTTTACTGTCTAAGCCTATATATTTAAAGCCCCCT
This sequence comes from Scyliorhinus torazame, assembly GCF_047496885.1. Taxonomy (NCBI): domain Eukaryota; kingdom Metazoa; phylum Chordata; class Chondrichthyes; order Carcharhiniformes; family Scyliorhinidae; genus Scyliorhinus; species Scyliorhinus torazame. The sequence continues at coordinate 152,476,348 of NC_092719.1, forward strand.
GAAGCCTGACTTCCAATTTTAAATTCCCCTTTAATCCCATTTATAACAAACTGCTCAAATGCCACAGAGCCTCCCCATAGAAAATCATCCATAGGCATCATAAAGATGCTCCAAAGTTTCCCTGGGTGGTACTAGTAGAACATTGGTGGATCTGCCTACAGTTGAGTGCAGCTTACTTTCAGCAAAGCAGATTTAACCGAGAAGTACCATACCTTCTATGCAGCATTCAACGCATAATCACATTGCTTAATTTCCATACCTGCCCTTCCAATGCTGGCCTCTTTAGATGGTTTCAAAAACACTTCTCTGAAATCTTTCACCATGTAAAAATACACCTTTTATATCAATGACTTACGTTTTCACAAGTATGTGACCAACAGATCTAAGATATTTTTCATGACGACATTTCCCACTGTGGGGGAGTCCACTCAAACATTTTGATCTCCAAGTCGCTCTTCGAAACCTCAAGCAACTAGTCTCACTGCAGCCTCATATGCCCCATCAGGGATTACTTTATCCATACATATGACTCTTTGTGATAAGGCTAGTTTTACCCTATCTGCTAAGTTAGAGTAGACACCAAGGGGGCGATTCTCCCAAATGGAGCCCAAGTGTTCGCGCCGCCGTGAACGCTGTCACGTTTCACGACGGCGCGAACCGGGCCCGGGTACGACCTATTCTGTCCCCCACAGGGGTCCAGCACGGTTCTGGGGTGGTTCACACTGCTCCAGCCTCCTTTCCCGGTGCCAAATGGCCGCCGTGCCAACCCGCGCATGCGTGGGGGACTTCTTTAGCGCGCCGGCCCCGACTCAACATGGCGTCGGTGTTCAGAGGCCGACCGCGCAGGGAAGTAGGCCCGGAGGGGGAGAGGCCGGCCCGCCAATTGGTGGGCCCCGATCGCGAGTCAGACCCCATTGGAGGCCCCCCCCGGTGAAGGAGCACCCCTCCCCACAGGCCGCCCCCGACCATTCACGCAAAGTTTCCGCCGGCAGCGACCAGGGGTGTACGGCGCCGGCGGGACTCTGACGTATCCGCGCGGCCGCTCGGCCCATCCGGGCCGGAGAATCGGCGGCCCCGCCAATTCCACTGGCCCGTGGCCGGCGCTGCGCCAAACGCGCTGACGCAAATGGCGCCGATTCTCCGCACCTCGGAGAATCCCGCGCTGGCGTCGGGGCGCGGTTGCGGCGATTCTCCGGCCCGGCGCGGGGCTCGGAGAATCGCCCCCCAAATTCCTTTCAAATATTCAACTCTTTTTGTTTTGCTTCTCTTTTAATTTTCTTCTAATTTGTTGGCCACCACCAAAACATCCGGTCATCAGGTCTTCTACTTCTAGAAGTCTTGTTAGATTGTTCTGTAATCCTTGTCTATTGCATAATTGAGTGAAGCTATGACTTCTATTTGTCCTCCCATGCCTTTCTGAACTACTGCTACAGGATCACTCCCTCCCATGATCAGAAGTTCCATTGTTGGTACGTGATTGTTTCCTAGTGCCAGAATCACTCCCAGATCCGTTATCAGAATGCACACTGTATTTTCTAACTGTTTCACCTCATTTTCCCAGCCCACAGATTTTGCCCCTTGTCCATCATCTTGGACATTTAGCCAATATTTGAACTTGCTGGTAGCTTCTGCCATCCAGTCACTTATCTATTATATTCTGTTCCACATCACTGTCAAACTCATAGCTATGAGGGATAGAGGGTGGCCTCATTGCCTTATATTAGCTTCGCAGATTCTGAAGGTTTGTAATAATCCAAATTAACTGAGTTGAATGGACCTTAATCGATGAACTATTGTCTTTCAACAATTGTTGGAGACCACCGTACCATCTTACTCTGACCTCTCCACTCTTTCTGAGATCTCTTTCATGTTATACTAAATCCCCACGATCAAAATTTATTTTACACAGTCTTATGTGATGCTATAGAGCTCTCTTAATTTTCCTCAAGACTTTTGCCTCAATGAATGCCCTTTTCCCTCCATGTTGTGCATTCAAGTGTACAGACAAAATGGAATGGAGGTATTTTGGAATTCCAATTGATAAGGATTATAACCTCCAACCACTTGAAGCAAATTCTTTGCTTGGACTGCCCTTGTCAGTACAATTGTTAGCTTGCAGTTTGGCTGATCGGCTAAGATATTTGGATTTGGATTTGTTTTATTGTCATGTGTACCGAGGTACAGTGAAAGATATTGGGCGGGATTCTCCGTCAGCGGGATTCTCTGTTTTACCGGCGGCTGGGAGTTTCCCAACAGCGTGGGGCTACCCTACAATGGTAAACTCCATTGACCGGCCGGTGTAACGGAGAATCCTGCCGGCGGGTCGAGGCAGAAAAGTGGCGCGGTGGGGCGGAGAAACCACCCCATTGTTCTGCGTACAGTCCAGTCAGATCATTCCATACATGCAAACAACATAGGACATACATAAATACACAATGTAAATACATAGGTACAGGCATCAGGTGAAGCATGTGGAGTGCAATACTACTCAGTAGAGAAGATGTGTGACTTCCGGTTGCAGCTATGCCCGGGTAGGTTGCACGGTTGGCAACTCCTGCCGACAAAGGACTTTTGGGTCCTTGTACGGAGCTCCAGCGGCACTTGGACGACGATTCCCCTGTGGGAAGGAAACAGTGAGGATCCCCCAGCGCTGTATGCAGTGGACCAGGAGTGGGGCAATCAAAAAAGCTGCTTTGGAGAAAAGAGGAGAACGGGTGTGAAAAGGCAAGATGGCGGCCGGCGCGGATCAGGCAGTGTGGGCCCAGAGGTCACGGGAGCAGCAGGAGTTTCTTAGAAGCTGCTTCACTGAGTTAAAAGCGGAGATGCTGGCCCCTATGAAAGCTTCTATTGAAAGGTTGGTGGAGACCCAGAGGATGCAGGGGACGGGGATTACGGAGGTGCAGAAAAATGCCTCTGACAACGAGGACGGGATTTTGGGCCTGGTGGTTAGAGTGGAGCCGCACGAGGCCCTGCACAAAAGATGGCAGGAGAAGCTGGAAGACCTTGAAAACAGGTCGAGGAGGCAGAACCTGCAAAAGGCGTGGAGGGGTCAGATGCGAGTGCGTTTGTGGCCACGATGCTGGGACGCTGATGGGCACGGGGGCCTTCCCGCGGCCCCTGGAGCTGGACGGGGTGCACAGAGTCCTGGCAAGGAAGCCTAAGGCGAACAAGCTGCCGAGAGCTATTGTGGTAGGGTTCCACCGCTTCACCGTCAAGGAATGTGTCCTGCGATGGGCAAAGAAGGAGCGAAGCAGTAAGTGGGAGAACTGCGAGATCCGTATCTACCAGGACTGGGGTGCAGAGCTGGCTAAGAGGCGTGCAGGATTCAACCGGGCCAAGGCGGTCCTCCAGAGCAAAGGGGTGAAGTTCGGGCTGCTACACCCGGCGAAGCTGTGGGTCACGTACCAAGACCGGCACCATTACTTCGATACGCCGGATGAGGCGTGGACTTTTATTAAGAACGAGAAGTTGGACTTGAATTAATAGACAGCTGTATGTTGTTGGGGCACCCCGGTGGGGCGGTGGGGGCTGGAGGGAGCGGTGTTGTGTTGGTTTACCCCTGTGTTTTATTTTTTTGCCCCTTTGTTCTGGGCCCTCGAGGTTCTGGGTCTGTTTGCTGTTTGTATAGAGCTGTGTTACAGGCAGTGGGGACGGGCCGGACAGCGAGAGAAGTTCGCGGGGTGGGGGGGGAGTAGCTCGTCGTTGGGGATAGCACCTGAAGTTTGTTTGTTTGTTTGAGCTTTTCTTTCTTGACACACGGGAATAAGGGAGGGCTCTCTCTCCCTCACATGGTTGGGGGGTGGGGATGGTTGGAGGCCCGTAGAGGGAGCCAACAGTGGGATTGGAGGTAGAGGCAGGAGCGGCCGGGGTCAGCATGAGTCAGCTGACTTACAGGAGGGTAATGGGGGGGGGGGGGAATTGGGGCTAAGTGGATGCTTGACTTGGGAGAGGGGGATCGAGGGCTGGGATGCTGCTTTGCTGGCTGTAGGGGAAGCAACTTTTGGAGTCAAAGGGGGAGTCGGGATGGAGAGCCTCCAGCTGGGGGGCTGGAGTGTGCGGGAGGCGCGGACACGTGGCTGGCCTAAAAAAGGGGATGGTTAGTCAGCGGGGGGGCGGATAATCTACCCTCCGACCAGGCTGATCACGTGGAACATGAGGGGCCTGAATGGGCCAGTCAAGAGGGCCTGTGCGTTCTCGCACTTAAAGGGGCTAAAGGCAGACGTAGCCATGCTACAAGAAACGCATCTGAAGCTCGCTGATCAAACTAGGCTGAGGAAGGGATGGGTGGGGCAGGTCTTTCACTCGGGGCTGGATGCGAAGACCAAGGGGGTCGCGATCTTGGTGAGCAAATTGGTGGCATTTGGGGCGGGGGGTATTGTGGCGGATAAAGGGGGTAGATATATTATGGTGAGTGGCAAGCTGCAGGGGGCCTGGGTGGTGCTAGTGAACGTGTATGCCCCGAATTGGGATGATGCGGACTTTATGAAGCGAATGTTGAGTAAAATCCCGGATCTGGAGTCATGCAGTCTGGTCATGGGGGAAGGGGGGACTTTAACACGGTCCTGGACCCGGCACTGGACCGGTCTAGGTCTAGATCGGGTATGAGGCCGGCAGCGGCCAAGGTCCTGAGGGGGTTCATGGACCAGATGGGGGGAGTGGACCCGTGGAGATTCGCTCGGCCAAGGGCGAAGGAGTTTTCTTTCTTCTCCCACATCCACAAAGTGTACTCATGGATCGATTTTTTTCGTGGTGAGCAGGGCGCTAATCCCGAGAATGGAGGGGGTAGAGTACTCAGCCATTGCGGTCTCAGACCATGCTCCGCACTGGGTGGAGTTGAGGCTGGGGGCGGAGAGAGGCCAATGCCCTCTATGGAGACTGGACGTAGGACTATTGGCGGATGAGGAGGTCTGTGGGCGGATTAGGAGGAGTATCCAAAGCTATGTGGCGACCAATGATACAGGGGAGGTTTCAGTGAGTATGGTCTGGGAGGTGCTGAAGGCAGTTATCAGGGGGGAGTTAATTTCTATCAGGTCCCACAGAGAGAAGAGGGATAGGATGGAGAGGGAGAGGTTGGTGGTGGAGATACTTAGGGTGGAAAGGAAGTATGCGGAGTCCCCCAGGAGGGGCTGCTAAAGGAGCGCCGGAGCTTGCAGGCGGAATTTGACTTGCTCACCACAGGGAAAGCAGAGGCTCAGTTGAGGAAGTTACAAGGAGCGGTGTACGAGTATGGGGAGAAGGCAAGCAGGATGCTGGCGCACCAACTGCTCACTGGGCTAAATCGCTGGCTTTTAAAGCAGACCAAGGCAGGCCAGCAGCACGGTTCAATTCCCGTACCAGCCTCCCCGAACAGGCGCCGGAATGTGGCGACTAGGGGCTTTTCACAGTAACTTCATTGAAGCCTACTCGTGACAATAAGCGATTTTCATTTCATTTCATTTCAAGAGAGAGGCGGCCAGGGAAATTGGGGGAATTAGGGACAGGGGGGGTTAACACAGTCCTGAGCTCGGAAAGGATCAATGAGATCTTCAAGGATTTCTATGGTAAATTGTATGAGTCAGAACCCCCGGAGGAGAGGGCAGGGATGAAGCAATTCTTAGACCAACTGAGGTTTCCAAAGGTGGAGGAGGAGCTAGTAGAGGGATTAGGGGCCCCGATTGAGTTGGAGGAATTGGTTAAAGGTTTGGAGGGTATGCAGTCGGGCAAGGCCCCGGAACCGGACGGATATCCTGTAGAATTCTATAGGATATTCTCAGAGCTTTTGAGCCCGCTATTGTTGAGGACCTTCAACGAGCCTGAGGAAAGGGGAACCCTTTCCCCGACGATGTCGGGGGCCTTGATTTCGCTCATCCTTAAGCGAGATAAGGACCCATTGCAATGTGGCTCCTACAGGCCGATATCGCTCCTTAATGTAGACGCCAAACTGTTGGCCAAGATCCTGGCCACCAGAATTGGGACTGTGTCCCGGGGGTGATTAATGAGGACCAGACTGGGTTTGTCAAGGGCAGGCAGCTGAACACGAATGTGCGGCGGCTCCTGAACGTGATCATGAAGCCCTCAAAAGGAGGGGATGCAGAAGTGGTGGCTGCAATGGATGCGGAAAAAGCCTTCGATCAGGTGGAGTGGGAGTACCTGTGGGAAGTGTTGGGCAGATTTGGATTTGGCGAGGAATTCATAGGGTGGGTCAAATTACTGTATCAGACCCCCTTGGCGAGTGTGTCCACGAACCGACTGCGGTGGGGGTACTTTAGGCTGCATCCAGGAACGAGACAGGGGTGCCCCCTGTCCCCCCTGCTGTTTGCCCAGGCAATCGAGCCGTTGGCCATGGCGCTGAGGATGTCTAGAAACTGGAGGGGGCTGGTTCGGGGAGGGGAGGAGTATCGTGTTTCACTAGGCGGCTGACCTGCTCCTGTATATTTCAGATCGGAGGAGGGGATGGGGGAGGTCATGCAGATCCTAAAAGATTTCGGGGATTTCTCGGGGTAGAAGTTGAATGTCGGGAAAAGCGAGCTTTTTGTGATCCATGCGAGGGGCCAGGAAAAGAGACTGGGAGAGCTCCCGCTCAAGGTGATGGAGAGGAGCTTTCGCTATTTGGGAATATGGGTGGCTAAGAGTTGGGATGCCCTGCACAAGCTCAACCTAACGCGGCTGGTGGATCAGATGGAGGGGGACTTGGTGGGACATGCTCCCGCTTTCCTTGGCGGGCAGGGTGCAGTCCGTGAAGATGACGGTCCTCCCTAGGTTCTTGTTCGTCTTCCAGTGCCTTCCCATCCTCATCCCCAAGTCCTTCTTCAAGCGGGTGAACAGGATTATCATGGGATTTGTGTGGGCAAACAAGACCCCGCGAGTTAAAAGACTGTTCTTAGAGCACAGTCGGCAGAGGGGGCGGGGGGCGCTGCTGCTGGCGCTGCCGAACTTCTGCAGCTATTAATCGGCAGCGAACATATCCAGGATTCGGAAATGGTTAGTAGGGGGGGGGGTGGCGTGGAAGCAGCTGGATGCAGCGTCTTGCAGGGATACTAGCTTGGGGGCACTTATAACGGCACCGCTGCCGCTCTCACTGGCACGGTACACCACGAGCCCGGTGGTGATGGCGATACTGAGGATCTGGAGTCAGTGGAGAAGACACAGGGGGGAGGTAGGGGCCTCAGTCTGGACCCCGATACGAAACAACCACAGGTTTGTCCCGGGTAGAAGGGATGCAGGATTTCTAAATTGGCACAGAGCGGTATCAAAAGGATGAGGGACTTGTTTATAGATGGGACTTTCTCTAGCCTGAAGGCGCTGGAGGAGAAATTCAGTTTGCCCTCGGGGAATACCTTTAGGTTCCTGAAAGTCCGTTCTTTCTTGAAGAAGCAGGTGGTGGAATTTGCGCTGCCAACTGCCCGCTGGATACAGGACAGGGTGGTCTCGGGCAGGTGGGTAGGAGACGAAAAGGTATCAGACATATACCAGGAGCTGCAGGAGGTGGAGGAGCTGAAGGGCAAGTGGGAGGAGGAGCTGGGTGAGGAGCTGAATGAGGGCCTATGCGTGGATGCTCTGGGCAGGGTCAATTCCTCCTCATCTTATGCCAGGCTTAGCCTGATTAAGATGGTGCACCGGGCGGGCGCACATGACAGTGGCAAGAATGAGCAAGTTCTTTGGGGTGGAGGACAGGTGTGTGAGGTGTTCAGGGAGCCCAGCAAACCATGTCCATATGTTTTGGGCATGCCCGGCGCTTAAAGAATTCTGGCGAGGCTTTGCAAAGGCTGTGTCCAAGGTCTTGGACACTCGGGCAAAGCCGAGTCTGGGGATAGGGATATTTGGGGTGTCAGAAGATCCGGGAGTGCAGGAGCCGAAAGAGGCCGGAGTCATGGCCGTTGCCTCCTTGGTAGCCCGGAGACGGATCTTGTTAATGTGGAGGGATGCGAAACCCCCAAGTGTGGAGACTTGGGTTAGTGACATGGCTGGGTTTCTAAGTTTGGAGAGGATAAAGTTTGCCTTGAGAGGGTCCTTGCTGGGGTTCTCCAGGCGGTGGCAACCGTTCCTTGACTTTCTTGTGGAACGTTAAGTGAGGAGGTTAAGTGAGGAGCAGCAAACCGGGGGGGAGGGGGGGGATGGGGAAGGGGGGGGGGGGGCGGAAGCTGTATGCGTTGTGGATAGATTTCTCTTGTAAATTGTTTTGTTAAGTAGTTAATATTTTTTTCTTTCCTTTTTTTGGTAGTGGTTTTGTAAAAATTCTGTAAAATCTTGAATAAAAACAAGTTAGAAAAAAAAAGTAGAGAAGATGTGTGAAGTACATTCCATAAGTGGGCCATTCAGGAGCCTTTTAACAGTGGGGAAGAAGTTGTTATGAACCTGTTAGTGCGTGTTCTCAGAATATTTTATCTCCTGCCAGATGGAAGAAGTTGGATGAGTGAATAACCTGAGTGGGAGGGGTCTTTGATTATGCTGCCCGCTTTCCCAAGACAGTGGGAGGTGTACACAGTGTTAATGTATAGGAGACGTGTTTGTGTGATGAGCTAGGCTGTGTTCACGACCCTCTGTAGTTTCTTACGGTTTTGGGCCGAGAGGTTGCCAAACCAGGCTGTGATGCAGCCATCGTAGGATGCTTTCTATGGTGCATCTGTAAAAATTGATGAATCAATGTGGACATGCCAAATTTCCTCAGTTTCCTGTGGAAGTATAGACACTTAATGGAGCATTTCGTCAATTACAGAATGACTCACTTCACACAGTTCATTGCTGAAAGGACTTTCAGCTGTGGTGTTCATATTTTCACATATGTCTGTAAACTTGTCATGGGTAAATTCCTCCCCAATCAGTCAGAGGTTTAGCCAGTGCTCCTAGTCCGGTCCTATCCTTTTCCCATGATTTCATCTGTAATCAACCTTTTGTCCTTTTCATGTATTACTGTAGAAAGACTGAATCTAGTTGCTATGCCTATAAAATGTAAAGGGAAAATGTTTTGTCCTTGTTCCACATCTTTAAGTCCATAGCACGACTTAATTAAAATTATGTGTTAATAGGACACTTAAAATGGGCCATGATGGCATACTCTGATACGTGTTAAATATGGGCAATTTTTCCATAATCCCTTTGATAAACCTGATATACTCAGCATCAACTACATTTGCATTCTTTAGTGGCATTTTTAATCTGTGACAAGAAGGGTCAGCAAATTGTCAATGTTACTTTCAGTCAATTTGTTTTCTTTTCATTCAACTTCTTATCACCTGATGACATTAAAACTTCCTTTGCATTTTGATTAGAAATGCCAGGCTTGCTAAGGTGATGCAATATTACTCTGATTGAGTAAACTACAGATCTACTGGCTTCTCAAAAACAATTGTTTATCCTGTTTTATCTCCAGTTGCATTTCTGCCTTTGTCATGGAAGATTTATTTGGTAGCAAGGATATCTCACAAAAGATTGTGGGGCGATTATTGAGCCCCGTTCGCCCCGGACACAAATCCCAATATGACTGCTAACTCGCGCGAGAGAGCCAGAACAGGATTTGCGCCGGAGGGATCTCACTTTGAGATCTTTCCCGTCCCCACTGGTAACTGATTACCATAAATTTGAATGAATTTTAATATTCAAGAATGACTTTGCGCCTTGTTTCTGGGTTTGCCGATGTCCCGCCTGCCTAGTTTCCAAACCACTAGTTTCCAAAAGCAGGAGTGAGTAAAGCCCCCCGGTGGTGTGGGCATGGCTAGGCAGGGCCTTAGCATAGCATCCGGCACTGCCAGATTGTCAGTGCCAGGGGACGGCACTTCAAGGGGACTCCCATTGGGAGGGGGGGTTCGCATTATATGGGAGGGGGGCAATGCTGGAGGGGAGGAGTTGTACCTGCACAGCAGTGGGGTAGGTGGAGACTTAGAATGGGGAGGGGGGGGGTGCCCCGGACTCTCAGCAAGAGAGTGGGTTGGGTCACCTTTTTGTGGCGAGGGGGGACCCAACCATTCAGTGGTGGGGGAGGTTCATCCGCTGTTTTGGAGGTTTGGTGGGTTCCATTTGTCTGCTAGGGGTCCCGATATCTGGCATAGGGTGTGATTTAACTTCCCTTTGATATCACAATCCTCTGAGAGAAATGTTTTTCCTCATCTCTGTCTTAAATGGACGGCCCGTTATTTTTAAACAGTGGCTCCTGGTTCTATATTCTCTCATAAGAGGAAACATCCTCTCCACATGCATCCTGTCAAAATCCTCAGGATCTCATATGTTTCAATCAAGTCACCTCTTACTCTTCAAAATTACAGCAGATCCAAGCCTAGCCTGTCCAGCCTTTCTTTATAAGCGAACCCACACATCCCTAGTGTTAATCTCGTAAACCTTTTAATGCATGTGCATCTTTCCTTTAAGGAGACCAGCACTTACATAGTACTCTAGATGTGGTCTCATTAATGCCCTATATAATTGAAGTATAACTTCAACAACTTAATTTCCTTTCAATAAAATTTAACATTCTATTAGCTTTGCTAATTCCTTGCTGCACCAGCAGACTAACCGTTTGTGATTCATGCACTAGGACACCCAGCTTCTTCTGCATCTCAGTGCTCTGCAATCTCTCACCGTTTAGATAAAACATTTTTAAATGAATTCTGACAGAATGGACAACCTCACATTTTCCCACATTATACACCAGATCTTTGCCCACTCACCTAATCTGTCCACATCATTATGTAGCCTCCTAATATCCTCTTTGCAACTTACTTTCCCACCTAAGTTGTGTCATTTAGCAACCGTACCATCAGTCCTTTTATCCAAATCATTTAGGTAAATTGTAAAACTTTAACGCCTCAGCACACCACTTATCACATCCTGCCAACCAGAAAATTACACATTTATGTCTACTCTCTGATACCTGTTAGCTAGCAAATCTTCTATCCATGCTGATATGTTGACCCTGAACCATGAGCTTTTCTTTTCTGCAATAACCTTTGATGAGTCATCTTATCAAATGCCTTCTGAAAATCCAAGTACAGCACATCCACTGGTTCCCTGGTACACTCAGACTAATGATTCTTGTGAGAAGCACAATTTCCTCAGGCTGACCATTATCATCATCTTCCGAACTCCCTGCATCATGTGTCAGTTTACAAACCCTCCAGTTCTCCTTTGGGCAGCTCATCACGTAATGATATTTTGAATTACATCTGACGTATCCGTTAACAATTCCTGAGCATTCCTGGGTTTCATTCATCCATTACTGTTACTCCAATCTTTTGTCTGCCAGATCTGTTAAAAATGTTTCTGTCATTGTTCCTTCTGTCTGCAGCCCTTCTGTTGTGCTGTCACCTGCACCCCATATCTGGACGATCTTGAAAGGCCACAAACATTGAGTCCTCCATCCCTAGTGAAACCGTAGAGTGTCCGATTTGTGCCATCAAAGCTGCAGGAAATGATTTGGCTCCAATAAAAGTTTTAAAGCAACAGACATTTGATGCAAAAGTGTGTCTTTTTCTGAGAATTCTAGTTAAGATCTATCCAAATGTGAGATTTTAGCACAATCCAGAAATTTCAAAGTGAGCAGTAAATAAGAAATTTCCGAATTGAATTTTTTTACATTTTTTATACAGTCTATTTAAATGCATGATATATTCCTCTGTGGAATGACCGTCTGTCTTTCAAAATCTATAAAAGTCTGACCATGCCTCCTGGGCATCTAATAGATCATCTTTCTTTTAAATTTCAAGCTAATAGGAGATCCAAACCTACCTTAATCTTCAACTGACAGGTATCCAGCTCACCAAATTGCTTCTGGTTTTACTTTTGTTAGGAAGCAACAATGTCAAGGACCTACCTCGTTTCCTCTTTGGTAACAACATAACTCATGTCCACATAGCCACCTCATTTTTTCACTGCTTAAGCTTCGGATTTAAAGAACATTGGGTATTCATACCCTGCCAATTTACACTCGCTTCCAGCCATTATTCACACAAGTAACTCAGATTACAATATTCTATCTGAAAAAAAATCTTAGTTTCCAATCACCACCTTTCGGTAACCATTCTCTGCTACTATGTTAACCATGTTAATTTACTCCAATGCCAGATGGTAAAGTAGGAAACCAGACACCAATCTTTCTACTTAATACTAGAATTATTTACACATTACAAATGTCTGCCTCCTCCCTAGCACAGTAGTCCAGCAGTCTCTCTTTATATTTGCTCCAGGTACTTAATCAATCAATGTCCTTCTTCTGTGTACCCTCAACCTTGATAGCATGGGTTGGTGAAATGGGTGGACAAGTGATGAATGAAATTTAACGCATAAGTGCGTGAAGTGATTTATTTTGGTAGGAAGAATGAGGAGAGGCAAAATAAAATAAAAGGTACAATTCTAAAGGGGCACTGGAGCTGAGGAATCTGAAGGTATATGTGCACAAATCATTGAAAGTGGCAGGGCAGGTTGAGAAAGTCATTAATAATAACATGACTTAATAAATAGGGGAATATAGCACAAAATATAGCACATGAATATTGTACCCAATTCTGGGCAATGCACTTTTGGGAGGTGTGAAGGTATTAGTGAAGGTGCAGAGAAGATTCACAAGGATGGTTCCAAGGCAGTGGAATTTCAGTTACATGGGTAGATTGGAGTTGTTTTCATTGGAGAAGCAAAGGTTAAAAGTTAGCTTGATAGGGATGTTTAAAATCATGAGGAGTCTGGCCAGGATAGATAGGGAGAAACTTTTCTCATTCGCCAAATGTTCAAGAACTAGTGGACACTGATTAGCAAAAGAAGCAATGGCAACATGAGGAAAAGCATTTTTATGCAGTGAGTGATTAGGATCTGGAATGTACCACCTGAGAGTATGGTGGAGGCAGATTCAATTGAGATCTCAAAAAGGGATGGTGGGTTGTTATTGCAGGTCAGATCAGAAGATCAGAAGTGGGATGTTCGCTGATGACTGCACAATGTTCAGCACTATTCGTGACTCCTCAGATGCTGAAGCAATCCATGTCCAAATGCAGCAAGACCTGGAGAACATCCAGGCTTGGGCTGACAAGTGGCAAGTGCCAGGCAATGACCATGTACAACTGGAGAGAATCTAACCATCGCCCTTGACATTCATGGCATTACCATCACTGAAACCCCATTATCAACATTCTGGGGGTTATGATTAACCAGAAACTGAACTGGGATAGCCATATAAGGGTTTGTCAGCGTGGACATAAGAAGAATGTTTCCCCAGGCTGGGGTTTCTAGAGCCAGGAGATACAGCCTCAGAATAAATAAAAATGGGAGGCCATTTATGGCTCAGCTGTGGAGGCTCAGTCATTGATTAAGTTCAAGACAGAGATTGACAGATTTCCAGATAATAAACATATCAAAGGATATGAGGATAGTGCAGGCAAATGGCATTGAGGTAGAAGGTCAGCCATGAATGGCAGAAGAGGCTAGAGGGGATGAAAGGTGTACTCCTGCTCTGATGTTCCTAATATGTCACATTTCTAATATGTACAAAATAATGTCCCAAAAATGATTTTTAAAATGTCCATTTTACCGTGTAATGATATATATATATATGTAGACAAGTAAAGGGTTAATGATTACATTTCACTGTAACACAAGAGGGCACTAGAGGGCAACACTAGATCCCACTATAAATAGGAGAACTCAAAGGATCTTGGGTCTCTTCCAACCAGGAGTAACTAGACAGTAGAGTGTTAGAGAGATAGATCACAGAATAGTTTAGAATAAATTAGGTATTGCTTTAATATAGATTACTTGATTACTTGTTATAGTTCTGTGGAGTGTGCAAACTCAATACTAATCAATTATTATTCAATAAATCAGTTTTGCTTTAAGTTAAAGATTGGTGGTTTCTTCAGAATCACACCATCCGACCATTCTGGATTACGAAGCAAAGAGTAACGATATTTTACTAAAGAGTAATATAACAAACTGCACCCATCATTATTAGTAAGCAAAACATCCAACAATTTATGAAGTAGATAATATATGCTATTAGTTCCAATTTGCCACAAATTGGATGATTTGTGTTGCTCTGCCACTAGCCTCGGAAAAACTGAGAAAAGTACAATCATGAGCTTCTCGATTGAAATCAATTACATGTCATGTAATTGCCAGATTTGCATTGTAAATGCAAATTAATCTTGCCACTGCAATTTGAGCCTGGTAATGCATGTCATAATGATCCTGCTAATGCTGTGAGTTATGATCCTAACCAAAACAAAAATCTCCATTTTCGAGGCCTATAAATAAACCAAATTAAGCAGTGGAGGCTCCTTGAGTAATATTTCTAGAGGTTTTGAAAACTTTCTTGAAAGAAACGTGTTTTGGCAGTACTTTTGTGGCAGTCTTGCTATTGACACTCCTGCTAGTATCGGAAGGAAATCATTTTCAGGATGCAAAGCTGTTTTGACACTCAGAATTGCAAATTTATTTCACAAAATAATGTTAGGATATAATGTATGGGTAGGAATGTGAGTACATTTTTCAGGCCTATGCCTGACCATTCATTATTTACCTTTGAATCACAATTAAGTTTAAATGTCCTGTTCTTCTGCTTGTTCATTTTAACTTGTTTCATTCTTTTCCCTTTCTTTCCTCCTTTTCTCTCTCACAATCCTCTGTTCTTCTCTCCCTCCTTTTATTTCTTTTTCTGTTTCTAATTTGACTAGAATTAATCCTATTTCCCTCCCCATTGTTGGCCCTGTTTCTTTCTTTGCCCTTAAATTTACTTGGCTGATAACATAGAACATTGGAAATAATATTCATGAGGTCTCAGGAGCAACATAAACATGGTGCTGCTATTCCCAATTCACATTTCCAGCAATATGTGGTGCAAATATGATGCAATCTGAAAGGTGAGGGAAAGGAATCTAATTCACGTTGCTCGCTACATGATATGTCATTCCAGCAATGCCTGGCCCATGCATAAATGTAACAATGTACACCATTGGTTAGAACAATCAATAAAAATATAACCAATGGATCATGTCACCTCTTAGAATAATCCTGACGTTTTCAGTGAAAGGGTTTTACAGATCTATTTTAAAGGAAAAACTGTATTCCAGTAAAACCCAAGGCCAACAGTGAATGGGTTATTCCAAAATAAAAAAATAGATGCTGCCATCAACTAAGCATGTCAAAATTTCTCTCAATAGAAGTTCAAGTGACACTTCTGATGAGCTGTCGTAAAATGATTCATAAGAAACCAACATTGTATAAACAGTAGAGGAGCTACAGTAAAATAAATATTGTAGGAGAAAACTCTAATTTGACTTTAAAAGCTCTCTATTGTTTTTTTTCAAAAGTTTTGCACTGGAATAAACAATTCACAATGACTTAATCTGTGACTTATCCCCCACAACATAAGCTTCCTTTCCATCAGATCTTGTGTGTGCATGGAGGCTGAGTTCCTGAGATGAGAAATTCTAGCACCTTCTCAAATGTTCCCAGGACTCCTCCTTCTCCACCCACTAAGCCTTCTGCTGTGGCAGTGACGTTGAACCCAGTTTGACATTGAGAAGTCATGTAGCTTTGAAATCATCTTATTTTCCTCAAATTTCATCTTTGGTCAAATTCCTAAGCTGGAAATTCAACCTGCAGAAATCTATTTTGAAGAAATTTTAGGTCATTTTGATTCAGCAGCATATTTTCTGCTCCACTTTAATTGCCCAGGAGATGTGATGATTTAGAATATTTTGGCAATCACAATTTGTGGGGTCTTATGTTGGCATATTCCATTAACTGCTATTTATACTGCATTGTGACTCATTGAATCTTCTCACGATATAGTCAGATAAATGAAATATTATAGATTTCAGGACAAAAGGTAAATTTTGTATGTACAGGGGTCCAATTTAAAGTTTTAAGGATTTATCCTAGAATTATACTATCCTTTTATTCATTCCATTGTGGTTGCTTAGTCATGAAGGTGTTGTGTTTCTCAATAAGAGTGTTCACCACCACTTGGCCATACAAAATTCATACTTATTGCAACTTGCAATAAATGCATAGAACCATAAAAGAACAGCAAAACTGGGTGTGGATATCATTATACATTTGATATATTTAAATTCAAGAGCAAATTTGTAGTCAAAATTATATATTGTGATTAATGCTAAAAAAAAGATTGCATTATTTTGTTCTTTGTATTGTTGGAATAGCACTTGTATAGTGTTATCTGCATAATTATACACTTCTCATTTTAAATACTTGGGGATAATTGTGGGCCAAATTAGCTAAATCTGCCTCATTTCTATTTTTGTTTAAGAAAGTTCATTGATATATATCAGTTACAACAGTGGACTAATTATCAACTTTAGCCTTCAAAGTAATTTGCTTTAAATCCTTATGCATTTGGTGAGTTCCCACAACAGCAGCATTTGCCTTGTGATGTCCTTGTCCAAAGATTCTGTTTGCGTTCTCCCTCATTTACTGGACAATAACATTAAATACTACTTATACTTGTTATAATTACTTCAAGCAAAGTTTGTGCACATCCTTTCCCTCATCAGCTGAACATCAACTGATTCTGAAACAGCTAAATCTACAATTCTACTGAGCTCCAACATTTTGACATACGTCGAGATGCCATGCCAATTGCATTCCATTGCTACGGCTACGTTCTGAGGTGCCAACCAATGGTGTTCACTGGCTGGCTCTAGGCTTTGGGCTCCTGCTCTCTACTTTTCTGATGGCTCACTCAGGCTGAGTATGGCCAACTCCACCTCGGACACTTCAATGCCCAGATTCAGCCCATCACCAAAACTACCTCTTTACACCAGAGAAATAGAGTCCCGATTCAGCTGTTCCTTGATATTACATGGAGAATAAACCACTTCCACGTTTACCAACTGTCAGGACACAGTGGAGTCTGAACATGAAAAAGCGTTTCCCGAGTTCTCTGACACATCTCTGCAGGTCATGCTATGGGCTTTAAGGGGCCAAAGAGAGATCAACTTCCTATCGGACAGGGGAAAGATGCTAGCCTCTGAAAAATAGGAAGGAGTGCCTGGAGCTGTTTGAGGAGCTGAGCAGCAGAAGTATGCTTCTTCACTCATGGATTTTTTAAAAATTGATTTACAGGATGTGGGCATCGATGGCTAGGCCAGCATTTATTGCCCAACCCAAATTGCCCTTGAACTGAGAAGCTTGCTGGGCCATTTCATCAGGCAGCTGAGTGTCAACCACATTTCTGGGTCTGGAGTCACATGTAGGCAAGATCAGGTAAGGATGGCAGATTTCCTTCCCTAAAGGACATTAGTGAACCAGATGGTTTTTTTACAACAATCAACAATGGTTTCATGGTCATCATTAGACTTTTAGTTCCATATTTTTATTGAATTCAAATTGCCACATCTGCCCTGGTGGGATTCTAAGCCATGTCTTGAGAACATCATCCTGGGTTACTGGATTACTAGTCCAATTACAATGCAATTATGCCACCACCTCACCTGGATGAAACTAGTTTACATGTAAAGTTAATATTGCGAGTAATGTGTTCAGCCAGTCATCCATTTTGTGGCACAGGAAAGCATTCCAGACTGTCAACTTTAGTAGTAAGTGAGGTGCCATCGATAAAGTACTGAAAGTGATTCAAAGAGCTCATGAAGGCAGGAAAAGTGAGTGAGATCTTTTCCGACAAATAATTCCTCAGACCAACACAACCTGTTGCTGCATTCATTCCTCATTATTGTTTCATTTACTCCTCCTGGCGTCGGTAGTGGGGAAAATGCTGGAGTCCATTATATGAAATTTAATAGCAGAACACTTGGAACACGTGGATCGAACAGAGTCAGCATGGATCTATGAAAGAGAAATTATGCTTGACAAATCTACTGGAATTCATCAAGATGTAACTAGTAGAGTTGGCAAGGGGGCCGGTGGAAGGGGTTTATATGGACTTTCAGAGACTGTTGACAAAGTATTACCTAAGAGATTAGCGTGTAAAATTGAATCGGATGGTATTGGGGGTCGTGTATTGAAAGGGATACAAAACTGGTTGGCAGACAGGAAGCAAAGAGTAGGAATAAACAGGTCTTTTTCCAAATGGCAGGCAGTGACTAGTGGGGTAGGCAGAGTCAATGCTGGAAACCCAGTTTTTCACAATACGTATTAATGATTCAGATGAGGGAACTAAATGCAGTATTTCCAAATTTGCAGTTGACACAAAGCTGGGTGGGAGGGTGAGCTGTGAGGAGAATACAGAGAGGCTTCAGTGTGATTTTGACAAGTTGAGTGAGTGGGCAAATGCATGGCGAATGCAGTATAATGTGGATAAATATGAAGTGATCAACTTTGGTAGTAAAAACAGGAAGGCAGATTATCTGAATAGCTAAAGGTTGAGAGAAGGGAATGTGCAACAAGACCTGGGTCTCCTGGTACACCAGTTGCTGGGCGTAAGCATGCAGGTGCAGCATGCAGTAAAGAAGGTAAATTATACGTTGGCCTTCATAACAAGAGGATTTGAGTACAGGCGCAGAGATGTCTTGCTGCAATTATACAGGACCTTGGCGAGATTTTCCATTTGGGAGACTGGGGTGGATTCTCCGAATTTGAGGCTATGTTCGAATGAAGCGTCTGGTCTTACGGCCAATACGTCGGCACCACCCCGCTATCGGGCCGCCATTTCGAGCAGGTGGCCTGCTAGTGAAGTCCCGTGGCCGACCATTCCTCTCGCCCTGCAATGTATATCAGCCTTCCACCACCACCCCCCCACACCGCAAAGCAGCCCTCCATCTTCTGATTGCCTGGGTGCCCCCCCCAATCCCCAAGTATGGGGGTGACTCATCCCGCAACCGTCCGAGGGACTCCCTAACTAGGGCAACCCTCCCCCCAATCAGGGACCCCCTTAATAGGAAGATCTCCCCCAGGGATCCCCTTAATAGGGAGACATCCCGGGACCCCGTAACTGAAGGAAACCCCCCCCCTACAGAAACCCCTTAACTAAAGGAACCCCCCCCCCCCACAGGGTCCCCATAAATATAGGAACTCCCCACAGAGACCCCCTAACTGGAGAACCCCCCCCCCCCCCTTCTCCCAGAGTTAAGGTGTCTCTGTGGGCATCCCTCCAGTTAGGGGTTCTCTGTGGCGAATTCCTATATTCAGGGGGTCCCTGAGGTGGGACGCCCTAACTAAAGGAACTCCCCACAGAGACTTCCTAACTAAAGGAACCCCCCCTTACTAAAATGACCCACCACAAGGACCACCTGTCTAAAGCCCCCCCCCCCCCCCCCCCCCGCAGAAAAGGGACCCGTGTCTGGAAGCTAGAGAGCAGTCCAGAAAAGGGCAGTGAAAGAAATACAGCTGTAACACTCACCTGGAAGCTCCCCATGTCCATTCCTGTAACGAGAACAGCTGTGATCTATGTTTCAACCCCTCAGATATATTAGCTGCAAGCCATTCATTCAATTCTAGTAGTGAGTTGTGATTGACAGCTTCCACAAAATAGTTGCAGCCTTGATTCATTTATCAAAGTGCTGAAACCCCAATGTTTACAAACATCAACCACATCAAAGAGTGGCGGTAAGTGCATTCCTAACACACGCTCGAGGGTGGCCCTCGGATAGAATTTGGGGCCATCTCACTTAAGCAGTTACCCACCTTGGCCCACCACATCAGGCTCGCGTTTGGTGAGACCTGTAGTAATTCCTACCCAATTTGATTCCCGGCCCAGGGGACCTGAGAATCACGGAGGGCCAGAGATTAGTGTGACAGACCCGCTAAATGACTGCAAATGTGTCATTAAAACCATTTGCATTTATTTACATCCTCCTGTTGTTGTGCAGTCATGAACCTTGGAGCATCGCGTTTGGACGCATGGCGTCAATCCTGATTGTTTGATTATCCGCCACATAGGGGCCCCACTACAGGAGGCGGGCGGTGGAGAATCCAGACCGTACCTGGAATATTATGTGCAGTTTTGGTCTCCTTATCCGAGGAAGGATGTTCTAGCTATAGAAGGAGTGCAGCGAAGGTTTATCAGACTGCTCCTGGGATGGTGGGACTGACGTACGAGGAATATAATCTGTTAGGATTATATTCGCTAGAGTTTAGAAAAATGAGGGGAAATCTCATAGATACCTATAAAATTCTAACAGGACTATACAGGAATAGTATTAAGGAAGAATGTTCCCGATGGCGGTGGAGTCCAGAACCAGGGTTTACAGTCTAAAGATACATGGTAAACCATTTAGGACTGAGATGATGAGAAATTTTGTCACATAAAGAGTGGTGAACCTGTGAAATTCACTACCACAGAAAGTAGTTAAGGTCAAAGCATTGTGCATCTCCCATAAGGAGTTAAATATAGCGCCTTGGGTAAATTGATCAAAGGATATGGGAGTATGTGTGAACAAGTACTGATTTGGATGATCAGACATAATCATAATCAATGATGGGTCAGGCTTGAAGGACCTAATGGTCTATTCCTGCTCCTATTTTCTATGTTTCTATGTTTCTTCATTCCCAAGGTGCCTCTGCACATCTCCATCTGGATGCCACAAGACCATGAGCTTAGTATTAGTGCCATCTCATACCCATCATTCACAGCCACTTTCCGCAAATATTGCCCTTCCATCCTCTCATCATAATGTATTTCTCACACTCATAACTCTGATTTGTCTACTTACAGGAGTGGAGACCACAGACCTCCAAGGAGGAGCAGAGAGTGGGTGAACCTCCAGTAATCATCACATGGCATGAGAAATCAGCAGACTCGGAATGCTTGGCCATTGCAGATTGAGAGATAAGGGTCTCCCAGATACCTGTGACAGAATTATACATCACACAGCCACATGACTCGCAATAATTACTCATGTTGAATTGATGTCACTAGTGACTGAAATATGATCATCTGCACAATGATGACTTTGAACCTTTTCTCCTTGTCATGTCTAATTCATTTCTTTCATCTTTCACAGGTGCTTCAAGCATAACACTGGAGAGAGTGCAGGACAAGGCTGAGAAATTATCCGAGGATACATGCTCTGAGGATGCAGCAACCACCAGCTCAGGTACATATAACCTTGGCAGGAGATCCAAGTGAGAATGAGCAGGGTTGGAGACAAGGACAAGGAGTGGAGAATTCCTGTCAGAGGGTTCACGACCCTCCAAATTCTAGTCAGCAGGACAGGGATGATTAACCTTTTCGGTCATTGATTGTGGAGAGCAATAAAAAATGTGCAAGTTTCAGACTGCATTTCCAGAGGAACCATGCACCTTTGAAGGGAGATTGGAGCACTCCATCTCCAGAATGAGTGCCTCAGACCTCCACACTGATGTCCAGCTCCATGAAAATAATGATCAGTTGTTTGGACCATCTGATGTGACTGGCAACTGAGGCATGCTGGCTCTGACCAGTACCTGCACACACACTGTACCACTTTAAACAGGAATGGCATTGGCCGTTCAGCACCCTGCTGAAGTGCAGCAAAGTGTCTTCTTGGTGAGGAGGGAAGTGTTGGTGGGTCATGAGATGGAAGATGGGAAAAGGGCATGTGGAATTGGGGATTCTGTTCAAGTTTCTCCCTTTCCCCCTCCTCAGGCAGTGTCGTGTATGCTGCTTCCTGTCCTGATGGCTGAGTCTGCCACCTGAGTCTACACATGTACAGGTGGGATAGGCCTTGCCGCTCAGGGGTTCCAAAACCCAAAGGATATTGATCATGATCATGTGAGCAGTCAGACCAAGAAAGGGTGTTGGCTGCCTTTAACTCTGCTGTAACCATCAGGGCTGCACTATTTATAAGTAATAGGAAAAATAAAATAAAGTTTTTGCAGTTTCACGAGAAAAATCATTTGGTGGTTAAATGTGTGTTAATGTGTTGATTCCTTGTAAAGCTATTTGCACCATGACCTTTATTTCAAGTATCCATCATCCTGTCATCTTCATTGCTGCCCATCGCCTACTAAGTGTATGTCAACCTTGAGGTGAATGGGTATGACAGGAGTAGAAGATAAGCAGAGGGTAACAATAAACTGGAAGGATTACTGACTGTGAAAATGCTTTGTGTTGGGGCAGATGTGGGGCGGGATTCTCCCCCACCCGGTGGGGTGGGCGGTCCCGGCGTCGAGGAGTGGCGTGCCCGCAAGGTGCAGAATCCTCCGCATCTTCAGGGTCTAGGCCGGCGCTGGCGGGGTTGGTGCCGCGCCAACCGGCACAGAAGTGCCTCAGCCAGCCGGTGCGAGTTGGCGCATGCGCGGGAGGGGTTGTTCTCTGCACCAGCCATGGCGGAGATCCACAGCAGCTGGTGCGGAGGGAAAGAATGCCCCCACGGCACAGGCCCGCCCGCGGATCGGTGGGTCCCGATCGTGGGCCAGGCCACCGTGGGGGCACTCCCCAGGGCCAGATCCCCCCTTGCCCCCCCGAGGACCCCGGAGGCCTAAAACGAGCGGCCGCTCGGCCCATCGCGGGCCGGAGAATCGCCGGGCGGGGGGGTCCGCTGCTAGCGGACGCCGACCAGCGCGGCGTGATTCCCGCCCCCGCAAAAACCCCAGCACTGGAGAATTCGGCAGCTGGCGGGGGCGGGGTTCACGCCCGTGGTGTGGGGGCAACATAGTGGTGATGTTTCACATAGCTACAAAACCCAACACTGGCTGAATAATGTCTTTGTAATGGCACCTCAGGCATCTATGGCAGTTAGGTGCGCGGTTGCATTCACCCTGGCCGCATCAGCTCTTCCTCCACCTCCTTCTCTTGCTTCTTCAAAGATTTAGAGTGGTCATCACTTTCCTCCCCCTGCAAATCCAGTGCTCTCTGCTGTGCCACTTGGAACAATGCACTACTCACCACCATCATGCTGGGAATGTTTGCAAATACATACTGACGGGTGTGCCCATATTGCATCTTCAGCAAGCCACTGGCTTGCTCACTGCCCACTCTTATATTAATGTGCTTCTGGTGTACCTTTCCACTGAAAAAGTCTAAGATTCAGAGGTGTCATCAGCCAGATCCAGGGACGACACCCTTCGGCTCCGAGGAGGCATCCATTGCACTTGTTTGAAAATGTGAAGATCTGTGGCAGACTTGATAGTTGCATAAAGTCAGCATGGGATCCTGATGAATATTTTACACAGACAGGCTGTATACTCTTCCAGTGGTTGGATACCAGATGGATGTCAATTCAGTTGAGTGGAATCTCTTGCAATTGATGAATAATGCCTGGGTAATCTGAGGGCACCTTGAATGTCATATGGGTGCAGCCAATGACTCCCTGCACCTGTGATAATTCAAGCAGAGCAACAATACATAGGACCCTCCTGTTCTGATTGATCTTATCAATTGTAAAATGGACACAGTGGCAGCCATCATAAACAAGACATTGATGTACTTGTGGGCAGAAATTTGTGATATTTCCTAGATATCACCAACAGGCTCCTGTAAGGAAACAGAGGCAAATAAATTTTGGGCTATGGTGAACTTGACCGCCATTGGCAATGTACATGCCTGTGGTCCAGTGGGAAGGAGATCTTGTTCTGGGTGGTGGCAGATGTCATCAAAGGTCTGCAGAGAAAGTCGAAGTCCGACACATGTTCAGAATGCTGGTCCTTTGTCTGTATTGTGCCGATTACCTCTGTGTTCATCCCCTTTCGATTGTGGAGTGCAGGTGACTGAGAAAGCAGCTGCTACCCCTAACAGATGTTTGTTCTTGTTCATGCAAAGGTTACTCCTGCTGAGAATGGGGCTGTTGGTGTTGCTCTTTATTCGAGGTAGTGCTGTGGAGTTGAAGTTCATTCAAGGTGTGGTGTACCTTCTATTCAATTCCCAAATTCATTCAGAGGGAGTTAGACTCAATGACACGTAACTGGATTATGAACCTTGCACACCCTCCGAACGATTGCAATCAACCAGAATCATTATCTCCAATTTGATAGACATTTTACAGCAATTTCTTAAATACACTGTTTTCCTGGATATTTTAAAGGTCCAGGTGAATGTAAATATTCTCTCAACAGAAGAGAATTGGAGTGGTGATCTATGTGTCTTTGGTACACAAGTCCAAATAAGGTCATTGAAGTTTTAAGCAGGCAGACAAATTCTTTATAATAAGAAAGCATTACATTTTAGTGTTTCTATAAAAGAAACAAATTACAAATTGGTTAAATCCCATAAAAGAGATAGTGTAACTTCCAAACTACCAAGCATCAGATTAGGGTGGGGGGGGGGGGGGGGGGGGGGGATTGCCCTTCACTGGGAACAGTCCAAAAATTGTGATTTAAATCGTAAACTTTGGATGGTTCCAGCAGGGCAACACCAAAAGTTACCCAGAGAAACATTATAAAAATTAAAACCTTCTACCTCCCAAGAGACCCCCCCTCCTCAGGGGACGCACTCAGCCACCGGCCCTGACTACCGCCCGCCCTGCACAGGATCCCTCACTCCCCCACATCTTGCCGGACAACCCCCAGCTAGTTCTGAATTTTATAAGAGAATCCTAGGCTTATGCTTCTTACAGATGTAGCATTATAAAATAAATTTAGGATATCCATCAAATATTAAAGTACTTTTACTATTATTGACTCCATCTACACCTCCCGCTGTCTGGGGAAAGTGGGCAGCATAATAAAAGACCCCTCCCACCCGGCTTACTCACTCTTCCAACTTCTTCCATCGGGCAGGAGATACAGAAGTCTGAGAACACGCACGAACAGACTCAAAAATAGCTTCTTCCCCACTGTTACCAGACTCCTAAACGACCATCTTATGGACCGATCTCATTAACACTACACCCCTGTATGCTTCATCCGATGCCGGTGTTATCGAGTTACATTGTGTGCCTTGTGTTGCCCTATTATGTATCTTTTATTTCCTTTTCTTTTCATGTACTTAATGATCTGTTGAGCTGCTCGCAGAAAAATACTTTTCATTGTACCTTGGTACGCGTGACAATAAACAAATCCAATCCAATCCAACCCTTATACCCCAAGAATGTGAGATTCGCTAGGTTCAGAATAGGTCTGTAGGCAATCTACGAGAATCTAACAAATCTGGAAATTTGGGTTTGGGTTGAGATATTTACAATGAACTTTGGGGTTGAATAATTAATAATTACGCAGAAAATGTTTGTTTGGTCAATAATAGATTGCACATAATTACTGTCCTATATTTGGTGAAAGCGACCTATTATAATGAGGACACCCGTTCAATTGCCAGGAAATGTTATTTTGAATTTATTTTGAAAATTAGACTTTACTTAACAGTCATGCTGATCAATGCTGCTTTGCCATGTGACAGGGATAAATTCTCTGCCGCCTGCCGCCGATAGCAGAGTTCTCGGTGCGGCGGAGAATTCAGCGTTGGGAATAAAACGGCATTGGCAACTGCTCCTGCCCCCCGCTGGTGTCGAGATGGAGGATTGCGCCCTGCACCAGCAGGAGAACGCAAATGGATCATCCTATTAACGGGCCGGGATCTCAAAGCCCTCGTGATTCTCCAGTCCTCTGGGCCAGGAATCACGTGGGCAAGAATTGGTGCAGGGATTGACAAGCGTGTACCTGACATGGTGGGCCTCGCGGTGGACCAATGGAGTTGTCGCCAAAGTCGATCAGAGGAGCACTCTGCCCCCCCACAATGTAAGACCTGCCCACTCCACCCCTACCAGACACCCCACCTCCACCAGTCCCCCTCACCAGAAACCCTCTAATTAAAGAAACACACCAGAGACCCCATGATTAAAGAGACCCCCTAATTAAAGACCACCTGACATGCCCTAATTAAAGCGACCCCCACCAGAGACCCCCAGGAGAGAATTCTACGGAAGACCTCCAGAAAAGAGACTGCTGACTGGAAGCCCCCAGAAGAGAGACCCCTGTCTGGAAGCTGGAGACCAGTCCAGACAGAGGCAGTGCAAATAATCTCTGCTTTAAAACTCACCTGTGCAATACGCCTTCTGGCTCAGGCAGAGGAAGTAGCACATGTCAATTTCTGGAAAGAGAAAACCAATCAGCTGGCTTTAAACCACTTCAGGGGCGGGATTCTCCACCCCCACGCCGAATTGGCCGCGCCGTCATGAACGCCGTCGAGGTTCACGACGGCGCGGAACGGCCCTGGTCCCGACCGATTCAGGCCCTGACAATGGGCCAGTATCGGGGCCGCGTCATCTACCCGCGCCAGGCCTTGTCGCCCGCGTAAAAGCGGCGCCGAATAGATGATGCGGCCGGCGCCGCATAACGGACGTCATCCGCGCATGCGCGGGTTGGCTGGCGCCAACCCGCACATGCGTGGTTGCCGTCCTGTCCAAATCCGCCCGCAAGAAGATGGGGGACGGATCTTGCGGGGCCGCGGAAGGAAGGAGGTCCTCCTTCAGAGAGGACGGCCCAACAATCGGTGGGCACCGATCGCCGGCCATGCCACATTCAAGGTGAAGCCCGGTGCAGAATCCCCCCTCGCCCCCCCACAGGCCGCCCCCCCCAGCGTTCACGCACCGCCCACGACTGCAGCGACCAGGTGTGGACGGCGCTGGGGGGAACCCGCCGTTTTGGCCTGGCCTCTCGGCCCATCCCGGCCTCAGAATCGCGGGGGTGCCGGAGAATCGCCATTTTCGGTGTCTCCGGCGATTCTCCGGCCTGCGGCCCGCAAAACTCGACTGGCCCGTTCCCGCCGCTCGGGAGAATCGCGGGAGGGCGTCGGACCGGCGTCCCAGGAAATTCCGGCGGCCCAGGCGATTCTCCCAACCGGCGTGGGAGTGGAGAATCGCTCCCCAGATCTTTGATGTGCAAGTCATTAATTCTTTCTCTTTGATATTGATTTTACTAGGCTGTGATTGACAGCCTTCATGCAAACCCAGCTGTCTGTACTATTCCATTCATCTCCTTTTACACTTGAGTGACTTTGAAGTAGTCAACTGTGAAACTAACTGCATTGTTTATAAACATCAAGCTTTGATTGACAGCTCCTGGACCACATCAAAGAGAGTTAATTGCTTGAGTATCTTTGAAGTAGTCAGCAGTGAAACTAACAGGAAGCATTTGTCTCCCAAACCGAGAATCTTGCCCAGAGTGTCCAGCAAAATAATAAGACTTGGGAACCGGCATTATCGGATTGTGGTTTTAATTATCAGGGGTAGTATTTTAAATGCTAATGTATCACAGATCACAGAATTGCAGAAAACTGCAATGCAGAATAAGCCCTTCGGCCCATCGAGTGCACCAATGCATGAAACACCCTGACCTGCCCATCTAATCCCACTTGCCAACACTTGGCCCGTAGCCTAGTAATAGCAAGAGCTATAGAATGCCATTTTTTAGGTATGTGTCCTTATTGGTGAATTCACATTTTCGTGAAGGCAGTTAACAGTGTTGTTTTAACAAGCTAGCTTTGGTCTCTGAAAAAAGATGTTTCACTGTGAGTTTACCCAAATTAACTTGGAACTTAATATTTTGTATCAATTCCATGCTATTTGGCCCCCTATTCCTCCACTTTCGTAGGTCAGGCTGCATAAGCTGCTCTTACACATCTCTGAACAGTGGCACAGTGGTTAGCACTGCTGCCTGGGTTTGATTCTCACCTCGGGTGACTGTGATTGCTCCAGTTTCCTCTCACAGTCCAAAGATGTTAAGACTAAGTGGCTTATCCAAAGGTTAGGTGGGGATACGGGGATGGGGGGTGGGGGAAGTAGGCCTAGGTTAGGGTGGACTTTTGGAGGGTAGGTGCAAACTTGATGGGCTGCATGGCCTCCGACTACATTGTAGGCCTTCTAGGATTCAGAAGGCCAATAGCTGAGAAATTCAGATCAAAGTCAAAAAAGTCACAGGTTGCAGAAATGACCTTCAAAGTCTTGGAAATGACCTCCATAGCAGCACAAGTTCACTTTCAGAACAAGTCCTGTGAGGAAAAGCCTTTCACCTTAGGCAAAGACGTAACTGTCATGTTTTATTATTTTAAGGCTTCCCAGCCTGTCAATTTCACAACTAAGTTAATCCACATTGTGCCATGACCCTGAGGTTTCAGACGATCTTCACAAAATGATTGAAGATGTTGTTGACATTGCTACCAGACAGAACTTACTCAGCAATGACCTGCTCAGTGATGCTTAATTTTTATTTTACCACGGACACTCACCTCCAGAACACATTACAGCCTTGGTCCAAATATGGATGAAGGAATTGTACCCCAGAAGTGAGGTGAGGGTGACTGTCGTCGGCATCAAGGAAGCATTTGATGAGGCATCACAGAGCTCTAGCAAAACTCAAGTCAATGGCACTCAGGGGAAACTCACCTCTGGTGTGGTTATACCTTGCACTAATGAAGATAATAATAATCTTTATTATCACAATTGGCTTACATTAATACTGCAATGAAGTTACTGTGAAAAGCCGCCGCCACATTCTGGCGCCTGTTTGAGTACACAGAGGGAGAATTCAGAATGTCCAAATTACCTAATACCATGGGGCGTCATTCTCCGCCGGCGGGAGTCTCCGTTTTGCCGGCGCCCGGGGGTTTCCCGACGGCGTGGGGCTGCCCCACAATGGGAAACCCCATTGACCGGCCGGTGTTACGGAGACTCCGGCCGGCCGGTCGGGGCAGAAATGTGGCGGGGCGGGATGGAGAATCTCGCCCCATATCTTTTGGGACTTTTGGGAAGAAATCGGAGCACCCGGAGGAAATCCACGCAGACACGGGGAGAACATGCAGACTCCGCACAGACAGTGACCCAAGCCGAGAAGCGAACCTGGGACCCTGGCGCTGTGACGCAACAGTGATAACTACTGTGCGGCCCGATTATTATTATTATCATTCTATGTACCGCTGTAAAGCTGAAAAAACACCTCCCTGTGAACTCACCGGACTCCCCTTGTCATTACTATATTTGCGACGAGGCTGTCAGCCACCTCCCTGAAAATGTTTTTATGACTGTGTGGACTGAGGTACGGACTGATTTCGTGACTATGATGCCTTTTCTGGACCCAGTGTTGAGACAGAAGGTGAGCATCATGCCGAGGTTTCTGATGGCTTGTAGAGCACGTATGCTGAGTATGTTCTGGGGAAGGCAGCACGGTGCCACAGTGGTTAGCATTGTTGCCTACGCGCTGAGGACCCGGGTTCGAATCCCGGCCCTGGGTCACTGTCCGTGTGGACTTTGCTCATTCTCCCCATGTCTGCCTGGGTTTCGCCCCCAAAACTCAAAAGATGTGCAGAATAAGTGGATTGGCCACGCTAAATTGCCCCTTAATTGGAAAAAATAATTGGGTACTCTAAATTTAAAAAAAAGAGAGTATGTTCTGGGGTCCGATATATCTGGAAGTACCGGACGTTGCATCGTTGGAGGTGACTTCTAGTGGAGGTCATGTGACATTTTCATTCATCTCCATCTGCCGTCCTATTATGCTGCTGGCTTGCTGCGGTTTTGGGTCCACCCGGGTGTCCATTTGTGAGTTTGCTGCCGCTCCCTTAGACTGTTGTCTCCAGGTTGTGAGTGCGGTGTTGGTTGCAAGAGACTGTTCCGCGATCGCTGGGAAAGTGGGCTGCACAAAGCAATGTTCAACATAGATGCTGATGTAGAAGACCATAAGACCATAAGACATAGGAGCGGAAGTAAGGCCATTCGGCCCATCGAGTCCACTCCACCATTCAATCATGGCTGATTTCAACTCCATTTACCCGCTCTCTCTCCATAGCCCTTAACTCCTCGAGAAATCAAGAATTTATCAACTTCTGTCTTAAAGACACTCAACGTCCTGGCCTCCACCGCCCTCTGTGGCAATGAATTCCACAGACCCACCACTCTCTGGCTGAAGAAATTTCTCCTCATCTCTGTGACTTTGGATCATTGGATAGACATATGGACGATAAGGGAATAGTGTAGATGGGCTTGAGAGTGGTTTCACAGGTCGGCACAACATCGAGGGCCGAAGGGCCTGTACTGCGCTGTAATGTTCTGTGTTCTATGTTACTTGGAACTATGTTGCTTTTCCTTCACTGTCACTGGGTCAAACTCCTGGAACTCCCTTCTGTACAACACGATGGGTGTATCTGCAATACATGGAATGTCATGGTTCAGGAAGATGGCTCACCACCATCGTCTCCAGGGCAACTCCGACCTTGTGTGACTTTGTGAGTAGTTTGTACATTCTCCCCGTGTCTGTGTGGGTTTCCTCCGAGTGCTCCGGTTTCTTCCCACAGTCCAAGGATGTGCGGGTGAGGTGGATTGGCCATTCTAAATTGTCCTTTCGTGCCCACAGGTTAGGTGGGGTTATGGGGATTGGGCCTAGGTCGGTGCTCTTTCAGAGGGTTGGTGCAAACTGGATGGGCCGAATGGCCTCCTTCTGCTCCTTCTGCACTGTAGGGATTCTATGATTCTAACGATAGACGTGCTTGTTATGTAAATTGGGCATTCTGAATTCTCACTCAGTGTACCCGAACAGGCGCCGGAGTGTGGCGACTAGGGGATTTTCACAGTAACTTCATTGTCGTGTTAATGTAAGCCTACTTGTGACAATAATAAAGATTATCATGATTCAGAGTGGGCAACAAATGCTGGCCGAGTCAGTGATGCTCACATCCCACAAAATAATTTTTAAAAGTCCAGCAGTGTTGTGCACCATTAGTTTAAACCAGAATTCCGGGTGAAATCCATAGTCATTAAGCCATCTGTCCCGGGATGGGGGTGGGTGGGGGTGGTGGTGGAGGGTTCATGTCAGATCTCCAGCTTTCCGCCATATTTTCCCTTCTTTAAACAACCGCAGATACCTGCATCCCCTCCCATTTACTTTCCAAGTTAAAATTTCCTTCATGTTTCTGTCTTACTTCCAAACTTTACCTTAGCTTTGTTGAAAATGATATGGCCATTTCTCATTTGAAAATCATTCCCTCGTTGCTTCTTAACCCTAAGTGCCCTGTAAATCTCCAGGCTTAGTACACTCCCAGTAGCTTGAAATGAAGAGTAATCTAACGGATTCTCACTGAAAAACATTATTAACCAGGAAGTGAAAGCATTTCAACCCAGTAACTCCATCATTCTTCTCTCCCTCTCATAATCAAAGCCTTTTAAAGTCCAAGTATAGCAACACAACATCTTCTTGACTGGTCTCCCATGTCCCATTTGTTCATTTGAGAACTGACTCATAATTTACTGTTGAAGGATCCCACTGTGCTATTTCTCAATACTGTACTTTGCCAATAATTGCAAACTATTAAAGCTTGCTCTTATTTCTCAATTCCTGTTTAAAGATTCTGATCCTAATTATCCGCCCTTAGCTTATTGACCATGTCAATAAGCATGTCTTATTAAATTCTACCAATTCAACCAATAAAGTATAATCTTTTTGTATAAATCAAACATATGGGGCGAAATTCTCCGGAAATGGCGCGATGTCCGCCGACTGGCGCCCAAAACGGCGCAAATCAGTCGGGCATCACGCCGCCCCAAAGGTGCGGAATGCTCCGCATCTTTGGGGGCCGAGCCCCAACCTTAAGGGGCAAGGTCGGCGCCGGACGAATTTCCGCCCCGCCAGCTGGCGGAAAAGGCCTTTGGTGCCCCGCCGCCAGCTGGCGCGGAAATGACATCTCCGGGCGGCGCATGCGCGGGAGTGTTAGCGGCCGCTGACGGCATTCCCACGCATGCGCATTGGAGGGAGTCTCTTCTGCCTCCGCCATGATGGAGACCGTGGCGAAGGCGGAAGGGAAAGAGTGCCCCCACGGCACAGGCCCGCCCGCGGATCGGTGGGCCCCGATCGCGGGCCAGGCCACCGTGGGGGCACCCCCCCCAGGGCCAGATCGCCCCGCGCCCCCCCCAGGACCCCGGAGCCCGCCCGCGCCACCTTGTCCCGCCGGTAAGGTAGGTGGTTTAATCTACGCCGGCGGGACAGGCATTTTAGCGGCGGGACTTCGGCCCATCCGGGCCGGAGAATCGCACGGGGGGGGGCCCGCCAACCGGCGCGGCGCGATTCCCGCCCCCGCCGAATATCCGGTGCCGGAGACTTCGGCAACCGACGGGGGCGGGATTCATGCCACCCCCCTGCGATTCTCCGACTCGGCAGGAGGTCGGAGAATCTCGTCCCTTGTTTCTTCAATCTCTTTCATGAGCCCTACAACTATTCAGTTGTTACAGGATTCTTCAAAAGAGAAATTACAAAAAAAATTTCAAATAGATTGCTGAATAGAGCTTTCAGAAACAAGAACAAATAAAAATAATTCTTCCGGATAAAATATCTAAATTTATCTTAATTCAGAAAAATGGCCTGAAATAAGATCTGGGGGTTTTTTTTAGGTAAGAAGGGAAATCAATGCTGAATATTTATCACATTTTTCTGGAAGAGGAGAACCGATCATATAATCTACAACCTCGACTTCAGCCGTGCTACAGCATTCACATCAATGGTAATGATGTTGAGTGCACATCAATACAAAAAATGACAGTCGATTTTGAGTGTCAGATTCTGACCCATTGCCCAAGTGCACAAAAGTCACAGTGTGAAACTCTAGTAAAGAGGTTGTGCAACACTTGCTAGTCTGATGCCACCTTTTCAAAATGTCTCCATATAGAACACCTAGGATCTGCTCAACCTTCATGTGCAATGTTTAAAGACTAGAAGAGAATGTGTATAGGTTCTCCTGCATTGTGAGCTATTAACATATTCCTACTCAAGTGACAATGCAGCAATAAGTGAGATATTTCTGTTGCCAGCTCAAGAGTCATCACCATTCACTGAATGTAGAAGTGGTGATGTTGTGTTACAGATCACTCAGGGAGTCCGAGTTGCTGTGGCAACATGCACTTTTACATCTCGAGCTTTGAATAGTGAACCCAGAGGCTCCAACTTTCTTTCCATCACCTGGCTGACTCGGAATCTCTCTCACTTTTACCAACTGCTATTGGGGTGGAATGTATATCCAATGCTATCCCCAACTGCAAATTTAGTGAAAGCACTGTTGTGACCTTCGGAAACTAATTTTTTCAATCTATTCCTGCCAGAGAAGAGATTTCTACCAGCTGTATGTTAGGGGCAGCATAGGAGCTCAGTGGTTAGCACCGCTGCTTCGCAGCACCACGGGACTCAGGTTCGATTCCAGGCTTGGGTGACTGTCTGTGTGGAGTTTGTATGTTCTCTCCGTGTCTGCATGGGTTTCCTCCGGGTGCTCTGGTTTTCTCCAAAATCCAAAAATGTGCAGGTTAGGTGGATTGGCCATGCTAAATTTCCCCTTAGTGTTCAAAGACCTGTAAGCTAGGTGGGGTTACAGGGAATGGCCTCCTTCTGCACTGTAGGGATGCTATGATTCTATACCCCCTGGAAAAAGATATCCTTCCAGTAGATCCACTCGGGGATCTTGGCGTCCCTCAGGCTCCTATTTAATATCACAGTCACAAAGTCACCATTGGATAATTACCAAACCAGAATTTTGTGGCCTAAGCCAGGCATTGTCAAACTCTGGAACGTGACCCACGGGCGGGTGTCAGGAGGGTCGCGGAGCCATCCATCGCGGTGCTCCCGATCGCGCAAATCCATGCACAACAGCCGCAGCAGCCTGCGAGTGGCCTTCAAAATGGACTGGAACAGATTAAAAAAATTTGGTCGCACTGCGCATGCGGCCAGATCATCGGTGCGCACGTGCAAAACTATGCGCCTGCGTACTGAAGATCGGGCACGCAGGCGCAGTGTGGCCGCATTTTTTTTTATATGGTCACAGCCTTTTTTTTTCAAGTTTGGAGGGCCAAAGGGACCATTGGGGCCAAAGGGACCCAAAACCATTTTCTCCATTTTTGACAGCAACAAACAAGGTAAGGGAAAATGGTGGGTGACGCAGGTCGGCCGGCGTGGGCTGCAAAGGTCTGCCGGCATAGGTCGCGAAGGTTGGTCGGTCGGCGTGGGTCACGAAGGACGGTCAGTGTGGGTCGCGAAGGCCGGCCGGCGTGGGTCGCGAAGGTCGGCCGGGGTGGGTGCAGATGGTGTCCAGTTGGTAAAAATGGATCCCCGGAAAAAGTGTTTGAAAAACACTGGCATAAGCAAATCCAAGTAATCTGAATTAGTAATTCTAATCAGATAGTTAAGAGATGTTAAGTAACATTCTGGCCAATCAAATGCCCCTCCAATCTTGTCTTCTTCAATTTGATTGTGGCTACTAGAAGTTGTGATGTTGCTACGATTATGATCACAGCTGATATGACACTGGACATATCAGATCCCAGAGTGAAGCCTGGCTTGGTAGATCCTAACCATTTTTTAAGAAAAAGTCTACTGGTGAACTTTTTCCAAGTCGAATAAATATAAAACAAGGAAAATCAACTGTACTATACCAGACAAAAAGGTTGAAACGATCTCAATGCAAACACATGACAATGATTCATAGTCACATTATTCCTTTACTTAGCATAACGTTTACAAACACACAAGAAGAGTTACCACTAGCTTGACACAAAGGCTTCTTGCTTGGGGCTGACACAGTTGCAAATGGTTTTCTTCTACTTAATTCCTGGTAATTCATTTGAGCCTTCTTACTGTGTTGAATGGAACTACTGTTAATTCACCAGTGCACTGTGATATCATGTTACTGCTGTATTGTGTTACGTTATGTGTTTAACCCTGTGGGCTCCACCTATGGGCCATTATACGGCTTCACCCACAGGGGCATATGTCGGGGAATGTACGGGCTCGCCCATGGGGGATATGTCGGGGAATGTACGGGCTCGCCCATGGGGGATATGTCGGGGAATGTACGGGCTCGCCCATGGGGGATATGTCGGGGAATGTACGGGCTCGCCCATGGCTCCACCCCTTACAGGAAGTATAAAGGCAGCTGACCTGCGGGGCCGCATTTATTGTTGTACCGGTCACAGGCAGGCTCAGTTCTAAGCTGATTAAAACCACGGTCTACTTCTCAACGTGTCTCTCAGTGAATTGATGGTCGCATCATTTTGATCAGCTTAAAATACTACTATGGAATCAGCCCTCAAACCTGATAGACTGGAACTCGATCCACAGGCTGCGGAGGCGAGAGAAATTTTTTCGCACTGGCTTCGATGCTTCAAGACCTATCTCGCCGCGTCGTCTACGCCATCCGTCAGAAACTGAGTCTTCTCCATGCACGGCTGAGCCATTGTATTTCTGTCCAGCTCGACGGCGCCGCGTCCTATACACAGGCCTTCACACTACTCGAAAATATATATGTACGGTCCGTGAACGAGGTCTACGCGCGACACATCTTCACCACTCGCCGCAAGCGCCCCGGGGAGTCGCTAGATGACTACCTACGCGACCTCAAAGCCCTCGCGCGCAACTGTAACTACCAGGCCGTTACGGCTCCTCAGCATATGGAGCTCGCTATCCGAGACGTTTACATGGCGCGGGTCTGATCGAACTATGTAAGACAGCACCTGCTCAAAAAAGGGGCCCAGGACCTGGAGGACACGGTAACACTAGCTACCTCTCTGGAGGTCGCGTTTCAGAGCCTTACTGCGTTCCCCGCCGACCACGCGACCCCCTCGTGGGCCCCCGACCAGAGACTACCCCAGGCTTGTGCCGCGCGGCCACCCGCCCATCATGGAGGGCTGCCATACTATTTTTGCGTCCAGTCCCACACCCCCGACTGAAATGCCCGGCCCGCATTGTAGTAACTGCGGGCGAAAAGGACACTTCACCAAGGTCTGCCTGGCCAGGTCTAAAAACTCGAACTCACAGACTCGATCCACAGACCCACAGGCCCGCAGACCCTGCAAAGTGGCAGTGTGTCTGCCGACTCCGCCTCCGCACAACACGTGCGACTCATGGGGACCGCCATCTAGGCCATCCTCCCCCATGCAGCCGATGACGTGTGATCCATAGGGGCCGCCATCTTGGATGCCATCGTCCTCACCGCCCGCCACGCTCGACCAACGGGGGCCGCCATCTTGGCCGCCATCTGCTACACCGCCCGAGATGTACGAACGACATGGACAGCAGCCGTCGTGGGGCCGCCCCAGCACCTCCGATCACGCCGCCGGCTACCCCAGCTCAGCGCGATCACCCTGGACCAGTCGCGACCGAAGCACCTCCGGAGTTCCATGATGGCCGTCCGGGTAAACGGGTAGGAGACACCTTGCCTTTTCGACTCCGGGAGCACAGAGAGCTTCATTCACCCGGACATGGCAAGACGTTATTCTCTCCCAATATTCCTGACGTGACAAACTATCTCCCTCGTCTCTGGGTCGCACTCGGTGCAAATCCAAGGGTGCACTACTGCAACCCTAGCAATCCAGGGCGCTGAGTACGCTAATTTTAAACTATATGTGCTCCCAGACCTCTGCGCTCCTCTCCTCTTAGGACTCGATTTTCAGTGCAGCCTCAGGAGCCTAACTCTTAAATACGGGGGGGTGGCCCTGCCCCCGCTCACCATATGCAGCCTCGCGACCCTAAAAATCGACCCTCCCCCCCCCCCCACCCTCTTTGCGAACCTCACCGCCGAGTGTAAGCCAATAGCCACCAGAAGCAGGCGGTATAGCTTGCAGGACAGGACATCCATTAGGTCCGAGGTCCAGCGTCTCTTGCGGGAAGGGGGTCATAGAAGCCAGCAATAGCCCCTGGAGAGCTCAGGCGGTGGTTGTCAAGACCGGGGAAAAGTTCCGGATGGTGGTTGATTACAGCCAGACCATTAACCGCTTTACGCGCTAGATGACTACCTACGCAACCTCAAAGCCCTCGCGCGCAACTGTAACTACCAGGCCGTTACGGCTCCTGAGCATATGGAGCTCGCTATCCGAGACGTTTACATGGCGGGGGTCTGATCGAACTTTGTAAGACAGCACCTGCTCAAAAAAGGGGCCCAGGACGTGGAGGACACGGTATCACTGGCTACCTCTCTGGAGGTCGGGTTTCAGAGCCTTACTGCGTTCCCCGCCGACCACGCGACCCCCTCGTGGGCCCCCGACCAGAGACTACCCCAGGCTTGTGCCGCGCGGCCGCCCGCCCATCATGGAGGGCTGCCATACTATTTTTGCGGCCAGTCCCACACCCCCGACTCAAATGCCCGGCCCACATTGTAGTAACTGCGGGTGAAAAGGACACTTCACCAAGGTCTGCCTGGCCAGGTCTAAAAACTCGAACTCACAGACTCGATCCACAGACCCACAGGCCCGCAGACCCTGCAAAGTGGCAGTGTGTCTGCCGACTCCGCCTCCGCACAACACGTGCGACTCATGGGGACCGCCATCCAGGCCATCCTCCCCCATGCAGCCGGTGACGTGTGATCCATAGGGGCCACCATCTTGGATGCCATCGTCCTCACCGCCCCTCATGACCGCTTGTTTGTTTTCCCTAGGAGAGCTACCTCGGGGGCCTCGCTTCCGCCCTGGCTGATGACACCGGGTCCAGTCCTCCTCCGAAAACATGTTCGGAGCCATAATACCGACCCCCTGGTAGAGAGGGTCCAGCTCCTGCACTCCAGCCCACACTATGCGTATATCAGACACCCCGATGGCCAGCAGGATACCGTCTCCTGGCGCCTGCAGGCTCCGACACCACAACCACTACTGCATCCCCCACACTAGGTCCCGTCCAACATCCCATGTTCAGCGCCCCTACCCCGATGTGGTCCTCGCGCTCCCTCCCACCTGCCGCACCGGTCCACAGGAGTGAAGCTCCGGAAGAGCCGCTCCAGGAGTCCACGCCTGTGCCTGCTCCGGGCCCAGCTCCACAGCCACCTGAAACGGCTGCAACACCAGTGCTTTGGCGGTCGCAACGTACAATCCAGGCACCAGACCGACTGAATCTGTAAACCCGTCACCCCCGCCGGACTTCATTTTTTATACAGGGGGTCAATGTGGTGAATGGAACTACTGTTAATTCATCAGTGCACTGTGATATCATGTTACTGCTGTATTGTGTTACGCTATGTGTTTAACCCTGTGGGCTCCACCTATGGGCCATTATATGGCTTCACCCACAGGGGGATATGTCGGGGCATGTACAGGCTCGCCCATGGCTCCACCCCTTACAGGAAGTATAAAAGCCGCTGACCTGCGGGGCCGCATTCATTGTTGTACCGGTCACAGGCAGGCTCAGTTCTAAGCTGATTAAAACCACAGTTTACTTCTCAACATGTCTCTCAGTGAATTGATGGTCGCATCACTTACCCAATCCGTTTCTCTTCCTGAGAAACCTAAAAACTGGACTCTTAAACTCACTGTTTCTTCAACTGCAAAGCAAGCAAATGAGTTCCCTAAACTCAGTCTTGCAGTAACATCTCTGCTAAACACAGCACTTCACTGAGTCCCATAGCTGATTTTTCAGTTAACTATTGTCCCAATAACCTTGTAGTTTTTGTCTTTCCCAAGACTTAAAATTCCTGTCTTCTCTCTCTGATACATACTGAACACTCCCCAAGAAATAACAGGTGTGGCCAAAGCAGAATCCATGGATTTCTTAACAACCCATGCAGACAATTGTGAGTCAACAAATCCCACTGAAACTTCAACTTTCTCATGGGAGTTTCTAGTCTCTACTTTGAAGATCTCGCCATGGAATTCTTTCCAAAAGTCGCTTATTCATGGATAGTTTCAACAATGGTGTTTCAATCTCACCCTTCAAGATCTGTTTTCCCTGGATTTCTGAATACATTCAAGCATCGCCTTTCAAGCACAATTTCAGATCTTTGGCCATGCCAAGCAGAACATCGCTGCTTCAAAGGGGGTACCTTTGTCTCAGTGGCCCGCAGCAGAGAGACACCAAGCTTTGGCTGCCTTCTCATACCTTCAGGGCTTTTCTCGAGCCCATTTCAATTCAAGTCTGCTCACTGTGGTGCTACTTGGCTAAACAGGCGTGTTTTTGGAGTTCGGTGAAACTGGGTGAAGGTGAAGTGTGTATGGTATTATAGATATTACGGTACCTGATAGGCTAAAGCACCATTGGTGGAAACTGTATGCTTGCTATTGGTTAGAGTGTATGATAGCTCCGCCCTGATAGGCGGGGTATAAGAACCCGTGCCACCCCAGCAGCCCTCATTCTGTACCTGAGCTGCTGGGGGAAACATCTAGCTTATTAAAGCCTTCAGTTGGACTACAACCTCGCTTTAGTGGTCATTGATCGTGCATCAATTTAATAAGCTAGTTTTTAAGAAGAAAGGATGGAGCTCCGAATCAAGCCGGAGTGTCTGCAACTTAGCCCCCACGCGGCGAACTCAGCGGCAATCTTTAAGCACTGGCTGGCGTGCTTTAAAGAGTATCTCAAGACGGCCGAAAACACACTCACGGGAGAGCAGAAACTGCAAACACTGCACTCAAGGGTGAGCCCAGAGATTTACACCCTCATCGAGGAAGCGGAAGACTTTGATGCAGCAATAGAGCTGCTAAAAGGACACTATATTCGCCCGGTAAACCAGGTCTACACCCGGCACCTGCTTGCAACAAGGCGACAAACCCCTGGGGAATCGCTGGAGGAATTCTACCGTGCACTCCTGGTGTTGGGCAGAAGCTGTGGCTGCACGCAAGTTTCGGTGAGCGAACATACGGAACTCTTAGTCCGGGACGCTTTCGTGGCAGGTATGCTATCGTCACAAATCCGCCAGCGCCTGTTAGAAAAGGACACCCTGGATCTCAGGGAGACACGGGCCCTTGCAGGCTCCCTGGACGTGGCCTCCAGGAACGCCCGCGCTTACGTTCCCGACCGCGCGGCAGCCCCCTGGGCAGCGTGGAACCCGTCCGTGGCAAACCCCGAGACTTCCCCCATTCCCCCACAGGCCTGCGCTGCAAGGCGGCCTGGCAACCCCGAGGAGCCCCGCTGCTACTTTTGTGGCAGGCCAAGCACCCCCGCCAGCGCTGCCCGGCCCGCGCATCCACCTGCAAGGGATGCGGCAAAAAGGGCCATTTGATGGGGGTATGCCAGGCCCGAGCGGTGACCGCGGTCTCCAGCAGCGAATGCGGACCGCAACCACAGACTTCTCCACGGGCCCCGTCCGGCCAGCGGTCACCGCCACCTCCATATCCCAGGGCCACGTGCGGACCCCGGGCGCCGCCATCTTGTTCAGCGGACGCCATGTTGGAGGGTTGGGTGCCACCATTTTGTGCACCCCCAGCCATGTGCGACCAATGGGAGACGTCATCTTGGATGAATCCCCAGGACCCCAGCTCGGCTGCCCGCACATTGCCTGAACAGAACTCTCAACTGCTGCGATTGGCCTCGGTGACTCTGGATCAGTCTCGGCTTCGAACACTCTCAACCGCTATGACGACCGTATTCATCAACGGGAAGGAGACGTCCTGCCTAATCGACTCTGGGAGCACGGAGAGCTCTATACACACCGACAGGGTAAGGCGCTGTTCTCTCCTCATCCACCCCGTTAACCAAAAAATCTCACTGGCCTCCGGTTCACACTCAGTGGAGATAAAGGGGTTTTGTGTTGCAAACCTCACAGTCCAGGGAAGGGAGTTCAAAAATTTCCGTCTCTACGTCCTTCCCCACCTCTGCGCGGCTACACTCTTGGTTTTAGACTTCCAGTATAACCTTCAAAGTCTGACCTTCCAATTCGGCGGCCCTATACCCCCACTTACTGTCTGCGACCTCGCAACCCTTAAGGACGACCCGCCTTCCCTGTTTGCGAACCTCACCCCGGATTGCAATCCCGTCGCCACCAGGGGCAGACGCTACAGTGCCCAGGACCGGATCTTTATTAGGTCAGAGGTCCAAAGGCTACTGAGAGAAGGGGTCATTGAAGCCAGTACCAGCCCCTGGAGAGCTCAAGTAGCGATGGTAAAGACCGGGGAGAAGCATAGGATGGTCATCGACGACAGTCAGACCATCAACAGGTTTACGTAGCTGGACGCGTACCCTCTCCCCCGCATATCCGACCTGGTAAACAGGATCGCGCATTATAAGGTCTCCTCCACGGTGGATCTCAAGTCTGCCTACCACCAGCTCCCCATCCGCAGTAGTGACCGCAAATACACTGCCTTCGAGGCAGATGGGCGGCTCTATCACTTCTTAAGGGTTCCCTTCGGTGTTACCAACGGGGTCTCGGTCTTCCAGCGCGAGATAGACCGAATGGTTGACCGGTACGGTTTACGGGCAACATTCCCGTATCTCGATAATGTCACCATCTGCGGCCACGACCAGCAGGACCACGACACCACCCTCTGAAAATTTCTCCTGACCGCTAAAATCCTTAACCTTACATACAACAAGGATAAATGCGTGTTTAGCACCGACCGTCTAGCCATTCTCGGCTACGTAGTGCGAAATGGAGTTATAGGCCCCAACCCTGAACGCATGCGCCCCCTTATGGAGTTCCCCCTCCCTCACTGCTCCAAGGCCCTGAAAAGCTGCCTAGGGTTTTTTTACTATGCCCAGTGGGTCCCCAACTACGCAGACAAGGCCCGTCCCCTGATCCAATCCACAGTTTTTCCCCTGTCGATAGAGACCCGCCAGGCCTTCAGCCGCATCAAAGCAGACATTGCAAAGGCCACGATGCACGCCATCAACGAGTCCCTCCCCTTCCAGGTTGAGAGCGATGTGTCCGACGTAGCTCTGGCGGCCACCCTCAACCAAGCGGGCAGACCCGTGGCCTTCTTCTCCCGGACCCTCCATGCTTCCGAAATCCGCCACTCCTCAGTCGAAAAGGATGCCCAGGCCATAGTAGAAGCTGTGTGACATTGGAGGCATTACCTGGCTGGCAGGAGATTCACTCTCCTCACTGACCAACGGTTGGTGGCTTTCATGTTTGATAATGCACAGCGGGGCAAGATTAAAAAATGACAAGATCTTGCGGTGGAGGATCGAACACTCCACCTACAGCTACGAGATCTTGTATCGTCCCGGGAAGCTAAACGAGCCTCCTGACGCCCTGTCCCGCAGCACATGTGCCACCGCACAAGTGGACCGCCTCCGAGCCCTCCACGAGGACCTCTGCCATCCAGGGCGGTCACTCGCTTTTTCCATTTTGTCAACACCCGCAACCTGCCCTACTCCATCGAGGAAGTCAGGACAGCCATCAGGGACTGACAAATCTGCGCGGGGTGCAAACCACACTTCTATCGACCAGAGAAAGCGCACCTGATAAAGGCTTCCCGTCCCTTTGAATGCCTCAGCATGGACTTCAAAGGCCCCCTCCCCTCCACCGACCACAACACGTACTTCCTGAACGTGATTGACGAGTACTGCCGGTTCCCATTCGCCATCCCCTGCCCCGACATGACCGCAACCACCGTCATCAAGGCCCTCCATAGCATCTTTGCACTGTTCGGGTTCACCGCTTACATACACAGTGATAGGGGGTCCTCCTTTATGAGCGACGAACTGCGTCAATTCCTGCTCAGCAAGGGCATCACCTCGTGCAGGACGACCAGGTAAACCCCCAGGGTAACGGACAGGTAGAGAGGGAGAATGGAACGGTCTGGAAGACCGTGCTACTGGCCCTACGGTTCAGGAACCTCCCAGTCTCCCGCTGGCAAGAAGTTCTCCCGGATGCCCTACACTCCATCCGGTCACTGCTTTGTATGACCACCAATCGGACACCTCACGAACGTCTCCTTGTCTTCCCAAGGAAGTCCTCGTCTGGGACCTCACTCCCGACCTGGCTGGCAGCACCCGGACCAATACTGCTCCGAAAACGCGTGCGGGCGCACAAGTCGGACCCGTTGGTCGAGAAGGTCCATCTGCTCCATGCTAACCCCCAGTACGCCTACGTGGCATACCCCGACGGCCGACAAAATACGGTCTCCCTACGGGATCTGGCGCCCGCCGGAAACCCACACACATTCCAGCCACCAGTCCCACCCTCCCCTCCACCGCGGCACCTTACAGGAGGATCGGTCCTTCCGCCACCCCAGTCTAGGCCCCCCCAACCAACGATGCCCCCCGCAGGTGCCCCCTTCCCAGGTCAGCCGTTTTCCCCACCAGCGCTGTCGAGGGTGTCACAAAACTGCCATGGAGATCGAAGCCACGCTCCGGGAGTAACACACGCCCGAGCCTCCACCGGAATCACCACCGAAGCTCTGACGATCACAGAGGACGACCAGGGCCCCCGATCGACTGATTGTTTCATTTTAACTGTAATCTGTAAATATAAACCATCAAATGTACATAGCTACCAGACTTGTAAATAGTTACTAAACACTGTACAGAGGTATTACGGTACCTCCATAACTAATTATACCATGTTGTTATGTTTTGTAGTTTCTGGCCACCACCCCCACCGGACACTTTTTTAACAGGGGGTGAATGTGGTATTATAGGTATTACTGTACCTGATAGGCTAAAGCACCATTGGTGGAAACTGTATGCTTGCTATTGGTTAGAGTGTATGATAGCTCCGCCCTGATAGGCGGGGTAGTATAACCCGTGCCGCCCCAGCAGCCCTCATTCTGTACCTGAGCTGCTGGGGGAAACATCTAGCTTATTAAAGCCTTCAGTTGGATTACAACCTCGCTTTGGTGGTCATTGATCGTGCATCAGTGTGGAGCTCAGTCTCAGTTTGGGCAGGAGCAGAGTGCCTCTGGATTTAATAAACACCAAGGTTGGATTCTTTATCTCAGTGGTTTCAAAGCCAGCATCACAGTGAAACAGTTTTGAGTTTGAAAAGTGTTTTTTTTGGGAGGAAGAGATTAACTGAGAAACAACACAAATAAGTGAAAGTCAAGGTCATTATAATAAAGTAACATAATTAATAAAAGTAGGGTAAGGGAGTTAAATAAATAGTATTCTGATATGGCTTAATGTTTTGTTAAAGGAGTAAATAAGGGGCCTGAGGGTAGTCATGGGAGGACAGCTTGCACCCTTGGGTGCTATGTGGTAAATCATGGCAGTTTCAGTTGTCCCTGATGGCCACGTGTGCAGGACGTGTGTCTAACTGCAGCTACTGGCTAACCGCATTTCGGATCTGGAGCTGTGGGTGGATTCACTGTGGAGCATCCCTGATGCTGAGCAAATCGTGGATAGCATGTTCAGTGAGATGGTCACACTGCAGGTGAGGAATGAACAGGCAGAAAGGCCATGGGTGACCACCAGGCAGAGTGGGGAAAGGTGGCTAGTGCAGGAGTCCTCTGTGGCCATTCCCTTTCTAACAGGTATACCATTTTGGATACTGTTGTGGGGAGATGACTGTGTAGGGGAAAGCAGTGGCAGGCAACTTTGTGGCATCATGGGTGCGTCTGCTGCACAAGAAGGGAGGAGGTAGAACATCAGGGCTATGGTGGCATGGGATTCAATTGTAAGGGGAACAGACAGGCATTTCTGTGGTCACAAAAGGGACTCCAGGATGGTATGTTCCCTCCTGGTGCCAGGGTCAAGGATGTCATTAAACGGCTGCAAGGGCATACTGAAGGGGGAGAGCATATATCGTGGCACACATTGGTACCATCAATGTCGGCAGAAAAAGGGATGAGGTTTTGCAAAGCAGAATTTAGGGAGCTAGGAAGTCGATTAAAATCAGGACCCAGAAGGTAGTAGTTCTTTTGTTATGCTCTTGACGTAGCATAAGCTGCTTCCTTGATGTGCACTCTGACAAAGGAAGGTTCAGACTTGGAGATAGCTTCAACACGTTTATTGAACTATTAACAATTCCCCTACTTGGATTTGACGCTACTGTTAATCCTGCTATAGCTACTCAGACTGACGAACCAGTCTGCAACAATCCACATGGTGGGAGTGATGTTCAATCAACCCTGTGTCTGCGCTCACTGAGAGTCTCCACTGGAAAGAGGAAGATCATTTATGCAGTGTCCTTATATGTGGGTTGGTGTAATTCCCTCCTGTGGTACTGTCACCTCTATGTGTATCGTGACTGCCCATTGGTTGTGTCCTATCTTACTGATCTATTGGTTGACTGTCTGTGTGTTATGCCTCTGGTGTTCCCTCTAGTGAAGTGTCTAGCTCGGTGTAGTGTATGTACATTCACCCTTTGTGTACTTCATGATATATA
Source organism: Scyliorhinus torazame (assembly GCF_047496885.1). NCBI lineage: Eukaryota > Metazoa > Chordata > Chondrichthyes > Carcharhiniformes > Scyliorhinidae > Scyliorhinus > Scyliorhinus torazame. The sequence goes on from NC_092719.1 coordinate 152,521,121, forward strand.
TCACCACAGTAGTCACTGGATTACTTCCGGTGCCACTTGCTAGTGAGTATAAAAATAGGAGGTTCGTCCAGATGAATGCATGGCTGGAATGGTGTGCAAGGGAGGGCTTTAGATTTGTGGGACATTGATGCCATTTTGGGGGACTGAGGGACCTGTAAAAGGAGGATAGTTTGCACCTGAACTGAAATCGGACTGGTGTCCTTGCAGGGAGGTTTGGGGAGGGTTTAAACTAACTTGGTAGGGATCTGGAATCCTGAGAGAAGGTTCAGCAGGGATAGATTCACAGTAAAATTAGAAGAGTCATCAAATGAGTTAGGAAGGTATAAAATGTCTCCACCAACTAAGTCACAAGGGAGTTTGGAAAGATTGTCTGGTATTTATTTTAATGCAACGAGTCTGACAAACAAGGCAGATGAATTGAGGGCACAAACTATAACACGGGAGAATGATGCCATTGCTGTCACTGAGACATGGTTGAGAGAGGGGCAGGATTGGCAACTCAATATTCCTGGATACAGGATCTTCAGGCGAGATAGGGAAAGAAGTAAAAAAGGAGGAGGTGTTGTAATTTGGAACAGGGAATCAATTCCAGCAGAAAGGAGAGACAATGGGCGTGATCGAATGGCCATGTTGCACCTGAAAAGCACCGTACCACAATGCAACATGGACAGTAGAAGCAGGGACAGTAGATCCCGCTTCTGGGATCTACCCAGCTCGCAATGCCTCGCGAGATCTTAACAAAGTCTCACGAGATGTTGCGATGTGAATTCCACCCATTGTGGGCAGGGTCACATTTTGGAAAAACCTGCATATTAGAGCGAGACAGCTAGTCTCACTTAATGTGCAGTTTCCCAAGACACCCGAGGCGTTGAGATCTATCCCTTTGCCTCAGAGACCTTGGGCGAGCGCCATTAAGTACTGGATCCACAAACGGGAACTAGACGGAACGGCACTCGTGGGGATCCCCCAGGGGATCAGAGACCCCCAGGCGCATGCCCTTTTGGCACTGGTGCCACCTGTGCACCCTGGCACTGCCAACCTGGAGCTGGCAACCTGCACCCTGGCAGTGCTACCTGGGTGCACATCTGACACTGCCAAGATTCCCAGGTGGCACTGCCAGGGTGTCAGGACGGCTCTGCCAAGCTCGCATCTTCTGCGTGACGGTGATCAGCTGAGGGTGTCCTCCGCATGTGTTGGGGAGCCCCTCATAGAGATTTGGTGCTTGGGGGAGGGGGGGTTCGAGGGACGTCAGGGACACCAGAGATTGGGATGCCATTTCCCACTGCACTTAGGAGCTCCGGCGAGCATAGAAAGTGGGGCTATGTGTGTGGCCTCGGCCCCACATTCCCCGCTGAGGCCCCATATCTGAGCTAAGTGATGTTTGATAGTGTTGTGTTTCTTAGCGCTGCGTGCGCAGGGAAACATGTGGCTAAACACGCTCTCTTTGGGACTTTGATCCCATTTAGTTTAATCGGGCCCAACATGTTAGAAGGCTCTTCAACTGAAGCTACATTGGTAGAACTTAAAAACCAAAAAGGAGCAATCACATTTCTGGGAGTGTTCAACAGACCCCCTAACAGTCCAAGAGAAATAGGAGAGCAGATATATATCAAATTTCAGAGAAGTGTAAAAGCGATAGGGTAGTGATAGTGGTGGATTTTAACTTCCCCAACATTAACTGGGTTAGCTCTTGTGGAAAATGTTTAGAGGGAGCAGAATTCTTAAAATGCATCCAGGAGAAATGTTTAAGCCTGTACATAGAAGGTCCTACAAGAGAGGGGATGGTCCTGGTTTTGATTTTAGATAACAAAGCCGGGAAAGTAGTTCAAGTATCAGTGGGGAAGCATTTTGAGACAGTAATCATAACTCTGTTGACGAATGTGATATAAAATAGTTACTTTAGAGATATTAGTTAATGTAATGTAGAGATAGGCCAGTCTCATTCTGGTGAGTTCACAGACAAAGGATTTCAGACCGCATGGCAAAGCAAAGGAAGAGGTGTGTCCACCAAAGGAGGAGAAAAGGATGCTGGGTAATAGGGGCCAGAGGAAGGGATTGGAAGTGAGCCAATTAGAGTGTATGGATAGGTCAGGAGGGGTATAGGATGACCTATGGGAATCGTGTATGTGAAACCTGATGCCATTTGAATGTATCAGTAGAGACTTCTTTGTTCTACAGACTCACTTGATTCCAGAGGTGTACGAAGCAAGATGTGTTTTGTACCGCTGTGAACTGAGTCAGGCTTGCAAGCCAAATAAAATAACTAATGCTGTACCTGCAAATCCATCTCGACTTTTATTGAGGCCAGACTGACGGGTAAAGAAATTTGGGATTTGTCACTGTTAGATTCAAGATTGTTTGGAAAAGGATAAGATGGGCATGAGATCAAAGTTCTAAACTGGAGGAAAGCCGATTTTAATAAGATCAGATTTGATATGGTCAGAGTAGTGTGGGAGCAGACACTTTTAAATAAATCTGTGACAGAACAGTGGGATGCATTCAAGGAAATAGGGAGCGTACAGGGTCAACATGTTCCAATCAAGAAAAAGGGTGGGACCAACAAATCCAAAGAACCCTGGATATCGAGGCATATACAGCATTGGATCAGGAGAAATAGGGAGGCTTATAGCAGATATTGAGGGCTCAAAACAGCAGAAGCACTACAAGAGTATAGAATGGCAACAGCGAACTTAAAAAGAAAATTAGGAGAGCAAAAAGGGGGCATGAAAGTATACTGCCAGGTAAAATAGAGGAAAATCCTAAGTTGTTTCACAAGTACGTTAAGGACCACAGTGGTAATCTGTGGATGGAGTCAGAGGACCTAGGTAGATTTCTAAACAAATACTTTGTGTTGGTGTTCACTCGTGAGAGGAATGGTGTGGGTATACAAATCAGCGCGAGAAGGGCTGTGATGAAATTAAAGAGATTAACATGGACAGAGAGGAGGTTCTGATTGGACTGTCAGGCTTAAAAGTAGACAAACTTCCAGCTTCAGATGAAATGTATCACAGGTTTCTGAGTGAGGCAAGGGAGGAAATAGCAGGGGCGTTGGCAATAATTTTCAATTCCTCTCTGATCACAGGAGAGAAGTCAGGGGACTGGATTATTCAAGAAGGGAGGAAGGGATAAACCAGGAGTCTGCAGGCCAGTCAGTCTAACCTCAGTGGTGGGGAAACTAAGAAGGAAGGACAGGATAAGCCAGGCAATTACAGACCTGTCAGTCTAACCTCAGTGGTGGGGAAACTATTGGAAGCAATTCTGAATTGCAGAATTAATCTGCATTTGGAGAGGCAGCTATTGATCAAGAATAATTAACATGGTTTTGTTATGGGGAGGTCATGTCTGACTAACTTCACTAACTTGATTGAATTTTTCAATGAGGTGATCAGGTGTGTAGATGAAGGAAATGTATTTGACTTGGTCTACTTGGACATCAGCAAGAATTTTGATCAAGTCACACATGGGAGACTGATAGGGCCCACATTATAGGAGGGATGGGAAAGCAGAGGAGATTTACCAGGATGTTACCTGGGCCAGAGAGTTATTACTTTGAGGAGAGATTGGATAGAATGGAGCTATTTTCCTTTTAGCAGGAGAGACTGAGGGGGGACATGATTGAGATGTATAAAATTATGAGGGGCATAGATAGAGTAGACAGGAAGAAACGTCTCCCCTTGGTGGAGGGACCAGGGGGCATAGATTAAAGGTGAGGGGTGGGAGGTTTAGAGGGGATGTGAGGAAGACATTTTTCACCCAGAGGGTGGTGGGATTCTGGACCTTGCTGCCTGAAAGGGTGGTGGAGGCAGAGACCCTCATAACATTTAAGAAGTATTTAGATGTGCACTTGCATTGTCAAGACATACAAGGCTATGTTCCAAGTGCTGGAAAACGAGATTAGAATAGTTAGGTGGCTGTTTTTGACCAGCGCAGACGCGATGAGCCAATTATATTCATTGGATCCTCAATATGTCTCAAAGTTTTCCCTGTTTGCTTTTAAATTCTGGATCTGCTCTGCGATAACATACATTTCATTATTTTTGTTCTCCAAATTGTTTTGGGGTTCAAGAATCTCATTGCTCTTTTCATGATGAAGTTCTAACAGTTCATCAGCTTTGGTTTTTAATTTTGCATTCAACCAACTTCCTGATTCATCAGCAATTCCTTTTCATGTTCAAGGCATTTTTCACAATACTTCATAAAGACCTCTGCTGCTTCAAGTTCATCAACTTTTAATTGAAGATCTACCTTTGTTAAATTTGCATCTACAGGTTTATCATTCAGACATTTCAATTCCTTGTTCAATTGTTCAACTTCCTGTGACTGATGTTCAATTGTTCTCATCAATTTTCGTCTTTCATTGGCAAACTCATCCTTTGGACATAGAATTTTCTTTTCAATTGCTTGTTATCGGGAATAAACTTCTCGGTTTGGCCACAGTCACTTTTAGGAGTTTGATAAGATCAGCATGATCAAGCATCTGGTGCATTATAGATGTTGCCATGTCATTGTCTCGCCAAATCATTACCCAATAAAAATATATGCCTTCCACATGTAAACGAAAAGCAATTGCATCTGTTACAGTTTGCATCTACAAATTTATCATTCAGACATTTCAATTCCTTGTTCAATTGTTCTACTTCCTGTGACTGATGTTCAATTGTTCTCATCAATTTTCGTCTTTCATTGGCAAACTCATCTTTCGGATGTAGAATTTTCTTTTCTATGCTGATGAATCAGGATAGTTGGTTGAATGCAAAATTAAAAACCAAAGCTGATGAACTGTTAGAACTTCATCATGAAAAGAGCAATGAGATTATTAAGTTACTTCATAATTTGTCCTTCCATGAGGAAACTTGTTCATGAATCCCATCAATACTTTTCCCTTCATCAAACTATCTGGAATATAAATTGCATCATCAGCCACTATCAAGGACTGACTTGTTCCGGTGTCCCCCAATATTTTTATTGGTTTACTTCCATGTACAAGAATAAGGGAATACATCTTTTCTATAAACAATGGGTGGGATTCTCTGGTCTCCGACGCCGAAATTGCGTTCGCCGAGCAGCCAGAGAATCCATGTTGGCACCGAAATCACCGGGCTGCTTTTGCGATGCACCGCCCCCCCCAAAATGGCGTACTCTTGAAGTACGCCATATGGATGGCCTCAGGACGTTACCTGAGGCCCTCCCACCAATGCTCCGCACCAACGGGCCGCGTCCCTGACGGCGTGGGAGTCTCATGCCATTTTCTGTCGGTGACTCAGCATGGCAGCTGCGGACTGAGTCCAGCGCCGCCACAGTCGGGGAAGAGTCGAGCCGCGGGCAGGGGGGGCCTTTGGCGGAAGCTGGGGGCACTGGTGGAAGGTGGTCTGGGGTTGGCGAGCCTGGCCAAAGGGGGACACTATTTGGTAGCCCGGGTCTGCACGCGGCTGGTGCCATGTTGCACGGCTCGGCCGCTGCAGGTCGCCGCCATGCGCATGCGCGGTCACAGCCCTGGCAATTCTCCTGCCCTATCGGCAGCAAGAGCCGGGTGCTCCATGCTGCATGCCTGCTAACCCCCCACCAGATGGGGGATCGGTGGCTGTTTTGCGGCGTCAGAACTTAGTCTCAGAATCAGAGAATCCAGCCCAATATATTTACACCCTTCCATAATTTGTTTTTCCAAATTTACTTGACTAGTCGAAGGAATTATCCCTCCCCATTGGTAGATTCAGAGACTTTACTTTCTTTTAGTCATTAACGGGATGTGGCCGTCGCTGGTTGGGCCAGCATTTATTGCCCATCCTTAGTTGCCTTTCAGAAGGTGGTCGTGAGGTGCCTTCTTAAATCACTGCAGTCCTTCGGGTGTAGGTAACCCACTGTGCTGTTAGGGATTTTGTCCCAGCGACAGCAAAGGAACGGCGATATATTTCCAAGTCAGGGTGGTGAGTGACTTGGAGGGGAACCTCCAGGTGGTAGGGTTCCCAGGTATCTGCTGCGCTTGTCCTTCTAGATGGTAGTGGTCATGGGTTTGGAAAGTGCTGATTGAGGAACCTTGATGAGTTACTGCACTGCATCTTGTAGATAGTACACACAGCTGCCACTATTCGTCAGTGATGGATTACATTTGCATTATGGCTACTGTTTTGTTCCTTCTCCCCTTCCCGAAGTTAATTTTTCAAATATTTAGGCATGTCAATTACTGTTATAGGTCTCCTAATTAATTTCCAGCAATTAACTTTTGAATGTTCAGTTTTATTGAAATGGAAACAGATCAGTTCTTCTACATCACTTTTCAGGTTCCAGCCTATCTCCTTTATTATTTTGGTGTCCTGATATGTTCCTTAGAACTACTACCTTTTCCATAACCATATTTTCTATTCCTCCAAGTTCCCTGTTGAAATGATCATTTCCTCTGTGTGAGATACCATTGATATCAACCAAAACTGATGCATCTCGGATCTTTGATACTTGATGCTCATCTTTGATACTTGATGTTGATCACAAAGGTTAACCAGCGGACGTGATCTATTTAGATTTCCAGAAGACCTTAGACAAGGTGCCATATAGGAGGCTGTTAAATAAGTTAAGAGACAAGAATGATCCTGGAATGAAGAGTTTGTCACATGAGGAGCGGTGAGGACTCTGGGTATATACTGATTGGAGTTTATAAAGATGAGGGGTTATCTTATTGAGACTCAGGATACTGAGAGGCCTAGATAGAGGGGATGTTGAGAGGATGTTTCCACGAGTAGGAAAAACTAGTACCCGAGGGCATAGCCTCAGACTGAAGGGACGATCCTTTAAAACTGAGATGAGGTGGAATTTCTTCAGCCAGAGGGTGGTGAATCTGTGGAAGTCTTTGATGCAGAAGGCTGTGGAGGCCAAATCACTGAGTATCTTTAAGTCATAGATAGATAGGTTCTTGATTAATAAGGGGACCAGAGTTTATGGGGAGAAGGCAGGAGAATGAGGATGAGAATATATCAGCCATGATTGAATGGCAAACCAGACTCGATGGGGCGAATAGCCTAATTCTGCGCATATGTCTTATGGTGTCATCTAAATAAGTCTTAATGGTTATGGAATGCTTTTTTGGAATTCTTCTATAATCATAATTTCCTTCACATTATTAAAAGTCTGTTGCAACTTTAATAAGCAGAACTATTGATCCCAAAGCATTTCGTTTTGCCTTGCAAATTCAACAAACGTCTGATTAGGCTCTTTCCTTATGGTACTAAACTTTAACCAATGAGCTTCAAGGACTAGCTCATAAACATTGAGAATTGCCATTTCAACCACTTCATAGTCTGCAGATCCTCTGACAGACTAGCGCACACATTCATAGCTGTACCTTTCAGGGGGCTTTATAACATTAAAGACCAAGGGCGCGAGTTAAAGTCCGTTGAACGCAAAGATCCTGCTATTCAATGGCATCTTGCCGGTTCTTATTCGCCTCGGCGAGGAACTCTCCATCGAGGCTTTTTTAAGTCATTACCTGCACTGACTTGCCCACCTCGCCAGTTCAGGAAGACTACTCATGGATGGGGGCCACCATTTTTAAAGACATCCCAGTGCCAGGTGGAGTACAAGGGTAGAACCTTTCCCAGTGCCCGACCACCCAGGTGCATCAACTCCTGTGGATCCCTGGCCTTGGGTGAATCCGGCAGGTGGATATTTAAATGAACCATATGCGTGCCTGGATCTCGCCTGCCAGAGAGATTCAGATCGCGACTCCTCGTGAGGTACCGTTGAATCCTGCGAAACGTTTCGAGCAGAGTCTCTGGTGAGGACTCTTGCGAGATTCAACTTCATAATTATCTTTTCAATTGGGGTGAAATATTTTCCAATTCTATCCTCTGTAAACTTAGACACCAGGTGTAGACACTTCCTTATGTCAAAACTCAATTCCTTATCCAAACTACTAGCCTCTCTTTTGCTCTAACTGAATCTAGTCAGTTTATGTCAACAGATTTCTTTTTCTCTTTCCAACTCATGCTTTCACATTTCCATTTTTCCTTATCCTCTTTTGTTAACTTCTCTCTGGAGATCAAGTTCAATTTTTCTTCCTATTTTTCACGTTTTCCATTTTTTATCCATTTCAAGTTGCTCCATTTGCTTCTGAAATTTAGCTAACTCCAGCCGTGAGACACCAGAGTGGGGAATTCTCCGACATCACGCCGGGTCGGAGAATCGCCGGGGGCTGGCGTGGGAATCGCACCGCGCCGGTCGGCGGGCCCACCCCCGCCGATTCTCCGGCCCGCGATGGGCCGAAGTCCCACTGCTGGAATGCCTGTCCCGCCAGCGTGGATTAAACCACCTTTTGAACGGCGGGACAAGGCGGGGCGATCTGGCCCCCGTGGGGTGCCCCCACGGTGGCCTGGCCCACAATCGGGGCCCACCAATCCGCGGGCGGGCCTGTAACGTGGGGGCACTCTTTTTCTTACGCCTTCGCCATGGTCTTCACCATGGCAGACGCGGAAGAGACCCCCTCCCCTGCGCATGTGCGGGGATGACGTCAGCAGCCGCTGACGCTCCTGCGCATGCGCCGACCAGCGCCGCCTGGCGTAGACCTTTCGGCCCCGGCTGCCGTGGCGCCAAAGGCCTTTCCCGCCAGCCGGTGGAGCGCAAACCACTCCGGCGCGGGCCTAGCCCCTCAAGGTGAGGGCTTAGCCCCTAAAGGTGCGGAGACATCCGCACCTTTGGGGCGGCCCGATGCCGGAGTGGTTCCCGCCATTCCATTACGCCAGAACCCCCCGCCCCGCCGGGTAGGGGAGAATCCCTCCCCTGTTTCTGGTTTTCCTTCTTTTAACTCTAAATGCTGGGTAATTCATTCAGTCACATCATCCTCATGAAATCCTGCCTTTATTTCTAACTTAAATTTATCTGCTAACTCTCTTAGTGTTGTTGCATGATCAATAACTACTAAAACGAGGTTGTAGCACAACTGAAGGCTTTAATAGACTAGAACTGTTCCCCAGCAGCTCAGGTACAGAATGAGGGCTGCTGGGACGGCACTGACTCTTATACTCCGCCTATCAGGGCGGAGCTACATACTATACAGCCAGGTTTAACCAATGGAACTTCAGCCTCTCAGGTACTACAATACCTGATAATACCACAAGTGTAGCCTTCGTCAAGGATGTCAAATGATCCACAGTTGTATCTTCTACTCCCAGAAAAAAAGTCTTAGCAGCAGGCAACGCCATTTTTGAGTTCTAATTAGTGCAATGTACTTCAGATCAAATCCTGTCCTGACATCCAGTACATCCACATACTATTTTAACGATTCACAGATCCCACTTAAATCCATGGATTTTTGATTTCGAACGAGCCCCCACTTTGTTACAATCCGAGCTAATGTTAATACTGGACAAGTCAGATCCCAGAGTGAAAACTGGATTGATAGATCCTAATTTTTTTCAGAAATTGTGGAGGAACTAGAGACAGCGCATGCGCTTTTAACACGAAGGTTAAAATATTTATAAACAAAAAAAATTTCGCCAAGCTTGGAAAGGTCTCAATACCAACACAAGATGATTGTTCAATTCACACGATTCCTTTACTCTAACACATACAAACCAGTGATACCTTCGCAAACACATAAACCAGCAAAGTGTTACCACTAGCTTGACACAAAAGCTTCTCGCTTTGGACTCGTCCACTTGCAAACTGTAAATTCCTCCAGTGAATTCCTGAGCATTCATTTGGTGCTTCTCACCCAATTCATATCTCTCCCCAAGAAACCCCAAAAAACCGACAGGCTAAACTCACAGTTTCTTCAACTGCAGAGCAAATAATGAGCTCCCTAAACTCAGTCTTCCAGTAGTATCTTGGCCAAAAGCACCACTTTACTCAGGTCACCTGACATGCTCTTCATTCCGTTTGCCCTTCCTTGCTTCTGCGCTGGCATGCGGACCAGTTCCTGGCCTGAAGAAGGTAAAATAAAAGAACTGCTCATGATCGTTCATTTCCCAGCCAGCGCAAAATCCCTGAGGCTCTGTAGGAACTGGGACTCCTGACCTCCAACTTCCAGGTAAGTATTTGAGTTCCATCACAGTCCATTTACAGAGAATTTTAAACTTTGCCAATTTTCATTCATACGAGAAAATAGCAAGGATTGAAGATAAATTGATGATTTGGGTCAATGATTTAACAGTGAGCCCAGCTCCAATTTCCAATAATTGATCTGATCTTGTGGATTTTGAAGGGTTTAAAAGCTTAAGATGGTGAAGGTGAAATGGGAATAAGCTATCCACTTTTTGAAAGTAATTCTACCCATGAAAAGCTTGAAGCTAGGATAATAATTTCTATTTTGGTGGGAATCTGTTTGCACCAAAATTGGTTCCAGAGGGTTTTCATGCCTTGCCACCATTATTTGTAGCTTTGTAATTGTGACATTCTCCTGTGGTTTAGTTCACCCTGTTAATAGTTTTCTGTGGATTGAAATCAGGGTAGTTCTATTCCTTCAAATTATGCCTGACTGATTCTTGACCAGCTGCAATCTCAGTTGCTGTAGCTTCTCTAATACAGTCCTTATACCTTGGTCTCTAACCCATATCACCTCTCCCCTTTCGAGAGTGGAAAGGTCATGAGCCCTTGATCTTTGGTTAAAAGTATGGGTTTAACTTGCTCTGTAAGTTCCTGCCTTTTTTCTAGCCCGATCATGGTTTTCCAATTTGACCGTTGGTAGTTAGGTGTGGACAAGGAAATTAAGCTGAGGTCTTAGCCTTCAGAAGCTCGCATCGGGCAAAACCATTTTGCAACAATGTAGAGCGATAACTGAGCACAACGAGCTCAATGTCATCATTCTTCCTTAGTAAGTCATTTACTCCTCACTCAGCTTCTCTGTGAGACTGAGGGTACTTCGTCAAACTTGTGACATGCACAGATCCATATGATGCTGTGGAGAATTGAAAACACTCATTGGTGAATTATGGCCCATTGTTAGAGATGCCAGTGTCCAAAGTGCCATGTGTAGAGAACGTCCTCTTCAAAGAGATAATAATAGCTCATTTTCTCTCAGTGAGTGGCATCATATGGCTACTATCAATTATTCCACAGATAATGGTGGATTCAGCAATGGCAATGCCATTGAATGTCAAGGGGAGATGGTTAGATTCTCTCTTGTTGGAGATAGTCATCACCTGGCACTTATGTGACATGAATGTTACTTACTACTTATCAGCCAAAACGCAACAAATGTTCTCGGGTATTGTTTTATGAACAAGTATATCCCATAAACCAGATTATTTTGCACAGACTGGGAATTATGGCATTCCACAGTATTTGAACATCTAATTTGTTCTTTACAAGTATAACTTCTAATCCCATTCTTAAACAAATTTATATCCAATGCCTTTTGAAGCACTTAATCAACGTAAGGCTATCTATTTATTATGGAGGTCCTTTACACATACCAATTTGTGAATAAAAATATTGACATGTTGAAAATGTTACTCTCCTTTCCATCCAAGAAATGCACAATTCCCAAACACACAACAGAGGAAATGCAACTCTTTAATCCATTTCAGTTGCCCAGGGATTTCCAAGGTTCTCAAGTAGAAGAGGCATGCTTGCATCTGGAGCACACCCAGTCAGTGAACTTATGGATTGGATTTGTTTATTGTCACGTGTACCGAGGTACAGTGAAAAGTATTTTTCTGCGAGCAGCTCATCAGATCATTAAGTACATGGGAAGAAAAGGGAATTAAAAAAAATACGTAATAGGGCAATACAAGGTATACAATGTAGCTACATAAGAAACGGCATCGGATGAAGCATACAGGGTGATGTGTTAATGAGGTCAGTCCATAAGAGGGTCATTTAGGAGTCTGATAACAGTGGCGAAGAAGCTGTTTTTGAGTCTGCTTGTGTGTGTTCTCAGACTTCTGTATCTCCTGCCCGATGGAAGAAGTTGGAAGAGTGAGTAAGCTGGGTGGGAGGGGTCTTTGATTATACTGCCTGCTTTCCCCAGGCAGTGGGAGGAGTAGATGGAGTCAATGGATGGGAGGCAGGTTCGTGTGATGGACTGAGCGGTGTTCATGACTCTCTCAAGTTTCTTGCGGTCCTGGGCCGAGCAGTTGGCATACCAGGCTGTGATGCAGCCAGATAGGATGCTTTCTATGGTGCATCTGTAAACGTTGGTAAGGGTTAATGTGGACATGCCAAATTTCCTTAGTTTCCTGAGGAAGTATAGGCGCTGTTGTGCTTTTTTGGTGGTAGGGTCGACGTGGGTGGACCAGGACAGATTTTTGGAGATGTGCATCACAGGAATTTGAAACTGCTAACAATCTCCACCTCGGCCACATTGATGCTGACAGGGGTGTGTACAGTACTTTGCTTCCTGAAGTCAATGACCAGCTCTTTAGTTTTGCTGGCGTTGAGGGAGAGATTGTTGTCGCTGCACTAGTCCACTAGGTTCTCTACCTCCCTCCTGTATTCTGATTCGTCGTTATTCGAGATCCGGCCCACTATGGTCGTATCGTCAGGAAACCTGCAGATGGAGTTGGAACCAAATTTTACCATGCAGTCGTGTGTGTACAGGGAGTAGAGTAGGGGACTAAGTACGCAGCCTTGCGGGACCCTAGTATTGAGGACTATTGTGGAGGAGGTGTTGTTGTTCATTCTTACTGATTGTGGTCTGTTGGTCAGAAAGTCGAGGATCCAGTTGCAGAGTGGGGAGCCAAGTCCTAGGTTTTGGAGCTTTGATATGAGCTTGGTTGGGATTATGGTGTTGAAGGCGGAGCTGTAGTCAATAAATAGGAGTCTGATGTAGGAGTCCTTGTTGTCGAGTTGCTCTAGGGATGAGTGTAGGGCCAGGGGCCATATGGAAATAAAGGGTAGTACAAATTTCAATTGTGCCTTGGATATTCTTTCAGGATACCGTCATCAATCTCTGATAGGCAGAACTACATCCTTCACAATCAACAGTTTATTGACCAATATCTAGGCGCACAACAATGCAGGTTCGAGGGTATAAGATTAAGACCTTTTGTTAAATGAACTGAATCTTGTGGTCCTTGTGTGCTTTTCCAAACTCCTGAAAGATGGAAGGATTGACACTTTAATTAAATGTTCAGTGGTTCTATTTGCATCTATAGTGAAGATATGGAAAAGTAGTGAATCTCTCCTTTATTCTATGTGACATGTAATGATGCACTTTTCAAAGACTTCATCAGTGAACGAAAAAGGAAATTAGTGATCTACAAGGGCAGCAGTATGTCTGCTGCTAGTTCTGAAATACCTCTGCCGAAGAGAACATCTCCCCCTGGGGTGGTCCTGATTGGTCACCCAGACCAGATGACCCTTAACTCTGCTGCATTGCCCTTAAAGGGACAATCACCAAATTCGGAAAATAGTAAGATGCCCTAACCTTTTTGATGTCCTAATACACAGTGACTTTTCTTGCTAGTCTTGTTCACTGGAAGCTGTCAAACCTTGAGCCATCCTTCTCATCCTCCTCCTTATCATATTCAGGGATAAGGAAGTCCGCTGCATATGTTTTACACTCTTTCTTTGACTAATGTTTAGAGCAAATATGGGGCCAAATGCTCAACTCATCACCTTGCCCTAGGTTGGTCAGCTCACCTGTCATTTAAACTGGTCACATTGCTCCATTCTTCAGCTCCAGCGTAAAATCCTGGGCAGGTGGTTCCAGTTCTTCCCAAACTTACTGTTGTTTCGAGGCACCAGACTAATGACAGGTCCAGGTCATGAAAGTGGAGCACACTTTAGGTGCAGGAGAGAAGAATACTGGGGCATATAAAGATCCTGGAAGCTGAGTAGACGAGTAAATGCTAGTTTAGTCACGGTCAAAGGAAATAGCCTCCATGGCAGCATATACACACAGTATACGTCCCAGTCAGGACTACAAACATGCCGGTCCTTGTCCAGGCATGCTTTTATACAGGTTAATTATGAGTCACAGTGGGACGAGTCTCCACCCGCCATGGGAAGCTTGTATTCCACGAGTCCCATGAGATCAATTAGGGTGCACCCCATGGGCCTTGTAACAGTTATTACAAGACCTATAATTCTAATTGCGAATCTAATTTGATCTTGCCATTTTGATACTCGTTTTAGTACTCCACTCATGGTAAATAAATCATAGAATCATAGAATCGTAGAATTTACAGCGCACAAGGAGGCCAGTCAGCCCATCGAGTCTGCATCGGCCTTTGGAAAGAGCACTCTACGTAAACCCCACACCTCCACCCTATCCTATTTAACCCTGTAACCCAACCTAACCTTTTTTTTGGACACTAAGGGCAATTTAGAATGGCCAATCCACCTAACTTGCACATCTTTGGACTGTGGGAGGAAACCGGAGCACCCTGAGGAACCCACACACACACACACACGGGGAAAACGTGCAGACTCCGCACAGTCAATGACCTAAGCCGGAAATCAAACCTGGGACCCTGAAGCTGTGAAGCAATTGTGCTAACCACTATGCTACCGTGCTGCCCTTTTTCATACCGTTATCTGTGCTCTTCACTATTAAAGAAAAAAATCAGTCATGTCCTCCCTTAATTCAGTAGAATTGGGGTGGAGACGGCTATGTTATTGCACCAGTAATCCAGATTCTCAGGCTAATGCCCTGAGGACATGGGTTCAAATCTCACCACCCCCATCCCCTACCATAGACTTCCCTCCATAGCAGCTGGCAGAATTAAATTCAATATCGGGAACTGAAAGTTAGTCTCAGTAATGATGACCATGAAACTATCACTGATTGTCATAAAAAAACATTTGATTCACTAATGTCCTGTAGGGAAGGAAATCTGCTGTCCTTATCTGGTTAGGCTTACATGTGACTCCAGATCCATAGCAATGTTGCTGACTCTGCAATGACCAGGCAAAAACTACTCCATTCAAAGAAAATTGGGGATAGGCAACCTGACCTTGCCTGTGACATACACATCCCATCAAAGAATGTTTAAAAATACATCCGCTAAATTAGATTTTGTAATCCTGTGGAATCATTTTTTCTTTGAATTATCATCAATTTTGAGCAGAGGGCACCCATTCCTGTACACGATAGGATGGTGAGCTTCACTCGCTGGGGGCAGGGTGTGAATTCAGGCACTGAAGGTAAGCAAGTTCCACAAGAATGGATCGAAAGTCCTGGAGGACGCACTGACCACTGGCCAAATTTCCTGATGTGCGCACCCAACAGGCAGTGTTCCCCATCAAGAGTATAAATTTGTAAAATTACTCCTAACATCCCAAATGCAATTTAATAAGTAGTCAAACAAGGTCAAAACATGCTGCCTCAATTTATAATCAAAATCTCCTGAGATGCATCCAGAATTTGATTATTATGATTGATAACATAATAACTGCATGCTTTCAGTGAACAGATTACTCAGAGATACCATGCCGTCATATTGTCGTTGGAAATTTGTGAATCAGAGCTTTTTTCAGCTGGAATAAAGATACTGAAGTAGTTCAAATGAAGAACCACAGGTGTTCAGCTTGTTGGGAATGCCTGCATAAAAATCAAATTATTCCCACTTGAATACTGAAAGACGACATACAAAATCATCAGGGACCATTTTCTACAATTCACTCTTTGTGATTGATAGTGGTGTCTGCACGAGTGAAGGGCTTTAGTACATTTGACTTATCAAACTTTGAATACTTCTTTTTTTCCTCTCATAAATTTAGAGTACCCAATTATTTTTCTTTCCAATTAAAGGGTGGCCAATCCACCTAACTGCACATCTTTGGGTTGTGAAACCCACGCAGACACGGGGAGAAGGTGCAAACTCTACTCGGACAGTGACCCAGGGCCGGGATTACGAACCCAGGTCCTCAGCGTCGCAGTCCCAGTGCTAACCACTGCGCCACGTGCCGTCCTCAAACTTTGAATCCTTCTTCAGTGTAAGCTGAGAGGTGCAATATTTGCAACCAACTATTGCGAGTTCTTATAGGATGGTGATGATATGTATCTGAGTTTCAGAAGGGTCACTCTCAATTAATACAAAAACTTATGATCCAGGGCAAAGAAGAAAAGGATATTAAGGTGTGAGAGTCCACGCTGACCCGATTTTAAATGATTAAACATAAGAAAACAAAAAAAATCAAAATGAGCTACATTATATGAGTTCAAGGTCTTGTGTTTTTATTTAGATAATATCTGATAAAGTTGCATTTACTGAACAGTGGAATTTAGGGTGTAATTTGACGGGAAAAATATCAGCGTCCGCTTTTGGGCGTATTTGGCAGGGTGTTTCTCAGCTGCTGCAGCGCCAAGAAACACATGGCCAATCTACTGCACTTTACTGGTTTATAGAACATAGAACAGTACAGCACATCACAGGCCCTTCGGCCCACGATGTTGTGCTGGCCATTTATCCTAATCTAAGATCAACCTAACCTACACCCCTTCAATTTACTGCTGTCCATGTGCCTGTCCAAGAGTCGCTTAAATGTCCCTAATGATTCTGACTCCACCACCTCTGCTGGCAGTGCATTCCACACACCCACCACTCTCTGTGTCAATAACCTACCTCTGACATCTTCCCTATACCTTCCTCCAATCACCTTAAAATTATGTCCCCTCGCGACATCATTTCCGCCCTGGGGAAAAGTCTCTGGCTATCCACTCTATCCATGCCTCTCATCACCTTGTATACCTCTATCAAATCACCTCTCTGCCTTCTTCACTTTAGTGAGAAAAGCCCTAGCTCCCTCAACCTTTCTTCATCAGACATGCCCTCCAGTCCAGGCAGCGTCCTGGTAAATCTCCCCTGCACCCTCTCCAAAGCATCCAAATACTTCCTATAATGAGGCGACCAGAACTGGGAACAATATTCCAAGTGTGGTTTAAACAGGGTTTTATAAAGCTGCAGCAAAACCTCACAGCTCTTAAACTCAATTCCTCTGATAATGAAAGCCAACACACCATACGCCCTCTTAACAACCCTGTCAACCTGGGTGGCAACTTTGAAGGATATATGTACATGGACCCCAAGATCCCTCTGTTCCTCCACACTTCCACAAGTCCTGCCTTTAACCCTGTATTCAGCATTTAAATTCAACCTTCCAAAATGAATCACTTCACATTTAACCACGTTGAACTCCATCTGCCACTTCTCAGACCAGCTCTGCATCCTGTCAATGTTCTGTTGTAACCTGCAACAGCCCTCGACACTATCTACAACTCCACCAACCTTTGTGTCATTGGCAAACTTACTAACCCACCCTTCCACTTCCTCATCCAAGTGATTGGCATTTGGCCTTGGTGAGGAACAACCATCGAGACCTCACTTTCATCATTTTCATCATTCAGCTTGCCAGTGCAGAGAAGCACATGCAGATCGGGGTGCCATTTTTAAAGGCAATCCTGATCTTTCAACCCCGCCCATCAACATCCCCACTGCAGCCTCCGGGCATCCTCACTGCACCCATCCTATCT
Organism: Scyliorhinus torazame; assembly: GCF_047496885.1. Taxonomy (NCBI): domain Eukaryota; kingdom Metazoa; phylum Chordata; class Chondrichthyes; order Carcharhiniformes; family Scyliorhinidae; genus Scyliorhinus; species Scyliorhinus torazame. Next base: position 152,538,525 of record NC_092719.1, read on the forward strand.
CTTCCAGGGTCTTCAGGCCCCACCTCTTGAGGGTAAAGTACCCTGGGCCTGACCTCTGGCACTCAGTCACCTTGATGCTGCCAGCCTGGCACCTTGGCAGTACCCCTGCCAGTGTGCCAGGCTGGCAGTGCCCAGGTGTCAGACTGGCAGTGCCAAAGTGCCCAGGTGGCAGCAGGAGTGCCAGGCTACCACCCTGCCCAGATCTTGACCACTCAGGGACATAAACTCCCAAAGAGACCCCTTCAGGTTCTGTAACGACTGGGCCATGTTTGTGTGGACCCACACTAAACGGCGCCCAGTTAAGGCCTTGCTGGAGAACCTAATGGCTGATTTAAATACGCTTTTCTGGGTCACGGCCAGTGATGGCGAGATTCAGATTGTGACGTTTTGCGAAGTTCAGCTCAATCTCTGGAGATATCTCCAGCATTGCGAGAGGCCTCTCACGGGTTTCAATGGCCTCGTCGCAAACACCAAGTCGGGAACAAAAAGGCCGATAAATCCCGCCTTCAGACCCTGAAAGAATTAAAAAAAAATTTTTTTTGATTTGTTCATGGGACGTAGTCGTCCCTGGCTGTGCCAGCATTTATTGCCCATCCTTAATTGCCCTTGAGTGGTAGTTAAGAGTCAACCTCATTGCTATAGGTCTGGAGTCACATGTCAGCCAGACCAGGTAAGGATGGCAGATTTCCTTCCCTAAAGGACATTAGAGAACCAGGTGGGTTTTTACGACAATTGACAATGGCTCCATGGTCATCATTAGATTTTTAATTGCAAATTTTTATCGAATTCAAATTTTACCATCTGCAGTGGCGGATTTGAACCTGAGACCCCAGAGCAGTACTCTGGGTCGCTGGACTACTAGTCCAGTGACAATACAACTACGCCACCGCCTCCCCATTTTTGGGTCATGAAGCTGAGGTGGTCATGATCGCAGCTCCATGCCCAGTTCAATCACTGATTTTCTTCTCCCCAGAGCAAACTAACTAGCATCCCACCTCCAGGTTCCCTGACCAATCAAGGAGGACAGGCAATTTGACGCACCTAATACTGCAATGAAGGATTGTTCTTTGATGGGATGTCAAAAACGATCACAATGGCAAGAGTATTTGCGGGAACAAAATCCAGTATGGGGGAGGAAAGATTTGCCATAACGGATGGGAGATGTGAAAGTGCTGCCCTTGGGGTGAATTTACAATAAATCACACCATGCTCGAACGCAGAGCCCCCAAAGGCAAGATGGGTCAAAAATGGGGGTTCTCTGATTCATGACGCTCACAGCCACTCAGGTACCAACATATATTGCACACGGGCCCACAACTGAAAAGTCAATCACTATTCTCAAACAGGCATGGATGAGGTAGCAGGACCTATCTGATTCATTGCAGCTCTCAGTTCTGCCCATGTTTAGAACTATATTACCTATGCTTCCTGCGGCCATGCTTCTGCATAGTGAGGAGCATCGGGGGAGACCAAGTCCATGTTGCCTGATGAGAAATTAGCAACCGTTGCCAGACAGCATTTGGGAGTTCGAATCAGAGAACGCATGAGTGGAAACAGCTGTCATGTGGGCGGAGCTGGAACTTGCACAAAACAAGTACTTGTAGGGCAACAATGGAAAATATGCATGTGAAACCCTCATTAATGCCTTTGTTACTGCTGGACTTAACTATTCCAATGCGCTCCTGGGCTGCTCCCCAACATACTACCATCTGTAAATTTGAACTAAAACCCTGCAGCCTGTGTCTTAATTCTCAACAAGACTGGTTCCGTGAAATCTGAACATTGCTGCTTCACAAGTATTTCTTTCATGCATGACCCCCAAATGCTTGCATCTGCGTCCAGCTGATCAGACCTTGACGTGCCTTGAACCTTCTAATGGGAACTGATCACTGCTCTTCCTGTTTGCAGCGCCCGTTCCATTGGCTCCCGTGAAGCGCTGTCTTAGAACATATGAACTAGAAGCAGGAATAGGCCATCTGGCCCCTCGAGCCTGCTCCACCATTCAGTGAGATCATGGCTGATCTTTTGTGGAATCAGCTCCACTTTCCGGCCCGAACACCATAACCCTTAATCCCTTTATTCTTCAAAAAACTATCTATCTTTATCTTAAAACATTTAATGAAGGAGCCTCTACTGCTTCACTGGGCAAGGAATTCCATAGATTCACAACCCTTTGGGTGAAGAAGTTCCTCCTAAACTCAGTCCTAAATCTACTTCCCCTTATTTTGAGGCTATGCCCCCTAGTTCTGCTTTCACCCGCCAGTGGAAAAAACCTGCCCACATCTATCCTATCTCTTCCCTTCATAATTTTATATATTTCTATAAGATCCCCGCTCATCCTTCTAAATTCCAACGAGTACAGTCCTAGTCTACTCAACCTATCCTCGTAATCCAACCCCTTCAGCTCTGGGATTAACCTAGTGAATCTCCTCTGCACACCCTCCAGTGCCAGTATGTCCTTTCTCAAGTAAGGAGACCAAAACTGAACACAATACTCCAGGTGTGGCCTCACTAACACCTTATACAATTGCAGCATAACCTCCTTAGTCTTAAACTCCATCCCTCTAGCAATTCAGGACAAAATTCCATTTGCCTTCTTAATCACCTGTTGCACCTGTAAACCAACTTTTTGCGACTCATGCACGAGCACACCCAGGTCTCTCTGCACAGCAGCATGTTTTAATATTTTATCATTTAAATAATAATCCCTTTTGCTGTTATTCCTACCAAAATGGATAACTTCACATTTGTCAACATTGTATTCCATCTGCCAGACCCTAGCCTATCCAATTCCCTCTGCAGAGTTCCAGTATCCACTGCACTTTTTGCTTTACCACTTATCTTAGTGACGTCTGCAAACTTGGACACATTGCCCTTGGTCCCTAACTCCAAATCATCTATGTAAATTGTGAACAGTTGTTGGCCCAACACTGATCCCTGAGGGACACCACTACCTACTGATTGCCAACCAGTCTTGATTTTGAGAGTTCTGGGGCGGGATTCTCCGACCCCCCGCCGGGTCGGAGAATCGCCGGGGGCTGGCGTGAATCCCGCCCCCGCCGGTTGCCGAATTCTCCGGCACCGGATATTCGGCGGGGGCGGGAATCGCGCCACGCCGATTGGCGGGCGGCCCCCGGCGATTCTCCAGCCCGCGATGAGCCGAAGTCCCGCCGTTGTCAACCCACGCCAGCCGGCGTGGATTGAACCACCTTCGGGACAGCGGGACACGGCGGCGTGGGCGGACTCCGTGGTCCTGGGGTGGCGCCCCGGGGGTGCCCCCACGGTGGCCTGGCCCACGATCGGTGCCCACCGATTCGCAGGCGGGCCTGTGCCGTGGGGGCACTCTTTCCTTCCGCCTTCGCCATGGTCTCCACCATGGCGGAGGCGGAAGAGACCTCCTCCACTGCGCATGCGCGGGGATGCCGTGAGCGGCCGCTGACGCTCCCACGCATGCGCTGCCCGGCAAAGTCAGTTTCGCGCCAGCTGGCGGGGCACCAAAGGCCTATCCCGCCAGCTGGCGGGGCGGAAATCAGTCCGGCTCGGGCCTAGCCCCTCAAGGTAAGGGCTCGGCCGCTCAAGATGTGGAGACGTCCGCACCTTTGGGGCGGCGTGATGCCGGACTGATTCGCGCCGTTTTTTGCACCGGTCGGCGGACATCGCGCCGATATAGGAGAATCCCGCCCCTCATTCTTGTTTTCAAATTACTCCATGGCCTTGTCCCTCCCCATTTCTGCAACCTCCTCCATCTGCAGAATTCTATTCTAGCCTCTTGAATATGTCCAATTTTAATTACTCCACCATCCAGCTACCTGGACCCTAAGTTTAGGTATTCCCTCTGACACCTCTCCCCTCTATCTTCCTTTCCTTCATTGAAAAATTCCTTAACCTACCTCTTTCACTTAGCTTTTGGTCATATGACTTAATATCTCTTTATGTGACTCTGTCATGTAATGTTTTCTACTGCTCCTGTGAAGCACCCTACAAAAAAAAGAGAGGAGAAGGTATCATCGGGAATGTGAAAATGACAGTGTACTGAACATGTGTCTGTCTTCACAGTGGAAGACATAAGTTACATATCATAGATAGAGGGTAATCTGGTGGCTAAGAAGAGCAAATTAATTCAGGTAATTAATATCGGCAGAAATAAAGTATTGGAGAAACTTAAGGAACTAATCCCTGGAACCTGATGGCTAACACCCTCGGGGTCTAGACATATTGGGTGTGATTTTCCAAATCATTAGATTTGGGAATGGTCCCCCCAGATTAGAATTTGGCAAATGTTACATCACTTTTCAAGAAAGAGAGAAAATAGGGAACTGTAGAACAGTTAGACTAACATCAGTCATTGGGAAATTGCTGGAATCTTACAGAAGGCTTAACAATGCACTTGGAAAAGTATAGTATGATTGCAACAAATCAACATGGCTTTACAAAAGGCAAAACCTGTTTGACAACTTTATTAGATTTTATGAGGATATAATAGGATAGACAAATAAGAAACAATAGATATTTCCAAAAGGCATTCAATAAGGTGCTACGTTAAATGTTAATTAGCAAGATAAGGGCTCATGGAGTTGGTAATAATTTATTAGCATGGATAAAGCATTGGTTAATGGGCCGGAAGCAGAGAGTGAGCATAAATGAGACATATTCAAGTTGGCAGGTGGAGACTAATGGAGTGTTGCAAGGGTTAGTGCTGGGCTTCAGCCATTTACCATCTATATTAATGACTCATACGACAAAAATGGTGGAAAGCTAAGTTTTGGGGAGGACACAGAGTATTTGCAAAGAGGTACAGAAAGGTTACGTGAGTGGGTAACAAGATAGCAGATAGAGAGTAATGACGGGAAGTGTGGAATTATTCACTTTGATCATGAGAATGGAAAAGCAGAATATTTTTTTAAAGGTGTGAAATCTGTAAGTGTTGATCTTCAAATAGAGCAAGCAATTAAAAAGGCAAAAGGCATGTTGGCCTTTATTGCAAGCGGACTGGCGTACAGGAATAAAGTCTTGTTACAGCTGTACAGAGCTTTAGTGAGAGCAGATACCAACTGAGCATTGATTCATGGGCAGAAAACAGAGGATAGGAATAAATGGGTTTAATCTCAGGTTGGCAGACTGTGACAATTAGGGAACTTCAAGGATCAGTACTTGGGCCGAGTTATTCACAATCTATACCGTTGATTTGCTTGTGGAGACCAAATGTAATATTTCCAAGTTTGCTGGTGACATAAAGCTTGTTGGTGTGTGAGTTGTGAGGAGGATACAAAGAGATTTTAAGGAGATTTAGACAGACTTGTGAGTGGGAAATAACATGGCAGATGGAATATAATGCGAAAAATTGTGAAGTTATCCACTGCTGTCGGGAAGAAAGAAATGCAGAATAATTTTTAAATGGTGAGAGATTGGGAAATGTTGATGTCCAAAGGGACAAAGAACAAAGAAAGGTACAGCACAGGAACAGGCCTTTCGGCTCTCCAAGCCTGCGCCGACCATGCTGCCCGTCTAAACTAAAATCTTCTACACTTCCGGAGTCCGTATCCCTCTATTCCCATCCTATTCATGTATTTGTCAAGATTTCCCTTCAACGTCACTATCGTCCTGCTTCCACCACTTCCTCCGGCAGCGAGTTCCAGGCACCCACTACCCTCTGTGTAAAAAACTTGCCTCGTACATCTACTCTAAACCTTGCCCCTCGCACCTTAAACTTATGCCACCTAGTAATTGACCCCTCTACCCTGGGAAAAAGCCTCTGACTATCCACTCTGTCTATGCCCCTCATAATTTTGTAGACCTCTATCAGGTCGCCCCCTCAAGCTCTGTCATTCCAGTGAGAACAAACCGTGTTTATTCAATCTCTCCTCATAGCTAATGCCCTCCATACCAGGCAACATCCTGCTAAATCTCTTCTGCACCCTCTCTAAAGCCTCCACATCCTTCTGGTAGCGTGGCAACCGGAATTGAACACTGTACTCCAAGTATGGCCTAACTAAGGTTCTAAACTCTAAATCTGGGTGCCTTTCGTAAGCACTGAAAGCGAACATACAGGTGCCGCAAACAACTAGAAAGGCAAATGGTATGTTGGTCTTTATTGCAAAAACATTTGAGTACAGGGGTAAAGGAGTGTTGCTGCAGTTGTTTCGAACGTTGGTGAGACTGCACTTGGGAGTATTATGTACAATTTTGGTCTCCTTACCTAATAAAGCACATGCTTTCCATAGAGAGAGTGCAACCAGACTAATTCCTGGATGCTGGGATTGAGAGACAGGGACCATATTCTCTAGTGTTTAAAAGAATAAGAGGTGACCTCATTGGAAGGGGAGAAAGAGAAAAGAGAGAATTAAATGCCAGTTAGCCTAACATTAACAACAGGAAAAACTCTGGGCTTGGATTTTCCGGCCCTTCCTGTTGATGGATCTTACAGTCCCACCAAAGACAACCTCCCGTGGTGGATTCCCCAGCTCCAGTTTCCTTCCACAGTCCAAAGATGTGCAGTTTAGGTGGATTGGCCATGCTAAATTGCCCTTAGTGTCCAAAAGGTTAGATGGGGTTACTTGGTTACGGGGATAGGGTGGAGGTGTGGGGGCTCCATGTGCCGGTGCAGACTTGATGGGCCGAATGACCTCTTTCTGCACTTTAATTCTATGATTTATGATAAAGAGCAGAAATAAATAGGTCATTTTTGGAGTGGCAGGTTGTAATTGTAGAGTGTTGAGAGGATCAGTTTGTGGGTCTCTATATTAATGACCTAGATGAGGAGCTGGAGTATAATGTATTATTCCTTGTGTCTGAATAAAGTTTGTAGTCTTCCAGTTGAAGGTATATATAGTGATGCATATCACTACATATAATAGATCCAAGTTTGCTGATGTACAACTGAAAGGAGAGAGGACATGAAAGGGCTACAAAGGGATATAAGTTGATTAAGTGATTTGGCAAGAAGATGGCAGATAGAGTATAATGTGGGGAAATGTGAAATTATGCACTTTGGCACAAAGAATATAAAAGAAGAGTATTTTTTACAAGGTGAAAGACTAATAAATGTTGGTATTTAGAGGAATTTGACTGTTCTTGTATGTCAAACCCAGAAATTTAACATGCAGGTACAGCAAGCATTTAGGAAGGCCAATGGTATGCTCGCCTTTATTGCAAGGTAGTTGCAGTATAACAGTCTTGCTGCAGTTATATAGGGCCTTAGTGATCCCATACCTGGAGTACTGTTTACAGTTTTGGACCCATTCCCAAAGGAAGAATATACTTAATTGGAACGCATGAAATAAAGGTTTACTAAGTTGATTCCTGGGACGAGATGGCTTTTCTATGAGGAGAGATTGAGTTGAATGGGCCTATGATTCTCAGGAATTTGGAAGAATAAGAAATGGCCTGATTGAATGAGATGGCCTGATTGATGACTCAGCATGAAATCAATGGGTCAAATAGCTTCTATATATGTGCCACTATGACTCGATAAAGCATGTACAATTCTTAGACTCGACACAGTAGATAATGAAAGGTTGAGTGTTCAAGAAGAGGGGGATCACAGTATCAGGACAAAGGGTTGGCCATTCAGGACAGAGATGAGGGAAATTTATTAATTCAGAGGGTTGCAAATCTTTGGAATCCTCTGACACAGAGGGCTGTGGATTCTGTCAGTGAGCAAATTCAAGGCTGAGATGGATATAATTTTGGGAATCAAGAGATTTGGAGATTGGGTGAGAAGTGAAGTTGATGTAGAAGACAAGCCTTTATTATACTGAATGGCAGATCTGGCTTGAGGAGCTTTAAAGCCTATCCTGCTCCTTTCTCTTATGTTCTTATTAAAGCCAAGATAATTAATAGACTGTATGCAAACTAAAAATACTCTAATTATTACCTCTGACCTTTTCTTCACTATAGTTGATGACTATGGTATTGAAGCCCTCTGCTACCGCAGGCAAGTAGCTATTCCTAAGGTATTAACCTTAATTAATTAAAATTAATTTGGGTTGCGGTTGCATAGTGGTAATGTTACTGGGCAAGTAAGCCAGCCACCTGGACTAATGATCCAGTGACATGAGTTCAAATCCCACTGTGGCAACTGGGGAACTTAAACTTAATGAAATCAATTTGAAATAAAAAGCTAACACCAGTAATTATGACCATGAAACTATTGGTTTGTCGTAAAAATCTATCTGGTTCACTGCTATTCTTTAGAGAAGGAAATCTGCTATCCTTAACCAGTCTGACCTATACATGACTTCAGGCCTACAACAATCAGATTGACTCTTTACTACCCTCTGAAATGGCATAGCAAGTTGTATTCAAAAAGGCAGCTCACCATCAACTCTCAAGGGCAATTAGCTTACACTAGAAATGCTGGCCTCGCCAATGATGCCCACATCATGTGGATGAATAAAAAATCCGAGGTAGTGAGAATTAATAGACCAGCAATTATTTAAGGCAGAATTTCAGTTAAAACCAATCCAATCTTCCTGTCATTCACACATATACACATCTAGCAGAACCAATAATGCATACGAGGATGATCTGAATTGTTTTTACCTTTCGCTTCATGTGTTTTTCCATCTAACATAGAACCACCCTCCTGATGGCTTAATACAGCTCTGACTGAGAGCAAACTTAGAATATTTTGTATCGCATGATTTAGCATCATAATGTCCAGTGACTTTATATAAGAACATAAGACAAAGGAGCAGGAGCAATTCAGTCCCTCGAGCCTGCTCCATCATTAAATACTATCACGGCTAATCTCATCTCGGCCTCTTCTTCACCTTCTTGTCCACTGCCCATAACCCTTCAGCCCTCTCCTAACTAAAAACCTATCTGTATCCTCCTTAAGTATGGTTAGTGTTCTGGCACCCACTGCACTCTGAGGTAGAGAATTCCACAAATTCACCACCCTTTGAGCACCCGCACTCAATATGAGACCTGCTCTGAATGGGCCAACGTGGTGCTCGGAATTAATGTAGTTCCTTCTCCAAAGTTCCAGATGTGCACCAGATCAGCAAGGGCGAACATGCGCAAACATGCGTACACCGGCCTGCATCAGCCTTGGTCCTGACCTGGCTACGGTGGGGTTTCCCGCAAATGTCTGCTATAAGTGCGGAGGCGGTGACTCATCAGTAATTCGGCTGGTGCGACCCACTTGTGGCATGCAGCGTCATTCAGTAGCAAAATTAAAAATGCACTAGTCGAGTCTCCTAGGAACCGCCTATCTGCTTCTTCTTGTCAAGCTTAAAAGTCTGGATGGCCCACTCCATTAATCCATTTGACACCGGGTGGTAGGGTGTGGAATTCACCAAGGTGAATTCTGTTCGAGGCCATGAACGTCCAAAACTCCACACTTGTGAAAGCCATTCTGGTTTCTGAAACCAGCACCTCAGGTATTTTATTTCATGCGAGCTGAATGACTGTTGCAGCCACTCAATGGTCGCCCGAGCGGTCGTCACCTGCATCTTGTGGATCTCCATCCACCTCGAGTGGGCATCTACAGCCATGAGGAAGATTGCCCCCTGGAATGATCCCGCAAAGTCTATGTGGAGGTGGGACAAAGGACGGCCCGGCCATTCCCCATGTGTGGAGCGGCGTTGTCAGTGGCAGTTTATAGTCCTCCTGGCACTGTGCGACCATGCTGGGCCAACTTCTCTATGTCTGCATCAATTCCTGACCACTAAATGTAGCTACGGGAATGCATTTTCATCTTGAACACCTATAGGTTGTGGAGGTCCTGCAAAAGCAGCTTGTGTCCCTACTTGGATACTATCACGTGTGTTCCCCACAGGATGACACCTTCCTCAATGCTTAGCTCCAGCGCCTTGGTGGTGAAAGCCTTCAAGACACTCGGCAATGCACAGCGCTGGTCTCCATACAGGATGTTTTGTCACATCCGGGATAACTGTGGGTATGTCTGGGTCCAACCATGGATTCTGGATGCTGTGATTGGTAGAGAGTCCATAAAATGGAGTGCGGCAATGACCTCATGGGTTGGCGCAGGTGGCCTGGTGGGGAGAGGGAAGTGGCTCAATGCAACGGCGCGTGGAATCTTGGTACTGGAACGGTGCTCCAACGTGTACTCATACGCGGTTAATAATAGTACCCAGTGCTGGATCCTGCCAGTGGCGATGGGGGAATTGCTCTGTCCTCCTTGAAAAGGCCCAGTAGGGGCTTGTGATCTGTGAAAACAGTGAAAGAATGCCCGTAGACATATTGCTGGAATTTTTTTACTCCGAAAACCACCCATTTTTTCGACCTACACTTAGTTTTTCTCCTCATTGGGCAACTTCCGAGATGCAAATGCGATGGGGCGCTCCGATTCATCGTCCATTTGGTAGGCGAGGACAGCCCCGACCTCGTAGGGAGAAGCATCACACATTAACGAGAGCGGCTTGGACGGGTCAAAGTGGGTCAGCAGGCGGGAGGGCGACAGCTGCTGTTTGACTGACATGTAGGCCGCCCCTTGGGTCTGGGACTGTTCCCATCATTGACCCTTTTTTAGCAGATGTTAGAGGGGGCCAATAACGTGTGCTAAACCAGCCCCAATAACGTGGTGAGGTTCAGTATAAACTTGCCATAATAGTTTACAAGGCCCAAAAACGAGCACCATGTCATTGGGAACAGGGGCCTGACGAATGGCCAGCACCTTTTCCTCCACCGGGTGCAATCTGTGGCGATCCATGGGAAAGCACAGGTAGGTAACTTGAGTCGCAGTAAACACACTTTTCCCTCCAGAGGTGGAGTCCAGGTTCCTCAAACCGCTGGGGAACTTCAACCACGTTTTCCAAATTCTCCTGGTCCGACAAGCCTGTGATCAACACATCGTCCAAGTACCCCCGCAGGATGTTCTCCATCACCTGCTGACAAATGGTGCACGCTGAGGAAACCCTGAAAGATAACTGGGTATACTCATATAGTTCGCCATGTGTGTTGATGTTCACAAAATGTCTGGAGTTGGGAGCCAAAGTGAGTTGGAGGTGAACATGGCTCATGTCGAGTTTTGAAAAATGAGCAACCACCTCCACCACTGAACTTAGCGTGTAGATGGAGTAGCAATCCAATTGGGAGTGTAGCCATCTGGGATGGCCACTTCCAGAATACAAAATGGATGCTCACAAAGAATGTAGTGAAATGTGGACAATGCTAGACAGCAAGCAGGCACAGTGGCTGAATGTATATTTGGGAAGCAGTTACCAGACGGAATCAAAACTCTGGGTCTATTAGCATATTGATGGCCCATCTCCGAGGAACAAAGGACTAACACTGAGGTAGTTGATACTGTTACAGACATCCCGGCGCCAGAAAGACACAAGCAAAGCAAGGCCAACGGCCAACTAGGACACGCTCAGCCATCAGGGCACCCACCCCTTTATTGGTTAAGATCGATAACAATGATCGAGAAGCGGCCCAATTAATTGGGACCAAGTTTAAGGCCAGCCTAAAAGCGCGCGATGCCCCTCCAAGTATAAGAAGGAACCCCCACGAGAGATTCGCTCTCTTGCACTTGGCTCTCGAAGCGGAGAGACCCATCCACCATCATCACCAGAAGCAAGTAAGTTCAAGGTCAACGCTCGCTACCGGACGGATGACCTTAGCTGTTCTCCTGTTTCTCTTCGAACCCAACAGCCTCAGATCCGAACAACGGCCATTGTTCCTCTGACTAAGTGGGCACCCGAAGTTAAGTATAGGTGTTAGCGTGAGAGATAGTTTAGTTTGTAGTATTGTTGTGCATGAGTAGATCTTACTGTGTGTGTAAATAAATAGTATTGACTTTGAACTAACTAACTGGTGTATTGGCTCTTTGATCGGTATTCGGGTTGAACCTTGTGGCGGTGTCGAGAGATACTTGGCGACTCTGAAAGTAAACATAATTAGGATTAAGGAAGGCGACCATAATGACCGCGATATTTATAACCAGATAAACAGAGCAACAGGAGGCACGGTTAACCACCAGCTTATAGTCACCTCATAGACAGATGGAGCCATTGGGTTCCATAAAGAGTATGACTGGGATCTCCTTTGTTAAATTTTGACCATTTTTCTATCTATTGTTTGCCTGCACTTGTACTCTCACTTCCACCAATAGTCCTTCTTTTGAAATGCACTGTGTGATGAACGGTTACTGCACCTTTAATGTAATGATCCCTTTAACTCCGCCTGGGGCTCCACCCCCCAGGGAGCCATATATAAGGTAATGTCCAGTGGGCAGTGTGCAGTGAGCACACTTCTCAGTAGCTGACTGGTTCTCTGCTAATTAAAGCCTTTGTATTACCAATCATCTCTCACGTTGTAATTGAGGGTATCTCACACTGGAAGGTTTTAGATACTATCCAGGCAAGCTAGTACTTTCTGAGTACTCAAGAACCTGACATTCAATTTCAAATCCGAATGAAATAGTGGATTAAACCTTACACCTTCTCACTTGGTAATGCTGAGCATTGGAATTCCAACACACTGTTACCTGAACCTTTTCTCTCATCCTCTTTTTCAAAACTTAATCGCAATAACTTTAGAATTTACACAGACATTGTACTATTAGGTCATTTATAAATGTAAGAAATAGAGTAGTTTGGATTACTAATTTGAAATGGTTATAATGATCTGTCATTTGATTACTTTTGCAAGTTGATGGAAATGGCCCTATTATACTGGGAGTTTTGTAATTACCTCGTCTTCTGATACAGTGTTATCTGAACCTTTTATGCTTCTTTCCTTTTTGTTATTTATAACTGTAACAGTGTACATAACTCAATTATATTTGTTACTATTCCAGCATGCACGGGGTTTACATATTATCACTAAACCTGTGCTCAATTGTTTTGGTACAAGAGATCAGCAGAAATGTATATCATTGGTGAAATTGACATTGTGCTCTCAGGTTTGGAATCAGAGAATCACAGAATTGTTACAACACGGGAGGCTCTTTGGCCCATCAAGTCTGCACCAGCTCGCCAATTGAGCAAATTTACGAATGAAGCCAGTTTTTCTCCTATACCTTCATGGTTCTAAATACCTCTGCCAAATCTCTCAAACTTCTCTTCTCCAAGGAAAACTGTCCCAGTTTCTCCAATCTACCAAAGTAACTGAAGTTCCTCATCCCTGGAACTATTCTTCTGAATCTTTTCTGCACATTCTCTAATGTCTTTACATCTTTTCTGAAGTGCAGTGCCCTGAACTGGACATGGCACTCCAGCTAAGGTCTAACTGGTGTCTTATGCAAGTTCAACATAACCTCCTTGATCTTGTACTCTAGGCTCCTATGAATAAAACCTAGGATACTGTATGATTTATTAACCATTCTCTCAACCTGTCCTCTCCAGTTGCTTATTCTGAAGCTTCAATTATCACAAAAAAACATTTGGAGTGAGAAGACACTTGTTCCCAAAAAGATTCTAGGTTCAACATTCACCCTTGGTAGTGTTTAGGTCATATTGCATGAACGTATCCAGATCTCCACTCACCCTCATTCTCTCTGCTTAGCAGCCCTCTGATGTCAATCTCAGATTCTTACAATCAATAGTCAAACAACATGCAAGGTATTGATCTATATTCATTGAGAAATCTGAAATATTTCACAAAATATTTCATTTATTGAACGCTGGGTATCTTTAGATTACACAGTCCATGTGAACACAAACTGTAAACCTCCAACCATTCTAGTGGTCCAAATGTGGTCATATACTTGAGCATTGTTATAATGAAGTACTTTAATAATGACAGCAAACAAATATTGGAAAACCCAAACACCTCAGTATGTTTAACTCTCTTGAGGCGACAAGGGGTTGAAATTCCTCTGCCTATAGTGCCATAATAATTTAATTGGAATATACTATTTTGAACCAGGTGATTCCTGTAAATCGGATATCGCCAGAAAATACGATTAAATGATCAGCTAATTTGAATGCACCTACAATAATGTTACTGAGTCATTCATTAAGTGTCACTTGAGGCATACATGTTCCAGGTTATGGTCATTTTAACTGCTGCTACTTGTGCAGTGTAGATGGTGACCTGTGCTTGAAAAAACTTTTGTATCAGACAGAAAAGATCAGTGATAGCTTTCATGGTAATATTGGACATTGATCTTCATTGTAGCCATGGAGCGCACCAAGTGAATGGGCCCTTGTTGAGTCCAGGTGGCGTGTGTCTAATTTCTCTTTGGCTGACCGCTCCTCCATCTTCAAATGTCAGCCAGCAGAACACTCCAAGCTGTTGCATATTTCAACAATTACTCTACATATACTTATGTGGCTGTTCAGTTCATTACTGCAAATTTGCTGCGCAAGTGTTAGCTTTCAATAGGTTTAATAATACAAACAATGCTTGTCAGTAGACTAACACTGGAATTTTTCATAAGGTTCTCATAAATTAATGTGCAGAAAATATATCACCGTGTTTAACTGACGGATTCTCCATAACCCTTCAACTCATTACCAATTAAAAATCTGTCTAACTTTTCCCTAAATTTACTCACTGTCCCAGCATCCACCGCATTCTGGGGTAGCGAATTCCACCGATTCACAACCCTTTGGGAGAAATAGTTTCTCCTCATCCATTATAAATTTGCTACTTCTTATGGTAAGGCTATGACCTATTGAAACAGTCTGTGCCCAAATGCAGCAAAACCTGAACAACATTCCAGGGCTGATAAGTAACACTTACACCACAGAAGTGCCAGGCAATTACTATGTCCAATGAGAGAGATTCTGACCATTTCCCCTTGATATTCAATGGCATTGCCACCATTTAATCCTCTATTGAAAAAAACCTCAGGCTTACCTTGGAGCAGGGAATGAACTGGACCAGCCATATACTGTGGCTATATGATCAGGTCAGTGGCTGGGAATTCTGCAGTGAGTGACTCCCCAAAACCAGTCCACCATCCACAAGTTACAACATGAGTGTGACGGAATACTCTTCATTTGCCTGAATGAGTGCAGCTCCAACAACATTCAGGTAGCTTGACACCATCCAGGTCAAAGCAGCCCACTTGACTGGCACCTCATCCACTACTCTACACTACATCCACTACTATTATTACTCTAATCATTCACCCGTCCTCCACCACTGACACATGGTGGCAGCACTGTGTACCATTTTTTAGATGCACTTAGGAACTCAAAGCCCCTTTGACAGCACTTTTCAAACCTGTGACCTCTATCAGCTAGAAGGACACTGGCAGCAGATGCATAGGAGAAGCACCATCTGCAAGTTCCCTTCCAAGCCACATACCATCCTGACTTGGAACTATATTGCTGTTCATTCATTGTTGCTGGGTCAAAATCCTGGAGCTCCCTTTCTGACAGCTTTTGGATGTACCTACATGACATGGACTGCAGTGGTTCATGAAGGCAGCTCACCATCACCTTCTCAAGGGCAATTAGAGATGGGCAATACATGCTTGCCTACCGAGTGATGCCTACATCCCAGGAATGAATATAGAAAAACAGTTTGTTATGCACAAAAGCAATTTTCATACACAATGCAGAAGCTTTGTGAGCATAAGATCAAGAAATCCTTCAATGTTAATATTTAATTGAGTGTTGGATAAATGTGTTGACTGAGGTATTCCCCCTCCCAAGTAGTGGAACGGAACAGCTAACTATGGTTACTGACACTGATGCGCATTAAGTTGAATTTTATTTTCTGCTGAGTTATGTAGAGTATTCTGCAGCAAAAGGAATAGTTGTTTATCAAAGTGATAAACATATCTTTCATTCCTCCCTGGCTACATTTCTGTTCTCCAAAAGGCTAAAGCTTTCCAGAAGTCACTTATTTGTGGCCACCAGGCAGACATTAAGCTATTTTCAACCATCTGTGCTTTAAATGAGCTTCACTTAATGGGCCTTCCCTAGACAGGACAATATAATAAATTAACACTTGCATGAATGCATGAGCAAATAGGCATGTCATGGAATCATTTAGGCTGTACTCTGCATGCAAGGGTTTTTGATGAATGAGGAATGTCCTCTTTCTTTGGTCAATTTACGCCTGCTGGTGAGGTTTACGTTTAATCACACCAGATGCCAGCATTTTTTTAAAAAAGAGCATTGATGATATTAACTTCAACTAAGATTGAGAAAAGATACAAATGGAATCCTCTAAAAATGTCATTTGAACAAATAGGATGACGAACCTTAACAAGAGAGTCGGTGAAGCAGAGAGAACACATGTTCAGCTTCACTAAGCTATGACCATAATTAGAATGCTTTTTGTTTGTGTGTGCATTACACTGGTTATGCAAGGTGTTCCAACATGTGTAGCTTTCATTGCTCCAATAGTTTTGACACACTTAGCGTTCGAGACTATGTTTTACTTATTTTCATGTAGAATTGGTGAAACCCCAATATTTCATCATGATTAACATACTGCTAATAAAAGCGCAGTGCAGTTTTGAAATTTGCACAACAGATGCTATTTCAATAATGGTATTCAAACATTAGAAGCCAATTGTGATACCCTGGTTCAACATTTCTAAAGCCATTATTGATGTGTTGGGTAGGCTGGGTCGATGTGGACTGCACTTGATGCAGTGTAGCGAGCGACAAACCTCCAACACTTGATAAGATGCAACACGATTTTATTTAACATCTAAACTATTACGAAATGAAATGAAAATCGCTTATTGTCATGAGTACGCTTCAATGAAGTGACTGTGAAAAGCCCCTAGTCGCCACTTTGCGGCACCTGTTCGGGGAGGCTGGTACAGGAATTGAACTGCGCTGCTGGCCTGCCTTGGTCTGCTTTAAAAGCCAGCGATTTAGCCCAGTGTGCTAAATCAGCCCCTGTATACATGTTCAACTGTGGGTTGACACTATGCTGACTTGACTGGACACCTGATACTAGCCTAACCTGATTTACTAGCTACCACATGGTGTTTACACTGGCCAGCTCACTAACTCTGACTGTCTCAGAGGCTGGGTCCCGAGAGAACGGGAAAGCTGGTGCCCTCTGGCTTTATAGTGGACGTGTCCTGTCTGGTGATTGGCTGCTCTGTTCTGTGTGCTTACTGGTCATCCTGTGTGTCAATCACTGCCTGTCTGCACTCCATTGTATACATTATGACAATTATCAAGCCACTTGATCTATGCAAATGGTGAGAAGTTTAATAATGTAGTTATACATGTGTGCAACCTTTGCCAAAATGGAGATAATCGTAACTTGGCAACAAGAAACCGACTCCCTGGCAGGGAGGTGTTTGCAAGCAGAGGATGCAGATACAAGATAATAGACAAAAGGCCACCGGTTAACAAGTTGTTATGATTTGGTTTCAGCTCCTGAAATGCTGATGGAAGCAGATTAAATGGTAACTTTCAAAAGGGATTAGGATACACTTGAAAGGAAAATATGCAAGATTATGGGAAAAGAAGAGTGGAGTGGGAATCATTTTAAATGGCCCACCCAGATACGATGGGCGAAATGGCCTCCTTCTATCCTGTGTGATTCTCAGACCATACTTATGAGCAAGCTTGTAGCTCATGTGCTGCAGTTCCAATTGTTTAAATGTAATTTAAAATTAATAAACCATTGTCATATTTTGAGAATGTGAGGGCCAGTTAAAAATCTTAAAGACAACCCCTTTGAATTCTCTGCCTATTTTCGGGTCTGAGCAGACCATATCTGGCTCTCTGGCGCTGAGGAAGGGTCATACAGACTGGTTGGCTCAGTTGGCTGGATGGCTGCTGTGGGTCAATTCGCTGCCTATAGGACATGGTTGAAACCCTGTCCTGGCTAATGTGAATCTAAGACCTGTCTCCTTGCCCTACTCATGGTAGAGATTGCCGTGCTGTGCCTTTTGGCAGCAAACTCCAGAATATGAAGAAATTTACACTGCAAGCTACTATTTATTTATCTTAATTTTTAAAAAAGTTGTAGGTTCAAAATTGAATGATACCAAATATACTTTTGGTTACGATGTCCACATTTTGGGTATTTAAAACATTATTCTCCTGAACGGTATTTCTGCAAACGGGTCACAATCTGAAATCTTCCCTTTTCTCCCTTCTAGAAAATAACATAATTGACCATTACTGAGGTAGACTGTATACTGGAGCTTGTATAGGATTCACAGTACATCTTGGGGTTGATTTGCCTTTGCTTTACGTCTGCGGAATGGCTCAGTTTCTAGATGCAAAACAGAACTGAATGGAGTGCAAACCCAGTAGACTAGATCTTGGGCCCTTTACATTGTTGAGGGATTTCCAGAGATTCTCCAAGAAAACTCACAATGTAAATAATATTAGGGACATATTCAATCCTGTCATCTGATTTTCATTTCACAACACTGGTAGATGGGAATGTGGAATTCGAGACAAACAGATCAGCCATGATCTGATTGAATGGCATGCTTAGGGGGTCAAAAAGCTTAATTAATTTTGCCCCTATTTCATATTTTCTTATGGACAGGTGCCCAAGTAGTAGGTTCTTAGAAGAAGTAGACTTTAGACCCAGTACATAGCTGCAAGAAGACTGGATGAAGTTATAGTGGGAGAGCATTTTGGAAACAGTAACAGTAACTCAGTAGAATTTTAAGGTTGTTAGGAAAGGGACAATGATAGACCAGAAATTAATGTTCTTAATTGGGGGAGGGCCAATTTTAATAAAATAAAACAGGGGGCTGTATTCTCCGCCGGCGGGATGCTCCACTTTACCGGCAGCCCGGGGGTGTCCTGACGGCGTGGGGCTGCCCCACAATGGGAAACTCCATTGACCGGCCGGCGTAACAGAGAATCCGATGGCGTGGTGAACCTGAAATGTGGCAGGGTGGGGCAGAGAATCCAGCCCATGATCTATCCAAAGGTAACTGGGAGCAGCTACTTGTAGGAAAATGTACATCAGAGCAGTGGCTCAAAAAGGAAACAGAGAGTACAGGGCCAACATTTTCCCATGATCATTTCCCCATGATATTGAAGGGTGGGGGTAATAATTCCAGAGAATCCTGGATGTCAAGTGATATCTAAGGTGGGATAAGGAAAATAATCGAGGCTAATGGCAGATACTGAGGGCAGAAATCAGATGAATATAGAAAAATTAGGAGAACGAAGAGGGGGCATGAAAAAGCACTCGTGGGTAAAATAAAGGAAAATCCAGTGATGTTTTACATAAGTATATTAAGGGCAGGAGGTTGATCAGGGTAAGGGTAGGGCCCA
This sequence comes from Scyliorhinus torazame, assembly GCF_047496885.1. Lineage (NCBI taxonomy): Eukaryota > Metazoa > Chordata > Chondrichthyes > Carcharhiniformes > Scyliorhinidae > Scyliorhinus > Scyliorhinus torazame. The sequence goes on from NC_092719.1 coordinate 152,557,667, forward strand.
TTAGGGACCAACGTGGCAATTTGTGTGGAACCGGAAGACACAGGTGAGGTTTTAAATTAAGAAGACTTTGCATCTGTTTTCACTACGGAGAAGGATGATGTAGGTATAGAAATCAGGGAGGCGCATTGTAATTTACTTAAACAACTTAAAATTAAGAGGGAGGAGGTATTAACAGGTTCAACGGGATGTGGGTGAATCCCTGGGGCCAGATGAGATGTATCCCAGGTTGTTGTGGGAGGCAACGGAGGAGATTGCAGCAGCTCTGACAAAGATTTTCAAATCTTCTCTAGCCAACAGGTGCCAGAGGATGGGAGGACAGTTAATATGGTGCTATTATTCAAGAAGAACCAGGACAATACAGGCCAGTTAATCTAACTTCAGTGGCAGGAAAACTGCTGGAAAAATGTCTGAGGGACAGAATTAATCTCCACTTGAGAGACCAGGATTAATCAAGGGTAATCACCATGGTTTCGTCAAAGGGAGATCATGCCTTACAAATTTGATTGAATGTTTTGAAGAGGTGATTCGGTACGCAGATGAGGGTAGTGCGGTTGATGTAGCCTACATGGACTTTAGCAAGGCTTTTGGCAAGGTCCCACATGGTAAGCTGATGAAGAAGGGAAGAGCCCATGGAATCCAGGGCAATTTGGCAAACTGGATCCAAAACTGGCTTACTGGTAGGAGGCAGAGGGTGATGGCTGAAGTTTGTTTTTGTGACTGGAAGCCTGTGTCCAGTGGTGTTCCACAGGGATCAGTGCGGGCCCCTTGTTATTTGTAGTGTCATGTGAGAGTACCTTTAAAAAATGGGTGTTTATAAATGGGTATGTATATAAATATCTGCAGTGAGAGTACCTTTAAGAAATGGGTGTTTATTACAGCAGTGATGTCAGAGAGTGGGTGGAGCTGGGCTGTCTGTCAGCTTTTTACTTTCATTTTAGGCTGTTTGCTGCAGGGTGTGTTTTTGTTTCGTTTTCAGAGCTGGATAGCTGCAGTCACAGCCAGAAGGTGTATTGGAGTCTCTCTCTGTAATCTAAAGACTGTAAATCGATCCTGGTGATTTAAAACTAATAACAGTAGTGACTTTAACCTGATGTGATTCTGGTAAAAGGTGTTTTAAGTCTTATGGATGTTGAAAGGAAAGCTTAAAGGATTACTTAGTGGTGCATTCTTTGGGGGTTGTATTTGAATTAATGGTTGCTAAGATGTTCACTGTATGTTTTAAAAAGGTTAACTTGAGTTCATAGAATAAACATTGTTTTGCTTTAAAAAATACTTTTCCATTTCTGCAGTACCACATCTGTAGAGTGGGCCGTGTGCTCCCCATACCACAATCTATTAAAAGTTGTGGGTCAGGTGAACTCCATGATACACTTTGGGGTTCTCTAAACCCCGGACCATAACAGTCGTATACATTAAAGACCTGGATGTGAATGTAGGAAGTATTACAAATAAGTTCAGAGATGACATTTAAATTGGTGGTGTGGTAAATAGTGAGGAGCAAGGCCTTTGATTACAGAACAATATAGACGGGCTGGTTAGATGAGCAAAAGAGTGGCAATATGAGCAATAGAGACAATATGGGCGGGATTCTCTCAGCCCGGGGCCGGGCTGGAGAATCCCGCGACCAGGCGAATCGCACCACGCTGCCCCGACGCCGGCACACGATTCTCCTCTCTGCAGAGAATTGGTGCCATTGGCGCCGGTGTGGTTGGTGCGGCGCCGGTCGGGGGCCGCGCTATGCGGCCTCCCCACCAATTCTTGGCCCTGGATGGGCCGAGCAGCCGTCGTACAAAACCCAAGTCCCGCTGGCGCCGCCAACATATGCTCTCAGCCGGCAAGAACTCAGCATGGGAGGGTCGGGTGGCGGCCTGTGGTGGTGGGGAGGGGGGTGGGGGGGGGGGCGGGGGTCTGACCCGGGGGGGAGCCTCTGATGTGGCCTGGCCCACGATCAGGGCCCACCGATCGGCAGGCCGGCCTCTCTGGCTGGGCTCCCCCTTTCTTCCGCGCCGGCCCCTGTAGCCCTGGGCCATGTTGCGTCGGGGCCATTGCGTTGAAGGGAGCCATTGCGCATGCGCGCATTGGCGCCGGTGCCACTGCATCTGTGCGGATCCCGTGGCGCACAGTTCACGACAGGATCAGCAGTTGGAGTGGTGTGAACCGCTCCAGTGCCGTGCTGGTCCCCTGTAGGGGCCAGAATTGCTGATCCTGAGGCCGTGTTGACGCCATCGAGAAACGCGACGGCATTTCAGACAACACTTAGCCTCAGGATCACTGAAACACGCCCTGGATGTTCGGAGAACTAATAAGGCAAGGGAATATACAATGAACGGTTGGACCCTAGGATGTACAACGACCAAAGGGACCTTGGTATGCAAAATCCGCAAGGATCTTATGGATGGGGACAATTAACTTCCCGTGAACTTTGCAGAATACGAGCTCGCCCGTTAAGGGGGCGGTGGATCTCTAAACAATGTATAGTTGTGTGTTATACAAAGCTGGCCAGTTTGGCTCCGGCAAGGCAGACCCAGTAGGGATCTACCTTGTGATGTATATAATTATTGTAAAGAAACTAAGTTCCTTTGAACTCGGTGTGGACTCCTTGGTGGCCTTATAAAATGAAGCATTGAATATAAGAGCAGGGAGGCAATACTGAAGGTGCACAAAATACTGGTTAGGCCTCAGCTGGAGTACAGTGTACAGTTCTGGTCACCATACTATAGAAAGGAAGTTATTGCACTGGAGAGGATGCAGAGGAGGTTCACCAGGCTATTGCCTGGGCAGGATCGTTTCAGCTATCAAAAGTGACTGGATATCATAGAATTTAAAGTGCCATTCGGCCCATCGAGTCTGCACCGGCTCTTGGAAAGAGCACCCTACCCAAAGTCCACACCTCCACCCTATCCCCATAACCCAGTAACCCCACCCAACACTAAGGGCAATTTTGGACACTATGGGCAATTTAGCATGGCCAATCCACCTAACCTGCACATCTTTGGGCTGTGGGAGGAAACCGGAGCACCCAGAGGAAACCCACGCACACACGGGGAGAATGTGTAAACTCCGCACAGACAGTGACCCAAGCCGGGAATCGAACCTGGGACCCTGGAGCTGTGAAGCAATTGTGCTACCCACCATGCTACCGTGCTGCCCTATGCTACCGTGCTGCCCTTTGCTACTGTGCTGGATAGGCTGGGGTTGTTTTCCCTGGAGCAGAGATGGCTGAGGGGGGATCTGATTGAGATGTACAAAATTATGAGGGACATAGATAGGGTGGATAGGAAGGTACTTTTCCCCTCAGTGGAGGGGTCAAAAACCAGGGGGCATAGATTTAGTGTAATGGGCTGGAGGTTTAGAGGAGATGCGAGGGAAAATGTTTTTGCCCAGAGGGTGGTTAGAATCTAGAACTCACTGCCTGAAAGGATGGTAGAAGCGGGAACCCTCACAACATTTAAGAAGTACTTAGTTGAGCACTTGAATTGTCTTTGCATACAAGGCTCCAGGCCAAATGCTGGAAAATAGAATTAGTCGAGTTAAGTGCTTGCTGGGGGGCGCAGACACAATGGGCCAAATGGTCTCTTTCCATGTGTAAAACTCTATGACTCTATGGAGGATCTGAAAAAGGCAGGCAATAGGAAGAAAATGGAGCCTTTGAAAATAGCTTGAGTTTGCAATTCCCCAGAACAATCTCCAAGTCCTTACTGAGTTCTTTATTCCTAACGTGCTTTAAAAATGCAGTGAAATACAAGAAAACCCAAGGCGGCTATTATTTTTATTCTGTTTAATTCTTTTGAAGAATCAATTTAACAGATCTAGGAACTAAATGTCCAATAAAATTACCCATCCATGATATGCCAGCAAGTAATTTTTCTGGAATAAATACCCATCCCGAGTGACTTTCCTATATGTTAGCACATGAAAACTCTTCAAACTCCTTTTCTTGGTTCACATCAAACAAGGACACTGCTCTCAAATTATTAAAGTTACCATTAGTCAACCCTCACTTGTGGAAACACAACATGCTTCTGGTATTTCTTTGCACACATTATTAAAACGAAACAGTCTAAATTTCACGACTTGCGACGAAAACCTTTATCTCAAAAAGTGCATTGATAATGAAATTAAACATCGGCAGCAGTAATTTTATTTTTGCTAAAAGATGTGGAATATATATTTCCGACATTGAGATACTTCCTCTGAAATGAGAATTTTATTCCATATTTGGTTTCTACTGGAGAAAATAATCTGATAATAAAGTTATCTTGACAATGAATAGAGCCTGGGGAAGAATGACCCAGCAGTGAGGAGTGGAAGTAAATTGTTGGGTACTGTTACTTTCTGTCCATATTGTCTTGATACTTCAAAAGCGTTCTGTTTATCAAGCTCACTACTGTCAAATCTAAGCCAAATAAAATATTCAGGAAATGCAGCCATGGGAATTCGTTATTAATAGCTTAATTCTGCTAATTTTCTCAGATGGTACAAAAATACTGTTAGGGGGTCGCTGTTGGGGGTCCTTCTAATTATGGGATCTCTGTGGGGAGTTCCTTTAGTTAGGGGGTCCCCCTATTAAGGGGGTCCCTGTGGGGGTTTCCACTATTAAGGTGATCCTGCGGGGGTCTCCCTATTAAGAGAATAATGAGGCTGTAGAATTGGGGGCGGGGCCCACTAAGTGTTTGCAGGTGGGTCATTAAGACCCACTCACTGGGGCATGGGCGCGACCCCCCAATCCGGCCACCATCAAAAGGACAGAGCATCGCGATCGGATCAGTGCCAGCTGATGCCCGGTGCCCATCCGATTTATCGATTCTCCGCCGAATCGGGGACCACACTACCGGAGTTGAATTCCCACCGGAGTTGAGTTGCACCTGATTTGCGCTCATGCTGGCAGCACAAATCAGGAAGCAATTCCCAATCTTTAACAATGCAAATTTTAGCATGGCGGGGATTGCCAATTTGAACGGTTGACCCGATAGCGAGGTCTGATGTCTGGTCCCCCTTCTCTCCCCACAATGCAATTCACCCTACCCCCGCAGTGCAATTCAGCCCCCCGTCCCTGGATTTTCTGAGGCATCTACCCTCGCATCCCTTGCACCCCTTCCCCCAAATATGGGAGTGAACTGGCCCCCATCCTCCATCACTGTCCCCAGGAGAGAGACTCCTCTGGAAGCCCCAGAAGAGAGAGCCGGGGGAGTCTCTTTAATTAGGGGGTCGCTTTAATTCGGGGTCTCTGGTGGAGGGGGGGTTTGGCCTTGCATTGTGGGGGTGAAGTAGCCCTCTGATGCATTTGGAGACACTCCCCTAAAGAGCTGCCCTCTTGGCTCACCACGAGCTCCATTACATCAGGTACACAATTGTCACACCCACGTGACTCCGGGCCAGAGGACTGGAGAATCACAAGGGCCCAGAGAATATGGTGCCCAGCCTGTTAATAGCAAGCAAATGGGTCTTAATGACCCATTTGCATCCTCCACGTGGCCCGAGGCGCGAACCTCTATCGCGATGCCAGCGGAGGACCGGAGCATCGGAAACGGAGTGGCGCCTTTTCCCCGACGCTGGATTCTCCGCCGCATTGGGAACTTTGCAACCACCGGTGGAGAGCGGAGTATCCAACCCATACGCTGGAACTTTGAAGCACTGAAGCATCCGAGTTACATGAAAGACAAATACCACTTTATAAAAGTGGTTAACTTGCTGACCGTCTCCCCCCGAAAACAAAGATGTATGCTGGCTGTCCAAAATACACTTCTCCAGCCTGACAGACCAGGTGAAGCTATAATCCTGTTACAACACTTGGATTTAACAAAGAATAAGTTTTAATTTATTAATTAATTTTATCATCGCACGGCTATGGGTAAGAAATGTGTCCTATTCAATGACATCTGGCGTATTTAGACTCTCACAGAGGATGCATCAGAAGAATTCATCAATATCCTCAAGAATCACACACCTCCTCTAAATGTAAAGTCACAACACAAAAGGAAAGTGTTAATTTCCTACAGACTGGAGTATTTCATTTGGCACAGGAAAACAACAGATATTATTTTTTCAAAATTACTGCACACACGTCTACGCAAAAAGCCAGCATGCCGAACACACCTTCGATGGACTGTTGCGGTTATAGCTAATGTGCTTTCATCGCATAAACAAAGCGGGAAGATTTCAACAAGGTAGTTACTACTCTTTTTACTGCCTTAAAACAGAGAATATAAGTCTCTCTCTTTCTCTCCACCAATGACCCCACAGTGTCTCCCTCTCTCCACCACTGACCCCACAGTGTCTCCCTCTCTCCACCACTGACCCCACAGTGTCTCCCTCTCTCCGCCACTGACCCCACAGTGTCTCCCTCTCTCCACCACTGACCCCACAGTGACTCCCTCTCTCCACCACTGACCCCACAGTGTCTCCCTCTCTCCACCACTGACCCCACAGTGTCTCCCTCTCTCCGCCACTGACCCCACAGTGTCTCCCTCTCTCCACCACTGACCCCACAGTGACTCCCTCTCTCCACCACTGACCCCACAGTGTCTCCCTCTCTCCGCCACTGACCCCACAGTGTCTCCCTCTCTCCACCACTGACCCCACAGTGACTCCCTCTCTCCACCACTGACCCCACAGTGACTCCCTCTCTCCACCACTGACCCCACAGTGTCTCCCTCTCTCCACCACTGACCCCACAGTGTCTCCCTCTCTCCACCACTGACCCCACAGTGACTCCCTCTCTCCACCACTGACCCCACAGTGTCTCCCTCTCTCCACCACTGACTCCACAGTGACTCCCTCTCTCCACCACTGACCCCACAGTGTCTCCCTCTCTCCACCACTGACCCCACAGTGACTCCCTCTCTCCACCACTGACTCCACAGTGTCTCCCTCTCTCCACCACTGACCCCCACAGTCGCTTTCTTCACCACTGAACCCCACAGTCTCTCTCTCTCCACCACTGACCCCCGCAGTCTCTTTCTTCACCACTGACTCTCACAGTCTCTCTCTCTCTCTCCACCACTGACCCCCACAGTCTCTCTCTCTCGCCACAACTGATCCCCACAGTGTCTCTTTCTATTTCCACCACTGACCCCTACAGTCTCTCTCTCTATTTCCACCATTTACCCCCACAGTCTCTCTCTCTCTCCACCACTGACCCCCGCAGTCTCCTTCTTCACCACTGACCCCCACAGTCTCTCTCTCTCTCGCCACAACTGATCGCCACCGTGTCTCTCTCAATTTCCACCACTGATCCCCACAGTCTCTCTCTCTATTTCCACCACTGACTCCCAGTCTCTCTCTCTATTTCCACCACTGATCCCCACAGTCTCTCTATTTCCACCACTGACTCCCACAGTCTCTCTCTCTATTTCCACCACTGACTCCCACAGTCTCTCTCTCTCTCCACCACTGACCCCCACAGTCTCTCTCTCTCTCTCTCTCTCTCGCCACAACTGACACCCACAGTGTCTCTCTCTGTTTCCACCACTGACACCCACAGTGTCTCTCACTCCTCCACTGACTCCCCTGTCTTTCTCTCTCTCTCTCTCTCCACAACTGATCCCCAGTCTCTCTCTCTATTTCCACCACTGATGCCCGAAGTGTCTCTTTCTCCACCACTGACCCCCACAGTCTCCCTCACCACTGCTGTTCCTGCTAATGCACCACCACACAGTCCCACTGCTCCTCCAATCATTCTCTGCCATGTTTGCTGCTGAAGGGCTCATTAGTGAGATGCAGTTGAGCCTATCAGCAGCAAACATGAGGGAGAAGTAGCCTGTTATTAGAGGAGCAGCTTGTGGTATTATAGGTATTACGGTACCTGATAGGCTAAAGCACCATTGGTGGAAACTGTATGCTTTCTATTGGTTAGAATGTACGATAGCCCCGCCCTGCTAGGCGGAGTATAAGAACCCGTGCCGCCTCAGCAGCCTTCATTCTGTACCTGAGCTGCTGGGGGAAACATCTAGCTTATTAAAGCCTTCAGTTGAACTACAACCTCGCTTTAGTGGTCATTGATCGTGCATCAATTTAATAAGCTAGTTTTTTAAGAAGAAAGGATGGAGCTCCGAATCAAGCCGGAGTGTCTGCAACTTAGCCCCCACGCGGTGAACTCAGCAGCAATCTTTAAGCACTGGCTGGCGTGCTTTAAAGGGTATCTCTGGACGGCCGAAAATGCACCCACGGGAGAGCAGAAACTGCAAACACTGCACTCAAGGGTGAGCCCGGAGATTCACACCCTCATCGAGGAAGCGAAAGACTTCGATGCAGCAATAGAGCTGCTAAAAGGACACTATATTCGTCCGGTAAACCAGGTCTACACCCGGCACCTGCTTGCAAAAAGGCGACAAACCCCTGGGGAATCGCTGGAGGAATTCTGCCGTGCACTCCTGGTGTTGGGAAGAAGCTGCAGCTGCCCGCAAGTTTCGGCGAGCGAACACATGGAACTCTTAGTCCGTGACGCTTTCGTGGCAGGTATGCTATCTTCACAAATCCGCTATCGTCTGTTAGAAAAGGATTCCCTGGGCCTCAGGGAGGCATGGGTCCTTGCAGGCTCCCTGGAAGTGGCCTCCAGGAACGCCCGCGCTTACGTTCCCGACCGCGCGGCAGCCCCCGCAGCGTGGAGCCCCTCCGCGGCCGACCCCGAGACTTCCCCCATTCCCCCACAGGCCTGCGCTGCAAGGTGGCCTGGCAACCCCGGGGGGCCCCGCTGCTACTTTTGCGGGCAGGCCAAGCGCCCCCGCCAACGCTGCCCGGCCCGCACATCCACCTGCAAGGGATGCTGCAAAAAGAGCCATTTCGTGGGGGTATGTCAGGCCCGTGCGGTTGCCGCGGTCTCCGGCGGCAAATGCAGACCGCAACCACAAACTTCTCCACAAGCCCCGTGCGGCCAGCCGTCGCCGCCTTCTTCATATTCCAGGGCCACATGTGGACCCCGGGCGCCCCTATCTTGTTCTGCGGATGCCACGTTGGAGGGATGGGCGCCACCATTTTGTGCACCCCCAGCCATGTACGACCAAGGGGAGCTGCCATCTTGGATGAACCCCCCAGGACCCCAGCTCGGCTGACCACGCACTGCCCTAAGAGAACTCTCAACTGCTGCGATTAGCCTCGGTGACTCTGGATCAATCTCGGCCTCGAACACTCTCAACTGCTACGACAACCGTATTCATCAACGGGCACGAGACAGCCTGCCTAATCAACTCTGGGAGCAGGGAGAGCTTCATACACCCTGACACGGTAAGGCGCTGTTCTCTCCTCATCCACCCCATTAATCAAAAAATCTCCCTGGCGTCCGGTTCACACTCAATGGAGATAAAGGGGTTTTGTGTAGCAAACCTCATAGTCCAGGAAAGGGAGTTCAAAAATTTCCGTCTCTACATCCTTACCCACCTCTGCGCGGCTACACTCCTGGGTTTAGATTTCCAGTGTAACCTTCAAAGTCTGACCTTCAAATTCGGCGGCCCTATACCCCCCCTTACTGTCTGCGGCATCGTGACTCTTAAGGTCGACCCGCCTTCCCTGTTTGCGAACCTCACCCCGGATTGCAAACCCATCACCACCAGGAGCAGACGCTACAGTGCCCAGGACCGGATCTTTATTAGGTCAGAGGTCCAAAGGCTACTAAGGGAAGGGGTCATTGAAGCCAGTAACAGCCCCTGGAGAGCTCAAGTAATGATGGTAAAGACCGGGAAGAAACATAGGATGGTCATCGATTACAGTCAGACCATCACCAGGTTTACGCAGCTGGACGCGTACCCTCTGCCCGCATATCCAACCTGGTAAACAGGATCGCGCATTATAAGGTCTTCTCCACGGTGGATCTCAAGTCCGCCTACCACCAGCTCCCCATCCGTACTAGTGACCGCAAATACACTGCGTTCGAGGCAGATGGGCGGCTCTATCACTTCATAAAGGTTCCCTTCGGTGTCACCAACGGGGTCTCGGTCTTCCAGCGCGAGGTGGACCGAATGGGTGACCGGTACGGTTTACGGGCAACATTCCCGTATCTCGATAATGTCACCATCTGTGGCCATGACCAGCAGGACCACGACACCAACCTCCGAAAATTTCTCCAGACCGCAAAAATCCTTAACCTTACATACAACAAGGATAAATGCGTGTTTAGCACTGACCGCCCAGCCATCCTCGGCTACCTAATGCAAAATGGAGTTATAGCCCCGACCCTGAACATGGACTTCCCCCTCCCCCACTGCTCCAAGGCCCTGAAATGTTGCCTAGGGTTTTTTAGCTACTACGCTCAGTGGGTCCCCAACTACGCGGACAAGGCCCATCCCCTGATCTAATTTTTCCCCTGGCGATAGAGGCCCGCCAGGCCTTCAGCCGCATCAAAGCAGACATTGCCAAGGCCACGATGCACGCCATCAACGAGTCCCTCCCCTTCCAGGTCGAGAGCGATGCGTCCGACGTAGCTCTGGTGGCCACCCTCAACCAAGCGGGCAGACCCATGGCCTTCTTCTCTTGTACCCTCCATGCTTCCGAAATCCGCCACTCCTCAGTCGGAAAGGAGGCCCAAGCCATAGTAGAAGCTGTGCGACATTGGAGGCATTACCTGGCCGGCAGGAGATTCACTCTCCTCACTGACCAACGGTCGGTTGCTTTCATATTTGATAATGCACAGCGGGGCAAGATAAAAAACGACAAGAACTTTCGGTGGAGGATCGAACTCTCCACCTACAACTATGAGATCTATGAGATATCGTCCCGGGAAGCTAAACGAGCCTCCTGACGCCCTGTCCCGCGGCACATGTGCCACCGCACAAGTGGACCGCCTCCGAGCCCTCCATGAGGACGTCTGCCACCCGGGGGTCACTCGCTTTTTCCATTTTGTCAAGACCCGCAACCTACCCTACTCCATCGAGGAGGTCAGGACAGTTACCAGGGACTGCCAAATCGGCGCGGAGTGCACACCGCACTTCTACTGGCCAGAGAAAGCGCATCTGATAAAGGCTTCCCATCCCTTTGAATGCCTCAGCATGGACTTCAAAGGCCCCCTCCCCTCCACTGACCACAACACGTACTTCCTGAACGTGATTGACGAGTACTCCCGGTTCCCATTCGCCATCCCCTGCCCCGACATGACCGCAACCACCGTCATCAAGGCCCTCCATCGCATCTTTGCACTGTTCGGGTTCCCCGCTTACATACACAGTGATAGGGGGTCCTCCTTTAAGAACGACGAACTGCGTCAATTCCTGCTCAGCAAGGGCATCGCCTTGAGCAGGACGACCAGTTACCCCCGGGGTAACGGACAGGTAGAGAGGGAGAACGGAACGGTCTGGAAGACCGTCCTACTGGCCCTACGGTTCAGGAACCTCCCAGTCTCCCGCTGGCAGGAAGTCCTCCCGGATGCCCTCCACTCCATCCGGTCACTGCTTTGTACGACCACCATTCAGACACCTCACGAACGTCTCCTTGTCTTCCCTAGGAAGTCTTCCTCTGGGACCTCGCTCCCGACCTGGCTTGCAGCACCCGGACCCATCCTGCTCCGAAAACATGTGCGGGCGCACAAGTCGGACCCATTGGTCGAGAGGGTCCATCTGCTCCATGCTAACCCCCAGTACGCCTACGTGGTGTACCCCGATGGCCGACAAGATACGGTCTCCCTACGGGGCCTGCCACCCGCCGGAACCCCACGCACATCCCAGCCACCAGTCCCACCCTCCCCTCCACCGCAGCACCTTACAGGAGGATCTGTCCTTCTGCTGGCCCCGTCTAGGCCCCCCCCACCCACCAATGCACCCCGCAGGCGCTCCCTTCCCAGGTCAACCGTTTTCCCCACCAGCGCCGTCTAGGGGTGCCGAAGCTGCCATGGAGATCGAAGCCACGCTCCCGGAGTCACAGACACCCGAGCCTCTACCGGAGTCACCACCGAAGCTCCGACATTCACAGAGGACGACCAGGGATCGACTGATTGCTTCATTTTAAATGGTAGACTGTAAACTGTAATCTAATTGCTCCATTTTAATTGTAAACTGTAAATATAAACCATCAAATGTACATACTATCAGAATTGTAAATAGTTACTAAACACTGTACGGAGGTATTACGGTACCTCCATAACTAATTATACCACGTTGCCATGTTTTGTAGTTTCAGGCGACCACCCCCTCCGGACTCTTTTTTAACAAGGGGTGAATGTGGTATTATAGGTATTACGGTACCTGATAGGCTAAAGCACCATTGGTGGAAACTGTATGCTTTCTATTGGTTAGAATGTACGATAGCTCCGCCCTGCTAGGCGGTGTATAAGAACCCGTGCCGTCTCAGCAGCCTTCATTTTGTACCTGAGCTGCTGGGGGAACCATCTAGCTTATTAAAGCCTTCAGTTGGACTACAAGCTCGCTTTAGTGGTCATTGAACATACATCACAGCTCCTCACAGATTCTCTCATCTCCTGGTAGGGGAGCAACCTTTTTCTCATTTGCTACCCCCAGCATTGATTTTTTTAAAGGGCAAATTCTCCCACTGCCTCGGTGTACTTTGAATCCTGTTTGGTGTTGCTTCAGGTTTCTCAGATCAGCTTTCTGCATGGACAAATAGAGAATTTGTTCTTTTGTGGTCTACCTATTGTTTCCACTGACATTATGGGGGTAATTGAAACTTAACCCACTAGGCAGGAAATCAATAGGATCAGGTGGAATGCTAGTTTTATACCCCCGACAATATTGTTGTCCACTGAATTCAATTGAGAGCAAAATCAGATGGCGTGTAAAAGCAGTGTTGCACAGGATCCTAACAATTTCCTGGTGGGTGCAATAGATTCAGTTGTTTAGTATCACTCCATTTTTCTCCAAAACCATTAAACAGAAGAACATGCAGCTCTGGTTGGGTAATGCAAAGCAACTCAGATTATTTTTGTTTTTAACATTTCTTTGTATTATTTTGGCATAATTAAATGATAACAAACCTCTCCACTCGACACTGCTAAATAAGCCTTAGACCCTCTTTAATATTGTGCCATAACTGACAAGCCGATAATATACAATGGATGAAGCTGATAAATAGATTTTTTAATTGCCTGTAATAACCCTACTTCAGTTACACTACGCCGTCACAGTTCCAAAGAATTGTTTTTCTCTTGAGAAGGATGCACATTCCCCCCGGGTTTGCGTGGGTTTCGCCCCCACAACCCAAAGATGTGCAGGCTAGGTGGATTGGCCACGCTAAATTGCCCCTTAATTGGAAAAAATGAATTGGGTGCTCTAAATTTATATAAAAAAAGAAGGAAATTCATGCATTTCACCCATTCCAGCACGTGTGTCTCTATGTGGAGTTAAACACACAAAACTCAATGGCAAATTTGTGTCGCACAGATTGCTTTTCGATGGTTGAAAACGGCAGAGTGATATCAGTGATATCAACTGTAGATTATTCGGAGACAATACAAACCTGCGGAGTGGTCAGTGTGATAAAAATCATATTAAATAGCCTCCCTACTGAGTATTTACTGAGGTGAGTGTTCTCCTTTCTTCCATAGACAGTCAAAATAATCATCAACATTTGTTTGCTGACAACATCAGTCGGCATCCGGTTACTAAGCATTATTCTGAGTGTGGCCTTACATTTGTGAGTCTGTAAAATGACATTAATACCTTTGGGAAAGCGAGAGTGATGAGGCAAATCACTTACTGCTGCCAAAGCCCAAGGAAGGCATTGAGAAATCAGATTAAGCAATGGGCATGCATCCTTTACTCGAGTACTGTGGACTTAACTCAACCGTCTAGACATATTATACACTCCAAAAACAGGAATGATAAGCAGACCAGATTGTATTTCCTGGCATTGTAATTTGAAAATTATCTGGAGTTAATTTTACTGAAGTGACTCTGCAGCGACCCTGATGTCTGCTGCCAACCATAATCGGTCCAGCTCCCACTGTCCTCCCCCTGATCCCCTCCCTTATCAGAGGCTGCCGCAGGTAAGTTGGCAACCCTATACAATGATGCAGAAGGGAGAGCTGTCTGCAGAGACTAAATAGGTACTGGCAGGTCATCAAGATTACTGAGATAACGCTTGAGGGCAATTTCTGACCAGCTAGGGGGCAGATGACCTTGCCACCTGCAATTTAGAAATTGCAGTGAGCTGGATGGAAGCAGGAGAGTGGTACGTTGACTTGCTCCATCAACTACAGGGGGACGGGAAGTTAAAATCATTACCCGTCTCCTTTCCAACTGAGCCTTGAAGGAAACAACAACAGGAGGTCCATTAGTGTAGAGAATTGTTTTTTCTCCCACAAATGCTGCTCTAAAGTACACCTGCTAAAAAGCCAATCCTTCTTTGGCACCTTCTCCAGATACTAAAACTTTAATGTGAAACACTTGATTACGTCTAATGTACTGCACCGGGGGGTTTGTACAGCTGGTGAAGATATTAGTCTCGGTCACTACCCTTCACTTCCATCACAGCTTTGAATTCGCCGAGAGAATTACGTCTTGGACAAACTCTCAGTGACCCTCGAACCTGCAGGAAACAAATAATGACTTGGCACCACCTTAGTGCTTATTAGCACATTAACCACTGAGACCGAAGAAAGCATATGTGGAATAAAGCTCAAGTTCTGCTTATTTGCGAGTTTGAAGTGCATTTGTTAGTATTATTTGAATGATACTCTAAGGATGTCTACAAGGGCATACACATCATTCAGTGTACATTAGAATGATCATTGATTGAATGAAAGCATCTGACACATGCAAAGAAAGAAACTTACATTTAAAGCATAACTTTAATGATCACAGGACTTTCATAGCCAAGTAAAGAGTTATTTTTTGAAGTGTTGACGCTTATGTAATGTTGGAAATGTGGTGGAACATGTGAACAAATCAAAGTTCCACAAACAACAATGTGATAATGATTGGATAATCAACTTTTTGTGGTTTTGGTTAAGAAATGAATATTGGTTTGGACACTGAGGGGAGTACTCCCCTGCTGTGCACCAAATTCTTGTCATGGGACTATTTTTGGTCAGGCGAGAGGGGAGACTGGCTCTCAGATATGTAGTTGAGCACAAATCTAATACCATGACACTATTTAGTTCCAGACAACCTGAATAATAATAATCGCTTATTGTCACAAGTAGGCTTCAATGAAGTTACTGTGAAAAGCCCCTAATCGCCACATTCCGGCACCTGTTCAGGGAGGCCGTACAGGAATTGAACCCGCCCTGCTGCCTTGTTCTGCATTACAAGCCAGCTGTTTAGCCCACTGTACTAAACCAGTCACTGAAAGGAATAGGTATACAATAGGTATAGGATGATGTAGTGTCCAGAACCACAACTGTTACATCAGAGAAGACAAACCAGTCCAGACCGACTTGACAAACCCATCACCCAATCATCTCATATTTGCAAGATTATTTTGGACCATTGTCAATGTCTTTCAGTGCTCTCCTTTAAGCATTATGTCTGATGATGTTATGCTGGGACTATCTGTGACATACCAAGCGGATTCCTAATAGACAATCCACAATACAACCTGTAGGATCAAATCTTCCTCTCAAACGATGGACAACTAGAAACTGCCTCTGAATCGGCCATGGTGGATGCATCTTCAGTATGTGACTGTGTAGCTCCTAAACAGATCCTGGAGCATGTCATTGCTCTCAGGAATTTTACAGGCAGCAGCTGACAATTTAGCCATTCTGCTACAGCAGAAGACTTGGCCTGGATAACTGAATTAGAAACTGATATTTGATTATTTTTTTCCACCACTAGAGAATCAGGCGTCCGTCCGAAATCGAGGTTCACGCCGGCGCTGAACCAACCATTATGATCCGGCCTCCTGTTAACAGCCTCCTGTTCGATGCTCTTGTGCCAGTGGCAAGATGCTAATGGATCCAAATTGGTCGTCAAGGGCCAGGAATCACATGGGTGCGGATTACTACAGGTATTTACCAGTGAGGCCCTGACATGGTGGACCTCGTCGTGGGTCAAGGGGATAACCCCTTAAGGGAGTTTCCCCCAAGTCTACCCAAGGGTCACCCTCCCACCGCCCCCACACAGTGCACGACCTGCCGATCATTCCCCTACCAGACCCCTCCACCTTCCCCCGCAGAGACCCCCAAAAACAGGAGAACCCCCATAAAGACCACCTAGATATGGAGACTCCCCAAGCGACCCCGTGTATAGGGAGACTCACCACAGAGATCCCCTAGATGGGGAGACCCCCAAACTAAAGGGACCCCACAGAGACACCCTAAATAAAGGGACCCCCAGAGACACCCTAACTATAGGGATATGCCCCAGAGACACCCTAACTAAAGCAACCCCCCCAGAGACGCCCTAAGTAAAGGGATCCCCCCAGAGACTACCGAACTAAAGGAACTCCGCCTACAGATACCATATAAAAGAGATCCCTGTCTGGAAGCTAAAGAGCAGTCCAGACAGGGGCAGTGAAAAATCTACTGTTGTAACACTCACCTGGGAAATACACCGACAGGCTCAGATAAAGGAAGCACCATGATGTCCATTCCTGGAAAGAGTAAATATGTGACCTATGTTTAAACCCCTCAGATCCTTTAGCTGCAAGTCATTCATTCATTTCTTTAGTGGGCTGTGATTGACAGCTTTAACAAGTCGAGCTGTTAGCCTTAATAATAATAATAATAATCTTTATTGTCACAAGTAGGCTTACATTAACACTGCAATTAAGTTACTGTGAAAAGCCACTAGTTGCCACACTCCGGCGCCTGTTCGGGTACGCAGAGGGAGAATTCAGAATGTCCACTTCACCTTACAGCACGTCTTTCGGGACTTGTGGGAGGAAACCGGAGCAACCGGAGGAAACCGAAGCAGACACGGGGAGAACGTGCAGGCTCCGCACAGACAGTGACCCAAGCTGGGAATCGAATCTGGGACCATGGCGCTGTGAAGCAACAGTGCTAACCACTGTGCTATCATGCTGCCCTTGCTTATTTATCTCCCTTCATGGGAGAATAACTCTAAAGTGCTGTAACCACAATGTATACACACAAGTGCATTCCAATCACCGCCCACTCCCTTCAGCTTGAGTGGTTTTGATGTGCTGAGCAGGATAGTGACAGCACCTAACTCTCTTTGAAGCAATTGATGTTTGTAAGCATTGTGGTTACAGCACTTGAGAGTTTCTCATCCATGAGGAGAGATGAATGAAGCAAGACTATTGTGTTTGTGGAAGTTGTCAATCACAGCCCACTATGAGTTTTTTTCACTGCCCTGTCTCTTTTCTAGGTGGTCTGTGGGAGAGGTTCCTTTAGTTAGGGGGTCTCTTGGGGGCCCAGTTCATTAGGGGGTCTTGGGGGGGGGTGGTTCTGTGTGGGGTGGCTCTATTCAGGGAGTCTCTGAAGTCCCCTTGTTCAGGGTGTCATTGGGAATCCCCCTATTCAGGGGGTCTCTTCGGGGTTTCCCTTATTCATGGGGGTCTGTGGGGCCCCCCTATTGTTGGGGTCTCTGTGGGGGGGTCCACATATTCAGAGGATCTCTGCGAGGGGGCCTTTATTAAGGGTTCGCTGTGGCGGTCCCCCTATTCAGGAGGTCTCTGTTGGGGACTGTCAATTCAGGGGGCATTTGTGAGGGGTCCCTTTATTTAGGGGGTCTCAAGGGGTCCCCGTATTCAGGGGATCTGTGTGGGGAGTCCCCTATTCAGGGCATCTTAGGGGGGTCCCCTATTCAGGCAGTGCCTGGGAGCGAGCAGGTCGGGTCAACCCTGTACTTGAGGGAAAGGGAGAGACCAGAAAGTCCTTAGGTGGGGGGCTACTTTGCGATGCGGAATGGGGAGAGGGTGGCCAGCTGCAAGACCTCTCTTTTGGGCCACCCACTCAAAATGGAGTTCCAATTCAGCCCCGCTGGCGAACATTGGTCTGGATTTTCTGTCCTGCGAGGCCAGCAACATGGATTGCGATTGGGTGGAGAATCGGGCATCCGGCCAAAATCAAGGTTTGTGCCAGTCGCCAAATTAACTGCAATGCTCTGGCCCTCCCACTGACCCATTTGCAACCTCCCATTGGTGTTGGCCGTGAAACCCGATCCCGCCACCAGTGGGGGGGCTGGAGCATCAGAAATGGATCGGCGCCTAGCACCCATCCCATTATCCTTCACAAATCTCTAGCTGGATTCTACGATTCTGAGTCTATGTCCCCATACTGGCGTGGGAATGGTGGCATTTTACACCAGAAAATATGACGTAAAACGACCACCGATCCTCCGTTTGGCTGGGGGCTAACATGTTGGGCAGCGTCGAGCACCCGGCTCTATCTGCCGATACAACCCGGAGAATTGCGGGGTCCGTGTGCACACATGCGCACGGCGGTGGCCTGCAGCGGCCACGCCGTGCTACATGGTGGAGGCCGCCCGCACGCCCTGGATTCCCTCCCCCCCCACAGTGCTCCCAGCCCCTAATAAAGTCCCCCCTGCCCGCGGATCGGCCCTCCCCCGACTGTGGCGGCGCTGGACTCAGTCTGCAGCCGCCACACCGAGTTCCCGACGGAAGAGACCACACGCCACCGACGCCGTCGGGAACTCAGCCGGTCGGGGGCGGAGCATTGGGGGGGGGGGCAGGCCTGAAGCACTGTCCAGAGGCCCTTGATACGTGATGTGGCGTGCTCACGTCGCTTTGGAGAAGGCGGAGCACCGCGAAAGCGGCACTGCCCTGAGTCGGTCGGGAACATTGATTCTCCGGCCGATAGCTGAACGCACTTTCGGCGTCGCTGACCGGAGAATCCAGCCCCGAGTTTCGCCCATAAAAAGCAATGGAAAGACAAGGGGCTGGATTCTCCATTTCAGCCAGCTCAAACAGAGAATTTGCGGCCATTTTACGACGCCAAAATCGGTGCTGAACCCTCACCAATTCCGGGACCAGTGAGGGGCCAGCAGCAGCGCCGGGTGAAACTCTCACTTCCCGCGTTGAAAATGGCCGAAGAATGGTCCGTACAGCATGGCGCTGACCATGTGCGGACCTGACCTGCCATCTGCGACTCCACAGGCCAACTCCTGCCAATCCCCCACCAGTCCCCCCAGCCCTCGAGGAAGGCCCCCCCGGTCAGCGGCATGGATCCTGGCCGAGTGTGGCGGCGCTGGACACAGTCCGCAGCTGCCACACTGTGTTCCCAACCGCTAAGACCAGACATCACTCATGCGGTCGGGAACGCGGCCCATCGGGGGAGGAGCATCGCGGTAGGGCCTGCCGATGATGCGTTATTGCCGTTGCATGGCTGACTGGTGTCAAACTGGCGCCGGCCCCGATTTGGGAGTTCGAGTGGATTCTCCGCCTGATCGCCAATTACGATATTGGCATCAGGCAACGGAGATCCCGCCCATGATTGTGGATATAGCTCTGCCAATAGGTCTGTAGAAATTAGTGGCTTCATTTTCACTAGGGGACAGTTTTTGCAGGTGAGTAATAATGTGACCTAGAAAGTGTTCAGAAATGTGACCCAGGGAATTTTATTGACATGCCTAAATTAAAAAGGATCCCACCGGCTTTCTCCAAGAACCTTTATTGCCTGCTCAGTTAGGCAGGTTAAAACGCAGAACCGTCAACTCCAATATCCCAAGGCTGGGGAAGGTACATAAGTGGTTTGAATTAGCCACCTGCCTGTTTTCTGCTAGATTAAATTTGCCTTCGACAAGTAACTAAACACTAGAGAAAGAATTTATAATTATCAATATTTATAGCCGCTCATAAAATATGTTAGTTTTGAGTATTGTAGTTAATAAAAAATTGTGTCAAATTAATAATATTTCTTTTAACTATTACAGATAAATAATCATCAGCAAAATTCACAAACATGATCACTGAAACTACATTTAGAAAGTCTAGTATTGTGACTCTAAAACATCTACTTGAGTGCATCGCTGTTATTATTCTGGCAATTTTCATGGACCCATTCCAATACAAGTTTCTTATAATAAGGCCGGTGGCTGGTCCCTGTACTCATAAGAACATAATTACATAAGAACTAGGAGCAGGAGTAGGCCATCTGGCCCCTCGAGCCTGTTCCACCATTCAATGAGATCATGGCTGATCTTTTGTGGACACAGCTCCAATTTCCGGCCCGAACACCATAACCCTTAATCCCTTTATTCTTCAAAAAACTATCTATCTTTATCTTAAAAACATTTAATGAAGGAGCCTTTACTGCTTCACTGGGCAAGGAATTCCATAGATTCACAACCCTTTGGGTGAAGAAGTTCCTCCTAAACTCAGTCCTAAATCTACTTCCCCTTATTTTGAGGCTATGCCCCCTAGTTCTGCTTTCACCCGCCAGTGGAAACAACCTGCCTGCATCTATCCGATCTATTCCTTTCATAATTTTATATGTTTCTATAAGATCCCCCCTCATCCTTCTAAATTCCAACAAGTACAGTCCCAGTCTACTCAACCTCTCCTCATAATCCAACCCCTTCAGCTCTGGGATTAACCTAGTGAATTTCCTCTGCACACCCTCCAGTGCCAGTACATCCTTAAGGAGACCAAAACTGAACACAATTCGCGAGGTGTGGCCTCATTAACACCTTATACAATTGCAGCATAACCTCCCTAGTCTTAAACTCCATCCCTCTAGCAATGAAGGACAAAATTCCATTTGCCTTCTTAATCACTTGTTGCACCCGTAAACCAACTTGTTGCGACTCATGCACTAGCACACCCAGGTCTCTCTGCACAGCAGCATGTTTTAATATTTTATCATTTAAATAATAATCCCTTTTGCTGTTATTCCTACCAAAATGGATAACCTCACATTTGTCAACATTGTATTCCATCTGCCAGACCCTAACCCATTCACTTAGCCTATCCAAATCCCTCTGCAGACTTTCAGTATCCTCTGCACTTTTTGTTTTACCACTCATCTTAGTGTCGTCTGCAAATTTGGACACATTGGCCTTGGTCCGCAACTCCAAATCATCGATGTAAATTATGATCAATTGTGGGCCCAACACTGATCCCTGAGAGACACCACTAGCTACTGATTGCCAACCAGAGACACACCCATTAATCCCCACTCTTTGCTTTCTATTAATTAACCAATCCTCCATCCATGCTACTACTTTCCCCTTAATGCCATGCATCTTTATCTTATGCAGCAACCTTTGGTGTGGCACCTTGCCAAAGGCTTTCTGGAAATCCAAATATACCACATCAATTGGCTCCCCGTTACCTACTACACTGGTAATGTCCTCTCAAAATTCCACTAAATTAATTAGGCACGACCTGCCCTTTATGCACCCATGCTGCGTCTGCCCAATGGGACAATTTCCATCCAGATGCCTCGCTATTTCTTCCTTGATGATAGATTCCAGCATCTTCCCTACTACCGAAGTTAAGCTCACTGGCCTATAATTAACCACTTTCTGCCTACCTCCTTTTTTAAACAGTGGTGTCACGTTTGCTAATTTCCAATCCGCTGGGACCACCCCAGATTCTAGTGAATTTTGGTAAATTATCACTGGTGCATTTGCAATTTCCCTAGCCATCTCTTTTAGCACTCTGGGATGCATTCCATCAGGGCCAGGAGACTTATCTATCTTCAGCCCCATTAGCTTGCCCATCACTACCTCCTTGGTGATAACAATCCTCTCAAGGTCCTCACCTGTCATAGCCTCATTTCCATCAGTCACTGGCATGTTATTTGTGTCTTCCACTTTGAAGACCAACCCAAAAAACCTGTTCAGTTCCTCAGCCATTTCCTCATCTCCCATTATTAAATCTCCCTTCTCATCCTCTAAAGGACCAATATTTACCTTAGCCACTCTTTTTTGTTTTATATATTTGGAGAAACTTTTACTATCTGTTTTTATATTCTGAGCAAGTTTACTCTCATAATCTATCTTACTCTTCTTTATTGCTTTTTTAGTAGCTCTCTGTTGCCCCCTAAAGAGTTCCCAGTCCTCTAGTCTCCCACTAATCTTTGCTACTTTGCATGCTTTTTCCTTCAATTTGATACTCTCCCTTATTTCCTTAGATATCCACGGTCGATTTTCCCTCCTTCTACCGTCCTTCCTTTTTGTTGGTATAAACCTTTTGCTGAGCACTGAAAAATCGCTTGGAAGGTTCTCCACTGTTCCTCAACTGTTTCACCATAAAGTCTTTGCTCCCAGTCTACCTGAGCTAGTTCGTCTCTCATCCCATTGTAATCTCCTTTGTTTAAGCACAAAACACTAGTGTTTGATTTTACCTTCTCACCTTCGATCTGTATTTTAAATTCCATCATATTGTGATCGCTCCTTCCAAGAGGATCCCTAACTATGAGATCCTGAATCAATCCTGTCTCATAACACAGGACCAGATCTAGGACCGCTTGTTCCCTCGTAGGTTCCATTACATACTGTTCTCGGAAACTATCGCGGATACATTCTATAAAATCCTCCTCAAGGCTGCCTTGACCGACCTGGTTAAACCAATCGACATGTAGATTAAAATCCCCCATGATAACTGCTGTACCATTTCTACATGCATCAGTTATTTCTTTGTTTATTGCCTGCCCCACCATAATGTTACTATTTGGTGGCCTATAGACTACTCCTATCAGTGACTTTTTCGCCTTACTAGTCCTGATTTCCACCCAAATGGATTTAACCTTATCCTCCATAGCACCGATGTCATCCCTTACTATTGCCCGGATGTCATCCTTAATTAACAGAGCTACACCCTTACCATCCACTCTGTCCTTCCGAATAGTTTGATACCGTTGGATATTTAACTCCCAGTCATGACCATCCTTTAACCATGTTTCAGTAATGGCCACTAAATCATAGTCATTCACGATGATTTGCGCCATCAACTCATTTACCTTATTCCGAATACTACGAGCATTCATTTCTTTACCTCTGTTCTGAATCTTAACACCTCGATCAGTAACCTCTCCTAAATTATATTTCCTCTTAACTTTTCTCCTAATTTTCCTTGTCATTGAACCCATATCTTCATGTAACAACCTGCCACGTCGCTTACCATTAATGTTTTTACTTCCCGTTTTATTCCTTTTAATATTCCTGGTCCTATTCACTGAGCTCCCCTCAGTCACTGTACCTTGTACTGTCGCCCTTTTTGATTTTTGACTATGGCTTCTCTGCCTTACACTTTCCCCCTTACTGCCTTTTGTTTCTGTCCCTGTTTTACTACCTTCCAACTTCCTGCAACGGTTCCCATCCCCCTGCCACATTAGTTTAAACTCTCCCCAACAGCTCTAGCAAACACATCAGTTTGGACATCAGTTCCAGTCCTGCCCAGGTGCAGACCGTCCGGTTTGTACTGGTCCCACCTCCCCAGAACCGGTTCCAATGCATCAGGAATTTGAATCCCTCCCTCTTGCACCATCTCTCGAGCCACGCATTCATCCTATCTATTCTGACATTCTTACTCTGACTAGCTCGTGGCACTGGTAGCAATCCTGAGATTACTACCTTTGAGGTCCTACTTTTTAGTTTAACTCCTAACTCCCTGAATTCAGCTTGTAGGACCTCGTCCCGTTTTTTTACCTATTCATCGTTGGTGTCTATGTGCACCACGACAGCTGGCTGTTCACCCTCCCCCCTCAGAATGTCCTGCAGCCGCTCCGATACATCCTTGACCCTTGCACCAGGGAGGCAACATACCATCCTGGAGTCTCGATTGCGTCCGCTTTCACTATAGCCCTGCCATTCTTCTTCCTGCCCAGCTGCGCAGCAGAGCCAGCCACGGTGCCATGAACTTGGCTGCTGCTTCCTTCCCCTGGTGAGCCATCTCCCTCAACTGTATCCAAAGCGGTACATCTGTTTTGCATGGAGATGACCACAGGGGACACCTGCACTGCCTTCCTACTCTTGCTCTGTCTTTTGGTCACCCATTTTCTATCTCCATCAGTACCTTTCATCTGCGGTGTGACTAACTCGCTAAACGTGCTATCCATGACGTCCTCAGCATTGCGGAAGCTCCAAAGTGAGTCCATCAGCAGCTCCAGAGCTGTCAAGCAGTCTAACAGGAGCTGCAACTGGACACACCTCTTGCACGTGAAGGAGCCAGGGACAGTGGACGTGTCCCTGAGCTCTCACATCGCACACGAGGAGCATGACACGGTTCTGAGATCTCCTGCCATGTCTTAAACCTTCGGTTAACTTCAACAACTACAATTTCCAAAAAAACCAAAAAAATAAATAAACCAATGGAAAGAAAAAGAAAACAGAAAAACTACTTACCAGTCACTTACCAAGGATAAAAAGTACCTCCTCCCCCCCAAGCTTCGAATTCCCACCTAGATTCAAATTCCCAAACTCACTCTTTGCTGTCTCACTCTGGCTGTGTTTTCTCTGGCTCACTGGGAGAACTCATGGCATATAGGGCCATTGGCGTCTTTTTCAGGGTGGATTACTTCTTCCATTCTCTCACCAGTTTTTCACTAACATCGTCCCTTGCTGCAGCACAGTTATTTGCCAAGCTAGCAAATGTTACGACTTGAAAGCAGCTTCATACTTCATTCATTTTGCGAGTGGGCCCATTTTTATCCTTCACTTGCCATGCTATGTGAGGTCTGCCCTCTGTGGGTGTTCCTAAAACTCCCACACATCTTCACAACATAACCTATTTTCCCTGCTTGATCCAACGCACCAACTCGAGGTGAGTAAAATAAGCAATTCTGGTGTTCAAAAATGAGGCCCCCTATGATTGTGAGTGTCTCATTTTGTAACTGACTAAAATAATGGGGCCATCTTATACACTAGGTTGATTAATGCCATAATCTATGGTAAACTAAACTTCTTAAAATGTATGATAATATGCTTTTAAAAATATATGTATTATTGCTTTAAGTGTTTATTTTGAATGTGACATGGCAGTTGGGATAGAAAAGTGTGACATGCTTGTTAGTAAAGGACAGTTTTTTAATAAAATATATTTCAGGGTGTGAGACGATTCTAATAATTTGCTAGTCTAGGTAAATAGTGCTAAAAATATGTAAAAGCTCATTGGGTGTCATGTGTTTGTCAACTTTGTTGTAAGTTAGACTAGATCAAAGTCCTTAAGGTGCTTTGTTGCACTCTATCTTACTTACATCTCCCTAACATGATGTACTAACTTCCCCTGGAAAGAATAGTAACATGAGTACATTTGTTTGCTACACCATTACACCAAATGACATTAGTACTTCCTTTCCCAGTCACACATGCCACATATTAAATTTCTTTGTTCAATATTTATTACCGAGAGAGCTATTGATTACTAATTTGACACCAATCCCGCTTGTTAACCTTTCTCTTCTCGCATCTTACCACAGTATACTTATGAGACTTGCTTGCTTCAGCACTCAGAGATCGACCTCATTCATATTAAGCCCTGCAACTATTAGAGAACAATGTGTGTATATATATATATACTTCTGCGGCTATTCAACCTAATGCATCTGCTTTTGCAGATGACATCAGGGAAGTTTGCCCTTCATGCAGACATTAAGGGAGCACATGACAATGGTACTGAAATCTTTGACAGACCCACACCTCAGAGGTGGTTTGGAATCGCCTTCAGCCTCTTCCCCCAGGGAAACATATGCTGGAAGAAATAGGGGATAGTGAGCCAGAATCCTACATTCTGGCTTTCAGACTCTGAGGTTCAATTATAATGCAACATCTATCAATCAGGTTTCATAATGATGGCCTTCTGATTTCACCCAGGAGCAACACAAGTTAAAGAAGGGCGTGCTTGGACACCAAGGGGAAGCTGATGTGAAGGAGCAGGAAATCTGATCCCGAGGCCCCCGCCTTTACCTGCTCCTGAAGCCTTCAGTCAAGATGGAAGGAGGCCACAATCACTTTTTTACAGCATTAGCTGCCGTAAAGCAGATAGATTTAACAGGTCCAGCCAGATCGAGGGCCTTTGATAAACCAGGGAGAAAGTAAGTGTGTAAGAGAAGTGGGTAGGATCTGGGTGGGGAGGAGGCTTTTGTTTGGGCTTGGCGTTGTAGCGAATCGGGTTGGGTTGGGACTTAGCAGAGGGATGGAGCAGGGTGTGTGGAAGCTGGGATTCAGGCCTGGCCTTGGGTGGGTGGGGAGGTAGAGGTTGTATTGTTCTTTGTGTTGCTTATTTAGGATGGATTGCCTAGTGTTCCACAAAGGCCACAGTATAGCTTTTATTTCAACAAAGCTATGATTTTATTTACACTACTAAACTGGATTTCGACACTTAGTCCTCTTAGAATACAGAATTGATCAATAACATCTAACTACACTCACCTACTGCAAATCTTGCTAGCTGGTATAACTATAATCTAACCTTCTCACACTAACTGCTCTGATGACCTTTCTCTCGCTGTCTCCTGCTTACTCCTTCCCGAAGGTCTAGCATCACTGTTTATATAGTAGTATCTGCAGCTCCCTCTAGCGACTATTCATGGTACTACATTAACCCTTGTAATTTTTTTTTAATTCAAAAAATATATGCTTTATTCATAAAATTTATCATAAGCATTACAGAAACATTTCAAATTGTCTTGACTGTACATTTCCGGCAGAGTTACACATTGCCTTGACTTTCTTTCATTCAATTTTGATATTATCATACACATATCACTCTTTACATTACAATTCCTTCTTAAATATTTACATTGTCATGTTTGTTTTATACATTGGAGTGTTGGTGGCCCAGACAGAGGGCGGGTTTACACTGTTACCCGCCCCTCGGTGTACATTTGCTGGAAAGACCTTACACAGTGGTCTTTCCCCATTGTGCCTTGGCGGCAGCTGCCCCAAGCTTGAGTGCGTCCCTCAGCACGTAGTCCTGGACCTTGGAATGTGCCAGTCTGCAACACTCGGTCGAGGACAATTCTTTGCACCCATGTAATGCTGATAGTTACGATAATACCACAGGGGTGAGAATCAGGTGGCAGCTCTGAAGCCTGGGAAGCATGTCAGAGCTGAGCCTTTTTGTCAGGGTGGGGGGGGGGGGGGCGGAGTTGTCTGTCCCCATGGGGGAGGAAGAGTCCCATGGGTGTGGAAGGGCTGGGGGGGAGAAATGCCATGGGGGTCCCCGTGGAGGGAGTGGGAGCCAGGGTGTGTGGGGTGTCCTTTGGGGTTTTGGAGGGATTCTGGGAGTTCCTTGGGGGCTTGGAGTGGGTCTGTACAGTAGTTACCCAGAAGTTATATGTACCCTGGAGCTCAGAATGTATGGCCCTATAATCCATTTCAAAAGTAGGGGAGGTAGAGTAATGACAGTGATGACAAAATTAAAAGATGAAAATGCTTCACTAATTGTTAAGATTTATGTTTCCCCTTTAGCAGTTGAGGAGCAGTCCTCAAGAGGCTCCATTTCATCTTGTTTCTCCGTCTAAGTGACCAAAGCAGCTGGGACCACTTTCCTCATGATATCTAGGTTGAGGGCTTTCGGACTGGTAATGTTGCACAGGACACTCCCATCTACCTCAATTTGGGAGACACATTTTGGAATCGTTCCCCTCCTGCCCTAACCATACAGCAAAATAAATCCTACCACTAACTCTACACTAAAATTAATATAGTATTCACTGCTCACAGTGCAATCTGCTCTTCACTGGGGAGGCCAAATGCAGATTGTATATTCCCTTTATGGAACAACTCCATTCAGTCCACAAGCATGACCCTAGCATCCATTGGCCTGCCAGTGTAATTCTCCATTCTACTTTCACACTGGTTCATCTGACCTCCATCTCCTGCCGTGTCCCAGTGAAGTTTAATTCTAGTTGACCAAATGATTCGCTGTGAAACTTGCAAAGGTAGATGTGTCCCATCTATTGCACCCTGAACTTTCGCGAAATCTACAACATGATAAAAATGTGCAGCATGATCTTAGTGCTGCCTAGTTGTCACCTGAAATCATGGGCGAAATTCTCCGGAAACGGCGCAATGTCCGCCGACTGGCGCCCAAAACGGCGCAAATCAGTCGGGCATCACGCCGCCCCAAAGGTGCGGAATGCTCTGCATCTTTGGGGGCCGAGCCCCAACCTTAAGGGGCTAGGCCGGCGCCGGACGAATTTCCGCCCCGCCAGCTGGCGGAAAAGGCCTTTGGTGCCCCGCCAGCTGGCGCGGAAATGACATCTCCGGGCGGCACATGCGCGGGAGCGTAGCGGCCGCTGACGGCATTCCCGCGCATGCGCATTGGAGGGAGTCTCTTCTGCCTCCGCCATGGTGGAGACCGTGGCGGAGGCGGAAGGGAAAGAGTGCCCCCACGGCACAGGCCCACCCGCGGATCGGTGGGCCCCGATCGCGGGCCAGGCCATCGTGGGGGCACCCCCTGGGGCCAGATCGCCCCGCGCCCCCCCCCCAGGACCCCGGAGCCCGCCCGTGCCGCCTTGTCCCGCCGGTAAGGTAGGTGGTTTAATCTACGCAGGCGGGACAGGCATTTTAGCGGCAGGACTTCGGCCCATCCGGGCCGGAGAATCGCGCGGGGGGGGCCGCCAACTGGCGCGGCGAGATTCCCGCCCCCGCCAAATATCCGGTGCCGGAGACTTCAGCAACCGGCGGGGGCGGGATTCACGCCAGCCCCCGGCGATTCTCCGACCCGGCGGGGGCGCGGGGAATCTCGCCCCATATGACTTCCCCAGCTTTCCTGAAAATGATACCAGAGTGTAGTCCCAACACTGCTGATGTTGAGGTGGAGCTGCACAAGATGTGAAAGATTTTCCTCTATGCACTCTACAGAACCATCCCAGAAAATATAATTGCAAAAATGTGTAACCAAGTATCAGGCCAGAGCTAAACATTATCGTCCCTCACACATACAGTCTGTATGCTGCATGATAGCCCCTTGTGTGCAGCAGATGGCATATTTGAATTTCTGCTGTGCGAATCTAGGGGCAGAATTTTCTCCTGCTAACAGGTTTGAGGGCAAGGGTGGTTCTAAAGCCTTTGGAATGGTTTCCCACTGGACTCCTGCATGCTCTGACCTCTCCACAATTTCATGCTGAGACAGGCGAGGAATCGACCAGCCAGCCATTGCCCCAATAGAAGCCCTTAAGTGTCCAATTATTGACCACATAAGGACCACGTCCCACCCAATCTCAGGCTGGTGGGAGGAGTTCAGGTATAGTCAGGAGGGTTGGGGGCAGCTCAAAACGTAATCCCGTTCAGGCTTGGCAGGCTGCCAGAAAGTGGCACTTACATCAGCAGCCTCCTTTTAACATTGGGCGCACATAGCCCAATTGTCCTTCCCACTCCCAGCCTCCTCTCCATCACCGCCCACATGCTCCCTTCTGCTCACCCGCCTGGGCCTCATCTCCAAACCCCATCGTGAGATTGCAACACTTAGCTGGTCCTGAATTCCTCACACGTAGGGGTGAAATTCTCCCATTTTGAGCCTATGTGTGGTGCATTTGAGTGTAAAATGGCTGCAGGGCAGGAATGTGTTTTCTGCTGACTCCTCAGATGACGGAAGGAAAACTTCAACATCCTAAAACATCCTGACCCTGAAGTTGAGAAAAAAGATTACCCTAATCATTCATGGGTGGGTTTTCCAGAGACTACAGAAAAGGTTGATGGCATTTGGCAGGTTCAGTCAAAATGGTATCACCAGTTCTTGCATGTTGTTTTACAGTAAACTATGCTGTGCTCTGATTTGGAAGCTTCTTCAGAACCATAGAGCGCGAGGTTTCGTCAGACATACGTATCTCATAGTGCTACCACAGGGGATTTCTGATGCAGCCATCATTGGGAAAGTGGGCGAACACAGGCCAAAGTGAGATTTGCTATTACTGTCTACAAATATTTGAATGTGATGTGGGGGGAAGGGGACAGAGCTGCTTTCGGCTAGACTGTGCTGCTTGACATTGTTCTACACATCAAATTTCCCCTCCAACCAAGACAGCTTCAAGAATTCCTGGTGCCAATAGGTGCCGCTTAAGTAACAGCAACTCGCACTTAGATCAGAGGAAAGCCAAGTAGAGGTGAGAAAACAAAATTATCAGAGTCTTTAACGGCCTGATCTTATCTTCAAATTCTGTGGTCTTTATACAAATTATTTTATGGGAGGTCCTGCCCAACACCTTCTCACCAGGTTGCACTAGGAATGCTGGAGACTCGATCAGCTGGGCTTTGCTGAGGTCACGGGACTCTGAAGACGGATCAATTGTGGGTCGGGAACCTGAAAGCTGGACATTGAAGGTAATCTTCCCAGAAGCAGCCAATTAAGAAACCTGCTCCAGGGGCCTGATCCGGTTAAGGATGGCAGATGCATCAGTGAATTGGGAGCCCAGTGCCCAGAGGACCCACTGCCCCGTGGGGAGAGATGGCATTATTGGGACAGGCAGGACACCACGAGGGTACCGCAAAATGCAAATGCTATCTGCAGGAAAGTAAAAACTATAAAGGTTCCTAGTTCTGCCAGACCATCAGTGTTAGGATGAACTCCACAGGATTGTCTGTGCTGGAGTGATGTAGAGGTGTTGCTGTTAATTCTGGGCTTAATGAGAGCTCAGCTGCCATCGGGAAGTTCACAGTGGTATCTCTCCCCCCCACTTGGTCCAATAATGGATCTCCCATTTCTGCCCAGTGAGTAGCCTTTGCTACACTCATACTGCCTCTGGCAGTATTACTTGGAGACAGGAATGGGATGGGTCAGCTACCCGACGCACTATTTTCAGATTTTGTTCCCAGTCACAGAATCATTACAACGCAGAAGGAGACGATTTGGCCCATTGTGCCTGCACTAGCTCTTCAAATGAGCATCATGAATTAATGCCATTCTCCTGTCCTTTTCCCTTACACATTGTTTTTTTTTTAAAATTCCAATTAAGGGGCAATTTAGCATGGCCAATCCATCTACCCTGCACATCTTTATGTTGTGGGGATGAGACCCATGCAGACACACGGGGTGAATGTGCAAACTCCACACGGACAGTGACCCGGGGCAGGGATTGAGCCCGGGTCCTCCGCGCCGTGAGGGAACAGTGCTAACCACTGTGCTGCCCTGCACATTGTTACTATTGAAGTAATCATCGAGTACCCTCTTGAATGACCCGATTGAACTTACCTTCACTACACTTCCAGGTAGTGCATTCCAGACCCGAATTATTCACTGTGTGAAAACATTTTTACTTAGAATACATTTGCATCTTTTTCAAATCACTGTGCCCTCTCATTCTTGATCCTTTTACGAGTGGGAACAGTTTCTCACAATCTAGTCTGTCCATCCTTCTCATGATTTTGAACATTTCTATCAAATCTCCTCTTAGCCTTTTTCTCGCCAAGGAGAACAGTCCCAACCGCTCCAATCAATCCTCAGAACTGAAATCTCTCATTCCTGGAGCCAATCTTTCAAATCTCTTCTGTAATCTCTCCAATGCAGTCATATTCTTCCTACAGTGTGGTGTCCAGAACTGTACACAGTATTGCAGCTGAGGTCCAACTCGTGCCTTGTATAAGTTCAGCATTACCTCCTGGCTTGTGTACTCTGTGCCACTATTAAGAAAGGCCAGAAACCGCCTGTTTTATTAACAGCTCTCTCCACCTATCCTGCCACCTACAATGATCTATGCATGTATACACACAGGTCCACCTGTTCCTGCACCTCTCAGAATTGTACCCATTATTTTTTATTATCTGTCCATGTTCTTCAGACCAAAATGCATCACCTTGCACTTCTCCACATTGAGCTTCATCTTCAACTATCTGCCTACCTTGTGGTGTGCTTTGTGTTGCTAAATTCGGGATGGTTGGCGTAGTGTTCACAAAGCCTACAAAATAGCTTAAACTTAAACAAAGCTATAAACTTATTAACACTGCTAATTTGGAGTACTCCGAAATAATACAGTTAATTATTAACATATAAACTACACTCATCGACAACTAATCTCCATACTGATATAAACTATGATCTGCTCTTACTCACACTATCTATACTTCTGTCTGGCTCTAGCTAACTCCTGCACTACTCTCCCCCACAAGGCCTTATTTACTTGTAATGGTAGCTCCCTCTGGTGGCTACTCTAGGCATTTCATTAACCCTTGCAGTTCTTACATTTATAATACCACACACTCCACCAACATATCTATGTCCTTTTGAAGTTCTACACTGTCCTCCTCACAGTTCTCAATACTTCAATGTTTTTTGCCATCTGCAAACTTTGAAGTTGTCCCTGTACACCAAGATCTAGATCATTGATATTTATCAGGAAAAGCAAGTGTCCCAATACCAACCCCCGGGGAACACCACTACAAACCTTCCTCCAGCCCAAAAAATATCCATTGAGCAATACTCTTTGCTTTGTATTATTCAGCCCATTTTTGTATCCATGTTGCTACTGTCCCTTTATTTCCACCCATCGCTTCAAGACAGGGAATATTCCGCACAACATAATCTTCCCTGTAATGAAGCACAGACGTTCAGACATGCACTACAATTGGAAGATAGAGTGAGGCCTTAAACCAGCCAGAACGGGCCGCTTTAAGACAAGGATTTCTCCCTGTGGAATTTAAAAGTGAGTTGGATATACATTTGAAAGGAAAATTTGAAGGGTTTGTGGACAGAAGCATTTCACAAATTCTTATGAAAAATTATTTAGCCAATCCCATCATTAAATCGACTTGCATTTTGTCATGTGCATGATAACTCTATAGTAACAATAATCTTTATTAGTGTCATAAGTAGGCTTACATTAACACTGCAATGAAGTTACTGTGAAAATCACCTAGTCGCCACAGTCCGGTGCCTGTTCGGGTACACTGAGGGAGAATTCAGAATGTCCAATTCATCTTAGTACGTCTTTCGGGGCTTGTAGGAGGAAACCGGAGCACCCGGAGGAAACCCACGCAGACATAGGGAGAACGTGCAGATTCCACACAGACAGTGACCCAAGCCGCGAATCGAACCTGGGTCGCTGGTGCTCTGAAGCAACACTGCTAACCACTGTGCTACCGTGCCTCCCATTATTGTAGGATACAATAAGGGAGAAGTTTCAAAATAAGTGGTTTTTATGTTCAATGTCACAGACAGATTTGTTGGTAGTAACATCTATACAATCTTTTCAAAGACCATCTCATCTTCGTATGGGAACGTCCTTCACTTTGTGGGAAAATATGCAGCAGTCAGACTTAAATGCTTGCAGCAGCTTATGAGGACAAATGCACTTAGAAAATGTTTTACTGCAAACTTGGAATTTGGTTGTTCGTACCATACAAGTAGACCTGCTGCAGGGCACAGAGTTTCTGGTTTCACAGATGCTGTAGTGGAAATGCCCCTGCAGGAGGTAAGAGGTAGGAGGGATGCAGTTTTTGCGTTGACAGATGGAGGGTTCAAGGAGGACAGCAACAGAAAGCTGAAACTGATTTGTCAAGGTAGCCAGCACCAGTTCCAGCATTTGGCAAAGAGCCACTCTGTGACAGAGGTTTATTGGATGAATAGAAATTTCCTACTGTTAAATATCGGGATGACGAAAGCCATTGGCTTCAGCCCTGCCACAAACTCCATTCCCTAACCACTGTGTGTGCCTGAACCAGCCTGGAAATGTTGGCATCCCCATTCAGCCATCAGCTGATTTCTACTTCATGTTCTCGCCATCAGCAAGATTGCTACTTCCACCTCCATAACATTGCCCACCTCCACTCAGCCCATTTGCTGCTGAAACTTTCATTGTGTCTTTGTTACCTGCAGATGTGACTATTTCAACGCTCCCCTGGCTGGTGTCTCACTTATCACCCGACATAAAGAAGAGGTCACCCAAAACTTTGTTGCCTATATCCTAGCTCACACCAGGTTCCCTTTTTCCCCCTAGCCTATAGGTCTGGCATTGCTTCAATTTAAAATTCTCATCATCGTGTTCAAATCCTTCCATGCCCTCACCATCTCTGTAACTTCCACAGATACTCTGAGATCTTTGTATTACTCCAAATTCCTTAGCTCTGCCATTCAGCTTCCTCAATTTTAATCTCTGAATCTCGCTTCTTAAAACCACTCTGGCTCTCTTACCATTGTCGCCTCACTTAAAACCTGCCTCTTTTGACCAAGCTTTTGGTCTGACCAGTCACACCTTTTTGTGTGACTGTCATATTTTGTCTCATAATGCTGCTGTGAAATATCTTGAGACATCTTACTGTATTAAGGCACATTATATAAATGCAAGTTGTTATTGTCATTAATAGATTAGGCAGAGTAAGAACCAGCCACACCTCCCAAGAATGCACTTAATTAAGCATTTATGTCGCAAACAATCTTGTTCCCCTGTGTCTGTGAAAGTGTTTTAAGAGCTAATCATTAATGCTCATGAGATTGCTCGGTACTCTTCAGCTGTCAACTGCAACTATTCCTTCACGCATGTATTTACATGTATCCAGCCTAATGAGAGGCTTGAAGTGTTCACCTGTCAGAACCCTCATTACGCAAACACCTAGGTTTTACTACATTTCAGGGTTACTGAAGTTAATTTAACCCATTCACTGTTAATTTTCTAGAGCAGTGCAGTCTCTAACAGTGAAGAGACTGGTTATAGCTGGTGGTCCTTCGACCACCACCCTACCATCTGCTGTGAGAGGTTTTGCTGCTGTTGAGAGGGAGGCAATGGAAGGCGTCAGAGGGGAAACAAGAGGGCTGGTGCCAGCTCTGGTCTTTAGATAATACGGGGTGTTTTGTCAGGCAAGGAGAAGTTGATTTGCATCAGTGCATGTGGAGAATTGAATCCCAAAATTTGTTTATGGGACCTGGGTGTCTCAGGCTGTGCCAGCATTTATTGTCCATCCCGAATTGTCCTTGAGGGGGCAGTTAAGAGTCAACTACATTGCTGTGGGTCTGAGTCACATGTAGGCCGGACCAGGTACGGACAGCAGATTTCCTTTCCTAAGGACATTAGTGAACCAGATGGGTTGTTACGACAATCAACATGGTCATCATTCAGCTTTGATTCCAGATTTTTATTGAATTCACATTTCACCATTTGCAGTGGTGGGAATTGTACCTGGGTCCCCAGAAGATTACTCTGGGTCTCTGGTTTACTAGTCCAGTGACAACACCACTACGACACTGCCTCCCTAAATCATCCGGGTATCTGTGGGGCAGGAATGGTGACGAGCGAGGAATCCTCTTGGATCTGTCAGATTGTAATCATAAAGTAGTTAAGAAGCTGAAAAATCAATTAAGACCTATCCGAACCCTCAGTTCTGGATTTCCCAACCATGGGACCGGTTCACTGATCTGTCAGCAACTCACCAGGATCACTGAGGTGAATGCATAGTGGGAAGAGCAAACTGGGATAGTATAGGCTGGTGAAACTGAAGAGCTCCAACCACGACCAGGTGAGAGACTGCTGTTCGAAGCATTTCTCCACTGAGAGAGTGCTTTTACAGAACGATAGGTGACTTCTAACTTCGCCGAAGTCATTTCACCATTCTAGCACTTCATTCACATTCAGCTGCTCTTCTCTTTGCCAACCTTCACCACAGTATGGGAAAAGCTGATGCAACTGCACCTTACATCTCCAATAAGGGCATGGGCCAAATCCAGCAATAGCAGGAGCAATGCCAGCAGCAACATCAGCCACCTTCTCTTCCTCTGCATACTCTCAGGGCAGAGAGGATAGACCCTAAGATCAAGCTGGAAGCAGGTGAAACCCCCAACACAGGGCCTACAGGCAGAGGATCAGCTCTCCTGACTTCTCAGGGCACTAGTGCTTCACGAAGCTCTGGCTCTCACTGTGGGTCACTGCTGACACCTGCAGCCTCCTGGATCAAGACCACCTTCCCTGTGGAGAAAGTGGGCAAACACTGCCCAATGGCCAACACACTGTGCTGGATTCTCCGCCTCGCCACCCCATATTCCTGCCCCAACCCGCTGGCGGGATTCTCCGTTACGCCAGCCGTCAATGGGGTTTCCCATTGTGGGGCAGCCCCACGTCGTCGGGAAACCCCTGGGCGCCGGCAAAACGGAGAATCACACCTGCAGAGAATCCCGCCCACTGTTCTTTCTCACATCTAGTCACGCCCTCTCTTCTCCTGCAGGAAGAGAAAGCAAAGAGTCCAGGTGTTCAATAATAGTACATGTGGAGAGGACTAAAGGACAACATTTGTGGAGGCTGGCTGTCTAGCACGAGTACAGGGGTGCAGTGGGCTGAGGGTGAGGTGTGAGTATTAGCTGCTCAGAAAAAGATGCATGCAGAGGGAGGGATGAGTGGAGCTGCAGAGTGTGTTGTGCTGGGGTGTTGCGTTGGGGCTGGTTTAGCACAGTGGGCTAAACAGCTGGCTTGTAATGCAGAACAAGACCAGCAGCACGGGTTCAATTCCAATGCCGGCCTCCCTGAACAGGTGCCGGAATTTGGCGACTAGGGGCTTTTCACAGTAACTTCTTGAAGCCTACTTGTGACAATAAGCGATTATTATTATTATTATTAGGTGCACTGTGCAGGTAAAATCTGAGAAAGTCAGCATGTGGGACTTGCACCTGAAATTGTTCTGCCATTCCTGCCGTTCCAAGCTCCTGGATCCTACTGTCTCCAGACTGGAGGCATTACATTTCTAATGCTGACCTAATCAGCCACATCCATTCATGCCTGCATGGTTGGAGAGGCTGTCCTCTGCCTCCTGTCCTTGTAAAAGTTCACCTTAAGGCAGTCTCTCAGGTCCCATAGCAAGAATTCCAAGTAAGAATGAGAGTCCCGGGGAGTGGGGGCTGCGGGAGCACAGCGTTCCCACTCTGCTCCTATTGTTGCTGCAGCCTCAAAATTCAAGTGCTGTTGAGTTCTTGTTACTCTTTAATCTTTCTTTTGATAGAATGGACACTTCATCTTGTCTGTCCTCGCCAATTGGCCAGGCAAACTGGAGGCAGACTGACAATGCCACTAGGCACACAAATTAGTTAATTGGATTCCCAACCTGACAATAATAGTCCCACCTATTTCAGAAGGACAAAAGAACTATAGAAACATGGGCGGCATGTGCCGCAGTGGTTAGCACTGCGGCGCTGAAGACCTGGGTTCGAATCCCGGCCCTGGGTCACTGTCCGTGTGGAATTTGCACATTCTCCACATGTCTGCGTGGGTTTCACCCCCACAATCCAAAGATGTGCTGGTTAGGTGGATGGGCCACGCTAAATTGCCCCTTAATTGGAAAAAGAAAAATAATTGGCTACTCTAAATTTATTTTTAAAAAAGAACTGAAACATAGAATTCCTTCAGTGCAGAAGGAGGCCATTTGGCCCATCGAATCTGCATCAACCCTCTGAAAGAGCATGTAAACTAGATCCAACTCCCCTGCCCTATCCCCATAACCCATCTAATCTGCATATCTTTGAACATTAAGGTGCAATGTAGCATGGCCAATCCACCTACCCTGCACATCTTTGGACTGTGGGAGGAAACCAGAGCATCCGGAGGAAACCTATGCAGATACAGGGAAAACTCCACACAGACAGTCACACAAGGCCGAAATTGAACCCAGGTTCCTGACGCTGTGAGGCAATGATTTCACTCAACATCCCTGCTTTAATCACCACTTCATTACAGCCTCAATTAAATACTGTGACCCATTGTCTAATGGGTGCCTGTGGAACATTGGCCTGACATTAAAATGCGCTGAGGTGTAACAGTTCTCAGTCTCATCTCCTGCTCTTCAGGAAAATCTGGAGGACTTAGTTCCGTTCTGTCAAAAAGAGAGGCTTACATTCATATATTATCTTATATTTCACAGAAATGTTCCCAAGTGCTTCACAGACAATGAATTATTTTGAAGTGCAGTGACTGCTATGCATGCAAATGTCATAGCTATTTTTCACATTGCAAGATGAATTGCCAGTTAAGCTATTTTAGTAATTTGATTGAGCGAGGAATATTTGCCAGAACAATATCGCTCCTTGCTTTCCTTTGAATAGCACAGGATCTTTAATGTCTAGCTGTGCCCATGGCCCCAGTTTAACATCTCATGTGAAGGACAGCAACTCCCAACAGTGAAACCGTCCTTCAGTCTGGGTTAGACTACATTCTGAGTTCAAATCTAGTGGTGGAATTTTAAACCACAACTTGCTGCCTCAGATGCAAGTATACTGCCCATTAAACCTGAAAGGTCCTGGTTCTAAACCAGGTTATATGGAACTTTAAGCATCTATGGCCTTAAATTACATGGTTGGATTATTCTGCACTTGTATTTTCCAACCTTTTAAAAAATAAATTTAGAGTACCCAATTCCTTTTTTCCTCTTATGGGGCAATTTAGCATAGCCAATCCACCTAGCCTGCACATCTTTGGGTTGTGGGGGCGAAACCCACGCAAACACGGGGAGAACGTGCAAACTCCACACAGACAGTGACCCAGAGCCGGGATCGAACCTGGGACCTCGGCACCGTGAGGCAACAGAGCTAACCCACTGCGCCACCATGCTGCCCTGTATTTTCCAACCTGTGGTCCACGGACCACCAGGTCTGTGGGTCCATTGAAAAAAACCAGATCCATTGGAAACAAATGGCCATGGAAAAAAATGTCTGCGGAGAAAAAATAACGAGCACCTCATGTAGCATACTAATCCTTGTTAAAATATTTTCGCAATTACTTTCGGCATCATATTAATCCCCGGATTTATGGGGGGGCATATGGAGAGGTGACTGTTGTGATGGGAACATGACAGGAACACCAATCAGAGCCTTGGTAGCTCTAAATTTCCTGATAGGCTCATAAGCAGGCAATACAGAACAGTATTGGGCTCTGATTGGTGGACCCCCCCTTTAGAGCAGGAAAACAGTTTGCCAGACGTTGTGAGGTGGTGGAGACTCAGAGCAGTTCAGACACGGATTCCCTGAATTGCTGTGAA
The DNA here is from genome assembly GCF_047496885.1 of Scyliorhinus torazame. Taxonomy (NCBI): domain Eukaryota; kingdom Metazoa; phylum Chordata; class Chondrichthyes; order Carcharhiniformes; family Scyliorhinidae; genus Scyliorhinus; species Scyliorhinus torazame. The sequence continues at coordinate 152,596,360 of NC_092719.1, forward strand.
GTTTCTGAATTTTCATTGCGTAAAGGTGCAAAGCAGCTGCCAGATTTCTGGCAGCCTGAGGCAAAAGTGAAGTCGCCGACCTAAAATCGGGGTGCGAGTCTGCTAAGCCTGCAGTGAGGCGAGGAGGAGGTGTTAGCCAACGGCTATCGAGGGGAGCAGAGGGGTGACAATCAATCTCCCGGCCAGGGCTGAGGATGACAGTTGGGCAGCCAGCCAAAAGGAACAGAGGTCAGATAGCCGGCAGCCAGCGTGGAGGGCACGTAGTCGTCGAGGCTCGATGCCCAGCCACTTGAGCGAGAGTTGAGCAGCACAGCAGTCCGGAGGTGCGAAGAACGCCAGGCAAGCATCAGCATCATGTCTCGGGGAATCAGAAGTAGCAATCAGCAGGAGCTAGATGACTCAACCAGACCGGGAGGCCAGATAGCCAGGCAGAGTTGAGAGTGAGAGGGCTGGGCAGCAACCAACATCTTCTTTCTTTTTCACCTCGAGAGTAAGTCAGCTGTATGGAACTGTCTTGTGACAGTGCTTTAAAGCTGGATTTCTCTCAGAACCACCTGATTGAACTTTGGCTTAAAGTTGCCTTTGAATTTCCGAAAGCAGTAAAAGTTTCTGAAGGCTTTTCCCATAACCTACCTTTCCAAAACTGGATTTTCAGGGCTTGTTGTATTGGAGAACAAATGTCGGAATAAACTTAACGTTGAACCAGACCTCTGATTGAAACCGTCATCCCTGAAACCTAACATCCAGTATTTGATGTCTGCAAATCAACATCAGCCTTCTCAATGAGGGGTAAGCGTAATCCTTTTCTACTGGTGGGCCTATTCCAAGTCAATGTGCTGTGACGAGTGCCATCTATTTGTGAGTGTGCTGTGACCAGTGGTGTTCCACAGGGATCAGTGCTGGGACCTTTGCTCTTTGTAGTATATATAAATGATTTGGAGGAAAATGTAACTGGTCTGATTAGTAAGTTTGCAGACGACACAAAGGTTGGTGGAATTGCGGATAGCGATGAGGACTGTCAGAGGATACAGCAGGATTTAGATTGTTTGGAGACTTGGGCGGAGAGATGGCAGATGGAGTTTAATCCGGACAAATGTGAGGTAATGCATTTTGGAAGGTCTAATGCAGGTAGGGAATATACAGTGAATGGTAGAACCCTCAAGAGTATTGAAAGTCAAAGAGATCTAGGAGTACAGGTCCACAGGTCATTGAAAGGGGCAACACAGGTGGAGAAGGTAGTCAAGAAGGCATACGGCATGCTTGCCTTCATTGGCCGGGGCATTGAGTATAAGAATTGGCAAGTCATGTTGCAGCTGTATAGAACCTTAGTTAGGCCACACTTGGAGTATAGTGTTCAATTCTGGTTGCCACACTACCAGAAGGATGTGGAGGCTTTAGAGAGGGTGCAGAAGAGATTTACCAGAATGTTGCCTGGTATGGAGGGCATTAGCTATGAGGAGCGGTTGAATAAACTCGGTTTGTTCTCACTGGAACGAAGGAGGTTGAGGGGCGACCTGATAGAGGTCTACAAAATTATGAGGGGCATAGACAGAGTGGATAGTCAGAGGCTTTTCCCCAGGGTAGAGGGGTCAATTACTAGGGGGCATAGGTTTAAGGTGAGAGGGGCAAGGTTTAGAGTAGATGTACGAGGCAAGTTTTTTACGCCGAGGGTAGTGGGTGCCTGGAACTCGCTACCGGAGGAGGTGGTGGAAGCAGGGACGATAGTGACATTTAAGGGGCATCTTGACAAATACATGAATAGGATGGAAATAGAGGGATACGGACCCAGGAAGTGTAGAAGATTGTAGATTAGTCGGGCAGCATGGTCGGCACGGGCTTGGAGGGCCGAAGGGCCTGTTCCTGTGCTATACATTTCTTTGTTCTTTGTTTGTAAACTATTAGAAATAACAGTTTTTAATACCCCTCTTGATATATTATATAAAGTCAACGCCCATCAACCATAGGTTATATAAAAAATGTTTCAAAAGGCTGGCCTGTGCGGTGGTCCGCGAAAGCATTTTTTTGATGATCAGTTGTTCCCACAAAGGAAAAGGTTGGGGACCACTGTTCTACACAAACACAATTCGGGTTTTACTTCAACAGACCTTTGGTCTTCATAATATTTGGAGGTAAACATAACTACTTGAGGTGCTAGAAACATCAAAAATACTTTTGTTTCGAGTCAAATATGTAATACCAACTACAGTAACTAAAATCCATTCAAAACAGGGGTTCCACAATCCAAAGGGAACCCCACGTGCATGTAAGAATTTGCGTATTATGCCAAGAAATCTTCCAACTCAGTTGATACCTAGCTTTTAATGAGTGGTTGACCAATATTATTTAATTTTCAGAGGCCATGAGCTATTTAACAATGTGACTGCGCTGTTAACAATGCACAGTTTTTGTAATTGAGATACAAGGACTGACAAAAAGCTCTTAATTAAAAGGTTGTTCATACTGACAGTAGGTGGTATGTGCTCATTCTCACAGGGGACAAGATGCTGGAACAGTTTTTCGTACGGAAATACATTTTTAATGTTGTATCTATCATTCTGATTTGCTTTGCATTACAAATCAATGACAGGCCACATGTAATTACACTGATGCCAATCTGAATACCAACCCCACATATCAAAACTGTCTTTAGAACCCTATGGAAGTAAGTCAAACTGATGTTCACAGCTTAATTTAAATCTTTGCTCTTTCTCCTCAGGCAGCATGTCACAACACAGTGTTGAGTAATGTCCAATATCAATAAAAAAGGACTTTAAAGTACAAACAAAGGTGGATCCCAAAACTTTAATGTAAAAAGATTATGTTCATAAAGGAATAAGGCCTTCAAAAAACAAAGGCATTTGATTCAATTTTGTAATGAGAACCTAGGGACGTAGAGCTATTAAGAAAATTATAGAAGATGATGTTAAAGCCATAGAGAGAGCAGAGATGATTTATTAGAATGATACCAGGAACGAGGAATTTTAGGTACAAGGAAAGATTCGCGAAATTGGGCTTGTTCTACTTGGAGCAGAGAAGATTAAGAGGTGACCTTATTGAGGTGTTCAAAATTATGAACAATTTTGACAGGGTAACAAAGGGTATTCTGTTTCTACTATTTGGTATACCAGTGACTAGGGGTGACAATTTCAAGACGGTCAGCAAGAGAGCTAGGAGTGAGATGGCTCGTTGGTGAGGATGCTTAATTGGGCAAGGGCAAATTACATCCAAATTAGACAGGAAATGGGGAATGTGGATTGGGAGCGGCTATTTGAGGGCAAATCCACGTCTGTCATGTGGGAGGCTTTTAAAGACCAGTTGATTGATGTGCAGGACCGGCATGTCCACGTTAGGGCATGGTAGCACAGTGGTTAGCACTGTTGCTTCACAGCGCCAGGGTCTCAGGTTCGATTCCCGGTTTGGGTCACTGTCTGTGCGGAGTCTGCACGTTCTCCCTGTGTCTGCATGGGTTTCCTCCGGGTGCCCCGGTTTCCTCCCACAAGTCCCGAAAGACGTGCTGTTAAGTGAATTGGACATTCTGAATTCTCCCTCTGTATAGCCGAGCAGGTGCCGGAGTGTGGCGACTCGGGGCTTTTCACAGTAACTTCATTGCAGTGTTAATGTAAGCCTACTTGTGACAATAAATATTATTATTATAAAACATGAAGGATAGAAATGTCTGGATTTGGGACCCATGGATGACAAGGGAAACTATAAGTCAAAAAGAAAAAGGCTACTACAGAGGGGAAGGCAGGCAGGGGGTTTGGGTCTTCCGAACCTGATGTATTACTCCTGGGCGGCGAATGTGGAGAAGGTGCGGAGCTGGGTAAGAGGGGTTGATTCCCAGTGGGTCAGAATGGAGGAGGGTTTGTGCAGGGGGTCGGGATTGAAAGCACTAGCAACAGCGCCGCTCCCGATAGCCCTGGAGTACTCAGGGAGTCCGGTAATAATAGCTTCATTGAGAATTTGGAGGCAGTTTCGCCAACACTTCAGGCTGGGGGCAGGGTCAAGGGAAATGCCGATTTGGGGAACCACAGATTTGAGCCAGGGAGATGGGATGGATATTTTCGGAAATGGGAGGAGAAGGGGACTAAGACACTGAAAGATTTGTTTCTTAGGGGTCGGTTTGCAGGATTGAAGGAGCTGGAAGCAAAGTATGGGCTGGAGGAGGGGGAAATGTTTAGATACATGCAGGTTCGAGATTTTGCCAGGAAGGAGATACAGAACTTCCCGGAGAAGCCGGCCTCCACATTGCTGGAGGAGGTGCTGACGATAGGGGGACTGGAGAAGGGGGCAGTGTCAGCGGTCTACGGAGCTATTTTGGAGGAGGAGAAGGCACCACTGGAAGGGAACAAAGCAAAGTGGGAGGAAGAGTTGGGAGAGGACACGGAGGAGGGGTTCTGGTGTGAGGTGCTCCGGAGAGTGAATGCCTCCACCTCGTGTGCAAGGTTGGGGCTGATACAGCTGAAGGTGGTATACAGAGCACACCTCACGAGGGCGAGGATAAGCCGATTCTTTGAAGGAGTAGAAGATGCGTGTGAACGTTGCAGGGGGTGGCCCCACTAATCATGTTCATATGTTTTGGTCCTGTCCAAAGCTAGAGGATTACTGGAAGAAGGTTTTTAGGGTAATTTCTAAAGTGGTGCACGTGAAACTGGACCCAGGCCCCCGGGAGGCCATATTCAGGGTGTCGGACCAGCCAGGGTTGGAAGCGAGTGCGGAGGCAGATGTCGTAGCCTTCGCTTCGTTGATCGCCCGAAGGCGGATCCTGATGGGTTGGAGGGCAGCCTCTCCACCCTGTGCCCTGTCGTGGCGGGGGGATCTGTTGGAATTTTTGAATCTTGAGAAGGTTAAGTTTGAACTGAGGGGAAGGATGGAGGGGTTCTACAATTCATGGGCATTATTCATTATGCACTTTCAAGAACTGGATAACATCGAACATTAGTTGGGGGGGTTGGGGGGTGGGTGGGAGGGTTGGGGGGGGAGGGGGCGGTGGGTGTTAATGGTGGCCATGGGTGATTCCTGATTCCTTTTTGTCAGTTGTTTATGTGAACATGTGGGCGAATGTTTTGGGTTTAGTGGGAGGATGGGACCGTTGTTATTGATATGGGGATTGACATATTTGTTACTGATTATAGTTTATTACTGATTATTGTTTATTGTTGGTGGCTGTAAATTTGGGAGAAAATGCACAAAAGGAGAATAAAGAAATTTATTTTTTTTTAAAAAGGAAAAAGGAAGCATACGATTGGTCTAGGCATCTAAAAACTGACGAAGCTCTTGAGGAGTACAGTGAAATTAGGAAGGAACTTAACCGTGGAATTAGGACGGCTAACAGGGGCCTTGAAATGTCTTTTCCAAACATGGTCAAGTAGAATCCCAAGGCTCTTTATTCATACATTAGGAGCAAGAGGGTGGCAAGAGAAAGAGTAGGGCCACTCAAGGACATGGAGGGAAGTTATGCGTGGAATCACAGAAAGTGGGTGAAATCCTTAATTAGTACTTTGTATCGGTATTCACCAGGGAGAAGAACATGACGGATGTTGAGGTCAGAGATAGGTGTGTGAATGCTCTTGAGAATATCAATATGTCAAAGGAGGAAGTGTTGAGTATCCTAAATTGCATTACGTTAGACAAGTCCCCGGGGCCGGATGGGATCTATCCCAGATTACTGCGCGAGGACTGGATAATAGCCTATGTTGTTCCCTTGTTGAAGAAAGGAAGCAGGGATAATCCAGCAAATTATACGGCGGTGAGCCTGACATCAATGGTGGGGAAGCTTTTGGAAAAGATACTGAGGGACAGGATATTTGCACATTTGGAGGAAAATGGACTAGTTAGTGACAGGCAACATGCGTTTGTATGGGGAAGGTCATGTCTCACCAATTTGATTTAGTTTTTTGAAGAGGTGACAAAGAAAATTGATGATAGAAGGGCTGTGAATGAAGTTTGTATGGACTTTAGTAAGACGTTTGACAAGGTCCACATGGCAGACCGGTACAAAAACTAAAATCACATGTGTTTCAGGGTGAGCTGGCTAGATGCATACAGAACTGGCTTGACCATAGAAGACAGAAAATAGCGGTGGAAGGTGTTTTTCAGAATGAGAATCTGTAGCTAGTGGTATTCCGCAGGGATCAGTGCTGGGGCCTCTGTTGTTTGTAGTATATATAAATGATTGGAGGAAAATGTGGATGGTCTGATTAGTAAGTCTGCGGATGACATGAAGATTGGCAGAGTTGCCGATAGTGCCAAGGATTGTCAGAGGAGACAACAGGACACAGATAGATTGGACACTTGGGCACATAAATGGCAGATGGAATTTAATCCGCACGAATGCGAGATGATGCATTTTGGAGGATCAAATATATGTATGAATTATACTGTAAATGGCAGAACCCTTAGGAACATTAACATGCAGAGGGAAAAGGGTGTGCAGGTCCACAGTTCCCTAAAAGTGGCAACACAGGTGGCCAAGGTGATTAAGAAGGGATGTGGCATACTTGCATTTATCAGCCGAGGTATTGAGTACATGAGTTGGAAAATCATATTCCACCTATATAAAACCTTGGTTAGGGCACATTTGGAGTACTCAGTGCAGTTCTGGTTCACCACATTATCAGAAGGATGTGGAAGCTTTGCAGAGAGTGCAAAGAAAGCTCACCAGGATGTTGCCTGGTCTCGAGGGTGTTGGCTATGAGGAGAGGTTGAATAAACCTGGATTGTTTTCACTGGAAAGGTGGAGGCTGAGGGGACCCCTGATAGAGTTCGTCAAAATTATGAGAGGCAAAGACAGGGTGGATAGCCAGAGGCTTTTTCCAAGGGTGGAAGTATCAATTACAAGGGGGCACATGTTCAAGGTGAGAGGGGAAAAGTTTTTCACGCAGAGAGTGGTGGGTGCCTGGAATGCACTGCCAGAGGATGTGGTGGAAGCAGGCACATTAGCAACATTTAAAAGGCATCTGGATGGGTACTTTTGTGCTGTACTTTTGTTCTTTGTTCTTTGAGGAGAAACCTCTTTACTCAAGAGAGTTGTTGAGATGTGGAATGCGCTGCCTGGGAGAGTGGAGGAGGCGGATTCCATAAGAGGTTTCAAAAGAGAGCTGGATACATACTTGAAAGTGATTAATTTAGAGGGCTACGAAGATAAGGCTAGAGAATGGGACTAGCTGGTTAGCTCTTTTGGGAGCCGGTGCAGACACGATGGGCTGAATGACCTCCTTCTGTGCTGTAAATAACAAATGATACCAATGTTGGGTTTTTAAAAGCTGTAGTTTGTATGTGGAAAGAGATAAGGATTTTAGCATTTCTTTCCAGCTGGTATGAGTGAGTATAGTAGGCGGAGTAATAAATATTAAAAGTAGAAGGGACATCGTGCAATATACTATATTTGGAACACGGGGTTAAAAAGAAAGTTTAGAGGAGCAATGATCACAGTATGCCACTAAAATACAGAACAAGAGGATTTCCCCCCCTCATACTGTCTGGGAGTGAAAAAGAGTTACTGGAAACATTTTGACATATGGAACGAGAATTGAAACGTTGGTCAGATTCAGCATTGTAGAAGAAGGAAAAGGAACACTTGGCACTGAAGCAGAAACATAGGGCTGGATTCTCCAATTTTGCGGCTAAGTGCCGACGCTGGCATGGGAACTGTTGCGTTCTACGACGCCAAAATTGGCGGCAAACCCTCACCGATTCCAGGACCAGTAAGGGGCTAGCAGTGGCACCGGGTAAAACGCCTGGCTCCCGCGCCAAAAACGGCCGGAGAATGGCTGGGTCCGTGGCCGCGCATGCGGTCGCGCCGTATAACATAATACCGGCCACGCGTGGACACGTCCTGCCAGATAACGCCCCCCTGGACCCACCTTGCCACCCCAGACTACCCCCCACCAGTCCCTCGCCGAAGTCCCCTGGCCAGCGTCACGGCCCCTCCTCCCCCCCCCCCAACTGTGGCGCCGCTGGACACAGTCCGCAGCCGCCACATGAGGTTGATCAAGTGATCTACGCCGTCGTAAACTCAACGCATCGGGGGAGGGCCTTCAGGTGACAACCTGAGGCCTCCCCAATGGCATGCCATGTACTCCCCAATGACGCTGTTTTGGAGGGGGCGGAGCATCCGAAACAGGCGCCGCCCCGATTTGATTGTAAAAAGGGATTCTCCGCCTGACTGCCGATTCTAATATCACCGTCGGGCAACGGAGAATCCCGCCTATAACATTTTGGAGACAGTTTTCGCAGCTGTTGACCATTTACCTAATTCAATCAGGACTGTGCAAAACCCTTCCTCATTTTCCTGTTATGAATAACACTGAATATTTTAGGAACAATTAAGGTGATGTTTATCAAAACAGTTAATGACAATTAAATAGCTATGGATGGGATTTCCCCTGTGCTCCCCAACCTCTGCGGCATGTTTTATGGAGGTGGCCTCCCAGTGGTTGGCAAGAGGATCTTCCGGTCCCACCGCTGTCAATGGGGTTCCTCGTTGTTTGCACCCTCCATCTCCAGGTGGGTGGTCTCCCTCGACGGGACCGGAAGATCACACGAGCGGGAATGGCGGAAAACCAACAAATCGTGGAAATGCAATATAATCCAGGAGCTACAGATTAATAGAAGATGCACAACTCAGAAAACCCCAGCCCCAGGTGCACAACAGCATCATCTATCTGTGCATAGTGAGGGTCACTGCATGGGGAAGCTCAAGTTCAACAGGGACTGAAACTCAGGAGAACATAAGTGTCTACCAAAGACCTCCATCAGTTGTCATGTTTTGTGATATCTGACTGTGACAAATTTTGCGAAAACCGAGACATGCTAAAAGGCATGTTTAACTATGTTAAATAAACATAGACCTCAAAGAATTGAAGTTCACACTGCAGCACTTGACTGAGATTTAGATTAGCTTCCAGGTGGGGTGTCTGGTAGACACAATGATAGATGATTTCTACATTTCAGCGGTTGTTCACATTGTTCTTATTTGAGAAAGTGATATTCTGCTTGTTGGGGTCAAAATTAACAGAACGGGCGAAGAACAGCGTCCACCAGACCTAGCAAAGGCTCCGAAAAGATAGGTCCCTGCCTGAGTTGCAATTCAAATAAAGTAATTGATTCTTCCCAGCTAGGAGCTGGCCCAAAAGAAAAACCAAAAAGTGATTCTTGAATCCACTTCTTTGAATAGGAGCATGTTTCTGTTATTTTGTTGCAGGAAGTATTCTTGGAAGTTTTTGATTAAAAAGTCTCAAATTGCTCCTTTTGTTCAGATATACAAAGGTAAAAAAAATAAACATGCTTTCTGATTTGTCATTAAACTCGTTTTACCAGATTATTTTATGAGTTTATTGAAATATTAGCGGATTACATCTGGGAGCCTGCGTGTTCACAAAACCAATTTGTCTGCCATGGGGAATGCATTGTTACCTCATCTGTGCTTTGCTGCCACTCATGTAGATACTGGGTGGTATGACAACTATGAAGTGCACAGGGTGTGGAATTCACTTATCGGATCAACGGATGTTATTAATCCCGAGAAAGTACAAATAGAAGATGTCAACCATCCTTGCCTCAACCTTTACAGCACAGAAAATTTTCACGCATCCTCAGGAATCAAACACTTTCCCAGGCCTTTGACACAATGACAGTCTCAAGAAAAAATAAAAGACATGAGTTTTATGGTACTTGTATTATGTTTATTTAACATGCTTTTATCTGTTACAATTGTTCCTGGCGTTAAGAATGTTTCCTTGTTAGTTGTGAATGTGCCTTGCTACCAAGTATAACGTAAAAGCATCAGTGGAATCTGTACAGCCAATTGGAAAAGTGCAAAACGATAGAGAGATCTACTGTACCTGTAACTTAATTAACCCTGATGAGCCGGAATCCATGCTGGGAACCTGTATTAAAATTGGGTTTATTGATTTCAGAGGCAGTGGGGCAGAGCAGTGTGATTGCACAGAGCTGCTGCTGACATGAATACCAAATGGTTGCTTACCATGCTCCATTTAATGCCTTCTGTGTATAGAAGAGTGGTCATTTATGAAGTTTCAGAATCTGTTCATCATTGTTGCCTGTTGCCCAATGAAACTGAAAACGTATTATCGTGAAGTTTTGATCTCAATTTACAGAATATATTAGCATCATGAATGCGATTAGTTTGGAGCTTTCTGCCAACTTCCACAACCTTCTAGCCTCTCCCTCGTAAACCAACTTAACATCTTCCTGAGTATTCTTAGGTGTACGTTTAAGATTGACCACATTCATGCTATGTTTTGATAATGTCGACGATTGGTTTTTGAAGCTGTTCCTTAAATCATAGTTCCTTATGGAGCTGAAGCCAGTTTCTCTAAAGACGTGTAAAAAAAGTCAATCTTAGTTTTTGCCATTTGAAACAAAGATCACTTTTGCTAGACACCATCCATGCAGTAGTTTATGTAGTGGATGATAGGAAAATAAGCAGACTAATTTGAAACTGTTGCCGACTGTAAATGTTTGCAGTTTATGCTTTTATTACTAACTGATCACAGTTACATCCACTGTTTGATCTATTACCTCTTTTTCTCTCACTCTTTAAAGAAATCAGTTGCTTGACCGATATAAAATTACACCTATCGCTCCATTGCTCAGGCTGAATGCTTTATATGTTGATCCTGACAATATTCGACCAAGTTTGGACACATGGCATGCAGCTAATTAAATGTTCCATATTAAACTCTGTGATTGGATCATCTTTGTGGTTAATCTAATTGCTTAGTATTCATTTAATCTATCTGATGGACTGAGATAAAATAGCACGGCCTATTTATTACGTTTTTTTCTTCTATGTTATATTTTTCAATATCAGCCATATGTTGGTACCAATCTCACCTCTGAGACTAAAAGTTGTGGATTCAGGTCCCTCACCAGAGAGTTCAGTACAAAAGTCTCGGCTAACACTCCAGTGTAGGCTTGTGGGAATGCTAGACTGCTGGAAGTTACTTCTCTCAGTCAAGCTATTAAACCAAAACCCTGTCTACTTATTGGCTGAACATGATAGATCTCACGGCACTATTTTGATGAAGAGCAGGGGAGTTCTGTTCTGGCCAAAATTTATCCTTCAATCAATGTCACAAAAAACCCCAGATTGTTTTGTCATTATCACACCACTGTTCCTTGGAGCATGCTGTATGCAAATTGGCTGCTGCCTTTTCGCATTGATTACAACGATTACAATTCAAAAGTACTTTATTGGTTGTAAAGGGCTTTGGTACATCTGTTGTAATAAAATACATATAAATGCAAGTCTTTCTTTTCTTTTTACTTCATTAATCATTTCCATAATAATAATATCCTGACATGTTGACATCGAGCAACACTAATTTAGTTGGGTTCAGTTGTGAAAACGTGTTGACAAATTCGATTCCAATTTATGATTGTATAAACTGATGAGAATGCATATTAGATTTATTGTAGAATATGATTACTGTGATTAAAGAAATATCACATTTTTGTGCTTTACTTACTCCTCTGCTGCTTTAAAATAAACAATAAATCCACCTAATTTAATTCTACTCCTTGAAGCCATCAGCTGAAACTGGTCATACGCTGTAATAAAGTAAGATTTTATTCACAGTAATGCCTGCCATAATACAATAGGAAAAGCAAGTATTCCTAGATATAAGGACTATGTAAATAAATATACATCAATACGTAATTGGTTTCATTGTGTTATCTTGAAAGTTCTCCTGGCTTTGTATTTATCAATAGAAATCAGAAAGACAAATCCAATTATTTTTCTAAAAAAAAGAATAGTTTTTTTTTTGTTTCATCCATTTTGTATTTCTTTAGGTGCTCATCCATGGTATTGTGCACAGCCCAAAAAAGTACTGCTATAATTGTCTCTGCTGTCTAGCTCTTTTTTTTCACATCTTCAATTGTCTTCTATTCTTTCTCTTTTTTCATATATTTCTAGCTGTGCTCCCTGTTTTTCTTTATTTCTGACCAACTCATTTTCTAGCTTCTGATTATTTTTTTCAATAAACCTTGCCTTCCTTTCACATCATCTTTGTTCTAAATGTTTCCATTCTCACGTATGCTCCTTTACCGATGGAATTCAGGTAGAATGGTCTTCCGAATGCAGTGCGTTGCATGATTCTATCATGTAATCAATGTCATCCCCTTAACTTACATAAAGACAAGTTATGGAGCAGAATGGAAACCAACATAAACTGTGGACAGAACTGCACCATAATTTGTCAGAGTATCAGGTTCTGACTGAAAACTGACGTGTATCTTTTCAGATTCACAGCCAGATGTTTCTGTCACTCAGTGCACAGAAAATCTGGGTATGTGATTTGCGTCATCACTCTGGCAGGGCTTCATAGAGGCAGAAAAGCTGAATCGCAGAGATTGGTGTGCCATCTTCAAAGTCTATCACAATCTGCACTAAAAATATACTTAACCACCGCCCCCCGCCCCCCCCCCCCCACCCTCAACAGACCCAACAGACACGGAGGAACCCCCCTACAAGCATTGGGGTGACCCACCTCTGCCACCACGGAAGTATCAGGAGCATTCTCTCCCCTCCCACCACCACCCCAGAAGTACTGGAGGCACACTTCCCACCCCACAACCCCCTCCCCCATCATCACAATAGTATTAGGGGCACTGTCCCCATACCATCACCAACACTGTAGATTGGGACATTCCCCCCCACCCCCCCCCCGTCTTCCCCCCCTCTCTTCACAGGCATCAACCCCCCCTCCCCTCAACACACGTAAGGGGAACTCTCCCCACGGGGCTCTCCAGAAATGCACCCTTGGCAATACCAACCTGGCAGTGTCAACCTGGCACTTCCTCCTAGCACAGGTTGGCGCTGACAGGTTGACACTGTTGGGGGCAGTGCCAACCTGAGCTGTGGCAGTGCAAGAGGATAGTGCCAGGGCACTGCCCGGGCATGTTCCTTTCCCCCCAGAGGCTATGCATCCCTTGGCATCCTGGAGGGTTTCCCGTGACTGATTACCATTCTTATATTGCTGCTGTAAACCTCGATGTTGTGAGGTTACATCAGCGAGGTATGAAAATTCAGTGCGGGGGGAATCATCTGGCTGGGAAGTCCTTTAATGATTAAATGTATTAAAATATATTGAAATGAGGACGGGAACCTCGTTGCATCACTAGGCAAGAGGTGGCAAAAATCAGAAATGAGGGGCGGGATTCTCCGATATCGGCGCGGTGTCCGCCGACCGGTGCCAAAAACGGCACGAATCAGTCCGGCATCGCGCCGCCCCAAAGGTGCGGAAGTCTCCGCATCTTGGGCGGGATTCTCCGATATCGGCGCGATGTCTGCCAACTGGCGCCAAAAACGGCGCAAATCAATCCGGCATCGCGCCGCCCCAAAGGTGCAGAATTCTCCGCATCTTGAGGGGCCGAGCCATTACCTTAATGGGCTAGGTCGACGCCGGACTGATTTCCGCCCCGCCAGCTGGCGGGAAAGGCCTTTGGTGCCCCGCCAGCTGGCGCGAAACTGACTTTGTCGGGCGGCGCATGCGCGGGAGTGTCAGCGGCCACTCACGGCATCCCCGCGCATGCGCAGTGGAGGGGGTCTCTTCCGCCTCCGCCATGGTGGAGACCATGGCGAAGGCGGAAGGAAAAGAGTGGCCACACGGCATAGGCCCGCCCGCGGATCGGTGGGCCCCAATCGCGGGCCAGGCCACCGTGGGGGCACCCCCCGGGGCCAGATCGCCCCCCGCGCCCCCCAGGATCCAGGAGCCCGCCCGCGCCGCCGTGTCCCGCCGTCCCAAAGGTGTTTCAATCCACGCCGGCTAGCGTGGGTTGACAGCGACGGGACTTTGGCCCATCGCGGGCCGGAGAATCGCCGGGGGATTCCCGCTGACTGGCGCGGCGCAATTCCCGCCCCCGCCGAATATCCGGTGCCGGAGAATTCGGCAACCGGCGGGGGCGGGATTCATGCCAGCCCCCGGCGATTCTCCGACCCGGCGGGGGGATCGGAGAATCCCGCCTGAGATCTCACTGGTGAAAATTTTATTTCTTGATTCTCACAGGATTTTGGGTCCATTTGACCATTTATGCTGATGGTGAATGCGGGCTCAAAATAACCTACTGTGTTGGAGGCAAATGTTGCGGATTGGAGGCGAACAAATACCTGGAATTTTGTGACTGAGAGAGATGGTGATGAGCTGACAGGGAGAGAAGCCGTGGAATGAAGTAATGTGAAGGATCCTGAAGTCAAGAATTTGACTTTGACATTTCTATTGATAAATGCAGAATGTCTGGAATGAGAGAGACCTACACGAAAGGAAAAGTTTGAAAATTTAAGTTGTCATTGAAATTCCCTTCCTAAGCCTCTCCACCTCACTTAGCTTCTCATAACTCACATCTCTGACCAGGGTTTTAGTCACCAGACTTAATTGGCGGGATTCTCCATCGGCTGACGTCGGAATCGTTTTAACGCGATTGGGCGAAGAATCTGGGGCGAAATTCTCCGTTATCGGCGGAAAGTCCGCCGATCGGCGCAAAAAACGGCGCAAATCCGACTTGCGTCACGTCGGAAAAATGGGTCGATAGTCTCCGGCCCGAAATGGGCTAGCAGCGACGTAACGGGATCCGCGCTTGCGCAGTGGTTCACGCCGCGCAGCGTCATACGCGCTGCACGGCGTGACGGCTCATAAGGCCGCGCTGCTCCCCCCCACCCGACCGGAACACCCGACCGCAACACCCGACTGGATGGCTGGCCGTCGCTCAGCCCCGAGGTTCAGTCACGCGATGTGGAGGCGCTCCTGGACGCGGTGGAGAAGAGGAGGGACGCCCTGTATCCCGGGCACGGCCGCAGAGTTGCACCACGCCACAGCCGGCGTCTGTGGAGGGAAGTGGCAGAGGCCGTCACCGCTGTGGCCCTGACACCACGGACAGGCACCCAGTGCCACAAGAAGGTGAACGACCTCGTCAGAGCAGGCAGGGTGAGCCTCCCCCATATCCCCCCCTCCCCCATATCCCCCCCTCCCCCATATCCCCCCTCCCCCATATCCCCCCTCCCCCATATCCCCCCCTCCTCCATATCCCCCCTCCCCCATATCCCCCCTCTCCCCCATATCCCCCCTCCCCATATCCCCCATATCCCCCCTCCCCCATATCCCCCCTCCCCATATCCCCCATATCCCCCTCCCCCATATCCCCCCTCCCCCATATCCCCCCTCCCCCATATCCCCCATATCCCCCCCTGCCCCATATCCCCCTCCCCATATCCCCCCTCCCCCATATCCCCCCTCGCCCATATCACCCATATTCCCCCTCCCCTATATCCCCCCATCCCCCATATCCCCCCCTCCCCCATATCCCCCCCTCCCCCATATCCCCCATATCCCCCCTCCACCATATCCCCCCTCCCCCATATCCCCCCCTTCCCCATATCCCCCCTCCCCCATATCCCCCATATCCCCAAGTGAACCCAGCCCTAACCTTAACCTCTGCAATACACGCGCAACCGATGGCGTGCATTCATATACCTGCCTAACACTGTTGCCTTTTACACCTGCCCCCCCCCCCCCCACAGGAGAAGCACGCACACAACAATAGGGAGCATGTGAGGACTGGAGGAGGGCCCGCTGATGAGAGGCCACTGACCGTACACGAGGAAAGGGCCCTGGAACTGGCTGGCGGACCTGAGGACCGGGAGGTTGCTGATGCAGAGGTCGGGGGCGTACTAGCGAGTGAGCCACCGACAGCCCGTCCCCATATCTCCCCTCCCCTATATCCCCCTCCCCCGTATCACCTGATCACTGCCTGATGTCTAACCATGCATGCTTCATTGTGTATCGCAGGACCAAACGTCCAGGCACCCATCCCCGCAGATGCAGACCGCCCGCATGATGCCCCTCGGAGACCACGGGAGACGGAGAGACCCGGACCTTCCAGCATGCGACGCCCGCAGGATGCCCCTCGGAGACCACGGGAGACGGAGAGACCCGGACCCTCCAGCATGCGACGCCCGCAGGATGCCCCTCGCACACCACGGGAGCCGGAGAGACCTGGAGCAACAGGGAGACGACACCCCCGTCACGTGCGGGAGTGACCACCCAGCGACGAGGGGGGCAGCCACAGGCCCCCGTCACATCCGAGCCAGGACACCACTACCCAGGACACCATTACCCAGGACACCACTACCCAGGACACCACTAACCAGGACACCCCTACCCGGGACAGCACTACCCAGGAAGACGAAATACCGGACAGTGACTCAGAGTGGATGGGTGGAGACGAACTCCCACCCCAAAGTGCCATGGACTCAGAGTGGGACGAAGAGCACGACACAACGCCACTGCTGTCACCAACACCCTCCACCATCGCAGAAACACTCACCACGGTTGGGCACTTTAGTGATGAGGCGTCTGGTACAGTCACTGATGCGCACAACACAGCCGTCCCGGTACAGCAGGTGGAGGTAGGAGCAGCAGAGGGACCGGGCGGTCGGAGGGCAGCCCAGGCCAAGCGAACATCTGCCGCCCAGATGGATCCCGGGTTCCTGCAGTTACCACACCCACACATAGATCCGATGCAACCACCGACCCGGAGACGAGCGAAGAGGGTGACGGGCGGCTTGCGGCAGCTGCGGTCGCAGGTGGAGGAGTCCACCCGCATCCAGGAGCTGGGAGTGGTGCCGGTCATGCGTGCCACCCAGGCTGACACCGCACGGGTGGCGTCCGCGGTGGAGGCAATGGGTGCGACGGTGTCAGACATGGGGAACGGTTTGCGAGGCCTGGGGCCTTCCGTGCAGGCGGCGTCTGTGGCCCAGGAAATGGCTGCCCTCTCACAGGAGGCCATGAGCCAGTGCCAGCGCCAGATGGCAGAGGCGCTCAACGCCATAGCACAGTCTCTGCAGGCCATGGCCCAGTCTCTGCAGGCCATCGCTGAGGGCATCGGCGCCAGTGGCCATGTGCGAGCTGGCGTCGCACTGTCACAGACAGGGTTTGCCAACCCCCTGGGCTCCATGGCTGCAAACCTGCAGACCCCTGTCGATACCAGCACGGGCCTCCAGGACTGGCAGCGCCAGATGTCGGGGGGGCGTCGGATGGTCAGTCCGTTCGCATCCCCCACCCATGTAGAGGCCTGGGGGCCATCGGGCACCCCGAGGGAGGAGGAGGTGGTGTGGTCCGTCCCGGCTCCCTCTGTAGGGGAGGTCCCGGTACACCGCGGCACCTCGGACTCTCCCCCTTCCGTCCCAGGTGCATCGGGTGGGCAACGGGCAGGACAGGCTGGAAGCTCACCATCCCAGTCGCCCGGGCCGCAGCCTGGCCCATCTAGGCCAGGACGCCCCAGGAAACGGCCGCCAAAGGGATCCAGTGTCAGAGGGCAGGAATCACAGGAGTCCGCCTCAAGTTCTGCTGTACCGTCTGGGGAACCACGTAGACGTAGTCAAAGGGCCCGTAAGGCCAAACAATTAGACACTGAGTAAGTTGGCACGGGTGCAGGGCACAGATGAGTTTTAGGGGCTAGGGCACGTGCATGAACTCCTTTGGTTATTAAAGTCAATGTTACACCTACCGAAGCTGCCTTTGTGCTCTGTCCAAAGTGTGCGGGGGTGTCATGTACGTTGAGCGCAAGTGTGTGTGTGAGGGGTGGTCTTACCTCAGCCCCAGGTGAGTCTGCCCCCTTCCCCCTGGGCCGCCATCAACATCCCCCGGGCAGAGGACGGGACCGTGCGCTGCAGTGTCACAGCCGCATGCAGGGATGGTCCGGGTGGATGGTGGTACTGTGGCCATGGGTCAGACATAGTCCAACGATGTAGAGCCAGGAGCTCATCGCAGGGCGGGTTGTCATCATCCTCCATGGCCTGCGATAGACACGCGTCCACCCGCAACTGGGTGAGCCCGGCCCGTTGTGCCGCAGGTGGATCGGCAATGGGGGGGGGGAGGTGGTGTGCATGCGGGTGGGGTGGGTGGGGTTGGGGAGGGGGGTGAGGGTACTGAATGGGTGGGGGGTGTGGGTGGTCGGCTGTTGCCATGGTGTGCGGTCTGTGGCCATACTACCCGATTCCCACACCCATCTAGTCAGTGAAGCGGGTGTCTATCAGTCTGTCCCGTGCCCGCTGGGCCAGCCGGTAACGGTGGACAGCCACCCGCCTGTGTCTACCCCGTCTGCCCTGATCATTGCCCCCATCCCCCTCATCTGGGGAGGACTGGGCCTCTTCCTGCTGCTCCTCCACTCTGCCCTCCTCTGCCTGCGGCACATCGCCCCTCTGCTGGGCTATGTTGTGCAGGACGCAGCACACCACAATGATGCAGCCGACCCTATCTGACCGATACTGGAGGGTGCCCCCAGAGAGGTACAGGCACCTGAAACGCATCTTCAGCACACCAAAGCACCTCTCGATCACTCCCCTTGTCGCTACATGGGCATCATTGTAGCGGTTCTCCGCCTCATTGCGTGGCCTCCGTATAGGCGTCATCAGCCACGATCGCAATGGGTAGCCCCTGTCGCCCAGCAACCAGCCCCTCAGCCGAGGATGGCGTCCCTCGTACATGCCGGGGATGGATGACCGCGACAACACGAATGAGTCGTGTACACTGCCTGGGTGACGGGCGCAGACGTGCAGGATCATCATGCGGTGGTCGCAGGCCACCTGTACGTTCATCGAATAGGTCCCCTTCCTATTAGTGAACACGGCCCTGTTATCTGCAGGTGGCCGCACGGCGACGTGCATCCCATTGATCGCGCCCTGGACCATGGGGAACCCGGCAACGGCAGAGAAGCCCACGGCCCGGGCATCTTGGCTGGCCCGGTCCACGGGGAAGCGGATGTAGCGGTGCGCCATGGCATATAGGGCATCTGTCACTGCCCGGATGCACCGGTGCACCGATGTCTGCGATATGCCGGACAGGTCCCCACTCGGTGCCTGGAATGATCCCGTTGCATAAAAGTTCAGGACCACCGAAACCTTGACGGACACGGGGAGAGGGTGTCCCCCGCCAGTGCCACGCGGTGACAGGTGGGCCAGCAGGTGGCAAATGTGTGCCACGGTTTCCCGGCTCATCCGGAGTCTCCTCCTACATTCCCGGTCCGTGAGGTCCTGGTATGATTGCCGGGGCCGGTACACACGGGGCGCCCTCGGGTGCCTCCGTTGCCGTGGGGCCGCGACGTCCTCCTCCCCCTCCTCGTCCTGTCGGTCAGGTGTCCCTCCAGCCTGGGCGGCTGCCACCTGCCCCTCTGCGGCAGCCTGCGCCGCCTCTCTGGCACGCTCCTCCTCCTCCTCCTCATCCAGGGCAACATAGACATGAGCGGCTGCCACCACGGCGGCCAACATCGCTGGATGATCTGAAAACATGACGGCCTGGTGGGTGGGAGGGGAATGACGACATGTCATCATTGCCCATATCCCCTCCTCCCCCCAGCCAGGTGGCATGGACCGCATGGGTCCAACTGTTGGAGGCTGGCACCTGGCCAGGTGGACCAACTCACTTGCCCTCCCATCCCCCTCCTCGGCACGGACCCACCCCCCCCCAATCTCCACTCCAGCACGGACTCCCCCCCAACCTCCACCCCAGCACGGACCCCCCCCCAACCCCCAACCTCCACCCCAGCACGGACCCCCCCCCAACCTCCACCCCGGAACGGACCCCCCCCCCAACCCCCAACCTCCACCCCGGCACGGACCCCCCCCCAACCTCCACCCCGGCACGGACCCCCTCCCGGCACTCCCCCGGAGCCCAGCCTACTCTAACCACCCCCCCCCGCCGCACACACACACACACAACCCGAGACACACCTCTCCTCACGCAATCAGACTGCGGCCACGCCATTGCCTGCCCAGAGCCAACCCCCCAGGCCGTCACTCACCTCCACGCTGGTCGGCGTGAGCCTGGAGCACCGGGTCACGCCGATGAAAAGGAGGTTTGATTCACGTCGACGTGAACGGTCATCACGTCGACGGGACTTCGGCCCATCCGGAAGGGAGAATATCGGCAGGCCGAAAATCGGCTGCCTTGCGCAGACCCGTGACATTCTCCGCGGCAGCGGTGCCATTAACGCCCCGCCGACTTTTCTCCCTTCGGAGACTTCGGCAACTGGCGGGGGCGGGATTCACGGCGGCCAACGGCCATTCTCCGACCCTCTGGGGGGTCGGAGAATGATGCCCCTGTTTTCATGCCGAAATCATGGCTGGCGCCGGTTTCACCCCAAATCGCAATTTTCCTGTGCCTCGACAGCGGCGTCAATGCGTTCCACTCCACACGGGCAGTAAATGCTGTTGGCATATCATTAGCGGGCCTGACCCGGTATTTTCCTGGGCCTCCGCGATCCACCGGGGGGAATTCCTGACGCCGAGTTCACTTGTGCTTTCAAAAATCGTGAAACAGGCTGATGAGAGGGTGAGGGGGAATACAGAAAGTATCCGACATCGCCATTGTGTGCTGACAGTTGTCCTGCTGGCCGGGGGTGGGGCTTTTTCAAGGGCCAGGAGGGGTAGCCGGTGTGGCCAGGAGTTGTTCTGTGGAATCGGGGGGAAAGGGCATGGAACACCATTGCCACAGCACATGGTGTGACTGCCCACTGTGAACTTAATGCCATGGGTCATCCCCTTCGGTGCCCGCCAGCCCCAGCTGACCCATCAACGGGATGGGTGCACTCCAGCGCAACCAGTGCCATCTTGTTGGCTGGGATGAGTGTGTGTGGGGAGTGGAATGTTAATCTGCGGCTGCAGCTTGTCAGCCTCTCGAGTGCCAATCCCAAACTCGGCGAATCCGATACCATTTTCCATTGGAATTGATCGTGTTTCACATGGCACCAGTGCTAGCACCTGAACAGTCAATGAATTGGCCCAGCTGCGATGCCAGTTTTGCTGTCGTAGAAGTCCACTAATCCTGCCCCGGCATAAACACTTAGTCTCCGGAATGCAGAATCTGGCCGCGTATCTCTTTGTTTGATACCACTCATGTGAATTGCCTCAGGACATTTTACAATACTCAAGGCCATATGAATGCAAGTTCTTGATGTTACGCCTGAACATGCACTGAAACTCAAAAATGTCAAGGAAGTAGGCTAGATTTTTCCACCCACGCCGGAAACTCAAGTAGGGAAATTTCCCAACTCATAAGATCCATCTCCTTTAAAAGGGTCCTTATCCACCCACCGCATTTCTGCTTCAGAGAGACAAAGGTGGAATGGATTTGCGCCCAACGCATTGAGAGACAGTTCAGAGAAGATCACAGAGGTGGACAATGGTCTTGGTGGATTGGTTAGAAGGTTCACCTTGTTTCTCTAGGCCATCTGTTCCTCACAGCTCCTCACCCTCTATCTTGCCACATCCATGCCACCCCTGTGCCCTTCCACCGAATGAGGCCATCTGTGAAGGGTATCAATCGAGACTTTGGTTTCTCCAGATGCACCCATGATGAATTTTTGGCTGAGTTCCAAGACTCACAAATGGATTACCTTAGCACGTGTTTCCCAGGTGGAAGAAGAGTGTTTACTTGATATAGTGACATCCCTTAAGGTTGTATAAGTTATTATTTTAAAAAATCTTTCAATGTTGTCTTTATTGTGAAGTCAAGCTCTGTTACAGAAACTATAATGCCTTTGTTGAATGACACATTTATAGGATTATGAGCAGCAGTTCTTCCACAGCAGATATCTGAATATTTTTTTTAAAATTACATTTCAAGACTTACTATTGTTATAATGGTGGCTCATTGGTTTTATCGTGCGGATTGGTAAGTGGGCATGGAGGATGTAAGGGAGCGATTGAAAGGGCATGGAGGTGGATGCAAGGGGAATGGATCCATGGAATCCATCTGAGAAGCTGACCCAACTACAAGAACATTTGCAGAGAGGTGGATATGAGATGCCTACCCCACAATTGAGCTGGCCAGCCCAGGAATGCAGATTCTTTACCAGCACCGATATCTCATGCCAGCATCAGGAATGGGGGCAGGATTCCCGGAAAAAAGTCCCACTTACCAGATTTAAAAACCTTGGGAATTGGCCTGAATCCACCAAGGCGTAGTCCCCATATTGAGTTAAAGATTCCCAGTTGTAAGGGTGGAAGCATAACAATGTCATGAGAGGGGCAAGTGTCTTGTTAGGGCGAGACTTTGGAAAAACGGGTGTTAAATTTATGGATAGCTCCGGTGCCATATTCTTTGTTGTAGCTGCAGAAAGAAATGGTGCGATTCAGTGGACTCTAGGAAAGGTCTGCTGAATAATGCGTTGAGCGGGGTGTTTCTCAGTGGCTGCAGAGCCAAGAAACATCCTGCTGTCCATTTTGCTGTGTTTTTCGCCTCGGGGAGTTTCACTCCGCCAAGACCATACTTAGAGGGATTTCCTGCTGGCGAGCTGATCTCCGTTCGCTAGTTGCGCCTGGATCCATGCCGGGTGCAATGGAGTCACTGAATCACGTCCAAAGAGTCAGAGGTGACACACACCGAGTTTGTGTAACATAATGCCAATTGTGTTTTTACAAGTGGCTGCTCAAACAGGGTATAATGGTGAACTCCACAAACACCCGCAAAACACCCTGATGACATCATTGCATATAACAAGTGACATTACACCAGACAGGTGTTACTCTGATCCATAACATGTAGTAATAATTTTTGCATTTTATTTTACGTGCTCATGTTACAAATTTGCTTTTTTTTAGACTCACACAATAAAGTGAACATAAATTCTCAAGGTGGCTTCAAGTTCATTAAATTTGTTTGTTAGGGGACTTGATTGGTTAATTTTGTAGTTTGGGGTTGATTTTTATTGAATGCAATTACATTTATAAATACTAATTGCTTTTAGAAATAAAATGTAGCTTTCAGTAAATAGGAATTTGAACCACTCAGTACTCTTCACGCTTTGAGCGTTAATGCAATTGACATTTAATGAGACTTAAAGGGCGGGATTCTCCAACGACCGACGCCCAATTTTGAAAATGCGACTAGGCAGAGAACTGTTTTGACGCCAAAATTGTGGAGGGCCCTGGTTTGACACCAAAATTGCAATTCTACGGGGCTTTGTCAGCAGCTTCAATGCGTACAGTAAATGCCATTGGCATATCATTAGCGGGCCTGACCCAGTATTCTCCAGGGCCTCCTAGATCCTCCCCCTCCACTGGGGCGAATTCCCAATGGCAAGGCTCACTTGTGCTTTTAAAAATCAGGAAACAAGTGCCATGGCTGCTGAGGGAGAGACAAGGGATAAGGAAAATGTCCAACATTGCCATAGTTTACTGACTGTCATGCCGCTGGCCAGGGGGCTTCTGCCAGGACCGGGGGGGGGGAGTAGCAGGGAGTAGCTAGGAGGTGAGCTGTGGGTTTGGGGTGGACAGCCATGGAGAATCATTGCAGCAGCCTGAAAGACAGCCATGCAACTGCGCATGCCGCTGACTGCCCACTGTGATGTTCGTGCCACAGGGTTGTATGGGTGTATCTCCATGGCACCCCCCTAAGCGCCCTCTGGTTCCAGCCTGCCTATCAGCAGGGTGTGCTCCCCGCAACCAGTGCCATCTTGTTGGCTTGGATGAGTGTGTGTGGGGAGTGTATTGTGTATATGCAGCTACAGCTTGTCAGCCTTCCGGGTGTCAATCATGGACCCGGCGAATCCCGCACCATTTCTCATTGGAATCGATTGTGTTTCGCATGGCGCTGGTGCTAGACCCTCAACGGTCACTGAAACAGTCCAGGTGCGGCAGCAGTTTTGCTGTCGTAGAAGACAACGAATCACGCCCCGACTTCAACACTTAGTCTCAGGAACGGAGAATACCGTTGAAAATGTTTTAAAATACATCTATATAATGCTTGATAATCAACTTAAATACAATAGTTATATTCCCAGAAGATTGTTCGACTGTACAATTTAATTCAGTGATTCACTAATTACTCTTCTATTGCATCACAGAAAACAGTTTGAACAATATCTTTCATGTTTGAATACAAAGCGGACGCACAAGTGTGTGTTTTTAGGCTGACTCATTTGGTAGTGCATATTTTTATCTGAATAGTTTTATAATTCCATAATTTTGTGAAAGCTTTGATTTAAGTGTCATTTCCTGAACTAATGCATGCAAGTCAAATGAAAACCACTGGATTCTTTTCTTCAGAAACCTCTGAAGATATCCTGCGTTTAACCTGAGTTTTGACAATGTAATCTTGCCAAAGCTTAATCTAGCCAGTAGTTTTGTTCTCTAAATAAATAATATTGTGATTATTTAATTCAGAACTGATTGCTAAGTTTCTGAATATAATGTAAAGGACAATTAGGATGGGAGATATTAACAAACTGAGCACAACCACTGATGTTTTGCAGCTTGACAGACATATGCCTGGAGCACAATACCAATAATTGAAATAATGTCAGATCATAGCTGATTCGTCTTAAGTCCTTTGCATTGGGAAAAAGGCACAAGGGTACTCCGGTCGTTTTCTGGCGCATTCAACCTTGGGAGTTTGGAGTTTGTCTTTCAGATTTTACCAGTTAATAATTTTTTTAATATTGTGGAACAATTTTCTCTGCCCGTATTTTGAATTGTTGCTGACGATACAGTAAGGAGGCCCAATAAAGGAACTGCAACATTGGAATGCGAGTTTTGTTCGAAAGTCACTAAGATGAGCTTCCAAGCAATTGCATGTGCACAAAAGTAATATTTGTACCTTGACCCTACTGATGACAAACCTTCACCGATGTTGAGGTAAGTCCCAATTCTAGTATTGTGAAAAACAGATTGTTAGTCTGATATGTTTTCACTGTTGGCAGCCGTTCTCAACTAACCTGTCACTAGAACAAAACTGTGGCCCAGTGAAGTTCTGGCAGTGGCAGTGCCACTGGGAGTACCTTACTTCAAGACAGGGGGCGTCATTCTCCGCTAGCGGGAGTCTCCGTTCTGCCGGCGCTCGGGGGTTTCCCGACGGCGTGGGGGTGCCCCACAATGGGAAACCCCATTGACCGGCCGGTGTTACGGAGACTCCCGCCGGCCGGTCGGCGCAGAAATGTGGCGGGGCGGGTAGGAGAATTTCGCCCAGGAAGTGGAACATTCTGAGCTAACGAGGGCATTGATAAATGCCTTGTTTTTATTGGAGCAATGCCACTGAAGGATATGTGATTTTGATTGGTAATCAACTACAATAGCAACCAGTACAAACAATGTTTAAATATTAAAATAAGCAAAATCCTGTATATGCTAGAATCAGGGGCGTCATTCTCCGACCCCCCGCCGGATCGGAGAATGGCCATTGGCCGCCGTGAATCCCGCCCCCGCCGAAGTCTCCGCTCCCGGAGATTGGGCGGGGGCGGGAATCGGGCTGCGCCGGTTGGCGGGACCCCCCACTGGATTCTCCGGCCCGGATGGGCCGAAGTCCCGCCCAGGAATTGCCTGTCCCCCCGGCGTAAATCAAAGCTGGTATTTACCGGCGGGACCAGGCGGCGTGGGCGGGCTCCGGGGTCCTGGGGGGGGCCGCGGGGGGATCTGACCCCGGGGGTGCCCCCACGGTGGCCTGGCCCGCGATCGGGGCCCACCGATCCGCGGGCGGGCCTGTGCCGTGGGGGCACTCTTTCCCTTCCGCCTCCGCCACGGCCTCCACCATGGCGGAGGCGGAAGAGACTCTCCCCACTGCGCATGCGCGGGAAACTGACAGCGGCCGCTGACGCTCCCGCGCATGCGCTGGGAAACTGACAGCGGCCGCTGACGCTCCCGCGCATGCGCCGCATTTCCGCGCCAGCTGGCGGGGAAACAAACGCCATTTCCGCCAGCTGGCGGGGCGGAAATCCCTCTGGCGACGGCCTAGCCCCTCAATGTTGGGGCTAGGCTGCCAAAGATGCGGAGCCTTCCGCACCTTTGGGCCGGCGCGATGCCCGTCTGATTGGCGCCGGCTTTGGCGCCAGTCGGCGGACATCCCGCCGTTGGGGTGAATTTCGCCCCTGAAATGAGAACGGGGATGCTGGAAAAACTCAGCAGGTTTGGCAACATTTGTAAGAAGAGAAAGCAGTGTTAACGTTTCAAGTCCTTTTGGCTCTTCATCAGAATTGAAGGGAGGGAGAATGTGTTAGACTTTAAAGTATAGTGGTGAGATATTGCAACAAAAAGTAGCAATTTCAAGAACTAAAGACAGATGGCCTGGCATGGGAGGGGGTTGCAGGTGTGGAATATTTGATGTACCTCTGTGGGATATTTCAAAAGTAAAAGGGTTTAGGATGGAGGAGAAAAGTCAAAATCTAAAGCTGCCAAACTGTATGTTGTGTCCCGAGGGCTGCAATGTCCCCAACTATCCTCAATGCTTAAATATTATTCAATCTGCTGCACAGGAAGATGATCTTGGTCATTGAAAATTAATTGCTGCAACCCCTGGAAACGGTCACTGGAATCTCTAAAGGCAGCTTCCTTAAACCAACTATCTTCAGTTACTTAATCTAAGGCTATTTCTTTGGCAGAAGTTCAGGAATGGAACTGCTTGCTGACGATTATACAGCGTTCACCTTCTCTCGGTTCCTCCCATAAGGGAGTAGCCCAGGTCAGCTGCACAACAAGACCTGGACAACATACAAGATAGGGCAGTTGACATGCTGGCTACATTGGGGAATGACTAGTTCCAGCTAAACTAATAAATACAGAAAGGAACTCAGGAGGAGGTTTTTTTAAAAACTCAAGAGAATGAGTCGTGAGCATACAAAACTACCACAAGCAATGGTTGAAGCAATTACACAGATACATTTAAGAAGAATTTAGGGATGTAAATGAAGGAAATAGGAGTATAAGGATATGTTGACACAAAGAAAGAAGTTGGGAGGAGTAAGTCACTGAAAGCTAACAAGCACGTAGAGCAATCAATTAAAAAGGAAAATGATTGAAATGAGATGGGAGGTGTCACAAACCACACTGATGTTATCTGCGAGGCAACTTGGAACACGTGTTCATGGGGGTGTATAGTTTTGTTTTTTGGAATAGTGTGAGGAGTCAAGTGAAACCCCAGAGAATAACCAGCCGAGTCGCTGTGTAACAATTATGAACAACTATTTATTAAATTTTTTTAAAAAGACAAATATACATGAACAGAAGTATAATGATGAATGGAAACCAAAGCAGTGCGTCAGCGTGTGAGGAGAAGGTAGAGGTTAATAGGATGAACAGGCAGGGCCAGTCTAATGACTACGGAGGGGAAA
The DNA here is from genome assembly GCF_047496885.1 of Scyliorhinus torazame. Classification (NCBI taxonomy): domain Eukaryota; kingdom Metazoa; phylum Chordata; class Chondrichthyes; order Carcharhiniformes; family Scyliorhinidae; genus Scyliorhinus; species Scyliorhinus torazame. The sequence goes on from NC_092719.1 coordinate 152,623,483, forward strand.
GGAAACATAAAAAATCAAAATGTAAGACGACTGTGGGAGAGAAAGTTAAGGAAGAGGCTGAGTGTTATCAGAGGTTCATTAAAGAGGCCATAATGTGTGAAAGGTGTAGTGCCCAAGAAAATCCTGCAAGGATCCTGCAAAGACAAATCAGTAGGACATATTTTAAAAACTTGTGCCTAAATGCACGCAGCATTCGGAATAAAGTCAATGAGCTGATGGCACAAACAGAGACAAATGGTATGATTTGGTGTGGATTACTGAAACATGGTTGCAGGAGGACCAGGACTGGGAGTTGAATGTCCAAGGGTACTCAGTATTCTGGAAGAATAGACAGGATGGAATAGGGGTAGAGTTGCTTTATTGGTTAAAGGACATCAAGGTTGTTTCATTAAGAAATTATATTGGCATTAAGGGCCAAAATTTGAATCGATCTGGGAGAAAATAAAAAACAAGGGAAAAATCTCCTTTGTAGGAGATTTACAAACCCCCCGAGCAATATCTCCAGTATAAACGAAGAAATAATGAGGGCTTGTGAGAAGGGCACAATGGTAATCATGGGTGATTTTAACATAGATCTTGACTGGATTAATCAAATTGGCAAGGGTAGCCTCGAGGGAAATTTCATTGAGTGTATGAGGAATTGTTACCATAAGACATAGGAGCAGAATTAGGCCACTCGGCCGATCGAGTCTGCTCCGCCATTCAATCACGGCTGATATTTTCTCATCCCCATTCTCCTGCCTTCTACCCATAATCCCTGATCCCCTTATTAATCAAGAACCTATCTATCTCTGTCTTAAAGACACTCAGTGGTTTGGCCTGCACAGCCTTCTGCGCCAAAGAGTTCCACAGATTCACCACTCTCTGGCGAAAGAAATTCCTCCTCATCTCTGTTTTAAAGGATCGTCCCTTTAGTCTGAGATGGTGTCCTCTGGTTCTAGTTTTTCCTACAAGTGGAAATACACTCTCTGCGTCCACTCTATCCAGGCCTCACAGTATCCTGCAAGTTTCAATAAGATCCCCCCTCATTCTTCTAAACTCCAATGAGTACAGACCCAGAGTCCTCAGCCGTTCCTCATACGACAAGTTATTCATTCCAGGGATCATTCTTGTGATCCTCCTCTGGACCCTTTTCAAGGCCAGCACATCCTTCCTTAGATACGGGGCCCAAAACTGCTCACAATACTCCAAATGGGGTCTGACCAGAGCCTTTTACAGCCTCAGAAGTACATCCCTGGTCTTGTATTCTAGCCCTCTTGACATGAATACTAACATTGCATTTGCCTTCTTAACTGCCGACTCAATCTGCACGTTAACCTTAAGAGAATCGTGAACAAGGACTCCCAAGTCTCTTTGTGCTTCTGATTTCCAAAGCATTTCCCCATTTAGAAAATAGTCTATGCCTAAATTCCTCCTTCCAAAGTGCATAACCTCACACTTTTCCACATTGTATTTCATTTGCCACTTCACTGCCCACTCTCCTAGCCTGTCCAAATCCTTCTGCAGCCTCCTTGCTTCCTCAATTCTACCTGTCCCTCTACAGATCTTTGTATCATCTGCAAACTGAGCAACAGTGCCTTCAGTTTCTTCTTCCAGATCATTAATGTATATTGTGAAAAGTTGTGGTCCCAGCACAGACCCCTGAGGCACACCACTAGTCACCGGCTGCCATCCTGAAAAAGACCCCTTTATCCCCACTCTCTGCCTTCTGCCAGTCAGCCAATCCTCTATCCATGCCAGGATCTCACCCTTAACACCATGGGCTCTAAACTTATTTAACAGTCTCCTATGCAGCACTTTGTCAAATGCCTTCTGGAAATCTAAAGAAATCACGTCCACTAGTTCTCCTTTGTCTAACTTCCTTGTTACCTCCTCAAAGAACTCTTAACAGATTTGTCAGACATGACCTCCCTTTGACAAAGCCATGCTGACTCAGTCCAATTTTACCATGCGCTTCCAAGTACTTTGCGATCTCATCTTGAATAACAGACTCTAAAATCTTACCAATGACCAAAGTCAGGCTAACCGGCCTATAATTTCACATCTTCTGCCTCCCTCCCTTCTTAAACAGTGGTGTTACATTAGCCACTTTCCAGTCCTCTGGGACCCTTCCTGCCTCCAGTGATTCCTGAAAGATCACCACCAATGCCTCCACAATTTCCTCAGGTATCTCGTTTAGGACCCTGGGATGTACTCCATCCGGTCCAGGTGACTTATCCAACTTCAGACCTTTCAGTTTCCCCAGAACCTTTTCCTTAGTGATTGCCACTGCATTCACCTCTGCCCCCCGATTCTCCTGGTGCTCTGGCATCCTACTGGTGTCTTCCACCGTGATGAATGATGCAAACTAACTATTCAGTTCGTCTGTGATTTCTTTATTTCCTATTATTATTTCTCCAGCCATGTTTTCCAGTGGTCCAATGTCTATTTTTGCCTCTTTCTTACCTTTTATGTATTGAAAGAAGCTCTTCCTATCTTCTTTTATATTACTAGCTAACCTGCACTCATATTTTATCTTCTCTCCCCTTATTGCTTTTTTAGTTGTCCTCTGCTTGCTTTTAAATGATTCCCAATCCTCTGGCTTCCCACTAATCCTTGCCACTTTGTATGCTTTTTCTTTTGCTCTTATGCTGTCCTTGACTTCCCTCGTCAACCATGGATGCCTTGACCTGCCCTTAACATGTTTCCTCCTCCTTGGGATGAATTTCTACTGTGCCTCCTGAATAACTCCCCAAAACTCCTGCCATTGCTGTTCCACTGCTTTCCCTGCTAGTCTCCTTTTCCAATCAACTCTGGCCAGCTCCTCCCTCATGTCTTTGTAGTTACCCTTATTTAATTGTAATACCGTTACATCTGACTCCAACGGATCAACCAGGGAGCCGGCTATTTTAGATTTCATATTATGCAATGAAGAAGGGTTGATAAATAGTCTTGTCGTTAAGGATCCTCTCGGAATGAGTGATCACAGCATGCTAAAATTTCAAATTCAGATTGAGTGAGCGAAGACAGAGTGCCATAGGATTGGGCTGAGGTAATTATACAGGCCTGAGGAAAGAATTGGCCCAGTAGCCTTAGCACAAATAATTGAGGAAAGGACAGTTGAGGATCAATGGCAGATGTTCAGGGAGATAGTAAATACCTCTCAATTGAAGTATATACCTGAGACGAAGAGGAATTGTAAAATGGAGAAAAATGTTCCATGGTTGAAAAAGGAAGTCAAAGAGAACATAAAGGCAAAACCTAGGGCATACCATACAGCAAAACATACCAACTTTAAGGTTTAACAAAAGGCTGCTAAAAATAAAATCAAAAGAGCTCAGATGAACTACGAAGGGAAACTAGCAGAAAAAATAAACACTGATAACAAAAGCTTCTATAAGTATATAAAGAGGAAGAGAATAGCTAAAGTGAATGTTGTCCCTTTAGAGGATAAAAGTAGAGAAGTGTTGTTGCAATTGTAGGGTGTTGGTGGGACCATATCTGGAGTACTGTGTGCAGTTTAGGTCTCATTATTTGAGGAAAGATGTGGTGGCATCGGAGGCAGTTGAGGGGAGGGTCACCAAATTGATTCTGGGGATGAAACGGTTGATGTATGAGGAGAGATTGAAACAGTTTAGGCGTATAATACCCGCTGGAGTTTAGAAGGATGAGAGTAGATCTGATCGAGGTATATAAAATACTAAGAGGGATTGATAAAATAAACGTAGACCAAACTTTCCCTTGTGGAGCCATTGAGAGGTCACAGATATAGGTGTAAAGGCGGTAAATTTAAAACTGAGATGAGGAGGAACTACTTCTCGCAGAGGGTGATGAATTTGTGGAACTCGCTGCCCGATCCCCTTTCAACCCGCATCAGACCCCCCAAACAGACCTCCCCACAGACCCCTGACAGAGGACCCCAATCAGAGATTCCCATCTGCGATCTCATAAGAGAGCCCCAACAGGCCCTCATCAGAGGCCCCCATCAGAGACCCCAGCCTGAAAGCTGAAGAGCAGTCCAGGTAGGACAGTGAAAAATTCATTGCATTTTCATTTACCCTTCCCTAACATCTGCTGCACAGACAAAAATGTTTAAAGCAGCAGCTGTTACGAGTGTCAGAAGCTTCTTCAAATTCCCAATACATTTCAAAGGGCTTCAACTCCCTTGACAGCCTTTGAAATGCAAATATTCCAATTTCACACAGTAATATATATGAATTAGCCAGGGGCATTCAGTTTTATTACTCCAGAGATAGGCGCTTGGTGGATTGTTCATCTATCTTTCCCTTTGCGTTCAAATGCATCTCCATTACCCTGCTTTATCGCTGCCCACAATGACTGGGGGCATTCTGGCTAAGTTTGCCGATGATACAAAGATAGGTGGAGGGGCAGGTAGTATGGAGGAGGTGGGGAGGCTGCAGAAAGATTTAGACAGTTTAGGAGAGTGGTCCAAGAAATGGCTGATGAAATTCAACGTGGGCAAATGCGAGATCTTGCACTTTGGAAAAAAGAATAGAGGCATGGACTATTTTCTAAACGGTGACAAAATTCATAATGCTGAAGTCCAAAGGGACTTGGGAGTCCTAGTCCAGGATTCTCTAACGGTAAACTTGCAGGTTGAGTCCGTAATTAAGAAAGCAAATGCAATGTTGTCATTTATCTCAAGAGGCTTGGAATATAAAAGCAGGGATGTACTTCTGAAGCTTTATAAAGCATTAGTTAGGCCCCATTTAGAATACTGTGAGCAATTTTGGGCCCCACACCTCAGGAAGGACATACTGGCACTGGAGCGGGTCCAGCGGAGATTCACACGGATGATCCCAGGAATGGTAGGCCTAACATACGATGAATGTCTGAGGATCCTGGGATTATATTCATTGGAGTTTAGGAGGTTGAGGGGAGATCTAATAGAAACTTACAAGATAATGAATGGCTTAGATCGGGTGGATGTAGGGAAGTTGTTTCCATTAGCAGGGGAGACTAGGACCCGGGGGCACAGCCTTAGAATAAAAGGGAGTCACTTTAGAACAGAGATGAGGAGAAATTTCTTCAGCCAGAGAGTGGTGGGTCTGTGGAATTCATTGCCACAGAGGGCGGTGGAGGCCGGGACGTTGAGTGTCTTTAAGACAGAAGTTGATAAATTCTTGATTTCTCGAGGAATTAAGGGCTATGGAGAAAGAGCGGGTAAATGGAGTTGAAATCAGCCATGATTGAATGGTGGAGTGGACTTGATGGGCCGAATGGCCTTACTCCCGCTCCTATGTCTTCTGGTCTTATAGTCTTAGACTGCTCCTCAGCTTTCAGGCAGGAGTTTCTAATGGGGGGTCTCTGTTGGGGGTGACTGATAGGAGGGCTAGGGTTCAGTGCGGGGGTTCACCCTCATGCATAGATGCTATGGGGGGAAGTGACCCATTGTTCCCATGGTATGGAGGGAGCAGGACGCTTCTACCTGTCAGTGTAGGGGCCGAGAGAGCAGGATTTGCATTGTGGGCAAGACGGGATCACCGCCGGACTTCGGTATCGGGCCACCTGTGCAAAATAACGGCCCGATACCGGGATTCCGACAGAATCGGGCGAGTCCTCGGCAAGCATAAATTAGTTTGGTAAAAGAGAGATACTCGCACCTGGGTGTCACTTCTCGTGCCAGAAGAGACCTGGGACGGGATTCTCCGCGAACCGGCGGGGCGGGCCATTCCGGCGCCGAGGAGTGGCGTGAACCACTCAGGCGTCGGGCCGCCCCAAAGGTGCGGAATCCCCTGCACCTTCAGGGGCTAGGCCGGCGCGGAAGGGCTTGGCGCCTCGCCAACCGGCGGCAATGGGCCTCCGCTGGCCAGTGCGAGTTGGCGCATGCGCGGGAGCGCCAGCGTGTGCTGGCATCATCCCAGCGCAATGCGCAGAGGGGTTCTTCTCCGCACCGGCCATGGCGGAGTTTGACAGCGGCGGAGGGAATGAGTGCCCCCATGGCACAGTCCTGCCCGCGGATTGGTGGGCCTCGATCGCGGGCCAGGCCACCGTGGGGGCACCCAGTGGGCCAGATCCATCCGCACCCCTCGAGGACTCTGCAGGCCGCCCATGGAGCCAGGTCCCGCCGGTAAAGACATGGGGTGAGGTTCTCCGACCCCCCGCCAGGTCGGAGAATCGCCGGGAGCTAGCGTGAATCCCGCCCCCGCCGGTTGCCGAATTCTCCGGCACCGGAGATTCGGCGGGGGCGAGAATCGCGCCACGCCGATTGGCGGGGCCCCCCAGCGATTCTCCGGCCCGGATGAGCCAAAGTCCCACTGCTAGGATGCCTGTCCCGCCGGTGTGGAATAAACCACCTCTCTTACTGGCGGGACAAGGCAGCGCGGGCGGGCTCCGGGGTCCTGGGGGGGTGCAGGGCGATTTGGCCCCGGGGGGTGCCCCCACGGTGGCCTGGCCCACGATCGGGGCCCACCGATCCGCGGGCGGGCCTGTGCCGTGGGGGCACTCTTTTCCTTCCGCCTTCGCCACGGTCTCCACCATGGCGGAGCAGAAGAGACTCCCTCCACTGTGCAGGCACGGGGATGCCGTGAGCGGCCGCTAACGCTCCCGCGCATGCGCTGCCCGGCAATGTCATTTCTGCGCCAGCTGGCGGGGCACCAAAGGCCTTTTCCGCCAGCTGGCGGGGTGGAAATCAGTCCGGCACGGGCCTAGCCCCTCAAGGTTAGGGCTGGGTCCCCCAAGATGCGGAGGATTCCGCTCCTTTGGGGCGGCGTGATGCCCGACTGATTTGCGCCGTTTTTGGCGCTGGTCAGCGGACATCGCGCCAATACCAGAGAATTTCGCACCTGTTGTGATTTGCGCCAGCGGGACCCGCCGAAAACGGGCCGCCACTCGGCCCATCGCGTGCCAGAGTATCGCCGGGGGGGGGACGATGCCAGCAGCGGCCGACCGGCGGCTACGATTCCCGCCCCCGCCAAAACCCTGGTGCCGGAGAATTTGGCAGGCGACAGGGAGGGAATTCACGCCGCACCCCGGTGATTCTCTGACCGGGCGGGGAGTTGGAGAATCCCGCACCAGGAGTAGGTCTCCGCTGGTGGGAAACAGTCTCAGAACGGAGAATCCAGCGCATTGTCTTTTGCATTCTGGGGCGGGATTCTCCGACCCGCCCCCGCTGGCCACCGAATTCTCCGGCACCGAAAATTTGGCAGGGGCGGGAATCGCGCTGCACCGGTCGGCGGGCACCCCCCGGCGATTCTCCAGCCCGCGATGGGCTGAAGTCCCGCTGCTGTAATGCCGGTCCCGCCGGCCTGAGTCAAACCTCCTCCGTTACCGGCGGGACCAGGCGGCGCAGGCGGGCTCTGGGGACCTGGGGGGGGTGCGGGGCCTGTGCCGTGGGGGCACTCTTTTCCTTCCGCATCGGCCCTAGCCTCCGCGATAGCCAACGCAGAAGTGACCCCCCCCTCTGCGCATGCGCGGGAATGACGTCAGCAGCCGCTGACGCTCCCGCGCATGCGCAGACTTCTGCCGTCTGGTGAAGTCCCTTCAGCTCTGGCTGTCTTGGTGCCAAAGGCCTTTCCCGCCGGCCGGCGGCGCGTCAACCACAACCACTCCGGCGCAGGCCTACCCCCTCAAGGTGAGGACTTGGCCCCTAAGGGTGCGGAGACCGCACCCTTCGGGGCGACCCGACGCCGGAGTGGTTCCCGCCATTCCAGCCCGCCGGGACCCCCCGCCCCGACTGGTAGGGGAGAATCCCAGCCCTGGTTACTGCTGTCTCTGGCAGATTTCTACCTGCTGCTGGATAGACCCATGCCACCTGTTGCTGGGCAGATCACATCCCATCATGTCTTGTTACATTTGTGTCACATGCTGTTACTGGGCAAGTTTCTACCTGTTGCTGGGCAAACCTATGACCGAGGAATATGTCGAGCACAAGCATCATAACCCTGTAGTGTGGAATTATCTGTTCCTGTGCGATAAGTTCAATGTTTGGTACCAGCAAAGGCTTACCAACCTATCCCTACAAATTTTCATGAATACCATCATTACTAAACGCTCCAACATCAACAACCTGGGAGTCATTCCAGAGTAGAAGCTTAACTGGACCAACTCTATCAAACATGCAATAACAAACAGGACATCAATTTTTAAGGATACATCACCAAATCTCAGTATTTATTTCAGCAACCCCATCTGGTCACGTGATTTATCATGGAGAGAGATAAAATCAAAGGCCCACCAACAAACATCATCATCTCCAATTATCCATTCAAACCAAACATCTTTATCTCGTCTTATATCTCTGTTCCTTCATTGTTGCTGGGTCAAAATTGGTGAGTTGCCTGCCACACGCTCCCAGGCAGGCACCATCTCGCCAGTATTGCCATCATCGGTCTCAACACCGCTTTTCCTGCTAAGTGGTTTCACTTCCTCTTTTCACACAGCATTGCACTTAGCTTATTTGTTGTGGTGAGGAGCTGTCAATCATAGCAAGTGTGTTTATAAATAGTGTGGTTAGCATCAAAGCAGGGTACTTGGGATGCATTCAAGCCTGAAGGGAAAAATAAATAAACAATCCACCAAGCAGTTCTGTCTGGAGCATTAAACTGTCAATCACAGGCTATTGAAAAGTATTGCTCTGTGAAATTGAATGGGCATTTTTCATTTCAATGGGTGTCAACGGATTTGAAGCCTTTTCCAGTGTTGTGGGCTTGTGACGAAGCCTCTGTCACCTGTAACAGTTACTGTTTTAAAGGCCTTTGTCTGAGGGAGCAAGAGTTCAGAAAGGGAAAGTGGGTGGGATTCTCCCCTACCCGGCGGGGCGGGGGGTCCCAGCAGGACGGAGTGGCATGAAACACTCTGGCGTCGGGCCGCCCCAAAGGTGCGGAATCCTCCGCACCTTTGCACCCCGCTGGCTGGCGGGAAAGGGGCTTGGCACCAAGCCAACCGGCGTCGAAGGGCCTCCGTCGCCGGCGCGAGTTGGCGTATGCGCGAGAGCGCCAGCGCGCGCTGGAGTCATCCCCGCGCATGCGCAGAGGGCTTCGCTTCCGCACCGGGAATGGCGGACTGGTACAGCCTCCGGTGCGGAAGGATAGAGTGCCCCCACAGCACAGGCCCGCCCGCGGATTGGTGGGCCCCGATCGCGGGCCAGGCCACGTCCCGGGGTCAGATGCCCCCGCGCCACCCCAAGAACCCCGGAGGCCGCACGCGCTGCCAGGTCCCACCGGTACGGGACCTACTCTAATTTACGCCGGCGGGACAGGCAAAAGACGGACGGGACTTCGGCCCATCGCGGGCCGGACAGAATTCGGGCAGCCCCGGGGCCCATTGAGTCGCGCCGGACCCCACCATTCTCCGAGGCGGGCGTTGCGACTCACGCCGGGCTGGTCTTTGGGGGCCCGGAGAATTTGGAGGACGGCGAGGGCGGGATTCACGCCGACCCCCAGCGTTTCTCCGACCCGGCGGGGGATCGGAGAATCCCGCCCAGTGTTTCTTTGATTTTCCACTGAACTTCCTGGGCTACTCTTCAGCTGTCATGCAGAGCAGTTCAGGCTGAGGTGGTCACGTCAGAATTTTAAATATTCCGGCCAGGAGGACGCTGTTCAACAGAGGGCTGCCTGAGATAAGCTTGCCCAGGGCTGGAAGAGGCAGACAAGACACAGGACCCCATCTTAGGAGAGTGGGGTGGGGGGGGGGGGGCGGAGGATGTCCTGGGATCAACCCCGAACCAACAGCTTGAGCCCACATAGTCCCCAGGATCCTTGGAGGACCCCTCCCTCCCACAGCCTGACAGCAGCAGAGGGGCACATGACATATGGCTTGTTCCCCTGACCCCCACTGCCAGAGTGTAGGTGCCATTGTGCCAGGGGGACGTGCAGCATTGGCAACTCCAGGGGAAGGGGACAGAAGGGGATGGCTGATGGGGGAGGGGTGTTGGGTAGATGTTAGGTCACCCTCATGCAAGCATGTTATGGAGAAGGGTGACCAGTTATTCCCGTGTTAGGGGGAGCATGTCTCTCTTTGCCTGTAGGGGGAGGACAGGATTTATGGTGTGGGATTCTTTGATCCTGAGGCTGAGCGTTGACGCTGTCGGAAATGCTGTCATGTTTACCGACGGCATCAACACGGCCCCAGGATCAGCAATTCTGGCCCCTACAGGGGGCCAGCAGGGCGCTGGAGCGGTTCACGCCGCTCCAGCTGCTGATCCGGCCGTGGAATGGGCACCATTGGAATGGTGGAATGGGGTTGCGCGCATGCGCAGTGGGTCCGGCGCGAACCCACGCATGCTCAGTTCCACCGGCGCGATTTCTGCGCATGCGCGGTGTCTCCCTTGTCCGCGCCGGCCCCGACCCAACATGGCGCAGGAGTACAGGGGCCGGCGCGGAATAAAGGAGGCCGGGAGACAGCGAGGCTGGCCCGCTGATCGGTGGGTCCCAATCGCGGGCCAGGCCACATCGGAGGCCCCCCCCCGGGTCAGACCCCCCCCCCCCCCCCCACTCCACCCCCTCCATAGGCCGCCACCCAACCCTTCAACACCAAGGTCCCGCTAGCTCCGAGCAGGTTAGAACGGCGCTGGCGGGACTCGTTTTTTTTTACGGCCGCTCGGCCCATCTGGGCCGGAGCATCGTGGGGGTGCCGCGCCAACCACGCCGGCCCCAATGGCACCAGTGGAGAATCGCGTCCCGGCATCGGGGTGGCGTGGCGCGATTCGGGCGGCCTGCCGGTGATTCTCTGACCCAGAGAATCCGCCCATGTTGTGGGAGGCCTGCTGGCAGATTTTGTGATGGGGCAGCTCACTCAAAATGGCAGCCTAGTACCCGAATTGCGATGGAATCCGGTAAGCTCTCCATCATGCATAAAATCACATGGTTAAGGAGTGAGATTCACTCCTAGGAACTCCTCCTAAAGCCAGTGGTGCCCAAATCCCATTCTCTGCAGGCGGAAGCATTTCGACTCCGGAATACCAGCTGTGTTTTACTTAACAGAAACTCAGTGAACTGAAATTAATGGTACTGCTGAACTACATGGAAAATGGCATAACATCTTTTGACTCATGTGTGAAATGGCCAAATCCGTAGCTGAGTTTGCCAACATAAAAATGAGTTCATTTTATAGTACCAAATGGTCACTTGATTTGATGGGCAATTTTATTAAATCTGTTTTTATTCACCAGAATTCTGGCATAAACAATGTTCTTAAAATTGTTACATTTCAAAGACTTGGATAGCATTCCAAGTTAAAAAATCTCTGACTGTTAATTTTATAATTGCTGTTAGTAATGCTTTGCCGGTGGATATATCTCCAGTCTGTCTTGTTGAAGACATCTTGTCAAGAGAGCCTCGGAAGATTCTGTGTTGGGATTACCCAGTAAAGAATTTAATTTACATGAACCAGAACCTGTGGAACTGTGTCATCTTCATAACAAGCAACTGAGTACCACTGAAACCCTAATTAATCTTTGGAGTATTGACCCACAGTCACTAATACAGAGGACTAATCCATGTATAATAGGATTATCTGCTATATTTCATTCAGAAATAAAATAATGATTCTGTAAGTAATAAATTATTAAAGAATTAAATTAATCCTTTAAAATGTTTAAATCTCTGAACATACTGTAGTATTTCCACTGTATAGCGAAGTAATATTTTTGCTTAATCACGAAGGACTATCTTGATCATGATATATTTTCCTTTATTACAAAGAGACAGGTTACAGGATTATTTCACCATGCATATTCTCTTGATATTCACAGGAAATATAATTAATCATCTCCTGTCACACCTTTATTATGGCTTGTGTTCTCTTGAGCTTTGCATTGTCTCTGGTTTCATTCAAGTAACTCTGACCTTCATTCTTTCACTGTTCAGCAGGACCTCAGGTGTATTTCACCAGGCCAGCTGAATAGCTCAACATTGTTCACATATTTTGTCAACTAGTGCTATCAGGTGAAAACAGAACATTTTAGTTCATGTGTTGAACATTTTGTTTCATATCTGAACATGGCTGACTGATATGAACAGAAAACCTGGGACAAAAAAAAATATTTTAAGATTCTGCAAACAGCTGGGTATTATCTCTCATGTGTACAATCTCCTGATAGACATCATTTGCATATTGTGATTACAGATGTTTCAACACGAGTTGTTTGCTGTGGTTCATTAACATGATTCGATTTGTCAGACTTCCACACAGGATGAAAGCCTTTGAGAAACACAGCGTACCATCAAACTCCCACTGTGATTAGTGGTCTTTAGTATGGGTGCAGCTCATATTTGTGTTATTCCAATAGAGGAGTTCAATAGCAGGCCTTCATCTAAGTCATTTAGGCAAAAAGTCATTTTAATAAGATTAATCATTCTGAGCATCATTATGGATATGAAATCATGCATTTGAATTATAGGCTTACCTCAATATACATTAATTATTGTTCATCTTGTCACTTTAAACTTATGAAGCAATTAGACCCAAGTAGATTTAGTAGTAAAAATGTGTTTGCTTTATAAACAAGATGTTGATACATTTGAAGTGGAATTTCACTGATGCATATTAATAATTGCCATTCAGATAGTATTGCAGCAGAAACATTAAATAAATATTAAGCAGTTAACTAACTGTAGGCTTTAATCAGTATCTAAATGATAGAGATGCTTTCATAATCAACAAAAACAAATACCATTGGTCTAAGTGTTCAACTGTTACAATCAGAAAATAGCCACTTTTATGATTCAAGATCTATTGTACAAGATGTGAATGAAGTTGCGATAATTTGTGTAAAAACACATTTGCTGCTTTATTTTTAACAGCAAGCCTACACGTTCAGAACCATACCTTGTTATTAAATAACAAGCTGTCCAGAACTATTTTCCACAAAACGCACAGGAAATTTGGTGCAAGCTCTGTGCACTTGACATACTCAGCCTTAATCATTCCTGACTGCGCCCAACATCGCTCCCAGTTCCCGCCAGACCCTTCGTTCCCTAGCAACTGCAGGCACACCAATAAAATCAGCGGAACAACAAACTGACGCTCTCATAAAACCAACAAAAATTGTGACATTTCACACCGAAAATGCCCAATCATCTGCAATTACAACTAAACTCAGCCTTTCACTTTGACTATTTTGAAACAAATATGTTGCAAATGGTTCCTTCTCTTCTGACAGTCATCTTGGAGTTCCTCAGTGGAGTTTGGAATTGGCCTGTTTACCATATAAGGTTGTGTATCCAGGAAGGTCATTTCTATGATTGGGATTATCATCAACCCAACGGGGCCTGTTGGAAGTCCGTTTGGACCTGTTATATTTGTATGTGATGCACCGCCTATCCTGTTCAATTCTGTCCAATGGTACGTTGTCTGCATGGATTTGTTCTCTCATATTCTATACTCCCGAAATGTAACAAAAAGTCGGCATACAAAAATACTAAAATCAAAAATCAAGGCCACCCAAGAAGGAATAAGAAGGGAGAAAGAGCTAGAACTAAGGATCAGAACCCAACACAGGCTCTGTATTTCCCTGGCACACGCCAAGCACCCATCAATGAAGAAGAGAACAGGTTCCTTATTCAACCAATAATACTTCTCCCCCTAAACCCGAGGGGGATAACTGGATATCCACCAAAGTACAGGCACCAAAAAAGCAAAACCAATCCTCTCAGGATGTTCCTAATAAGTGCCTTCGAGAAGGGACATCCCAAACCCTGGGGGGGAACAAGATACTAGCTACAGCACTGGACCTGGCCTAGCCCAGTACATCCTGACAGACAGGTAACTATATCCCCAGGACCTCGAGCACTCTCCAAGACCTGCACCCCAGCTGGACCTCCACCTCTCCAACCCCATCCAGGGCAATGGACCATCCCTACTTATACTAAGAAGAAAAGTATAATTATGCCAACCCCAACCAGGGAGACCCCATCCTGAGGAGGAGAGCCACCATCAGGAGGGAGAGCTGAGGAACCTCCCGCAAACCACCGAACGAGATCGGGATTAGAAATAGAGGAAAAAAAGAGAAAAAAAAAACAAGTGAGGTACCGGAACTGACCCATAATGATATACCACTGCTCAATACCAGTCGCCAATACAGAGGATACCCAGAACAATTCTTCCCCTCAACAAACCAACCACCGATTAACCAACCTCATGTCAGCGGGCACCATTAATAAATCTACTCATTCCAATAACTCTAAGGAGGAATAAAGAGGAACATCCAAAGTAGAAACTCAACTTCAAGTAAGAGTCAGATGGAATCCAGTCCTATCCAGGATACACAATCTGCCTAGGACAATGAAGGAGAAAGGCATGGATCCTTAAATTCAAATAACCTAAATAAAAATAAATAAATCAAACACTGACACGGATTAGCTCTAACTGGGGGGCTATCCACAATCTCAGTGAGGACTGAACTAATGCTATCAAACCCAACCACCCACCTTCACCCTGCCCTGTCTCCACTCATCCTCTTTCTAAACGAGTCAAGGGATGACAATAAAGCACTCCCCTCCCACAACCACAAAGATTATAAAACATGATAACAAAAAGAAGTAAAACTGTGCACAGACCACATTTCACACAATTGACTCAATATGATTTTGCGAGAACATGCTAATCAACGACACTCGGCCTCATGTCCACATCTCACAGCTCCTTGCAGGAAAAAGACAACAATAAATAAATAACCAACAACATAATCACAAGGGAGTAACATCCAGGATTATAGCAGAATTGCACGATAAAGACACCATCCATGTCACTCAAGAAGGCAGAGGTCAAGACAAGATCAATGAACACTCTTCAGGATCTCTCAAGGATTCCAACGATGGAAGCACGAAACCCAATCACTTCCACCATGCCAGATGACGAGCATTGCGAACAGGAAGAAATAGGACCAGTGATCGGAGAGCCAAACCAATCCCCGGCCTTGAAGGGAATACGTTGTGCTGCCCGAATCTGACCAAGAAAGGTGCTGTTTCGACCGTAAGAACTCTCTCATGCGCCTCCTCCATTCTCCTCAAGATACCTCGCAATTCTTCAAAGTGAGCCCCAATGACCTGCACCCCGGAGCCGAGATCGTCAACCAGAATAGTACTTCCAATGGCGGCCAACATCTAAATGCACCCAGCACCACTGAATCGAGAGACCGCTCAGCAGCAACAGCGTCACTAAATGCTGGGACCCAACCCAACCCACTCCGACCACCACGAACAGGTGATTTTTCAGATTTATCTCAGCTCTGCTTCATAAAACACCAATCAGGACCGTCCAGGGACACAGGACAAGCCATCTAACCCAAGAAAAAGAAAATATAAAATGTGCACGAGGATAAAATAAAGTATTAAAAGTTGAGCAGAGCCAGAGATCCCGAAATAAAGCTATTCAATTGGCAACTTGAACTGAAATAGGCCAGAAGCAGATTCATTTTTTTTCTGTGGATATTTATGAGTCCTTCTAAAGTAAAACAAAATCACAGGAGATGGTATCAAGTGGCTTGAAATTAAGGCTCAAAGGCAGTTGACATTGCGTGGTCAGATTAGCTTCCTACGAAAATAAATGTACTATATTTTTTCTTTAGTTCAAACAGTTTCCTCCTCATTAGGGAATCATTTATGTACAATTGATATAAATGTGCAAAAAGTCAAATTGGGTTACTTTCCCCTCCCTTTCCTCTACGATATCAATGCGTGTTGATCAATATGTTTTTTAGGATACCCTGGATGGTTGATTGCATCTCTGCAGCTCAAAGTGACAAAATATCCAATCAGTTAAGAAACCCTCATTTCCACCTGCAGTGCTGGGATTATTGTTTTTTTTACAATAGCAGTGTGAAAGATTTGTGTAAACCCAGCAGAATTTATATTTTTAATGACTTGCTCTCTAAGGCTTGGATCAATTTTGAAATAAAGCAAAGTCACTTAGGATATCAAAATACAATTCTGAATTGTGGCTCAAGTGTTCTTGCCCAGCTCGGAGGGCAAATACACTTGATGACAAACAGATTGTGTGGGAAGACTAACCAGGTGTGGAACAAACAATATAAAATGTGCACGAGGATAAAATAAAGTATTAAAAGTTGAGCAGAGCCAGAGATCCCGAAAACCCGTCGCATCACGTGACCCCCAATGCCTCGATTTTTAAAATTCTGATCCATGGGGGCATTCTGAGATTCTCCCCATACCTGGCCGGCGACATAAACCTGTTTCTACCCTCGCTGGGTGTGAACGTGATTAGCATATTTCAATTTGGTTTTAAGCCAAATTCACCTGGCTCCTGTAATTCTCCCACCCGTCAGCACAATGTGAAGCCGACTGGAATCACTAGTGGCCCCCCAAAACGGAGACACGATGGTGACCACCCCTGGGGCTCGGAGTCCATTGATGCCCTCGGGTGATGAGGGAGATGGCTGGGGTGTGCCCTGGAACTGCCCCCTGGCACCCTGGCAATGCTGTTTGGCACTGCCAATGGTCAAGGCCTGAAGGAGGAGCCTGAATGGAGGGCCTGAGCCTACAGTAGGGTGTCGCTTACTTGGGGATGGGGGACTGATCACAGCGATTGGGGAGGGGGTGGTCTTTGCCGGCGATTGGTCAGGGGGGGGGGTGGATTTATGTAGGGATGTCTCAAGATTGGGACGTCCTTTAAAAATGGCAGACCGATCTCTGAGTAGCCGGACCTGCCGGCGTCTTTAGGTCCCACACATCTCATTCACGAGGAAAATCACCACAACCTCCAAAATCATTCCTAAGTGTGGGTGGATTGCGATCTGGATCACACCAACCCACCTGTGGGAACCGCTCCAGGTTTCCCGGCTGAGACCATACTAAAATATTCCTGTGCAGGCTTTGCACCAGCTGATTGAGTTTGAAACCAATTAATGAAAAAAACCTAGAATTGAAAACTAGCCTCAGTAATGGTGACCCTTGAAACTATCATTAATTGTCACAAAAGAAATCTGGTTCACTCATGCCCTATCGAGACAGAAATCTGCTGTCCTTACCTGGATTGGCCTAAGTATTAAAACATGAAAAGAAAGCAACTAAGATGTTCATGTGCAAGCTTTGCACAAGTTGACCCCTTTAATTCACCATGCATGCACAGCCGTGCTAAATAAATTAATGAGTCCAGGTGTTGCAAAACAAAAAGTGTACGTTGCTATGTGGCCAATGAAAGAATGTGTGATGATTTCAGTTGCAGATGGCGTGAGGCAACAGAGATGCATAATATTATTGATGTTTCTAAAGGTTTATCTGTTATGTTATGTCGTAGGTATCAGAATATATATGAAATAATTGATCATGATTATGAAGTCCCAATCCTGTATTAGGAATTGTACATATTGGTGGAGTTCCCAAGGAACCTGGGAACAAGGTTCAAAAGGAACCTGGGTGTTTGCATTGTACAGAATATACAGCGCAAGCACTGGATGATGGGAATCAAGGCAGGCCATTCTTGAGAATGTTTCTTTGAATTTTTAAGCTTCCGAGTGACCTAATCCATCAGTTGACAATATTACATACATATTTTTGACAAGACTGTTGGAGGCCAAAATAATTCCAATGAACTGGAAGCTATTGATGGCAAACATGCCTGGGATTAAAGCGATGAAAACAATCACAATGATGGAAGCATTTTTTTTCAACAGATCCAAGGTTGGAATGAAAATTTTCAGAGGACATTTCCTGAAAAACTCAAGCACCCCAGTGTTCGAAAGATAAGGAGAGATTTGACTTCGGTGCACACTGAGGAAAAAGACTAGCCACTAACCCTGAAAGGTGAACATCATTTTGTTCATTCCTCTCCCTCCTGCTCCTGGCCTTATTTATGACTTTTTCTATTGTGGCACGTCTTTGGAAACTTTGTGTACCATCCAGTGTATCTTTGTAGTATTGCTGCATATAAAGAATTCAGTACATCTCATACCTAAATAATGTCCACATGCAGCCATCTGGGCATACCTGATATCTGTCAAATTGTTAAGGAATGCGTATTGAAAATTTTTCATTTGTTCACTATTATGTTCAAATTGAAGAAAAATAATTTTCAAAATGAAACCTTGAGGTATGGTCTGCATTGCTGATAAGTGGACAATTTTGCCAAAGGCTTCAAGTTATAATGTTATTCAATTGGCAACTTGAACTGAAATAGGCCAGAAGCAGATTCATTTTTTTTCTGTGGATATTCATGAGTCCTTCTGAAGTAAAACAAAATCACAGGAGATGGTATCAAGTGGCTTGAAATTAAGGCTCAAAGGCAGTTGACATTGCGTGGTCAGATTAGCTTCCTACGAAAATAAATGTACTATATTTTTTCTTTAGTTCAAACAGTTTCCTCCTCATTAGGGAATCATTTATGTACAATTGATATAAATGTGCAAAAAGTCAAATTGGGTTACTTTCCCCTCCCTTTCCTCTACGATATCAATGCGTGTTGATCAATATGTTTTTTAGGATACCCTGGATGGTTGATTGCATCTCTGCAGCTCAAAGTGACAAAATATCCAATCAGTTAAGAAACCCTCATTTCCACCTGCAGTGCTGGGATTATTGTTTTTTTTACAATAGCAGTGTGAAAGATTTGTGTAAACCCAGCAGAATTTATATTTTTAATGACTTGCTCTCTAAGGCTTGGATCAATTTTGAAATAAAGCAAAGTCACTTAGGATATCAAAATACAATTCTGAATTGTGGCTCAAGTGTTCTTGCCCAGCTCGGAGGGCAAATACACTTGATGACAAACAGATTGTGTGGGAAGACTAACCAGGTGTGGAACAAACAAAAAATATGCAGAGGAATTCAGAGTATTAAATTAATTTCTGGAAATTAAAGCAGAACAAGCAGGTATTTCATAGGTTGCTCCAGCTGGTTTGTAGTACTGTCTGTGAAGGCCCTGAAACCAGCCTTTATTAGAGATGGAAAATGCACAACAACCATGGCCTTTCGGCATAAGCAGTTAGTACTCATTTAGAAAACGCATTAACCAACTAATGACGTGCAGAGAAGGAGAAATTTTAAACAAAGCTGTCCAATGGCTATAGTCCTTCATATTGCATTAATTAATAACGACTGTTTTTGTGTTCATGCACCCTTTAGGTAGTAGTCTTCTTTGGCAGTTGGAAATAAAAAAACGCAAATGATTATCAAAAGAACAAACTAGACATCCTTTCATGACAGAACTCTCAATTACTTAAATAATGATAAGGAATCATTATAGTAAAGTGACATTTACTTTTAATGTTATTCTGTACCAATTTGTTATTTAGTCCCTAATGTAGATTTTGGGTGGTACAAATGCCAGACTACCAACGGAATTGAATGTACATAACAGGTTCCATTGTTGTGCTGTCAAAGTAGAAGCAACAATTACAAGATGACTGTAATAAAATGACTGCAGTCTTTGATTTACAGGCTCAAATGCATTTAATATTTTCCAGTTCTGTAGGTTCTAACATTACCGCTATTGGGTCTTTACTAGTGGGCGCTGAGGTAATGAACACAATTAGATGTTACTGCCATTTTAGTGCTTGTCTACAATTTATTCATAGCTTTATGATAATCTAACATGAACATTGTAGAATTCTATATTTCTTTCTCTGAAGATACAATCGGAGTCAAGTTTCTTTAATTATTCTCAGTGTTAAATGAGGTCCTCAGCACTCTGCCACAATCCCCAACACACACTGATTATGCAGGTAGATAATCGTACCTTTTAATTTTGTGGGGTTTATTAGCTATTATTGTGTGGCATATTATTACCAGACTATTTATGATTTTTAATATGCCAGATAGTCTGGTAATTAGGGGCCTGTCAAAGCCTATTACAATATGCAGTTGCAGTTTGCAATAGGAATTTCCTTGCCATTCAAGCATCTTGTGAGTTGAATTTAATATTCCACCTTAGTCTCTAAAGGTTCAAAGGCTACAATTTAATTACATGACTGTTAATTCTTAATTTTCAATTATTTTGGCTCATGGGAGTTGCCCTTGAGAATATTCAGCCAGCACTAGATGTGATATTCAACCTGTTCAATAGATTAACACATTTCCTTAACACAATTTTGTTACTGTTACAAACTTGTTGTTTCATGATTTTCATAGTAATACATTACCTGTAATTATTGAAATCGTCACTGTTCTCCTTTTCATATCTTAAAATGATACAGTGGATGACCGAGTTCATACTGCATAGATGCATTTTATTGATAAGTGGTGAATGTGACTGGTAAACTGTTTGTACTGCATATAGAATAGCCTCACTTATCTTTCTTTTGTTGAAGTGTCATGTGAGAGTACCTTTGAGAGTTGGGTGTTTAAGAAATGTACCTTTAAGAAATGGGTGTTTATAAATGGATGTGTATATAAATACCTGTAGTGAGAGTACCTTTAAGAAATGGGTGTTTACTACTGCAGTGATGTCAGAGAGTGGGTGGAGCTGGGCTGCCTGTCAGCCTTTTACTTTTGTTTTTGAGCAGGCTGCAGGGTTGTGTTATAGTTTCGTTTTCCATGTTGGAGCTGAAGCCAGACCAAGCATGTGTACTGCTGTTCTCTATGCCATCAAAAGACTATCTCTTGATCATTTGGTGAATTCATAATTCTAAATGTTTTCAGTAGTGACTTTAACCTGATGTGCTTCTGATCAAGGTTTTGTTTTTCAGTCGTATGGATGTTAAAAAAGAAAGCTTAAAGGTTTACTTAGTGTTGTAGTCTTTGGGGTTTGTATTTGAATTAATGGTTGCTAAGATGTTCACTGTATGTTTTAAAAAGGTTAACTTGAGTTCATAGAATAAACATTGTTTTGCTTTAAAAAATACTTTTCCATTTCTGCTGTACCACACCTGTAGAGTGGGCCGTGTGCACCCCATACAACAATCTAGTAAAAGTTGTGGGTCAAGTGAACTCCATGATACACTTTGGGGTTCTCTAAACCCTGGTCCATAACAAATTGGGGGCTCGTCTAGGATAAAAGTTTATTTATTGGATGGCTTTGTGAACTTAAAGACAGTGAGGGGTGAGCATATTGTGGTTGCTTTTCAGGTGTGGTATTCTAGTATTAGTAGGGAGTCTGTTGTGGACAATGGCTCGTTCAGAGGCTCTGAAGTTTTTGGGGGTGGAGACGGTCACACGCAGGACCTTACGGACAGAGACTAAAAGGAGACTATTAGATTTGGCAAAAACATTGCAGTTAACATTACCTGACAAAATGCGAAAAGATGAGGTAATTATGGCGGTGGCTAAGCATTTAAAGTTGCCCGAGATACAGTTTGACTCATTGGAAATGGCAAAAATTCAGTTACAACTTAAACAAATGGAACATGAGGAAGAATTAAAGCAGTTTGAATACGAAAGAGAGAGAGAGGAAAAAGAAAGAGAAAGAGAGAGAGAGGAAAAAGAGAGCGAAGAAAGGAAAACAGAAAGAATAGCCCTAGCAGAACAAAAAGAAAGAGAAAGGGAGATACCAATCAGGGAAAAAGATAAAGAGAGAGAGTTTGAACACAGAAAATGGCCAGGAAACATGACAGTCAGTTAAAATTGGCAGAAGTAAAGGGAAACATACAGCTGGTGGATAGTGATGATGATAGTGATAAAGAGCGTCATAGTCGAAGATTTTGTGGGGATCTATTTAAATATGTCCAAGCATTGCCAAGGTTTGATGAGAAGGAGGTAGAAGCCTTTTTCATTTCATTTGAGAAGGTAGCTAAACAAATGAAATGGCCACAGGACATGTGGGTATTACTGATTCAAACAAAGCTGGTAGGTAGGGCTAGTGAAGTGTTTGCATCATTACTGGAGGAGGTATCTGGGATGTATGAGGAGGTGAAAAAATCCATCTTAGCTGCATATGAACTAGTGCCTGAAGCCGACAGACAAAGGTTTAGAAATTTAAGGAAAGAATTTGGTCAAACATACATGCAGTTTGAAAGGATCAAACAGAGTAATTTTGATAGGTGGATAAGACCTTTGTAAATAGACAAAACGTATGAAGCTCTCAGAGAAATTATGCTTTTGGAGGAGTTTAAAACTTCAATTCCTGGGGCGTGATTCTCCGACCCCACGCCGGGTCGGAGAAGCACCGGGGGCTGGCGTGATTCCCGCCCCCGCCGTGTCCCGAATTCTCCGCCACCAGAGAATCCGCAGGGGCGGGAATCGCACCGCGCCGGTCGGCGGGCTCCCCCCGGTGATTCCCAGGCCCGCGATGGACCGAAGTCCCGCCACTGTCAACCCTCGCCAGCCGGCGTGGATTGAACCACCTACCTTACCGGCGGAAGCAGACGGCGCGGGTGGGCTCCGGGGTCCTGGGGGGGGGCGCGTGGTGGTCTGGCCCCGGGGGGTGCCCCCACGGTGGCCTGGCCTGCGATCAGGGCCCACCGATCCGCGGGCGGGCCTGTGCCGTGGGGGCACTCTTTTTCTTCCACCTTCGCCGTGGTCTCCACTATGCCGGAGGTGGAAGTGACCCCCTCCACTGCGCATGCGCGGGGATGCCGTGAGCATCTGCTGACGCTCCCGCGCATACGTCGCCCGGCGAAGTCTTTTCGGCGCCGGCTGGCGTGGCGCCAAAGGCCTTTCCCGCCAGCCGGCGGGCCGGAAATCACTCCGGCGCGGGCCTAGCCCCTCAAGGTGACGGTTTGGCCCCTAAAGGTGCGGAGAATTCCACACCTTTGGGGCGGCGCGACGCCGGAGTGGTTCCCGCCACTCCATTACGCCAGATTCTCCCGCCCTGCTGGGTAGGGGAGAATCCCGGCCCTGATGTAGTGAGAACTCATGTGGAAGAGCAGAGGGTTAAAACTGCGAGATTAGCAGCAGAAATGGCAGATGATTATGAATTAGTTTATAAATCAAAGCGTGATTTCCAACATCAATTTCAGCCTGTGAGGGATAGAAACTGGGGACATGCGAAATACTCAAGTGGTAAAGGCAAAGGTGATCTGATGGGATATAATGAGTGTACCTCAGATTAAAAAAGAAATCCAGGAGGGTGAAAGAGACATTAAAAGTTTCAAATGTTTTCATTGTAATAAACTAGACCATGTAAAGTCACAGTGTTGGTGGTTGAAGAAAAGCACTGGGAAGGCTGATGTGGTAAAACAGGATAAGACAGTGGGGTTTGTTAAAGTGGTAAAGGAAAGCCCAAGTGAAGCGAAGGAGGTGGAAAAGATTGCACAGCCTTATCAAGAGGTGATTGATAAGAAGGTGCCCG
Organism: Scyliorhinus torazame; assembly: GCF_047496885.1. NCBI lineage: Eukaryota > Metazoa > Chordata > Chondrichthyes > Carcharhiniformes > Scyliorhinidae > Scyliorhinus > Scyliorhinus torazame. The sequence goes on from NC_092719.1 coordinate 152,646,604, forward strand.
GTCTCTTTAAAGAATTTACTTGTGTGGGTAAAGTTTACTCGTGTATCAGGAGGAGCAGGTAAAGAAGTCACAATTTTAAGAGATACAGGAGCTAGTCAATCTTTAATGGTAAGAGATGAGGAGTTACGTAGTTTTGGAAGAATGTTGCCAGTAAAGGTGGTAATATGTGGAATTCAGGGTGAGAGGAGTAGTGTTCCATTATATAAGGTAAGATTGGAAAGTCCAGTGAAGAGTGGTGAAGTGGTAGTAGGAGTAATAGAGAAACTATCTTGTCCAGGAATACAGTTTATCTTGGGCAATGATATAGCTGGATCGCAGGTGGGAGTGATGCCTACTGAGGTTGATAAGCCAGTGGAAAATCAGACAACTGAAGTGTTGAAGGACGAATATCCTGGGATTTTTCCGGATTGTGTCGTTACAAGGTTGCAAAGTCACAGGTTAAGACAAGAGGAGAAATCAAAGAGTGAAGATGAAGTTGAAGTGCAATTATCAGAAACGATTTTTGATCATATGGTTGAAAAAGAAGAATAGGTGGAGGATGAGGCGGATATTTTTAGTTCAGGAAAATTGTCAGAGTTACAGCAAAGAGTTGTAGGAATAATATGGATGTATCGGAAAGCATACATGGAAGAGGAATCTGAGTGTATACCAGAGTGTTATTCCCGTAGAAGTGATGTCTTGATGAGAAAATGGAGACCTTTACATATGCAGGTGGATGAAAAGTGGGCAGAAGTTCATCAAATAGTATTGCCGGTAGGGTATAGAAAGAAGGTGTTGCGAGTTGCACATGAGGTACCAGTGGGAGGTCATTTGGGAAGAAGGAAAACTCAAACTAAAATCCAAAAACATTTTTATTGGCCTGGGCTACATAAAGATGTAGTTAAATTTTGTTACTCATATCACACATGTCTAGTGATAGGGAAACCTCAAGCAGTGATAAAAACAGCACCCCTAATATCCATTCCAGCATTTGAGGAACATAATTGATTGCGTAGGACAGCTTCCTAAAACAAAAAGTGGGAATCAATATCTTTTGACAATAATGGATGTGTCTACTAGGTTTCCAGAGGCCATTCCCGTACGTCATGTTACAGCTAAAAAGATTGTGGAGGAGTTACTTAAATCCTTTACTAGATATGGACTACCCACAGAAATACAATCGGATCAAGGATCAAATTTTACCTCAAGGTTATTCAAAGAAATTATGGATAGCTTAGGAATAAAACAATTTAAATCAACTGTGTACCATCCAGAATCGCAGGGAGCGTTAGAAAGGTGGTATCAGACATTAAAGACAATGTTGAGGGCTTGTTGTCAACATTATCCAGAGGATTGGGATAAAGGAATTCTATTCGTACTATTTGCAATTAGGGATGCACCTAATGAGTCAACCAAATTTAGTCCTTTTGAATTAATTTTTGGTCATGAGGTAAAAGGACCACTTAAATTGATTCAGGAAAAATTGGAGAGTGAGAAATCAGAAATTACATTATTGGATTATGTGTCAAATTTTAGGGAACGATTAAATAGAGCAGGTGAATTGGCTAGACAACATTTACAAGTTGCACAAATTGGGATGAAATGGGTCGCGGACAAGAAATCCAAAGTTCGTAGTTTTGCCAGTGGAAATAAAGTTTTAGTATTGTTACCAGTGGTAGGTAACCCTTTAAAAGCAAAGTTTTGTGGACCTTATCAGATTGAAAGGAAATTAAGTGAGGTGAATTATGTGGTAAAAACACCAGATAGAAGGAAGACTCACCAAGTGTGTCATGTGAATATGCTTAAAAGGTACTTTGAAAGCGAAGGAGAGAAAAAGGAGGAGGTTTTAATGATTCTAACTCAAAGTGACGAACCAAATCCAGATGACTGTGAATTTGACATACCTCAAATTAAATTGGAAAACAAGGATGTTCTTAAAAATTGGGATACATTGTTCAGTTACCTTCCAGAGGAAAAACGGACTGACCTGAAAGAATTCCTGATATCACAGGGCAAGTTTGTAGAGATAAATTGGGAAGTACTAAAATGGCTATACATGATGCAGACGTGGGAAATGCTGTTCCAATCAAACAACATCCATATAGACTGAATCCTTTAAAATTGGCACAGGTTAACAAAGGGATTGAGAGTATGTTTAAAAATGGCATAATTGAAGTGGGTTGCAGCCAATGGAGCTCACCCATAGTGATGGTACCTAAACCAGACAGTACTCAACAGGTATGTGTGGACTATAGAAAGGTTAATGCAGTTACAAGAACGGACTCTTATCCTATCCCACGTTTGGAGGATTGCATTGAGAAAGTGGGACAATCAGCTTTTATTTCCAAACTGGATTTACTTAAAGGTTACTGGCAGGTACCTTTATCCGAAAGGGCGAAGGAGATTTCAGCTTTTGTGACTCCAGATGGTATATACCAATTCAAAGTTATGCCATTTGGCATGAAAAACGCACCAGCCACATTTCAACCGTTAACTAACAAATTTGTTTCAGGATTACCCAATTGTGCGGTATACTTCGACGGTGTGATAATTTTCAGCCAGATATGGACAGAACATTTGAAACATCTGATGGAGTTATTCAATCGACTTCAGGAGGCGGGTTTGGTGATAAACCTAGCCAAAAGTGAATTTGGAAAAGCCCAAGTCACTTTCCTTGAGGAGTTTCCGATACTCTCAAGACGAAGGGAAATAATGTGATTTCTTGACATGAGTGGATTTGATCGAACATTTGTGGAAAACTTTTGCAGCGTGATTGCTCCACTGATGGACTTGCTGAAGAAACGTCGAATATTTTAGTGGACAGCGGACTTTCAACATGCATTTGACTGCCTGAAAGCTGTGATAACCAATGCTCCTGTGTTGGAGAATTACAAGGGACTCTGTGATCAGATTGAACTGAAGTATCTGACTTTAAAGAGAAATGCTGAGGTGTAGAGAAATGGACGGATCGTGCAGAGACCTTCTTGTTCAAAGAGACTGTCAATCAGGAAGGTTTTCAGTTGGAGGAAGAACAAAATAAAAATGGACTATATTATTATACCTGTTTGCGTATGTTGTTTTTTGAAACGAAAAAGTATATTTACTGTGTGCATTTCTTAAAGGATAGTGAAAAGGTGAAAAATGAAACCATCTTGAAGTTGATGGTTTATTGTTTTTTCTTGGGGGGAGGTGTACCTTTAAGAGATGCGTGTATAAGAAATGTACCTTTAAGAAATGGGTGTTTATAAATGGGGGTGTATATAAATATCTGTAGTGAGAGTACCTTTAAGAAATGGGTATTTCCTACTGCAGTGATGTCAGAGAGTGGGTGGAGCTGGGCTGTCTGTCAGCTTTTTACTTTTGTTTTTGAGCAGGCTGCAAGGTGTGTTTTAGTTTTGTTTCCAGTGTTGGAGCTGAAGCCAGACCAAGCATGTGTACTGCTGTTCTCTCTGCCACCAAAAGACTTTCTCTTGATCATTTGGTGAATTCAGAATTCTAAATGTTTTCAGTAGTGACTTTAACCTGATGTGCTTCTGATAAAGGTTTTGTTTTTCAGTTGTATGGATGTTAAAAAGGAAAGCTTAAAGGTTTACTTAGTGTTGTAGTCTTTGGGGATTGTATTTGAATTAATGGTTGCTAAGATGTTCACTGTATGTTTTAATAAGGTTAACTTGAGTTCATAGAATAAACATTGTTTTGCTCTAAAAATTACTTTTTCATTTCTGCTGTACCACACCTGTAGAGTGGGCCGTGTGCTCCCCATACCACAATCAAGTAAAAGTTGTGGGTCAGGTGAACTCCATGATACACTTTTGGGTTCTCTAAACCCTGGCCCATAACAGAAGACAATTCCAATCAATAACTTGCTTAATTGACGTTCTCTGTAATTCTTACTGAGTGTTGAGCTGTGCAGCCCATAGCTGAGATTCTTCACATGGTGAGTTCCTCGTTTTACATTACGTCACTGTGTGATATTGCCAAGTGGAGGGATTTACACTGAGGACATTCACACCTCTTAATTAGACCCTCATCTACCTGTGGTGGGTGGCCTGCAGGCTGTTAGAATCTCACCAAATGAAGCAGAATGGGAATGCAATGGCGACCATCTACCTTTGCATTTAACTCCCCACTCTACATGCACTTTTTCCCTCAGGCATGTCTAGATTAAAATTGGAATTTAACAATGGAAATGTTACTTGGAGAACAGCTAAGCTACACTTAGATGAAACATTAGCATATCCAAACTGGAAGACTATTAATTGTTATAATAGCTCCCCAGGTCACAAGGTGTGAGGTCTGTTAACCTTTTAATCTTCTGTTTGTGTTAAGGGAATGGATATAATACAGAAACCATTGAACATCATAAATTGCAGCTCTGGCTATTCTGCTTCAGGTCCACCAGGAGATTTGACTACTATGGGTAGAATTTGTTCTGCACAGTCCAAATGCAATGATGTATCTAAATGATTTAGCAAAACACAAACTTCAAATTTCCATTTAAGAGGCCTATTGCTCCTCAGGCGCTGAAATGAATTTGTTCCAAAAATAATACTGTCTGTAAACCCCTTATGTTAATTTTATTCTTCTGATTATCTTTCGACATAACTTTTTCAGATCATCATTTAAGCTGTAAATAAAAACTGAATAAATAGCGTTAGCTTGTATACAATACATGGGAAACACAGCACAGAAACAGGCCATTTGACCCAGCCAATCTGTCGCAATCTGATAACGTGTTATTTTCTACCTAGAGTGCAGCAGGCATCTTGTGTAATTGATACACAACGATGGAGGTTAATTCTTAAACTTTGGCATTCTAAATCACACACGGAATGTACAAAACCAAAAACATTTACCATTGCAGACTTGACCTGCTTATGGAGACTTTTTTTTGGCCACAAACCCAAGAATTGGAGGAAAAATAATGATAACGATAACAACAATGACCATAATTACTCCGTAAGTGCAGACAGTTTTAGTTTAGGCAGGTACCATGGGCGGCACAGACTTGGAGGACCGAAGGGCCTGTTCCTGTGCTGTATTGTTCTTTGTTCTTTGTTTCTAACAATTATTTAGGGGTCTAGAATAGTTTCAGAATATGGGCAAGACATTTAGGATTGAGGTGAGGAATTTCTTCACTCAGGGGCGGGATTTTCCGTACGTCCCTGTGGTGTATTTCGTGGCATCTGAGGTGGCCTGCTTTTGGCTAGTGGTGGGATCAGTTGGTCCTGCCGTGTCAGTGGGGTTTCCTGGTGAATGCACCCCACGCCATCGGCGGATCCGGAATATCCTGCTGGCGGGAAGGGAAGATCCCGTCAGTGGGAATGGCTGGAATATTCCTGCCGGAGAGTAGTATATCTTAATTGTTTTCTGCGGCAGAGGGCTGTGGTGGCTTAGTCATTCAGTATGTTTAAGACTGAGATCAACGGATTTCTACATATTAAAAGCATCAAGAGATAGACATATTGCAGGAAAATGGTATTGAAATAGATGATCAACGATTATCTCACTGAATGGTGGAACGTGCTCAAAAGATTGAATAGCCTACTCCTCCTCCTATTTATTATGTTCTTAACAAAGTTATTCAAAACTCTAACAGAAGATATTTTTCTTATTTGCTGCAAAATGTCTGTTTGATTCAGTTGTGTGCATTTCGGCCTCTGATTGAGAAAGTTTTTGTTTTATTCCCACAGCAACACTTTATATTCATAGATGCACTTTTTCAGATCATGGGCGGGATTCACCGCAATCGGCGCGATGTCCGCCGACGGGCGCCAAAAACGGCGTGAATCAGTCCGGCATCGCGCCGCCCCTAAGGTGCGGAATTCTCCGCATCTTGAGGGGCCGAGCCCTCACCTTCAGGGGCTAGGCCCACGCCGGACTGATTTCCGTCCCGCCAGCTGGCGGGAAATGCCTTTGGTGCCCCGCCAGCTGGCGTGGAAATGACTTTGCTGTGCGGCGCATGCGCGGGAGCGTCAGTGGCCGCTCACGGCATCCCCGCGCATGCGCAGTGGAGGGGGTCTCTTCCGCCTCCGCCATAGTGCAGACCATGGCGAAGGCGGAAGGAAAAGAGTGCCCCCACGGCACAGGACCGCCCGTGGATCAGTGGGCCCCGATCGCGGGCCAGGACACCGTGGGGGCACCCCCGGGGGCCAGATCGCCGCGTGCCCCCCCCCAGGACCTCGGAGCCTGCCCGCGCCGCCTTGTCCCGCCGGTTAGAGAGGTGGTTTGATTCTCGCCGGCGGGACAGGCATTCCAGCAGCGGGACTTCGGCCCATCGTGGCCGGAGAATCGCCGGGGGGGCCCGCCAACCAGCGCGCCGCGATTCCCACCCCCGCCGCATATCTGGTGCCGGAGAATTCGGCAACCGGCGGAGGCGGGATTCACGCCTGCCCCCGGCGATTCTCCGATCTGGCGGGGGGTCGGAGAATCCCACCCGTGATGTTGAACCTCACTACACCTGCTTGTTCTGAGCTTGTAATATTAGAACCTGAGAACCTTAGAATTCCTACAGTGCAGAAAGAGGCCAATCAGCCCATCGAGTCTGCACCGATCCGCTGAAAGTGCACCCTACCTAGGCCCCCGCCCCTGCTCTATCCCTGTAACCTCATAACCCCATATAACCTGCACATCTTTGTAACACTAAGAGGCAATTTATCATGACCAATCCACCTAAATTGCACATCTTTGGACAATGGGAAGAAACCGGAGCACCCAGAGGGAACCCACGCAGACACGGGGAGAAAGTGGAAACACCACACAGTCACCCAAGGCCGGAATTGAACCAGGGTCCCTGGCGCAGTGCTAACCACTGTGCCACCGTGCCATACATTATCTGAAAAAATTGAAGTGTTCTCCTTTATGCCCTGACCAAATTCTTCCCTCAACCAAAAACGCTGCATATCTCACTGCATATTATCATATATTATTGGTACAGAATGGAACTACTTCAAAAAAAGTATGATAGACCGTAATTCTCCGGCCATTCACTGGCGGTGGGATTCTCTGGTCCCACCGGCAGTGCACCCTCCGTCCGCGGGTTTTCTGGCGGCGTGGGGTGGCTTCAATTGGCATTCCCATTGGCAGCGGCGGGAGCAGAGAATCCTCCTGCCAGTGAACGGTCAGCAAACGGCATGCCGCTTCTTGCTGCTGAGAATCATGTGGCTGGGGGTACTGAACCCCCCCCCACAGTTTGAAGTGTTTTAGGTCAAAAAGTATAAGATGAATTTATTATACCTTCATCTGTCAATTATAGCCAAAATAGTTAAAAGGAGTAGTTTGTAATCTCCATGCAAAATGCAACTAATTGTTAGACCACTACCAACAACAACTTGTATTTATGTAGCACCTTCTTCAGGAAATGCTCACAGTGGCATTCTGAAACAAAACATGACACTGAACCACGTAAGGAGATCACCCACATGACAATGCACTACCTCAATATACCAGTGAACACAGGACATTAGCTCTACATCCGTCAACAACATTCCCTAACTTTGCTATCACTGTTTATGAGATCTGATGAATCCTTAAATTATTTACAGTACACATCTGGTCTGTTGCTCTGCAATCAATGTAACACAAACCTGCCTTAAATTCACTGTGGTTATCAGAATTAGTAAAACATTAATATTTCAAAAATATACTCTACCAAAAAAGGTGCAATAAGCTCATTCATCAAAACTAGATTTAAAATAATTTTGTTAGAGGTGTATTTTTAAATGCTGAATAATAGAGCGGGTGGTTTGAATATTATTTATCATAAATGCCTAGTGTCATTTAAAATTGGCTTTCTCAAAAACACATGTCAGATTTGCTGTACTTCCACTGCTGTAGAAATAAAGATGTCATTCTTAATATTCACTTGTCAAGTCTGAACAAAATTGTCTGGCTGCTCACAATGATTTACATATAGTATCTGCTGAGCACAAATGGACTTCATCTATCAGCTGCAGGATGTGGCACAGAGGTCAAAGTAAGAAAATAAAGAACAACATCTCAAGTGTGTTTACAGCTATCAGGTCAAGCATAGCAAACTGAAATAAATATTTCCTTAGCTGGAAGGTATGTTTTAAATGGGGTGCCACTTTTTATTAATCTTAGTCCAAGACAGAGAAACGTTGTGCAGGATATGTAACACTCAATGAAAATCTTAGTCAAGAACCATTCCTTCCCTGACAGTCTTACCACGTCCAAAGGTCATGGCAACTAACACTAAGCAGGCACATGTTGAATCCTATTAAGACAATGGGGGCTGAATCCAAAACAGGGCGCAGTTGAATTGCAACATGCAAACTGTCTAGTGTTTCATGTGATTTCAGCATCCCAATAATGTTAGCCTTGATGGAGGAGTTACAAATCAGGGGAAATGTCCTGTATTCATAGGGGGGCAGAAGACTGTCCAGATACACATCCTGAGAAGGCAGCGAGAACATTTAGCTATGGAGGCCAATGCAAGGAGTCACGCCAGTTAGTACTCCTTTTTAAAAGCATGACTTCGGGAAGGGTTCCTGCGGGGAGCCGAGGAGGTGAGTAGCCATTTGAGCTCACAGGCAAAGATCCCGGTGGCGGTATGGATCTGCTGGAGTGTTGTTGACATCTCTTTCTGAATGAACTGACCGCACCCTAACGTCTCCATCAGCTCCGGGAATATCTCTTCCATAGGTTCAGCACCAGGCTGGGACACAGCTGGGTCTTGGGATCCAGCAGACCTCCGACTGCTGTCTCGCCTGGGCGTTCCTGCCCCCACCTGATGCACATCAGCAGCTGTGTGGTTACACCAGATTATGCCCCAGAAGCCTGACTACTAATGCTTCCCATCGAGGTGCGTGTATGTGCGCTGGGGGAGGGTGGGGTGACAGCTGTGACACCTCGATCGTGTCTTCTTCGGAGCTCCCCTCTGAGGTCGTTCCATGGGAGGCTGGAGAGGGGGCCAATAGGGATGGGCCAGCGCCATCGTCAGGAGGGCCTGCAGGAGAATGGACATGTGGTCAGTGGGAGGGATGGGTCAGTCAGTACAGATGACCGCCCTGATATCGGCCACTCTTGGCCCACTCCTCGAAGGGGGTGAGGATTCTTAAGTCTGGCATCCCTCTGCCAATCTGGGCCCTCTCCCAGCAATTGTTGGAAAGCTTTTCCCGAGGAGACACTGGGAGGACATTGTTAGCCACATGCGTGGTTCACAGTGGTGGGTGGGGTGGGGGGGTTAAGGGAGGGTTGGCGGTGGTCGCATGGAGAGTTGGGGGTGGATTCTTGCCTCGAGGCAGAAAGGTCTTGGGGAGGGAGTGACGGTGGTGTTTACTCACTCGTGCTGCCCGGTGTAGGTCGTTGACCTTTTTTGGGGGATTGGCGACCAGTCCTCCTGGTCACACACCCGGAGCTTACAGCTGCCGCTACCTCATCCCAGAAAGCATTGGCAGCCCTGTGGCTGACCCTAAGGGACTCTCGGGGGAACAGGACATCCCTCCTGGCCTCCACCGTGTCCAGGAGCCTCCCTAGGTAAGTGTCCCTGAAACTTGGGGCTGGTCTTCTGGGTGTCATTGTTGCGAGCTGACTTGGCTTGGCTGAGCAAGTGCTGCTTAAGTGCTGCTCGACCTTGTTAGCAGGGGGCTGGCGAGCACGGTCCCAGCAAATCAACTGGTGGGCCTTCATTTGCGACGAGACGCTTGTGAGGCCTCGTTATGTGGACCAATTAACATTGACTAGCGGTGCCGACCTTGCTGAACCGAGCGCGGGAAGCCCACAGTAGTTCCAGTTCGCTACCACACTTAGAAATCGCAAGAATCATAGAATTTACACTGCAGAGGAGGCCATTCAGCCCATTAAGGCTGCACCGGCCGTTGGAAGGAGCACCCTACTTAAGCCCATGCCTCCACCCTATCCCCGTACCCAGTAACCCCACCTAACCTTTTTTGGACACTAGGGGCAATTTATCATGGCCAATCCACCTAACCTGCACATCTTTGGATTGTGGGAGGAAACCGGAGCACCCGGGGGAAACCCGCACAGACAACGATCCAAGCCAGGAATCAAACCTGGGACCCTGGAGCTGTGAAACAATGGTGCTAACCACTGTGCTACCGTGCTGCCCCAAAACAGCTCTGAATACTTCCAGCTGCACAGTGGCACGAAGAAGTCTCAAAACACTAGGTTAAAGTCCAACAGGTTTGTTTGGAATCACTAGCTTTCGGAGCACAGCTCCTTCCTCAGGTGACTGCTCCGAAAGCTAGTGATTCCAAACAAACCTGTTGGACTTTAACCTGGTGTTGTAAGACTTCTTACTGTGCCCACCCCAGTCCAATGCTGGCATCTCCATATCACACTTACAAATATTCCTGGAGAATCTTGACCATCATCTCAAAATAGGAGAATTCTGCCCTACGTATCAAAATTGACTGTGACAGCATGGGCAAAATTCTCCGTAATCGGCGCGATGTCCGCCGACCGGTGCCAAAAACGGGGCAAATCAGTCCGGCATCATGCCGCCCCAAAGGTGCGGAATCCTCCGCATCTTGAGCGGCTGAGCCCTAACCTTGAGGGGCTAAGCCCGCGCCGGACTGATTTCCGCCCCGCCAGCTGGTGGGAAAGGCCTTTGGTGCCCCGCCAGCTGACGCGGAAATGACATTGCCGGGCGGCGCATGCACGGGAGCGTCAGCGGCCACTCACAGCATCCCCGCGCATGTGCAGTGGAGGGGGTCTCTTCCGCCTCCGCCATGGTGGAGACCATGGCGAAGGCGGAAGGAAAAGAGTGCCCCCACGTCACAGGCCTGCCCGTGGATCAGTGGGCCCCGATCGCAGGCCAGACCACCGTGGGAGCACCTTCCGGGGCCAGATCGCTTCGCCGCCCCCCCAGGACCCTGGAGCCCGCCCGCGCTGCCTTGTCCCGCCGGCAAGAGAGGTGGTTTAATCCAAGCTGGCGGGACAGGCATTCCAGCAGCGGGACTTCGGCCCATCCGGGCCGGAGAATCGCCGGAGGGGGGGGCCGCCAACCGGCGCGGCGCGATTCCCGCCCCCGCCGAATCTACGGTGCCGGAGAATTCGGCAACCGGCGGGGGCGGGATTCACGCCAGCCCCCGGCGATTCTCCGACCCGGTGGGGAGTCGGAGATTCCCGCCCCATGTCTTCATTGGTTGCATATT